>NC_071392.1:53703289-54308056 GCF_022682495.2 Desmodus rotundus | reverse complement strand
TAGTTAAGAGTTCATCATCAACACCAAGCCCTTATTATATGAAATGTTAAAGGGACTTATCTAAGAAAAAGAAGAAGATCAAAAACTTGGAAGAGTAAAATGTCAACAAACTCACAACTGTCAACACCCAAACCTAAAAAAAACAAAAACAAAAATGAACTTAGCAAACAACTAGAACAGGAACAGAATCACAGAAATGGAGATCACATGGAGGGTTATCAGTGGGGAAGGGGATGTGAGGAATGGGGGAAAATATACAGCGAATAAGAAGCATAAATGGTAGGTACAAAATAGACAAGGGGAGGTTAAGAGTAGTATAGCAAATGTAGAAGCCAAGGAACTTATATGTATGACCCATGGACATGAACCAAGGGGAGGGAATGCTGGCAGAGGGGGGGATGAAGGGCAGACAGGAAAAAACAGGAGAAAAATGGGACAACAGTAATAGCATAATCAAGAAAATACACTTTAAAAAATAGGGAGGCTTCAGGCAGGTGCCTATTAGCTAGATACTCCCCTAAGTCCCACTATTTCTGAGTTGCCAAACATGTTCTCCTGTTGCCTCACTGCCTTGGACATTTTCATACTTATGCGAGTTTCCTATGTTCATGTATTAAAACTTTGATTTTGTCCTGTTAGTATGCCTCTGTTGATTTGATTATTAGAAGAAATTAGAAGGTGTGAAATATATTAATACTTTTTTTTTTTTTTTTACCTCCAACAGATACCTACAAGAAGCAGTGCTGAGCTGGGAAAACCTGAACCATACATAAATGACCAATTGTAGGTTTAGACAAGCATGAAATGTAACTCCAGGGGAACCAATCCAGAGAGGGGCATTCACACTCTTGTTAGTTTATTTCTTGGTGCTTTACAGATTCACACAGTGAAGATCAGAGAAAAATCATGTGAGCCTTCCAGCAGGCTGAGGAAGAAAGGAAATATTTTGAAATACAAAAATAGCACTCTTTCTTCTTAACAAGCCCTACCCTCGATTAAAAAAAAAAAACAATTATTTTACCAAAATATAAACTATTAGAAATTTATGGAGTGTAAATGATCTGGGGGAAGGGATAAAAAAAAAAAAAACGAAAAAAACTCCAGTCCACTAGTTTTCTGTGAGGGAAAAGGGAAATACCTAAGTCCAGCTCCTTCTAGCCTTCCAACTGGAGGAAAGGAAGTGCAGACAACTCCACCTATCCTGTGCCAGCTGAGGGAGAGAAAACTGATAATTACTAAAGAAACTCCAAGTTCAGTGTCACAGGCTGATTAAAATACTGTTAATCTTAAGAGTTTAAAATACTTCCCCTCACCAACACTTCACCACTACATTACTAAATGCCTATTTACAGTTCTTTTACCCAGTACATCTTATATGGTTATGAAGAAAAAATGTGTAAGACATTAAAATAAAAAACAGTTTAAAAAGACCCATCAAGCATCTGAATCAGACTCATATATATGGCAGGATTATTGGAATTATCAGACCACGATTTTTTTAAAATATCAACATAAAAAACATCCAAATCTCTAAAATTGTTTTTTATTGTTATTCAATTACAGTTGTATGCCTTTTCTCCCCATCCCTCCACCACACCCCAGGTGAACCCACCTCCCTCCCCCCTCTCCACCCTCCCCCTTGGTATTGTCCATTTGTCCTTTATAGCAGTTCCTGTAATCCCCTCTACCCACTGTCCCCGCCCCCACCCCCCACCCCCGCCCTGGCTATTGTTAGATTGTTCTTAACTTCAATGTCTCTGGTTATATTTTGTTTGCTTTTTTCTTCTATTGCTTATGTTCCAGTTAAAGGTGAGATCATATGGTACTTGTCCCTCACTTCCTGGCTTATTTCACTTAGCATAATGCTCTCCAGCTTCATCCATGCTGTTGAAAAGGGTATAAGCTCCTTCTTTCTCTCTGCTGCATAGAATTCCATTGTGTAAATATACCATACTTTTTGGATCCACTCATTTGCTGATGGGCACTTCGGTTGCTTCCAGTACTTGGCTATTGTAAATTGTGCTGCTATGAACATTGGGGTGCACAGATTCTTTTGGATTGGTGTTTCAGTGTTCTTAGGGTATAATACCAGCAGTGGAATTACTGGGTCAAAGGGCAGTTCCATTTTTAGTTTTCTGAGGAAATTCCATATTGTTTTACACAGTGGCCTCACCAGTCTGCATTCCCACCAACAGTGCACGAGGGTTCCCTTTTCTCCACATCCTCTCCAACACTTGTTTGTGGATTTGTTTATATTGGCCATTCTGACTGGAGTGAGATGATACCTCATTGTGGTTTTAATTTGCATCTCTCTGATGGCTAGTGATGCTGAGCATCTTTTCATATGTCTCTGGGCCCTCTGCATGTCTTCCTTGGAGAAGTGTCTGTTCAAGTCCTTGGCCCATTTTTAAATTCGGTTGTTTGTCTTCCTGGAGTGGAGTCGTGTGAGTTCTTTATATATTTTGGAGATCACGCCCTTGTCTGAGGTATCATTGGCAAATATGTTTTCCCATACTGTTGGTTCTCTTTGTAATTTGGTGCTGTTTTCTTTAGCCATGCAGAAGCTTTTTATTTTGATGAGGTCCCATTTGTTTATTCTTTCCTTTATGTCCCTTGCTTTAGAGGATGTGTCTGTGAGGATGTTGCTGCGTGGAATGTCTGAGATTTTCCTGCCAATGTTTTCCTCAAGGACTTTTATGGTGTTACGGCTTATATTTAAGTCTTTTATCCATCTTGAGTTTATTTTCGTGTATGGCGTAAGTTGGTGATCGAGTTTCATTTTTTTGCACGTAGCTGTCCAGATCACCCAACACCATCTGTTGAAGAGGCTGTTTTTGCTCCATTTTATGCTTCTGCCTCCTTTGTCAAATATTAATTGATCGTATAGACTTGAGTTTATTTCTGCGCTCTCTATTCTGTTCCATTGGACTATGTGCCGGTTTTTATGCCAGTACCAGGCTGTTTTGATTACAGTGGCCTTGTAATACAGTTTGATATCAGGTATTGTGATCCCTCCTGCTTTGTTCTTCTTTCTCAAAATTGCTAGAGGTATTCAGGGTCGTTTATGGTTCCATATGAATTTCTGCAATGTTTGTTCTATATCTGTGAAATATGTCATGGGTACTCTAATAGGGATTGCATTGAATCTATAAATAGCTTTGGGTAGTATGGTCATTTTGATGATGTTGATTCTTCCAATCCATGAACATGGTACATGCTTCCATTTGTTTGTATCTTCCTTAATTTCTTTCTTCAGTGTTGTGTAGTTTTCTGAGTACAGGTCTTTTACCTCCTTGGTTAGGTTGATTCCTAGGTACTTTATTTTTCTTGTTGCTATATCGAATGGGATTTTTTTCCTGATTTCTGTTTCTGCAGTTTCGTTGCTGGTGTACAGGAATGCCTTTGATTTCTGGGTATTGACTCTGTATCCAGCTGTTTTGCCAAATTCATTTATTAGGTCGAGTAGTTTTTGAGTGGAGTCTATAGGGTTTTCCATGTACACTATCATGTCGTCTGCAAACAGTGACAGTTTCATTTCCTCCTTTCCAATTTGGATGCCTTTTATTGCTTTTTCTTGTCTGATTGCTGTGGCTAGGACTTCCAATACTATGTTGAATAGGAGTGGTGAGACAGGGCATCCTTGTCTTGTTCCTGATCTTAGTGGGAAAGCTCTAAGTTTTTGTCCATTGAGTGTGATGTTGGCTGTAGGTCTCTCATATATGGCCTTAATTATGTTGAGGACTGCTCCCTTTATTCCCACTTTGCTGAGTGTTTTTATCAGAAATGGGTGCTGTATCTTATCGAACGCTTTTTCCGCATCTATTGATATGATCATGTGATTTTTGTCTTTGCTGTTGTTGATGTGATGTATTATGTTTATTGATTTGCGAATATTGTACCATCCTTGCATCCCTGGGATGAATCCCACTTGGTCATGGTGGATGATCTTTTTAATATATTGCTGGATGCGGTTTGCTAATATTTTGTTGAGAATTTTAGCGTCTATGTTCATCAGCGATATTGGCCTGAAGTTTTCTTTCTTCATTGTGTCTTTATCTGGTTTTGGGATTAGGATGATGTTGGCTTCATAAAAAGAGTTTGGGAGACTTCCATCAGTTTGGATTTTTTCGAATAGTCTGTGAAGGATAGGGGTTAGTTCTTCCTTAAATGCTTTGTAGAATTCTCCTGTGAAACCATCTGGTCCAGGGCTTTTGTGTGATGGGAGTTTCTTGATGACTGCTTCAATTTCCATGCTGATATTGGTCTGTTCAGGTTTTCTGCTTCTTCTTCATTCAGTTTTGGAAGATTATATTTTTCTAGAAATGTGTCCATTTCATCTAGGTTTTCAAATTTCTTAGCATACAGGTCTTCATAGTAATTTCTTACGATCGTTTGTATTTCTGTGGTATCAGTTGTAATCTCTCCACTTTCATTTCTAATTCTGTTTATTTGGATCCTCTCTCTTTTCTTCTTGATGAGCCTACTTAAAGGCTTGTCGATTTTGTTTATCTTTTCAAAGAACCAGCTTCTGGATTCATTGATCCTTACAATTGTGCTTTTAGTCTCTATGTCATTTAGTTCTGCTCTGATCTTGGTTATTTCCTTCCTTCTGCTTGCTCTGGGCTGTCTTTGTTGTTGTTCCTCCAGTTCTTGTAGGCATAGGGTTAGGTTGTTTGTTTGAACTGTTTCTAACTTCTTAAGATAGGCCTGTATTGCTATGAACTTCCCTCTCAGGACTGCCTTTGCTGTGTCCCATAGGTGTTGGGTTGTTTTGAGTTCGTTTTCATTTGTTTCCAGGAAGTTTTTGATTTCTTCCCTAATCTCATTGTTGACCCATTCATTGTTTAATAGCATGCTATTCAGTCTCCATGACTTTGAGTGTTTTGGGTTTTTACCCTTGGCGTTGGTTTCTAGTTTCAGACCCTTGTGGTCAGAGAAGATGCTTGATATGATTTCAATTTTCTTGAATTTGTTGAGGCTTGCTTTGTGTCCTATCATGTGGTCTATCTTTGAAAAAGTTCCATGGACACTTGAAAAGAATGTGTATTTTGCTTCTTTGGGATGAAAAGCTCTGTATATATCAGTTAAGTCCATTTCCTCTAGGGTATTGTTAAGTGACACAATATCTTTGTTGATCTTTTGTTTGGAAGACCTGTCCATTTTTGATAGTGGGGTGTTAAAATCCCCTACTATAATTGTGTTGCTGTCAATATCTTTCTTGAAATCCTCCAAGATTTTCTTTATGTATTTGGGTGCTCCTATGTTGGGTGCATATATATTTACAATGTTTATGTCTTCTTGCTGGATTCTTCCTTTGAGTATTATGAAGTCACCTTCTGGGTCTCTCTTTATGGCCCTTCTTTGGAAGTCTATTTTGTCTGATATGAGTATTGCTACCCCTGCTTTTTTTTCCTGTCCGTTTGCTTGGAAAATTTGTTCCAGCCCTTCACTTTCAGTCTGTGTAAGTCTTTTGTCCTGAGATGGGTATCTTGTAGGCAGCATATGTCTGGGTCATGTTTTCTTATCCATTCAGCTGTTCTATGTCTTTTGATTGGAGCATTTAATCCATTTACGTTTAAGGTTATTATCGATAGGTAGTTATTCATTGCCATTATTTCCTACCTGTGTTCCTCTGTCTTTCTCTTTTCCTTCCTTTCCTTAAAGCAGTCCCTTTGGCATCTCTTGCAGAGCTGGTTTGGTGGAGCTGTATTCTTTTAGACTTCTTTTGTCTTGGAAACTCTTTATTTGGTCTTCTATCTTGATTGAGAGCCTTGCTGGGTAAAGTAGTCTTGGTTGCAGGCCTCTGGTTCTCATTACTTGGAATATTTTTTGCCATTCTCTTCTGGCTTAGAGCGTTTCCATTGAGAAGTCAGTTGCTAACCTTATTGGGGCTCCCTGTGTGTTACTTCCTTTTTCTCCTTTGCTGCCTTTAAGATCCTCTCTTTGTCTTGGAAATTTGCCATTTTGATTATGATGTGTCTTGCAGTGGGTCTCTTTGGGTTCCTCTTGCTTGGGACTCTCTGTGATTCCTGGATTTGGGTGACTTTTTCTCTCCTCAGATTAGGGAAATTTTCCATCATTACTTTTTCAAACAGGTTTTCTATCCCTTGCGCTTCTTCTTCTCCTTCTGGTATTCCTATTATACGGATATTGTTACGTTTCATGTTGTCCTGCATTTCCCTTATTGCCTCTTCATTCTTTCTGAGCCTCTTTTCCTTTTCTTGCTCCTTCTGCGTGTTTTTTTCTACTTTATCCTCCAGCTTGCTGATCCGATCCTCTGCTTCATCAAGTCTGCTTTTTATTCCTTCTACTGTGTTCTTCAATTCAGAAATTGTATTTTTCATTTCCTCTTGGCTCTTGTTGATATTTTCTGTTTCCTTTTTCATGTTGATATAGTTTGCAGTGAGTTCATTGTAGTTTCCTTGTAGTTTCTGGTATTTCTCTTTGAGCTCAGAGAGCTCAGTGAGCTTCCTGATGACCATTGCTTTGAACTCAGTATCTGATAGTTGACTTGCCTCTTTTTCGGTTAGTATTCTTTCTGAGACTTCCTCCTTTCCTTTCATTTGGGAATTGTTTCTTTGTCTTCCCACTGTTTGTGAGACTCTTCTTGTTGGCCTCTGCTTCTTAAATTGCTTTGTTCTGGCTCCCTGGGTTTATGATATGAACTTCTATGGTAGAATGCCAATGGGATTCGGTGGTGCTGTCTCCTTACTCTCCTGTGCTCACTGGTCTTGAGCTGACGTTTATGTGTTTAACACGGTCTAACTCTAGTCTTTTCAGCACTCCCGGTTTTGTTGTCTCACCTGTGGGAAAAAGAAAAACGGGGGGAGAAACGAAAGAAAAAAAAAAGAAAAAAAAAAACCAAAGCTGGGAAGGAGGGAACAAGGAAATAGGAAAGGAGGAAAGGAAGGAAGGAGGGAAGAAGGATTAAAGAAAGATCGGAGGCAAGATAAGAAGGAATTTTAAGAAAAATTAAAACTTAGAAATAGATAAAAGAAGGCAGGAAGAAGACATAAAAATGGTAAAGGATGGGAGGAAGAAGGAATGAGAAAAAAAAAAAAAAAGAGAGAGGTAGAAGGAATTCAGGGGGAAAGGAAAAAAAAAAAAATCTTCTGCTGGCTTTAAACCAGTCAGGTTAGTTCTGCTGGTGTCCTGTCTGTGCAATGGGAGGGGGTGGTTGGAAGGATTGGTTTCACTTTTCTCCCTTCCTGGGTCACACTCTTTGCTGTTGTTCAGCCTGCAGACTCTCCTCTCACTGCAGCTCACCTCTACTGGGTGTTCTGCCTTTGTCCTAGAGAGGTAGTAGGCCCTGCAGTGTGCGCACCTGTTAGGTAGGCGTTGTAGGTGTGGTCCCTGGCAGGCAATCAGGCCGTTGATCAGCCAATCCCGAAGCTTTGTTCTTGGGACAAGCAAGTGGAGGCTCCAGCGGCCTGGGCTTTGGACGCAGGGGGCGGATTCAGCAGCCTTGGAGTTAGGACACTTGCCAGCAGCTTCGTGCTTGGAAAACGCGCATCCAGCTGGCCTTGCGCTTGGTGAGCACGCAGCCCGCCGAGCCAGAGGCTCTTTGCTTGGGGGCCCGATCCAGCCGCCCTGGGCTTGAGTCTCTAGGGTGGGCGGGGCTGCCCTGGGACTGAATCACGGGGCACTGGGTTCCGAGGTTTTGGGCCTGTGGGTAGAGCAGCTAGCCTCAGCTCCAAATGATCTCGGAGGTTTCAGGTGTGGGCGCCCCTCAGGGGTTTCAGGTATGGGCCCCGTTCGCTAATCTGCGCGAGCTCGGTGCGTGCGCAAGCCACCGGACCTCGGGTGAGCGCTGTGACTCCTGTGCTGCTTATCTGGCACTGGCAGTCCAGGGGCGGAGGGGGGAGGGGCGCCAGGGGCCTCGGCTACTACCGAGAGTTCTCTAACTAGCCCCTGAGTGTCTCTATTTTCTTTTTCTTTTTGAGAAATTCCTCCTTTTCAAGCCCCCCTGGCCCAATCAAGCACCTGGCTGCTCACAGAGCAGTCTGGCCCTCTCCCAAGACTCCTGCAGCAGCCCCTGCGCCTGGGCTGGCGCTTCTGCGGCCCTTGTACCGCGGGGTCCCAGGTCAGTGGACCTTATTGTCCTTGAGCGCTCTTCTTACCGTCAGATCTTTCAATGTCCTCTATCTTTGGTCTCTGATCTTCGTATATGCTGGAATACTGTTGGCTGTTTGCTCTGCTCCTCAGATCAGCTAGGTATTTCCCTGCCGTTGAGGGGAAGTGGACTCCGCTCCCACCTATGTTGCCGCCATCTTCCCTGATTTAATGAGTTTATTTAAGCCAAACTAATGACAATTACTGGGAAGAAAATCTCAACTGATTGAGAATATGCTCCAGAGAATGGGAATTTTGTGCCTTATTTTATACATTACAACCAAAGGAGGAGGCTTACAGGGGTTATGGAAGCTATTAATCCAACTGTATCAGTAAACATTTTAGATGTCATTGTTATAAATACACCTTTAAAAGACAAAAATTGTCAGAGTGGATCAAAAAACAACAACAAACTATATATGTTGTCTACAAGAAATCCACTTTTAATATGACACATAAATGAATAGTAAATGATTAGAGAAAGATATACTATGCTAAACTAATTAAAAGAAAGCTGGAATGGCTATATGAATTTCAGGCAGAACCGCTTTCAGACCAAGTAAAGTTATCACAGACAAATATTGGTTTCACATAATGATAAATGAGTCTATTCTTATAGAAGACAACAATCCTTAAGGTGTACGTGTCACCAGTGAAAACGGGGTCCTTTCATGGAGTTGCAAGAAAAGCAAATTTTGGGAACCCATGAAGGGGGAATAAGATGTAGTGGTCAGATTTATTGGAATAGAAATAAAAGACTGCCCTTGGGTTCAGAGGGTCTCATATCCATCCATTTGCACTGTGGAAGAAGTCCAGCCTTGTCTTCACCAAACCCAGAAGAAGGGCCAGGGGCCAGGGACTCTGTGCCATCAGTTCAGTCCATACCAAAGCTTAGTCCAGTTCAGTCTCTGTCCACAACCCGCTAATTTAGTCTGTGTTCCTGGTTGTGCTCTGGCAAGCACTGCATTGCTGTACCCAGGCTCAAACTTGGACCTGGTGCCTGGTGCCTGCATTTGGTCCTCAGTGGCTGCTAGGCCCTCATGGCTGCTCTAGAGAGAGAACACGTGAATTAACGGGTGAAAAATCCATATTGTTAAGTAAGAGGCTTTTTTTAAGCTTAGATTACATTACCTCAGGCTTTCAAATTGATCAATCTCTTTCCCAGTCCTTCAAGAGCATGTGCTGGGCTCTCACCCTAAGGAATTCTGTTTCCCAAATTAGACACCTCCCTTTACGGTTGCCCTCATGGCTTGTATCATACATATTCAAAGTAGAAGGACCTCTCCTTGCACCATCTTGGTTTCTACTGTACACATGCTCAGCAGAAGGAACTTTTCCTTCTGTTTTAATTTCACCCTCAGTAATCCCAGCTAATGCCTGGTAACAATCCTTCCTGCCTGATTCTGGGATTAGATCCTGGTGGGTAGAGGATGTGGCGATCTGCCAGGGAGCCTATGAATGTTGCAACTGCCTAGATTAGTAGGCTTTATGCTGATTTTCTTTGCTCCCTTCCTTTATTAATACTAACTAGTTACCTATGCTAACATGTACATGTAATAGTAGAGCATCAAAATACATCAAGCAAAAACTGATAGAATTGCAAGGAGAACTAATTGAAACCACTATTATAGTTGGTGGCCTCAATACTCTATTGAAGATAGACAAGAAGCAGAAAATCGCTAAGGACATAGTTCAACTCAACAGTATCAGTTATCAACTAACTAAAATTGATATGTCAGCTACCTCAGGCAACAAGACCACAGTATACACTCTTCTCAAACTCATATGAAACATTCATCATGATAGACCACATTCTGGCCATGAAACACACCTCAATAAATGTAAAAGAAAAGAAATTATATAATGCTTGCTCTCATACTACAGTAAATTAAACTAGAAATCAGAAACAGAAAGATAGCTGGAAAATCCCAAAATTCTTGGAGATTAAAAAACACACTTTTAAATAATACATAGTGCCACCCCCCCAAAAAGAAATCTCAATAGAAATTTTAAAATATTTTGAAATAAATAAAAATTAAAATATAACTCTCAAATACTAAGGGATACAACAAAAGTAGTGCTTAGAGGGAAATTTGTAAAACTGGATCACACATTAAAAAAAAAAGAAAATCTAAAATCAACAATCTAAGCTTCCACCTTGGGAAAATAGAAAAGCAGGAGCAAACTAAATCCAAACTAAATAGAAGAAAAGAAATAATAAAAAATATAACAGAAATCAATGAAATAAGAAATCAATAGAGAAAAATGACAAAACCAAAATTTGATCATTTGAGAGGATCAGTATAAGTATTATGCATTTAGCCAGGCAAACTATGAATAAAAAAGAGAGGATACTTAAAATAATAATATCAGAAATAAAGAGGAGACATCACTACAGATCCCATAGACATTAAAATGATAATAAACAACTATTATGAACAACTCAATGCCCATGAATATGATAGATAATGTAGATGAAATGAACAAACTACTTGAAATACTCAAGCTGCCAAAACTCACACAAGAAATAGAAAATTCAAATGGGCTTTTATCTATTAAAGAAATTGAATTAAAAATGGAGGGATTGAGCAAAAAGGAAAAAGGACTCATGGACATGGATTGCTGTGAGAGAGGGGAATAAGGAAACTAAATGGTAATGGATAAAAATACAATAAAAGGGTTTTTTTTTAATTAATTACCTTTAAAAACAGAAAGCGCTATTCCCAGGTAGGTTCGCTGGTGAATTCTATCAAATATTGAAGGAAAAAAATATTATACCATCTCTCTACTCTCTCTTTCTAACTCACTTTATGAAGCCAGCATACCCTAAATCCAAAATCAGGTAAAGATGTTATAAGTTACCTACAGACAAATATCTTTCATGACCATAAATGCAAAAATCCTCAATAGAATATAAGCAAATCAAAACCAACAATTTATAAAAATAATTATACAACACAATCAAGTAGTATTTATCCTAGCTATGTTAGCCTAGTTCAACATTCAAAAATAAGTTGATGTAACCCATCATATCAAAACAGGCTGAAAAAGAAAAACCATATGACAATTAAATAGATGTAGAAAAAGTATTTGACAAAATCTAACACCCATTAATAATTTAAAAAACTCTCAGCAAAGTAGTAATAGAGTGGAACTTCCTCAACTGGATAAAGAATACCTACAAAAAAACTTATGGGTAACATTATATTTAATAGTAAGAATCTAGAAAAAGAAAAATCAGGAACAAAGATCAGGAACAAAGCAAGATTTCCCTTCTCACTACTCCTTTTCCACATTGCTATTACAATGAGACAAAAAGAGGAAGTGAAAAGTATACAGATTGGGAAGAAATAAAAAGGTCTTTGTTTACAGATGAGATAATCATCCATGTAGAAATTTGAAAATAATTTCAAAAACATTAAAATAGTAATATTATAGTAAGTTATATTATAGCACATTATATTATAGCAAGCGTGTTGTATATAAGCGTTAATATATGTAACAATCAATTGCTTTTCAATATATCCATAATGAACAAATGGAATTTGGAATTAAAATACAATACCATTTACACTGGCACTCCCAGAAATGAAATACTTAGGTATAAATATGTCAGAATGTGTACAAGATTATATGAGGAAAATTACAAAACTCTGAGGAAGGAAATCAAGAACAAATTAAATAATGAAGAGACATTCTATGCTTATGGATAAGAATACTCAATGTTTTCAATATGTCAATTCTTCCCAACATAACCTGTATATTCAAAGCCATCCCAATCAAAATTCCAGCAAATTAGTTTGTAGACACCAACAAATTGATTCTAAAGTTTACAAGAAGAAAAAAAAAAAAAGACACTACTACATGGAAGGGGAAGAAAAAAATTGGAAGACTCATACTGCCTGACTTCAATACTTATAAAAAGCTAAAATCATCAAGACAGTCTGTTATTGGTAAAAAAAAAAAAAGTAGACAAATACATCAACAAACAGAATAAAGAGTCCATAAATAGATGCAAATGAATATAGTCAACTGACATTTGACAAAGGATCAAAGGCGATAAAGTAAGAAAAGATAGTTTTGCAGTAAATCATGCTGGCATACATAGGCATTGACATTGAAAAAAAGAAAGGAAAGAAAGAAAGAGAGAGAGAGAGAGAGGAAAGAAGGAAGGAAGGAAGGAAGGAAGGAAGGAAGGAAGGAAGGAAGGAAGGAAGGAAGGAAGGAAGGAAGGAAGGAGAAGAAAATAATTGAGACACAATCTTAACCCTCACAAAATTTTACTGAAAATAGATCATAAACCTCAATGTAAAGGGCACAACTAAAAACTTATAGGCTGTAAACTTGGGAAAATCTAGATGACCATACCCATGGTGATGACATGTTAGATACATCACTCTTGAGGAAATGGATAAGCTCAACTTCATTTAAATTAAACACATACTCTGTGAAATACACTGTAAAGTGAATGAGAAAGCAAGCCATGGACTAAGGCAGAACACCCAGTAGAGGGGAGCTGCAGGGCTAGGGGAGACTGCATTCCCCGGAAAGAATCGAACCAGTAGGGGGCTGAACTACCCCATAGCAGCACCCAGAGCCCCTAGCATCTAAGACAGCAAAGAGCAAGAAGGTGGAGTGTCAGTTGCCCCTAATTGGTGCAACTCAAGGACAGCACAGCTGGTGAACTAAAGGCCTAGTGGGGAGAAGAAGGACCCAGGGGAACTGGACTGAAGGCTGAATAACAAGGAAGAGTGTGGCTCAGGAAGGGAGAAAAGTGAACCCAATCCTTCCAACCACCCCCTCCTGTTCCACAGACAGGAAGACCAGCAGAACTAACCTGACCGGTTTAAAGCCAGCAGAAGACCCTTTTTTTTTTTTCCTTCTTCTTTTTTCTCTCCTTCTTTCCCCCTGAATTCCTTCTTCCTTTCTGTCCTTCTTTCTTTTTTTATTCCTTCCTCCTTCCATCCTTTACCTTTTTTATTCCTTCTTCCTGCCTTCTTTTATTTATTCCGTTGTTTTAATTTTTGTCAAAAAATTCCTTCTTATCTTGCCTCTGATCTTTCTTTATTACTACTCCCTTCCTTCCTTTCCTTTTCTATTCCCTTTTTCCCTCGTTCCGTTTTTTTTTTTTTTTTTTTTTGCCCCTATTCCTCTTTTTCCCACAGGTGAGACAAGGAAACCTGGAGTGCTGAAAAGACCAGAGTAAGACTGTGTTACACCCATAAATGTCAGCTCAAGACCAGTGAGCACAGGAGATTAAGGAGACAGCACCACTGAATCCCAAAAAGTAGATCCATTCTTAACTATGGTATATTTACACAATGGAATTCTACACAGCAGAGAGAAAGAAGGAGCTTATACCCTTTGCTACAGCATGGATGGATCTGGAGAGCATTATGCTAAGTGAAATAAGCCAGGTGGTGAGGGACAAATACCATATGATCTCACCCTTAACTGGAACATAATCAATAGAAGAAAAAAGAAAACAAAATACAACCAGAGACATTGAGGTTGGGAACAGTCTTGCAATGGCCAGGGGGGAGTGGGGTGGGGACAGTGGGAAGAGGGGATTGCAGGAACTATTATAAAGGACACATGGACAAAATTGGGGGAGAGGTGGGGGAGGGTGGTGGGTTCAGCTGGGGTTGGGTGGAGGGATGGGGAGAAAAGGCATACAACTGTAACTGAATAACAAAAATTTAAAAAAAAGAAAAAAAAGAAAAAAAAAGAAAATTTATATCCACATAAAACCTGAATGTTTATAGCAGCATTACTCATAATTGCCAAAATTTGGAAGTAACCAAGTTGTCCCTCAGCTAGTATCTAGGTAAATCAAGTGTAGCACATCCAGATAATGGAATATCATTTAGCAATTAAAAAAATGTGCTATCAAACCATGAAAAGACATGAAGGAAACTTAAGTGTATATTGCTAAGTGAAAGAACCAATCTGAAAAGGCTACATATTGCATGATTCCAACTATATGACACCCTGGAAAAGGAAAAACTATGGAGACACTGAAAGGATCAGTGGTTTCCACAGCTTAGAGAGAGAGGAGTGGAAAGGCAGAGCATAGGGGAAATTTAGCACAGTGAAAATACTCTGTAAGACACTGCAATGGTTTATACATGTACACCGTATACATATATTTGTTAAAACCCATTGAACGTCTGCCATGAAAAATGAACCCATAAAGAGTGAATGTAAACTATGGACTTCAGGGTAGTACAAATGTACCATTCTGGCATGGGATATTGTTAGTGGGAAAAGCTGTGCATATGTGGGTTGCCTAAAGTAGGTTGCAAATATGTTTCTTTTGTTCAGTTTGGCTGGAAACCTAAAACTGTTATAAAAAATAAAGTTCATTTTTTAAAAAGTTATATGTGATTTACATTGTCAGGAGAAATAGGATTTACACATCTTCCCCTCAGTCCTTGAAGCCTGAAAAGTGCTTACTTGCCAAAATCATGAAGTTTGGAATTAAGCTTGTTGGAGAAAGATGCCATGGAAAAAGTAATAACAAAAAGCACTTACCAAGCTGTTATTGGACCATGCACAATTATAAATGACAAAGGGAGTCAAACAGTATGTCTTATTGGAATAAATAATCTGATTCATAAACCCTTAACTCAAATAAAACTCATAGTCGAACATTTTAGAATACTATTTAGAAGTAGTGTTTTCCCATTTGGAAGTAGTATGATCTAAATTGTAATTGGTAATGGCAATAACAATGATAGCCCTGACAGCTCTTCAGAAGTAACTACTTAGACTGCAATAACTTGGTCACTCATTTTTAAAATCCTGCTTAACTTTTACATTATATATATTTTTAGTGTATAATTCACTTCTTGAATTTTAGAAGTCTGTAAATAATTTTATTAAAAATGAATCAAATAAATATAAAAGTTAAATAACCTTTTGCCAAAGTTTTTTTTTTTTAATTTATTTATTGTTATTTAATTACAGTTGTATGCCTATTTCCCCCATCCCTTCACCCCACCCCAGGTGAACCCACTTCCCTCCCCCCTCTCCACCCTCCCCCTTGGATTTGTTCATGTGTCCTTTATAGTAGTTCCTGTAATCCCCTCTACCCACTGTCCCCGCCCCCACCCCCCACCCCCGCCCTTGCTATTGTTACATTGTTCTTAACTTCAATGTCTCTGGTTATATTTTGTTTGCTTTTTCCCTCTATTGCTTATGTTCCAGTTAAAGGTGAGATCATATGGTATTTGTCCCTCACTTCCTGGCTTATTTCACTTAGCATAATGCTCTCCAGTTTCATCCATGCTGTTGCAAAGGGTATAAGCTCCTTCTTTCTCTCTGCTGCGTAGAATTCCATTGTGTAAATATACCATGGTTTTTGGATCCACTCGTTTGCTGATGGGCACTTCGGTTGCTTCCAGTATTTGGCTATTGTAAATTGTGCTGCTATGAACATTGGGGTGCACAGATTCTTTTGGATTGGTGTTTCAGTGTTCTTAGGGTATAATCCCAGCAGCGGAATTACTGGGTCAAAGGGCAGTTCCATTTTTAGTTTTCTGAGGAAATTCCATATTGTTTTCCACAGTGGCCTCACCAGTCTGCATTCCCACCAACATTGCACGAGGGTTACCTTTTCTCCGCATCCTCTCCAACATTTGTTTGTGGATTTGTTTATGTTGGCCATTCTGACTGGTGTGAGATGATACCTCATTGTGGTTTTAATTTGCATCTCTCTGATGGCTAGTGATGCTGAGCATCTTTTCATATGTCTCTGGGCCTTCTGTATGTCTTCCTTGGAGAAGTGTCTGTTTAAGTCCTTTGCCCATTTTTTAATTGGGTTGTTTATCTTCCTGGAGTGGAGTCGTGTGAGTTCTTTATATATTTTGGAGATCAGTCCCTTGTCTGAGGTATCATTGGCAAATATGTTTTCCCATACTGTTGGTTCTCTATGTAATTTGGTGCTGTTTTCTTTAGCCATGTAGAAGCTTTTTATTTTGATGAGCTCCCATTTGTTTATTCTTTCCTTTGTGTCCCTTGCTTTAGGGGATGTGTCTGTGAGGATGTTGCTGCGTGGAATGTCTGAGATTTTCCTGCCAATGTTTTCCTCAAGGACTTTTATGGTGTTACGGCTTATATTTAAGTCTTTTATCCATCTTGAGTTTATTTTCGTGTATGGCGTAAGTTGGTGATCGAGTTTCATTTTTTTGCACGTAGCTGTCCAGATCTCCCAACACCATCTGTTGAAGAGACTGTTTTTGCTCCATTTTATGCTCCTGCCTCCTTTGTCAAATATTAATTGATCGTATAGATTTGAGTTTATTTCTGCGCTCTCTATTCTGTTCCATTGGTCTATGAGCCTGTTTTTATGCCAGTACCAGGCTGTTTTGATTACCGTGGCCTTGTAATACAGTTTGATATCAGGTATTGTGATACCTCCTGCTTTGTCCTTCCTTCTCAAAATTGCTGCTGCTATTCGAGGTCGTTTATGGTTCCATATGAATTTCTGCAATGTTTGTTCTATATCTGTGAAATATGTCATGGGTACTCTAATAGGGATTGCATTGAATCTATAAATTGCTTTGGGTAGTATGGCCATTTTGATGATGTTAATTCTTCCAATCCATGAACATGGTACATGCTTCCATTTGTTTGTATCTTCCTTAATTTCTTTCTTCAGTGTTGTGTAGTTTTCTGAGTACAGGTCTTTTACCTCCTTGGTTAGGTTGATTCCTAGGTACTTTATTTTTCTTGTTGCTATATCGAATGGGATTTTTTTCCTGATTTCTGTTTCTGCAGTTTCGTTGCTGGTGTACAGGAATGCCTTTGATTTCTGGGTATTGACTCTGTATCCAGCTGTTTTGCCAAATTCATTTATTAGGTCGAGTAGTTTTTGAGTGGAGTCTATAGGGTTTTCCATGTACACTATCATGTCGTCTGCAAACAGTGACAGTTTCATTTCCTCCTTTCCAATTTGGATGCCTTTTATTGCTTTTTCTTGTCTGATTGCTGTGGCTAGGACTTCCAATACTATGTTGAATAGGAGTGGTGAGAGAGGGCATCCTTGTCTTGTTCCTGATCTTAGTGGGAAAGCTCTAAGTTTTTGTCCATTGAATGTGATGTTGGCTGTAGGTCTCTCATATATGGCCTTAATTATGTTGAGGACTGCTCCCTTTATTCCCACTTTGCTGAGTGTTTTTATCAGAAATGGGTGCTGTATCTTATCGAACGCTTTTTCCGCATCTATTGATATGATCATGTGATTTTTGTCTTTGCTGTTGTTGATGTGATGTATTATGTTTATTGATTTGCGAATATTGTACCATCCTTGCATCCCTGGGATGAATCCCACTTGGTCATGGTGGATGATCTTTTTAATATATTGCTGGATGCGGTTTGCTAATATTTTGTTGAGAATTTTAGCGTCTATGTTTATCAGCGATATTGGCCTGAAGTTTTCTTTCTTCGTTGTGTCTTTATCTGGTTTTGGGATTAGGATGATGCTGGCTTCATAAAAAGAGTTTGGGAGTCTTCCATCAGTTTGGATTTTTTCGAATAGTCTGTGAAGGATAGGGGTTAGTTCTTCCTTAAATGCTTTGTAGAAATCTCCTGTGAAACCATCTGGTCCAGGGCTTTTGTGTGATGGGAGTTTCTTGATGACTGCTTCAATTTCCTTTGCTGATATTGGTCTGTTCAGGTTTTCTGCTTCTTTTTCAGTCAGTTTTGGAAGATTATATTTTTCTAGAAATGTGTCCATTTCATCTAGGTTTTCAAATTTCTTAGCATATAGGTCTTCATAGTAATTTCTTACGATCCTTTGTATTTCTGTGGTATCAGTTGTAATCTCTCCACTTTCATTTCTAATTCTGTTTATTTGGATCCTCTCTCTTTTCTTCTTGATAAGCCTACTTAAAGGCTTGTCGATTTTGTTTATCTTTTCAAAGAACCAGCTTCTGGATTCATTGATCCTTACAATTGTGCTTTTAGTCTCTATGTCATTTAGTTCTGCTCTGATCTTGGTTATTTCCTTCCTTCTGCTTGCTCTGGGCTGTCTTTGTTGTTGTTCCTCCAGTTCTTGTAGGCGTAGGGTTAGGTTGTTTGTGTGAACTGTTTCTAACTTCTTAAGGTAGGCCTGTATTGCTATGAACTTCCCTCTCAGGACTGCCTTTGCTGTGTCCCATAGGTTTTGGGTTGTTGTGAGTTCGTTTTCATTTGTTTCCAGGAAGTTTTTGATTTCTTCCCTAATCTCATTGTTGACCCATTCATTGTTTAATAGCATGCTATTCAGTCTCCATGATTTTGAGTGTTTTGGGTTTTTACCCTTGGGGTTGGTTTCTAGTTTCAGACCCTTGTGGTCAGAGAAGATGCTTGATATGATTTCAATTTTCTTGAATTTGTTGAGGCTTGCTTTGTGTCCTATCATGTGGTCTATCTTTGAAAAAGTTCCATGGACACTTGAAAAGAATGTGTATTTTGCTTCTTTGGGATGAAAATCTCTGTATATATCAGTTAAGTCCATTTCCTCTAGGGTATTGTTAAGTGACACAATATCTTTGTTAATCTTTTGTTTGGAAGACCTGTCCATTTTTGATAGTGGGGTGTTAAAATCCCCTACTATAATTGTGTTGCTGTCAATATCTTTCTTGAAATCCTCCAAGATTTTCTTTATGTATTTGGGTGCTCCTATGTTGGGTGCATATATATTTATAATGTTTATGTCTTCTTTGTGGATTCTTCCTTTGAGTATTATGAAGTGACCTTCTGGGTCTCTCTTTATGGCCCTTCTTTGGAAGTCTATTTTGTCTGATATGAGTATTGCTACCCCTGCTTTTTTTTCCTGTCCGTTTGCTTGGAAGATTTGTTTCCAGCCCTTCACTTTCAGTCTGTGTAAGTCTTTTGTCCTGAGATGGGTTTCTTGTAGGCAGCATATGTGTGGGTCATGTTTTCTTATCCATTCAGCTGTTCTATGTCTTTTGATTGGAGCATTTAATCCATTTACATTTAAGGTTATTATCGATAGGTAGTTATTCATTGCCATTATTTCCTACCTGTGTTCCTCTGTCTTTCTCTTTTCCTTCCTTTCCTTAAAGCAGTCCCTTTAGCATCTCTTGCAGAGCTGGTTTGGTGGAGCTGTATTCTTTTAGACTTCTTTTGTCTGGGAAGCTCTTTATTTGGTCTTCTATCTTGATTGAGAGCCTTGCTGGGTAAAGTAGTCTTGGTTGCAGGCCTCTGGTTCTCATTACTTGGAATATTTTTTGCCATTCTCTTCTGGCTTGGAGCGTTTCCATTGAGAAGTCAGTTGCTAACCTTATTGGGGCTCCCTTGTATGTTACTTCCTTTTTCTCCCTTGCTGCTTTTAAGATCCTCTCTTTGTCTTGGAAATTTGCCATTTTAATTATGATGTGTCTTGCAGTGGGTCTCTTTGGGTTCCTCTTGTTTGGTACTCTCTGTGATTCCTGGATTTGGGTGACTTTTTCTCTCCTCAGATTAGGGAAATTTTCCATCATTACTTTTTCAAACAGGTTTTCTATCCCTTGCTCTTCTTCTTCTCCTTCTGGTATTCCTATTATACGGATATTGTTACGTTTCATGTTGTCCTGCATTTCCCTTATTGCCTCTTTATTCTTTCTGAGCCTCTTTTCCTTTTCTTGCTCCTTCTGCGTGTTTTTTTCTACTTTATCCTCCTGCTCGCTGATCCGATCCTCTGCTTCATCAAGTCTGCTTTTAATTCCTTCTACTGTGTTCTTCAATTCAGAAATTGTATTCTTCATTTCCTCTTGGCTCTTGTTGATATTTTCTATTTCCTTTTTCATGTTGATATAGTTTGCAGTGAGTTCATTGTAGTTTCCTTGTAGTTTCTGGTAGTTCTCTTTGAGCTCAGAGAGCTCCGTGAGCTTCCTGATGACCATTGCTTTGAACTCAGTATCTGATAGTTGACTTGCCTCTTTTTCGGTTAGTATTCTTTCTGAGACTTCCTCCTTTCCTTTCATTTGGGAATTGTTTCTTTGTCTTCCCATTGTTTGTGAGGCTCTTCTTGATGGCCTCTGCTTCTTAAATTGCTTTGTTCTGAATCCCTGGGTTTATGATATGAACTTCTATGGTAGAATGCCAATGGGATTCGGTGGTGCTGTCTCCTTCATCTCCTGTGCTCACTGGTCTTGAGCTGACGTTTATGTGTTTAACACGGTCTAACTCTAGTCTTTTCAGCACTCCAGGTTTTGTTGTCGCACCTGTGGGAAAAATGGAAAGGGGGGGAGAAAGAAAGGGAAAAAACAAACAAACAAACAAACAAACAAACAAAAAAAACAAAGATGGGAAGGAGGGAAAAAGGAAATAGGAAAGGAAGGAAGGAGGGAAGCAGGATTAAAGAAAGATCGGAGGCAAGATAAGAAGGAATTTTAATAAAAATTAAAACATAGAAATAGATAAAAGAAGGCAGGAAGAAGACATAAAAATGGTAAAGGATGGGAGGAAGAAGGAATGAAAGAAAAAAAAGAGAGAGAGAGGAAGAAGGAGTTCAGGGGGAAAGGAAAAGGAAAAAAAATCTTCTGTTGGCTTTAAACCGTTCAGGTTATTTCTGCTGTTGTCCTGTCTGTGCAACGGGAGGGGGTGGTTGGAAGGATTGGTTTCACTTTTCTTCCTTCCTGGGTCACACTCTTCACTGTTTTGTAGGTGTGGTCCCTGCTTTTGCCAAAGTTTTTAAAGAAAGAAAAAGTTTCATTAATTTAAATAACAATTTTATTTAAAAATAACTCTGTAGTGACTAATACCAGTCAATTAACTGAATCCAACTATGAATTGAGTCAAAGAATAGAAAAGGACCACAAAGAGACATTTAAGTCATATCAATTCTTTCACATTATAAGATTAAAATATGAATTCAACAATCACTTTTTTACAAAGAAATTTAAATGCTTGACAATTTTTTGACTTAACTCTGGGTTCAGTTTGAAGTCTTGTGTGGTCTGAATTTGTGTGGTCATTTATCGATATGATGATTCATCAGTGGTTGTAGCTTCCAACACACAATATTTTAAGTTGGGCATTGCTATAACTTTTTCATAAAGCAGTTTTCTTTACTCTGCAAAGGAAAGGAAACTGGGAATAAAACCATTATTATGTTATGCAGCTACATATTTTTAAAGATATTAATATTTTCATTTAGAAAAATAACTAATCAGTTGTCTCTACTATGTCTCAGTCAGGATTTACTCAAAGAGCTTGTGAAAGAAGAGATGAATCTTTCAGGAATCCAGAAAGTAGCTTGAAGATCGTATTGAGGAACTTTGACAATAGTTGAAACAAACGTATCCTGAACTTCCCAGGTGCTGTTTCCCCTACATATTTTAACACAAATTTATTAAGGGTCATTTTAAAAAATTTTACTTGCTTCTAATTAAGTTGATGCACTAGAAGGTTGAGATTCACTGATAAATTAATAAATCTGTAAATTATTGCTTTTAGTTTTTATTACCTATACACCCAGGATGTATTTGCTCATTAGATTTTTTAAAAGAGTCTATATATTAGTTTTTACAGAGAGGCAAGAGAGGGAAAGAAACGATGATGTGTGAGAGAAACATTGATCAGATGCTTCTCGCAGCCCCACAACTGGGAACCTTCCCTGGAATCCATGTGTGTGCCCTGACCAGAAACTGAACCAGCAACCTTTCAATCTGCCATACAACATCCAGCACACGGAGCCACACCAGTCAGGGCTGATTTTTGATATAATTGAAAAAAATACACTCACTCAAAGTTGGCTTTAAATGTATAGGTCATGGACACAGTAAAGAAAAATTGAACATTCTATGAGTGCTTCAAGTTTGATTACATAATTTAATAACTTTTTAAAATGATCAATAAGTAATCCATGTTTAGTTCACTCTAACCTATTGGACAAAGAAGAGGGACATAACAAGGTACTTCAACTTCCTTTGGGCTTACAAGTTCTCCTCTTAAAACATCAGTAACCATACCAACAGACAACATATGAATGCACAAACCTTCTTTGTGGAAAATACCATGGCAACTTCCAACAAATAAATCAATTTTTTTCCTTTTGTGTCTGGAAGGGGTTAGTGATATGTGTCAGTCTGACTTCTACTCTCCTACAGAGTTGGGGTTGGAACAAACCACCGTCTGTGTTATGTCTGTAGTATTTTTGATAGTTTGATTTGTGAGGAATTTTCAAAGTAGGCTGCAGGCCTCTTTCCAGAAAGAATATTACAGTGTCAGAAGAATCTCAGAGCACCCCACACTTCATGCTCCCTTAACAAAACCCACTTCCTTCAGAGATGTTTGACTCAAAGCTCTTGTGGATATCCAGTAGAAGTTCCTCAGAGATGGGGGACCAGTGTGCCCTAGTCAAATAGAGATTTTAAAAATAACTGATGCATCAGATTACCCAGACTTGAGTATGAAATTGGAAATTTTTGTCCATTAACATCTTGTGTGTGTATGTGTGAGCAGGCATGCATGCATGTAGGTACATGCACATGCATCCAAGTATGTAAATTTAAGAGTTATTGATATGTTATTGGGAACTTATTGTTCTCCAAGATAAACTGGTAACCCATGAGGAGATATTAAATAAGTAGTTATTAGAATCAAAGTTATATGCAGGATTGTTGTTGGAGTGTTATTCACTAAAAAGTAGTAAAGAGATTTGATTAGATCACCAAATGAGAAAATATGGAGGCCATCTATAGAAGGATATCTAGGAGTATTGCAGAAGGCTTCTTTTAGGAAGTGACATATGAACTGCAGCTTAAAATACAGTAACAGGTCAGTAGGCAGAAATGTCTAAGGAAATTTCTACCAGCGTATTGAAATGTGTGAATATGTGCTGAGTGTTCAAGAACCAGAAAACTGAAATTTGGGAAGTCTACAGGCTCTATAGTGGCTGTATTCAAACATACTGGCATAAAGGCAGTTTGAAGAAAGATGCCAAGTTTGCCATATTAAGATAAACCTGTTTAAATACTTGTTTATGCTATGATCAGTTAATACAATTATTAAAGGAGATAAAGGGAGAGAAGAAAATGAGGAAAAATGAAAAACATAATATAAAAAAAGAGCTTCCTAGTAATAATAACAGAGATGTTAGAGGAAAAGAGAAAACAACCAATGAGAAATACAAAGCTGAACTAAAGGAGAAGCTCTGGGAGTTTAAGATTAGTGTTAGCACTGTCCGGTTGTTCAGTTAGTTAGTTGAAATGTCATCCCATACATGAAAATGTTGCAGGGTTCATTCTGGTCAGGACATACCTAGGTTACAGGTTTCATCCCCAGTAGGGGCATATGTGGGACACAACTGATCAAAGTTTCTCTCTTACATCAATGTTTCTCTCTCTCTCTCTCTCTCTCTCTCTCTCTCCCTCCCTCCCTCTCAAATCAGTAGAAAAACATATCCTAGGGTGAGGATTAAAAAAAATATTAGTGTTAGAGGCTCCACCCTTGCTGTTCTAAACATGGACCTCACAATATTCTCATGTTACATCTTTGGCCACATGAAGCATCTATTAATGACTAGTGGCTGTTGTACTGTTCTCCTTAAATTGAGGCTCTGCTCTGACTCATATTAACAGTGTGGATACAGCAGCTTCTAGGATGGTTGTCCCTGTCTGTGTTGAAGCAGAGGTAACCATGGTTTCTCATGCAATGGTTCCCAACCCATTATTAACAGACACAAAAGTAAATGGTTTTATCCAAATAGCAGTCTGTCCTTCCCTTGTGTGTAAGAAATCTCAAACTCAGAAAACAAAACAAAACAAAACAATAAGAATCCCTTTGTGTATTATACATCTTTACTCTGATAGTCAACAGTCATAATATTGACTATATTTTCAAGTAATCAATCTATGGCACACAAATATAAAATTCACCAAGAAATTATATATGTGCATTTTCCTTTGTCCCCAGTAGAGTCTCCATTTCTGGATTTCAAGTTCAAGTGCAGCAATGTCATTCCCATGCACTGTGCTGAGCCATGGGAAGCACTGTTTTCAAACTGCAGACTGCCTGGTACAAGCTCTGCTGTGTAGGGCTTGCTGGCTCCCCAAATTCCATCCTGGAGCTGGGGTTCTTATATGATAATTTGTGTAAATCAGAAGACTATTTATCTGATTCATTTATGTACTTGTGTTTTCCAAACTTATTTCTATTTGCACATCATTAAGACTCAGAAAAGCAGATTTTGCTTTACCAAATACACTGAATAATTAACTTAGTCTGGTTTGCTTCCACATAGCTTACCTTACGCTTCATACCAGTTACAAATGCTTATGTAATGGTTGCAGCATTCCTCCTCTCTAAACTACACAACAATTTCACATTTCTCCTGACAAGATGTTTCTTTATTAGGCCAAAATACAAAGTCCAAAGGTCGTTAAGATTGTGGATTGCCCTGTCCTTTTGAACTATACAAGCATGGGATGGGGTAGAGTGAATTCTCTAAGTATTTTCTAAGTACCAGGCAATGAACTAAAGTCTGGACATATTTTACCTCACAGAATCCTTGCAACTGTGCAAAGAATATATTGTTATACTTATTTTATGATAAGATGGACCCATTATAAGTAAATTAACTTGCAAATGGTTTTGCAGCTAATTTAAAGCATGCTTATCAGTGCAATCAAAAATATTTAACTTTATTGAGGTAACATTGGTTAATAAAATTATATAAATTTCTGGTTTATAACATTATTACTTGATACCTGCATGCTCTATTGGGTACTCACCACCTGAATAGTAATGGAAGATTAGAAGTGTTTATAATATTATCTCAGGATTATTAATACAGAAGCAGATCTGGAGTTAAACAAATTCACAACAGGAATGCCTAAATTCAGAATACTTTCATGTGGATGTGGATGTGTATCTGTGTGTGTGTCTGTGTGTGTTATTTACTTTGGGATTCTTCTCCTGCATAGTTCTCTTCACATGTAGTAGTCTCTCTAGCTACTGGAGCAAGTAATTTCTTCTGCAAATAATCCAATGTTTCAGAAAGTTTATTTGAGTCTATTTGCCACAAGCCAATTCATGTTTTCAGGATTCATGACCTCATGAGTAATTATTATTGAATTTGAATGTATTAAACTTATTACTGTGTATTAATATTTTTAACAGTTTGAAGGTCAGATTTCTGTGTGGTCCATATATTCCCTGAAGGTCAGATTTTGGACATTAGCATGGAATCTATCCCACACAGACCCTCCAAAAATAAAACAAGCTAGAGACAAAAAATATATATATTATATATTGTTGTACTGACTTGTTGGTGAGCTTTTTAATCTATTTTCTCATCATCTCCTTACAAATCCTTCAGACGTAAATAGGAAACCCAACCAAAAGACAAAGACCTGCCCTATGCGTTTTAACCCATATTTGAATTAAGGTTTGGGTGTTATTTATGCAAAATGACATTGATACAAAGCTCCAAATACAATTTTAATTTTAAACAGCACTGGATTTATAATTTCTTGAAGTTTCCAAACTCTCAATTATTGAATCAATCAGAATCCTTGAATTGCCCAGCCATGAAACTGTGGCCTTGGGCATGAGGGTAGCTAGGTTGTCATTATGGTTGTTTAACTGGACATGTGTTTTTCCTACATGATTTTTCACAAAACACAACTTTACATGGCTTGATTTTCAACATCATAGTAGATTTTTTTCAAACCCAGAGCACTCATCTTCCAGTGTGTAGCTTATAAACAGTATATATATATTAGTGCTAGTAACACTTTATTTAATCGGACAACCCCATTGACTTTTGCATACATCACTTCAATTTCCAGTTCCCACTGATTCATGATTTTCCTTTCCGCAGTTTCAGGTACCTGCAGTCAACTTTGGTCCAAAAATATTAAATGGAAAATTCCAGAAATAAACAATTCATAAAATTTAAATTGTATTCCATTCTGAGTAATGTGATGAAATCTTGCGTGAACCTGCTCTGTCCCATTGGGGACATGAGTTATCCCTTTGTCCAGCATATTCAGGTTGTGTGTGTTCCCCACCTGTTAGACTCTTAGCCTCCTGGTTATTAGATCAGCTATCATGGTATCACAGTGCTTGTGGTCAGGTAACTTTTATTTTACTTAATAAAGTGCAGTATACTCTATATAGGAGCTGATACTAGCCATGTTTTCAAGCATCCACTGGGGATCTTGACACATATCCCCCAGATAAGATGGGGACTACTGTACTTATTTGCCTTCTTGTTAATCAGACTGGGGTCCCTGAAACTCTTTAGAAAGTCTTTGCAAGCAAAAATATTTCCATAATAAGAAACATTATTTATCTCTTTAAAATTCTTATTCTCATAAGAGTGTATGGTAGAGTTTCCTAGAGGCCATAATAGCACCAAAGAACAACAGATTGAATACAAAAGCAAATTTGAGAATTCAGCTGTCTTCTAGTAAGGGAGCTACTAAAGAGATTTGGAAAAATGTGAAGCAGTACCACTCCTTGATAATTTTATTTTTATTTTAGAAAATATAGTTATTTTGATAAAATATGTTATTTATGTGATGTTAATTTTTATTTTAATAAAATATTAAATAATCAAATTTTTTCATTTGTAATTTTAATATAGTCGATATAAATTGATATAATTTATATAAATAAAAGCTCTTTGGGACACTCAATAATTTTTAAGAGTACAAAGTGGCCTGGAGACCAATGGGTTTGATAATCACTGATCTAGACCAAATTAAATAATTTCTTATAAAGGAAGAAGAGCAAAATCTAGTATGTCTAATTAACTTTGTTTTTTTAAAGAACAATAATATCTGGACAAATAGCTCCTGTCTTCCCAACTCCCTTCCCAAAGTTCTTGAGTCCATGTGAACTGCCTTTGCACTTTCTTTCCTAAAGCTCTTTCTTATAAATATAGCTTCACTCTCTGATTCCTCACTGTTGGGGGGGGGGGGAGTATAGTAACTTCTTTGTACACACACTCACACACACACACACCCTTATAAACATAATTTTATACTCTCTACTTGTAACTTTCCTGGCCAGTCATCTCTATGAATAGGGTTAGGATTTAATTTGCACTCATTTATTATCTCACTGGAGATCATAAGGCAAGATTTCTAGAAACCATTATTGAATAGTGCATAGGGGAAGACAGATTTGGAACACACAAAGTCCTTTTATTTTTGCCATTTGCACCGGATATTTTATCAGTTCACACCAACTGTGGATTTGCAAAAGAGCTGATTTTATTTCCCTGTGGCCAAACAATAACGGCCTGGTCGCCTCTTTTAACCTCTATCTCAGAACCAGGAAAAAAACAATGCAGTGTTCTGGAGGTTTCAGGTAGCAGCCAGGAGCTTGCCAGTGTGCCTGATACCTGAGTCCTCTAGTGATGGATACTGTAACTCCTCCTTTCGAGGTGGCCAACTAACTGGTGCCTGGAGACATATGGCTACTTCTTTCCTGCCAAAGAAACCAAGCCCCTGTGCCAGAGACTTAGCTGACCAGTGCTGGCTCTCAGGCTTTCCTTCCCAAGGGATGCTAAGTGAGCACCCCCGGCATTGTTGTTTGTTTGGAAACCAGCATTACTCTCTGAGCTCCTGGGTATCATGGTGTCAAGCACACAGAAAGAGAGAGAATTCAATCGATTGATAGGAGAGACATGATAGAGAGGGCAGCATCCTTCTCTGATCTCTTTGCTGATAGGAAATGCAACACAGTGGCGCCCACGTTCTGCTCCAGCAAGTCAGTCCCATACACCAGCTCAGGAAAGGGGGTGAAAAAGCAAAGATCCTGCTGCTCTCAAGGTCAGTGACTTCAGTTTTCATTGCTCTATGTCGTAGAGAGATTTGTGCCAGCTGGGATCAGTTTTTCCCTAGAGTTCCTGAGGACGCTTGGGATCCCTTCTTTTTTTTTTCTTCTTTCTTTTAAGTTTTCTTAATTTTTTAAACAAGAAAATTTAAAATCTGCATATGGTTTTTAAAAATCAAACAGGTACAGAAAGTAAGGAAATGATTATAAGTATCCCATTTTCCTGTACCCAACTTTCATTTTTCTACTTCTCATAACTACAGCTAATAACTTTTTATCTAGGATATAAGTACATGTGTGTGCACAGCACAATGATTCACAGTCCAGAATTTGGATTTGCACTGCCTAGTTCTAAATCCTGGCTCCATCATTTACTAAGACTATGGGAAATTTACTTTGGATTTCTGACTTACACAGACCTATTAATACCTTTTAGAGTTGTTCAAACATTTAAGTGCCTAAAAGAGTATGTAGCACATGAATATAATTACATAAGTGCTGGGTATTATTATTTTATTATTATAAATTAATTATTATTTATTTGTGATTAATTTTTAAAAACATATAAAATAAAAATTTACACCTACATACTGAAAATGATTTTTTCAATTTTCCTTTACTATTTTCATTAAATAAAACAGTTACAAGATCTTTGCATGTAAACACAGATGTGCCTCATTTTTTCAAGTGGCTGTATATCATTCTATGTATATTTTGTATAGTATGGATGTATATTTTTTAAATTGCACTAGATGTGCATTGATTAATATTTGGCTATCTAGCTTTTTAATTACAAACAATATTTAAAACAATTTGTTAATGTATCTCATTTGTAAATTTCTAGCAATGGGATCATTATATAGTCAACAAATAAATTACTTTTTAAATCACCTTTTCATTATAGGTATTTGAAATTGTAATGTATTTGTAATTTATTTATTTATTTTGTTTTTTTTTGTTTTTGTTTTTTGATTTTTTGATAAACTCTAAGGTAGGGGTCCAGTATAATTTTCTTCCAGATTAATGAACAATTATTCAAACATTATTTATTAAATAAAACATTCTTTTCTCACTGAATTGAAAGTCTACTTGTTATATATTAAATTCTGGATCTGTATTTCATCTTTATTCTGTCCCAATAATCTATATTTTTCTTATACACAATTTTCATCAAGTGGTAAATACAGTTAAAATTTGTATATATTATACCAATGCATCATGGAAATGTCTGATCACTGGATAACTCCCATTTCCCACCTAACCTTGGATATCATCAATTATTTTAAATAATTTTTTGTCAACATACTATGTGGACATTACTATCTTTTTTATTTGAATATTTTAATTCAAAAGTAGAGTTGAACCAATTTTTACATATTAGTTTACCATTTATTCCTTGGTTTCTATTAGATTAATATTTTTCTTATTTATTGATAATATTCTATTTCAAATAAATTAGCCTCTAGTCAATAATGTCAGTTTTAATATATTTTTAAATTTTAAATTTTCATTTTATTGTTATATTCTTGCTATACATTAATAAAATATAATTAGTACTAGAAAATATGTAATATTTTCTTGATAGTGTGGTGGATTGGATTCTTGCTTATAAAGATTGCTTGCACTCTAATACACACATACACCCATAGAGACACACATGTTTCCCCTATATTGTCTGTTAGATCTTCTGTGGATTTATTTTTAAGTGTACATATTTTTAAAGAACTGAAATTCATTTTAATATAAGACTTCACAGGTCTTTTTCGAAGTACTTTTGCTTATGTTTTTAATGTCTAGCCTTTTTATGACAGTATTTATTAACATTTTATCTTTTCATCGCTGATTTAGAATTTCAATATTATCAAATGCTAAAAGCCATATGTTTACATGACCTACTCCAGTATCATAGTGCATTAATTATTAGAGTTTCATGATACGGTTAAGGTCTGATTTGACTGATATTACTTTTTTTTCTCTTTATCTGCATAATTTTGGTGACTACTCTTGTACATTGGATTTTTAAGGATAAAGTTTAGAATCATTTTCTAAATTTCTAAATCAAATTGCATAGGTTGAGTATTAAGATTATTAAAATAAGTGATCCCTGTAATGTATACTCATTGCATGTCTCTTCTCTGCTCAAAACCTTTCACAAGCTCCCATCTCACTCACAGTGTAAGCCAGAGTCCTACAATGGACAAGAGACCTGATGTGTTCAGTTCTGGCTTTCTTCTCAACCCATCTCCCATTACTTTCTCTCTTACTTCACATGAACCACATAGGTCTAGATGCTATTTTTAAATACCTGAATCCTTTCTCATATTAAAAACTTTGTGTATGGCTTGCCTCCTTACTTTTTTTGGTCACAGATTAAATATGATCTATCAGTGAAGCCCTCCTTGATCATCCCTGATGTCATACTTTTTGAAATAATACACTTTTGTCGAACTCTTCAGCAGCTTCTATCTACATTTCTTCATGGTGCTCATAATCATCACATATGTTATATGGTCCGTCTTCCCTAATTAGATCCCACCCATGAGGTCAGCTACTTTTGTCTGTTTTGTTCATGGCTTTCTTCCCAAAGACTAGAGCAGTGCTTGATATATAATATACCCTCAATACATATTTTTGAGTTAATGAATAAATGAATGAATCTTTTCAAAATTCACTATCTCTATACAAGACATAATGTGATTTAACATCTACATTTTCTTCTAAATCCTTTACAAATAGGTAACTTACACTTAAAATATGTAACTATTATTTTTACACTGAAAAAGAATATTGTTCCTCCAACCTACCTAATTTTTGATTGAATGTTGTTTGCACATAGGAAGGATATGATTTTTATATAATTTTGTAACTAGCTCCTTATTAAATAATATTATTCTAATAATTTCTCAATTGATTTCTTGAGTTATTTGGGTAGTTAATAGTATATTATGCAAATAATTATAATTTTGCATCTACATTCCATTTATTATATCTGTTTTATGTGACTTTCTTTTTAAATTTTATTATGCAATTACAGTTGAAATTCAATATTATTCTATGTAAGTTTCAGGTATACAGCATAGAGTTGAGACAACTGTATATTTTACAGCGTTCCCCACTGCCATTTTCAGTACTAATTGGGCACCATATATACTTATTCTTTCATTTTTTTTATTGTTGTTCAAGTAGAGTTGTCTCCATTTTACTTCCTCCTCTCCCCCACCCTAGCCATCCCCACCTCTCATCCCTGATCTCACCCCCCTTGGTTTTTTCCATGTGTCCTTTATACACATTCCTGAAAACCCTTCACCTTTTCCCCTACATTATCTCCTCCCACCTCCCCTCTGGTTACTGTCCTTTTGTTCTTAATTTCAATATATCTACTTATATTTTGCTTGCTTGTTTTGTTTTGTTGATTAAGTTCCACTTATAGGTGAGATCATATTGCATTTGTCTTTCACTGTCTGGCGTACTTCACTTAGCATAATGCTCTCTAGTTCCATCCATGCTGTCACAAAGGGTAGGATCTCCTTCTTTCTTCTGCATAGTATTCTATCATGTAAATGTATCCCAGATTTTTGATCCATTCATTTACTAATGGGCACTTAGGCTGCTTCCAGCACTTGGCTATTATGAAAAGATGCTCAGCATCACTAATCATCAGAGAAATGCAAATTAAAACCACAATGAGATACCATTTCACACCAGCCAGAATGGCCATTATAAACAAATCAACAAACAACAAGTGTTGGAGAGGATGTGGAGAAAAGAGAACCCTAGTGCACTGTTGGTGGGAACGCAGACCGGTGCAGCCACTGTGGAAGACAATATGGAATGTCCTCAGAAACTAAAAGTGCTACTTCCTTTTGACCCCAAAATACTACTGTTGGAATGATACCCTAAGGATCCTGAAACACCAGTTCAAAAGAACTTATGCACCCACAAGCAGCACAATTTACAATAGCACCATACATACTTATTACAATAATATTGATTATATTGCCTATACTGTAGTATGCATCTTTTTGACTACTTTGTAAATACCAACCTGTACTTCTTAATCCATTTACTTTTTTTCAGCCAGTCCCCAATGCACCTCATCCCCTCTGGTAACCATCAGTCTTTTCTTTGTATCTATGAGTCTGTTTCTATTTTGTTTGTTTTATTTATTCTTTTGCTCTTTAAATTCCACATATAAGTGAAATCATATATGTGGTTTATTGTCTTTCATTGACTGGCACATTTCACTTAACATAATACCCTCTAGATTCATCCATGCTGTCACAAAAGGTGAGATTTCATTCTTTCTTATCGCTGAGTAATATTCCATTATATATATGTACCACCACTTTTTCATCCACTTGTCTACTGATGGGGACCAGGGTTGCTTCCATATTTTGGCTATTGTAAACGACACTGTAATGAACATAGAGTGCACATATTCCTTTAAAATATTTTTTTGGATTTCTTCATATATGTGATCAGAAGTGAAATTGCTGGGTTATAAGGCGGTTTCATTTTTAATTTTTTCAGGAACCTCCATACTGTTTTCCACAGTGGCTACACCAGTCTTTATTCCCACCAACAGTGGACAAGAATCTCTTTTCCCTGCTATGAACATTGGGATGCACAGGTTCTTTTGGATTGGTGTTTCAGGGTTCTGGAAGCAACCGAAGTGCCCATCAGCAAACGAGTGGATCCAAAAACTATGGTATATTTACACAATGGAATTCTACGCAGCAGAGAGAAAGAAGGAGATTATACCCTTTGCAACAGCATGGATGAAACTGGAGAGCATTATGCTAAGTGAAATAAGCCAGGTGGTGAGGGACAAATACCATATGATCTCGCCTTTAACTGGAACATAATCAATAGAAGAAAAAAACAAACAAAATATAACCAGAGACATTGAAGTTAAGAACAATCTAACAATAGCCAGGGCGAGGGGGAGGGGACGGGGACAGTGGGAAGAGGGGATTACAGGAACTACTATAAAGGACACATGGACAAAACCAAGGGGGAGGGTGGAGGTGGGGGAGGGAGGTGGGTTCAGCTGGGGTGGGGTGGAGGGATGTGGAGAAAAGGCACACAACTGTAATTGAATAACAATAAAAATTAAAAAAAATAAAAATAAAAAATAAAATAAAATAATTTTTTTTTAAAAAAAGAAAAGAAAACAAAGAATCTCTTTTCCCAACATGCTCACCAACATTTATTGTTTGTTGGCTTATTGATGATACCCATTCTGACTGGTATGAGGTGATATCTATGGTGATTTTGATTTGTGTTTCTCTGATGTTTAGTGATATTAAACATCTATTCATCTGTCTGTTGGATGTCTGAAGAAATGTCTATTCAAGTCCTCTGCTTATTTTATAATTGAATTGTTTCTTTTTCTGGTGTTGAGTTGTATGAGTTCTTTCTAAATTTTAATATTAACCCCTCATCGGGTGTATCTTTGACAAATATCTTCCTTCATTTAGTATGGTATATTTTTGTTCTATTGATAGTTTATTTTGCTATGCAAAAACTTTTTAGTTTGATCTAGTCCCATTTGTTTGTTTGTTTTGTTTGTTTATTTATTTATTTTTGTCTCAGAGATATGTCTGAAAAAAATATTGCTAAGGGAAATGTCAGAAAGTGTACTGCCAACATTTTCTACCAAAATTTTTATGTGTTTGAGTTTTACATTTATGTCTTCAATTTGAGTTTTTTCTTGGGTTAGAAATAAGAAGGTAATCTAGTTTCTTTTTTTGCATGTATCTAACTTTCCCCATACCATTTATTAAATAGTCTGTCTTTATCACACTGTATGTTCTGGCCTCCTTGTAATATATTAATTGAGCATATAGGTGTGGGCTTATTTGGAGAGTTATTTATTTGGTTTCATTAATATGTATGTTTCTTTTAATTTGAATATCATACTGTTTTTATTCCTATGGCCTTACAGTATAGATTGATATCACTCAGAGTAATACCTTCAACCTTGTTCTTCTTTTTGAAAATTGTTGTGGCTTTCCAAGGTCTTTCAAAATTTTTTATAAATTTTTGGATTATTTGTTGTAGTTCGGTGAAATACATCATTAGTATTTTGATAGGAATTGTGTTGAATCTGTAGATTGCTTTAAGTAGTATGGATTTTTTCTTTTTCTTTTTTTTCTTAGATTTTATTTATTTTTACAGAAAGGGGGAACAGAGAGATTCCTTTTCCGATAGTTAATTGTTGGTATATAAAATGCAATTTATTTCTGAATATTTATTTTGTATCCTACTACTTTACTGAATTTATTAATCTGTTGTAGTAATTTTTTGGTAGAATCCTCAGGGTTCTCTATGTAGAGTATAAGATCACCTGTGAATAATGACAGTTTTACTTCCTTCTTTCTAATTTGTATGCCTTAGTTCCTCTTCTTGACTGAGTGCTGTGGTGAACACCCTTAGTACAATGTTGAATAAGACAGTTGAAAGTCAACATCCCTGTCTTGTTACTTATTTTAAGGAAAATGTTTTTAGTTTTTCTTTGTTGAGTATGATGTTAGCTGTGGGATTGTCTAATACAGTGTTTATCATGCTGAGATGTTTTCTCCTTATTCTTGCTTTGTTCTGAGTTTTTATTGTATATGTGTCTTCAATTTTGTTAAATGCTTTGCCAGAATCTCCTGACATTATCATATGCTTTTTATCCTTCATTTAGTTTACATGGTGTATTATTTTAATTGACTTGCAGATATTGTACAAAACTTGCATCCAAAAAATAAATCCCATTTGACCATAATATATGATATTTTAAGTATACTGTTGTAATTGGTTTGCTAATATTTTGTTGAGGATATTTACATGTATATTCACCATGGATATTGTCCTATAATATTCTCTTTTTTTCCATTTTTAAATTTTATATTTCTTCAAATGCAGTTGTCTGCACTTACCCCCCACATCTCCCCCACTCACCATGGCCATTCCCACCACTCCTCCCCTGATTACACCCCTCCTTGATTTTATCCATGTGTACTTTATAGTTGTTCCTTCACCTTTTCCCCCACATTATCCCCTCCCCTCTCTGCTCTGGATAGTGTCCATTTCTTCTTAATTTTAATGTATCTGGTTGTATTTTGCTTGCTTTGTTTTGTTGATTAAGTTCCACTTATAGGTGAGATCACATGGTATTTGTCCCTCACCACCTGACTTATTTCACTGAGCATGATGCTCTCTAGTTCCACCCATGCTGTTGCAAAGGGTAGGAGCTCCTTCTTTCTACTGCATAAAATTCCATCATGTAAATGTACCACAGTTTTTTGATCCATTCATTTACTGATGGGCACTTAGGTTGCTTCCAGTACTTGGTTATTGTAAATTGTGCTTCTATGAACACTGGTTCGTAGGTTCTTTTGGATTGGTGTTTCAGGGTTCTGAGGATATATTCCTACCAGTGGAATTGCCGGGTCAAAAGGCAGTTCCATTTTTAGTTTTCTGAGGAAATTCCATACTGTTTTCCATAGTGGCTGCACCACTATGCAATCCCACCAACAGTGCGCTAGGGTTCCCTTTTCTCCACATCTTCTCCAGCACTTGTTGTTTGTGGATTTGTTTATGATGGCCATTCTGACCCATGTGAAGTGGTATTTCATTGTGGTTTTAATTTGTATCTCTCTGATGGCTAGTGATGCTGAGCATCCTTTCATATGTCTCTGGACCCTTTGTATGTCCTCCTTGGAGAATTGTCTGTAAGAGTCTTTTGTCCATTTTCTAATTGGGTTGTTTGTCTTTCTGGAGTGAAGTTATGTGAGTTCTTTATATATTTTGGAGATCAAACGCTTGTCTGAGGTATCATTGGCAAATATGTTTTCTGATATAATTGGTTCTCTTTTCATTTTAATGAAGTTTTCTTTGGTCATGGAGAAGTTTTTTTCTTTTGATGAGATCCCATTTCTTTATTCTTTTTTTTAAGTCCCTTGCTTTAGGGGATATATCAGTGAAGATGTTGCTGCGTGAAATATCTGAGATTTTCCTGCCTATGTTCTCCTAAAGGACCTTTATGGTGTCACAATTTATGTTTAAGTCTTTTATCCACCTTGAATTTATTTTTGTCTAAAGTGTAAGATGGTGATCAAGATTCATTTTTTTCATGTAGTTGTCCAGCTTTCCCACACCATTTATTGAAGAGTCTATTTTTACACCATTTTATGCTTCTTCCCCCTTTGTAAAATATTAATTGACCATAGAGGATTGGGTTTATTTCTGAGCTCTCTATTCTGTTCCATTGGTCTATGTGTCAGTACCAAACTGTTTTCATTACCATGGCCTTGTAATATAGTTTGATATCATATATCGTGATCCCTCCAACTCGGTTCTTCTTTCTTAAAAGTACTGCAGCTATTCAGGGTCATTTAGAGTTCCATATAAATTTTTGAAATATTTGTTCTATATCTGTGAAATATGCCATTAATATTTAATAGGGATTTCATTGAATCTTTATATTGCTTTGGGTAGTGTGGGCATTTTGATATTGTTAATTCTTCAAATCCATGAACATGGTATATGCTTCCATTTGTTGGTGTCTTCCTTAATTTCTTTCTTCAGTGTTGTATAGTTTTCTGAGTATAGGTCTTTTACCTCCATGATTAGGTTTATTCCTAAGTACTGTATTATTCTTGTTGCTATATCAAATGGGATATTTTTCATAATTTCTGTTTCTGATATTTCATTGTTGGTATGTGAAATGTCTTTGATTTCTGAATATTGATTTGTATCCCAATTTTTCATCAAATTCACTTATTAGTCCAAGTGGTTTTGTGGTGGAGTCTGTAGGATTTTCCATGTACACTATCATATCTCTGCAAACAATGACGGTTTTGTTCATTCTTTTCCAATTTGGATACCTTTTATTTCTTTTTCTTGTATGATTGCTGTGGCTAGGACTTCCAATACCATGTTGAATAGAAGTGGTGAAATTGGTGAAACCTTCCCTTATTCCTGATCTTAGTGGGAAAGCTCTAAGTTTTTGCCCATTGAGAATGAAGTTGGCTGTAGATCTCTTGCATATGGCCTTTATTATGTTGAGGAATGCTCCCTCTATCCCCACTTTTCTGAGTGTTTTAATTATAAATGGGTGCTGTACATTATCAAATGGTTTTTCAACATCTATTGGTATGGTTATGTGATTTTTGTCTTTCATTTTGTTTATGTTATGTATTATGTTTATTGACTTGCAAATATTGTACCATCCTTGCATCCCTGGGATGAATCCCACTTGAACATGGTGTATGATCTTTTTAATGTGTTTCTGGATGTGGTTAGCCAATATTTTATGAAGGATTCTACCATCTATGTTCATCAGCGATATTGGCCTGAAGTATTCTTTCTTTGTTGTATCTTTATCTGGTTTTGGGATTATGATGATGCTGGCTTCATAAAAAGGGTTTGGGAGTCTTCTGTCTTCTTGGATTTTTTGGAATAGTATATAAATGATAGGGGTTAGCTCCTTCTTAAATGCTTTGTAGAATTCTCCTGTGAAACCATCCAGTCCAGGGCTTTTGTGTGCCAGAAGTTTTTGATTACTGCTTCGATTTCATCAGCTGTTATTGGTCTTTTCAGGCTTTCAGCTTCTTCTCATTCAATTTTAGGAGATTATATTTATCTAGAAATTTGTCCATTTCACCTAGGTTTTTAAATTTCTCCATCTATAGTTCTTCATAGTAATTTCTTACAATCTTTTGTATTTCTGTGGTATCAGTTGTAATCTGTCCTGTTTTATTTCTGATTGTGTTTATTTGGATCCTCTCTTTTTGTTCTTGGTGAGTCTACTTAAAGGCTTGTTGAATTTATATATCTTTTCAAAGAACCAGCTCCTGGATTTATTTATCATTAAAATTGTGCTTGAGTCTCCATGTATTTAATTCTCCTCTGATCATGATTATTTCCTTCCTTCTATTTGCTCTAGGCTGTCTTTGTTGTTGTGCCTCCAGTTCTTGTAGATACAGGGTTAGGTTGTTTATTTGAAATGTTTCTATCTTTTTTAGGTAGGTCTGTATTGCTATGAACTTCCCTCTCAGGACTGCCTTTGCAGTGTCCCATAAGTTTTGGAATGTTCTGAGCTCATGTTCATTGTTTCCCAAAACTTCCTGATTTCTTTCTTGATCTCATTCTTGACCCATTCATTGTTTAATAGCATGCTATTCAATGTCAATGTTTTTGAGTGTTTTGGGGGTTTTTCCTTGAGGTTGGTTTCTAGTTTCAGTCCCTCTAGTAAGAAAAACTGCTTGATATGGTTTCAATTTTCTTGAATTTGTTGAAGCTTCTTTTGTGTCCTATCATGTGCTCTGTCCTTGAAAATATTCCATGTGCATTTGAAAAGAATATGTGTTTTGCTTTTTTGGGATGAAAGGTTCTCTCTCTCTCTCTGTATATATATATAATATATATAATATATATTATATATAATATATTATAATGTGAATGTATTATATAATATATATAATATATTATAATATATATATAATCAGTTAATTCCATTTGACTCCAGGACAGTGTTCAATGCTGCAATACCTTTGCTGATATTTTGTTTGGGAGATCTATCCATTTTTGACAGTAGGGTGTTAAAATCCCCTACTATAATAGTGTTGTTGTCTCGATCTTCCTTGAAGTCCTGCAAGATTTTCTTTATGTATTTGGGTGCTCCTGTGTTGGGTGCATGTTTTTTTTATAATGTTTATGTCTCCTTGATGGAATCTTCCCTTGAATATTAAAAATTGTCCTTCTAGGTCCTTTTTATGGCCCTTGTTTTGAAGTCTATTTTGTCTGATATGATTATTGCTGCCCTGGCTTTTCTTTCCAATCCATTTGTTTGGAATATTTTTTCCAACCCTTCACTTTCAGTCTATGCAGGTCTTTCGTTCTGAGGTGGATGTCTTGTAGGCAACATATCTGTGGTTCATGTTTTCTTATCCATTCATCTACTCTATGTCTTTGATTGAAGCATTAAATCCATCAACATGTAAGGTTATTGTTGATGGGTATTTTTTTCCCTTTTCTCCCTTTGTACCTGTGCTCCTCTCCCTTCACTCTTTTCCTTTTTCTTCTTATAGTAGTCCAGTTAGTAAATCTTGTATGGGTGGTTTGGTGGAGATGTACTCTTTCAGCCTTCTTTTTGTCTGGGAAACTCCTTATTCTGCCCTCCATTTTAATTGAGAGCCTCCCTGGGTAGATTAGTCTTGGTTGCAGGCCTTTGTTTTTCTTTACTTGGAATATCTGTTGCCATTATCTCCTGGACTGGAGTGTTTCTGTTGAGGAATTAGCTGCTAGCCTTATTGGAGCCCATTTGTATGTTACTTCTTGTTTCTGCCTTGCTGCTTTTAAGTTTCTCCCTTTGTCTTTAATGCTTGGCAGTTTAATTATGATATTTATGTGATATGTCTTGGAGTTGGCCTCCTTTGGTTCATCATGATTAGGACTCTTTGTTGTTCCTGAACTTGCATGTTTTTTTTCTCTCTCCAGTTTCAGAAAGTTTTCTGTGATTATTTTTTCCAAACAGGGTTTCTATCCCTTGTTTCTTTTCTTCTCCTTCTAGTACTTCTATGATTAGAATGTTGTTGCATTTCATGTTATCTTGGAGTTCCCTCAAGCTATCTTCATTTTTTTTTTGAGTCTTTTTTCATGCAGCTGCTCTACCTGGGTGTTTATTTCCACCTTGTCTTCCAGCTCAATAATTCCATCCTCTACTTAATCCAGCCTACTTATAATTCCTTCTAGTGTGTTTTTTACTTCTGAAATTTATTGTTCATTTCTTCCTGTTTTTTTATAGTTTCTATTTCTTTTTCCACACTGGTGTAGCTCTCACTCAGTTCCTTGTAGTTGTCTGTGAGTTCCTTGAGCATCCTGATAACCATTCTTTTGAATTCTATATCTGATAGTGTGCTTACCTCCATTTCACTTAGCTCTTGTAGTGGGGAGTCTTCCATTGCTTTTGATTGCAGGTTCATTTTTGTATCCCTATTTTAGGTGACTCTTTTTGTTTGTTTCTGTGCTTTCTGATGTTTTGCTTTGCTAGCTGTCTTTGTAGGGCGAACTTCTATGGTAGAAATTCTATGGGATTCAGTGGTGTGATCTCTTTGATCTCCTTGTCTGGATGCTCTAAGTTTGCTCTTTCTTCTGTTTGTGTGGGCTCTCTTGTCGTACTTGGGTTTTTACCTTTTGGTGGTTCTTTTGTTGGTGGTTTCTCTCCTCCAGCGGGTATACTGATGTTCACAGCTCCCACCTAATCTTGTATGTGATCAGTGGCAGGGGGTAGGCAAAATGGATAAGACAGGGGGAGAGTATTCTATTGGATTTAAAGTACCAACAAGTAGAGAGAAGATAGGAGATCCTTTGGATAAGCATAGCATTAACCGTGATATTTTACCCTACTCGCCATTTTTTATAAAAGGTGAGAGCAAGATAGGACTGTTCTGAGAGGGGAGGATAATTTGAGCTGAATGTAGAAAACAGAGTGCTTGTGCAAGGTTAGATGATGAGATATATTGAGAGTAAAGGGGTGGAGGGATGGGAGAAAAGGCATACAACTGTAATTGAATAACAATAAAAAAAAAAAGAAAAAAAAAAGAAAGTAGGCACAGTGTGTGAGAGAATCGAGTTAACTGCAACCATAATATGCTCAGGAATATGGTGAAATGGGGTAAGATCAGGGATGCGTTCTGTGTAGTATTTACAATTGTATGGAATAACATTTACAATAGTACTGGAACAACAATAATATGACAAGAAATATATGAGTTGCATAACAAGAATAGAAAGTACACTATCAAGAGTAGTGTGCTATTGGAACAGGATTGAAGTGAAAGAAGGAAATTTAAAATACAATATGAAAGAGAGAATCAGGAAAACCAGTCAAACAATGCAATTAAACAGAGAAATAAAATGCAGAAAATTAAGCCGAAAGAAGTAAAATAAAAAAATAGCAATAAAATGAAAGAAGTAGAAATGATGAAAAGTAATAATAATACAAATAAACAATAAAATGCCAGTTCCATGGGATAGCAAAGTGAAATTTCTCTCAGTTTCTCATTGCTGGCCTTCACGTTGTGCTCCCTCTTTGATCTGTCTCAGGATCTTTCACAGCTCCAGGTCTCATTGTCTCACTTGGGGAAGAAAAAAAAAGATAGAGAGAGGAAAGAAAAATTAAACCTCCTGCTGACTTGAAACCCATTGAATGAGTTCTGCTGCTCTTTCTGAATGCCACAGAAGTAGAGGGGCTGGGCTTAGCTTTTCTCCCTTTCTTTGGTTTTGCGAGGATGGGGCCAGGTCTTGTCTGCAATATTCATAGGTGTCCAGCCTTCAGCCCAGGGCTTCTGTGAGTTTCTGGGCCTCCACTATCCATCTGCACCAGGCCTGCACCTTTAATCTACCATTTGTGCCAAGGTCCCTGCAGTGTGCTTCCTCCTTACTTTTTTTAAGCCCACTGTGGCCAGAGCCCACCACCAGGTAAGTGGTGCCCATTAGTCTCTGGGTGAGGAGCTCGAATCAGCTGCTGGGTAAGTGCCCAAGTGTAGTTCAGGTGGGTGGCTCAAATCAGCCTAGGGGCAAGCAGTGTGAATCAGCTGACTGGTGAATGGCCAGAATCAGCCACAGGGTGTGTGGCATCAGTCAGCCTCTGGGTAAGGGGCTTGATTATGCTGCCACCGCAGCTGGATATGAAGTGCTAGGCAATGAGAGTTCCTTAAAAAACGTCTGAGAGCCTTTTTTTTTTTTTTTTTTTTTTGAGTAAAAGCCTGTTGTTTAAGCCCACCGTTCTTAACAAACGCCTGGCTTTTCACACAGTGCAACTTCCTAACCACACTGGAGACTGTTCAGGTCAGGGTCTGAGATGGCCCAACGCTTCTTCCTTCTCCAGGTATTGTCTAGCTCCCCAATTTCTCTGGTAATGACCTAACTGGCATCCACAGTCCCAGTGGGTGTACACCATGTCTGTATGTATTCCATTTAGTCTCTATTCCCCCCAGAGACTTCAAGCATCCACATCCCTCCTGGTGCCCGGATGCTCTCCCTGCTCTGGTAGGGGAGGGAGCTGGTGATCTAACTCTCCCCCAAGTGTGGCCACAGCAGCCTCCTATGTTTTCTGAACTAAGAGTTCCCCAGACCTTTTTCCCATGCCACTACTTTCCCCACATCCACCATTTTCCACAAGACCACTCTTGTTTGGTAAGCCTCAAAATGATACTAGAACTGTCAATAAATGCAATCCCTCCCAGTTTGGAAGGGTACTTTGCATTACTAAGAGCCTCTCTCCCTGTGTAGCCAGATTGAAGGGGTCTGGTTGCCCACATGCATTAAAGCCCAATAGGACAGGAACAAGTGTTTGCAACAAGGAAAGTAAGGGTGTGTTTTTTGAAAGTGGCCCATGACCAGAGATACAGCTGAACTAATGCTGAAAGGTCTGGCTCCCTGATGTCTTCCAGGGGATGGGTTATATAGGGAAGAAATCATTAATAATGATGACTAAGGGAGTTTAGAGTCCTAGTCAGTGTTGTGGTCTCTAATGATTGGTCAGTGCAATGATAGGGGGTCATTAGTCATTGCATCTAGTCTTGAAGTCAGCCATGGCATCATATCCTCTGGGTTCAAGGCTTTTCTAGCTGGGAGCTGAAACACAACTGAGGCCTAGGTGTTATCTCTAGTCTGATGAAACCTGTGTCTTTTGGCTCAACAGACACTAAGGTTTGTTCCAAAGATTATTTGATGCTCCCCAGAACTTAATTGTCCTGAGGGCTTAATGATTAAGGGAGTGGTTGTAGGGTGGAGAAGAAGGCAGGTGACTCAAGGTGCTAGATAAGGACAGTCTGAATCAAAAGGAAAGAAAGGAGAAAAACTCATATTAAAGAAATGAAGTTTCTACATATTACACAGGAACATCTGCCTCTTGGGGCTCTCACTCCATTCAATCACTTAAAGCATTTCTGAGAATAAAAGGGGAAGCCCACACAAGGCTGAATGAAAGCCACTTCCAATCAGCTTTAAGATGTGAAAAAGTCAACTAGAAATAAATATATTGGATCTACATACCTCATAGAATTATTACAAAAAATAAAAATGAACACTTCAAAGCCAAATAGCCTTCTTTGGTGAATCAATCAATCAATCAATCAATCAATCAATCAATCAGTTAATCAATCTGACAGAGGAGTGTATTAAAGTTAAAACTGCCCTTTGAAAAAATAGGGGTGCAATTGTTAGAGATGATGACACCAACATCATGAAGGGTATACCAGTGAAATGGCAATGTGGAGAAGGCTGCTTTGTGTGGTTAGGGTAGGGCTGAAGTCAGCTGCTCAAAAGCAGTTAGATACCTGGAGGCTGTGGGTGGGGAAGGGGTAGGAACAGCTGGTGGAGTAATCCAAGGAACTTTGCCAAAGTTCTGAGTAAGGTTTAGCTGCTCAAGCTAAAACTGTCTGAGTCTGGTACTATGAAGTACAATTCCTTCCTTGTGAATCTCTTTGCCTTAAACCAGTAGAGGGATTTTGTGGCTCTCACCAGCTCAGAAACCAGTAAATATTCTTTACTTACTTGGTTTCTCTTTATCCCTTTCATCATTTATCTCTTCTGTCCTTTTTCTGAAGGTTTGTTAAACCACAATAAATCACCACACCTATCAGGATAAATTGAGGGGTATAGGCAAAGTGCAGTTACATGTTGGCCCCAAGCAGATTCCTTGCTGCTGTTCCTAATTGTAAAGGTGAACAGTGGGGGCAAATGAGCACTGCCTGATACCAAGCACCACCTGTATTTCAGAAATAAAATAACAATCTGAGCTGATTCTATGTCTTTTGGCACCTACTTGTCTTGCTCTATCTTACAAATAGATGTATAATCTTTTCCTGTGAAGGAGAGAAAATGCAACATTTTTCTTTTGTACAAGTCAAAAATCTTTGGACATTTGGTTTAAGATGCTATGTATTTTAAGACATAGTTGTATAATATTTTATATTATTTTCCAGTTGCCCAATTGGATTATTATTCATATTTTTGTCACACTTTCAAAAAACAGACATCACAATTATTATTGCATTCTTTCAGGTGAGAATGCTAAGGGAATAAGACCTAATTATAATATTAGCCCAAGCCATTTTCACTATGCATTACTGGCTTTGTCCATCATGGCATTACTGTCTGTCCTCACTAAAAGTGAGAATTCAGTTGTATGTGAATCCCCAAATCTCATCTGATGTATCACCCTGCACTAATCTCTACCTCTCACTTTCTATAATACAAGAATGTGAACATAACCATTATGCCAAAGGCTTCTCTGTTAGTGGAAGTGTCTTTGGTTATTTTAATAGGTGCCCTCAGATCCTTCCAGGTATTAGGTGCCATTGGCACAAGAAATTTAAACTGATTTGGAAATGGACCATGATTTCCCTGTTTTTTATTCTGAAAACTCTTAAATACAGATGTTATGACACAGCAAATATTAAAATCACATGTTGCCCTGAAAGTCAGAGTTTGTTTAAAAGTATACAGAAGCTGGTCATTTTGAATGTATAACATTACAGAAAAAATAAATGAATAATGGAAATTATACTACTGTTCTCATTGAGCTGCTCTCTTTTGCACTATTCCAAGCAGTGAACACAACAGGGATTCTTCATCTATAGGGAGTGCACAGTCCCCCTAGGAAGGCATAAAGTAATCTCAGTGGAAGGGAGATTTAGTTTGGAAAAACACAATCAATAATGTAATATTTTATATTCGGAAAATATCATTTTAGAATAGCAACTTAATAAAATAAAGTTGGTCAAAATTATTTGGCTAAGTGTAGATACACAGAGGGTAAAGAGATTCTCAGCCTGTGGCCTGGCAGAGTCCCAGTAGTAGTTAAAGACAGAAGCAGAGACAAAGAGACAGAGAGCAAGAGACAGAGAAAGAAGAGTCTGTATAGATTTCAAAAGCTGCTAAAATAAGTAGAAACCTCTATTTCCTTCTTAGAGATATTATTTATTTATTTATTTTTGAAATGATGACAAGAAAGACCACACATTGTAATATTTCTCTGGGAAAGACATATATCTATTGTATGTATGTTTTTATGTGCTCCATACAATCATAAGTGGTAGATTTTATCATTACAAATTGTAGGATAAATCACTACTCTATGATTATTTATAGACAGTGGTTTGAACTTGAGGATTTCTTTTCCTTGTTTGGGTGATGGACCTTTGGATATCACATTTCCTCTATCTGCACTGTTATCCCATGAAACTACTGGATTTTAGTGAGTGCAGAGCTTGGCAGTCCTTAATGAAGAATTTATAAGTTAAGTCCAAATGAATCCAAAGCATATGGGTTAAATTTCCCTTGAAATATCTAAACTAAAGGTGGAAAGCACTTCAAAAAATGCATTGGGGATCCACTGTTCCTCAGGCCAATTTTAAAGTTTGATCTCTTTTCTGCAATCTAAAGAGCTCCAAGTTTGCTCATGTGGCCCTGCACTTGAAGGGTTCCATCTTGGCTCTTCCATGGCTACTGCTCTCCCAGGGCAGATGGACAAAATCCAGAGGGCCATGCATCCATGAATCAGGCTGAAAATGGAATGCTTTATTAAGTGGTATAGTTTATTGTCTCTTCTGCATTCCAGCCTCATCCAAAACCTTAAGCACAATTAATGCCAAATGTGTAGGAATAAAAAGAACATTAGGAAGACATCCAAAAAAGCATTTTGAGGCAGACCAAGGATCACATTGGCTCTCCCTTTCATAAGCCACAGTTGTAGTCAATGTAGTCAGGAATTTTTAAAAGAAAAATTAAGCAAACCAAAATTGCTATCTAGTCAACATGTTTTTTTTTTTTTTCATTTGCAGATAAGCCAACCTCTCTTAACTTTCAGAACAATTATAAGATGGCTGATCTTTATTCCATGATGTCATATTTATGTTGGTTTTTTTTACATTGGAAATCTTGAACTATAAGAAGAAGAACTTAAAATAAAGATGCTCCAACTAGCTCTTGAAGTTTTGTCCTCCTCCCTCTTTTATTTTTATTTTTTTGCTTTCTGCATACTAAGACTCATCCAAGAATCCCAAACCATTATAAATCTAAATAAGGTTACTGCTAAAATCGTCATATCTTTTCTATGTATCTGTAGTGTTAGCTTGAAAGAAAATGCTTTATGTGTATTTTCTTATCATTACCATATTACTCAGTTTGTTTGGTTTTAGGAGATTAAAATAATTTTCCCTTGGTCTTTGACCTCAACAGATTATTACAATGAAGTTAAGACCCATCTACAAACAAGTTAAAAATTTGGAAATTGATTGATATCTGGTAATGTGCTTTATCAATGACCATGCAAAGGAACTGATTATGTTTTCAGTGAAAAGAGTCTGATTATCTTCAGGCTAATGCTATCTTCAATAAGGCCAGTGGATTACCAGAATTCAACATTCTAAAAATCTGCCCATGTGCATATTTGTCAGAATCCAAGGTTCTAATAGTGCTCTTTGGAGTCAAGTAGAATGAAGCATTTTGGGAACCAAAAATGCTCTTTGTGGTCAATGCATGACCCATGAGATTGCAAATGGCTCAAGGCCACTGAATATAATTTTACCACATCTAAAGGAAACTAGTTTTCTCCCTCGCACATAAAGAAAAGATGAGAAAATGCTTGTACTTAGTGATATTTTTGGACCCATTACAAATGAGTTTGAATTTTAGTCTTTTATAATTAGCACTCATCACAAATAAATACCCTCATCAAATAAACCTATGCCAAATAAATTTCAGTTGTCAGACATTATAAAGTTGTCATTGTTTTACTGTTTTTCAAAAATTTATGTCTAATTTTGCCACTCAATTTCTTGTAAAAATGAAGTGGATTTTTAATGAACTGGAATTTTAAGAAAAATAAATTTGGAGAATTTCTATTAGAAGGCATGTTTATAACCAGAAATATTTGGTATTATTGTTTGTATCCATCAAATCAATGATATTTGGTTACCTGCTCCCTTCTCTGGCAAGCCATTACCTTTTTGTATAGATATTTTTCTAGCCAACCTTGACTAGGGTGAAACCGTGAAAACAGATGGCGTGTTGTAATGTATTCTCAACAACCCTCAAGTAACAGTTCCAGAACAAAGGTGTACCACTCCTTAGCCTACAAGTATACCCAAACATCCTGAGTCTTTTAATAAGAAAAAGTCACCTCAAATAGAGATGCTAAATGTGCAATGAATGTTTTAGTGGGTATTTGTTCCGTGCAGATACTTCTTCCATCCTGTAATCATCTTCCTGGCTTTTGGGGAGAGACCTCCCTGGCCTTGACCCCCTAGATCTCTCCCACAAACATTAAATAATCTGGCTCACTCTTGCACTCTAACTTGAGGGAGCAGAGGGATTCTCTATTACATATTCAAGACTTGACATCTGGCTTTTTCTCCATGTTTCTTTAATGAAATTATTGGAAGCTAACTTTTAGTGTCAACACACTTAGAGAGGATATTCAGAGAAATAGTTCTCTGTTTTTCCTTTTCACAGGCACCATATTCTTGTAGAGAGGAGATAAAATTAAAAAATTAATTCTCTTAAAACAAAAAGACTATTTCCCTGTATATTTATATGTAGAAGTGAGCCTGGAGAATAGTAAAGCCTTCATTTTCACCTCATGCCCTTTGCTCCAAGTACATGGTGTGTGTGCATATGCAAGTTATGATATGAATATGACTTATTTTTTAGCACTGATAGATTAAAATTACCTTAATTTTTAAACCTTTGAATAATTCACTTCATTTTAAGCACTGAATTTCATAAACAAAACTGGCTATATCAAATGGGAAAAAGTACATACATGAAACAGTAGTATATAAATATTTTTAAATTTTGTTTCTTCGATTTCTAAATCCACTTCTTAAGGCTGGTACTACAAACTAAATAGTTGCATGTAATTCTAGTGTGAACTTTCATGACATTTGGTGCTCCAGGAAGAACAGGTATGCATGCTTTGGATATTGACTAAGATACAAAGTTTCTGTCTTGATAGGTTTGTTTGCTTCTGTGAAGATTCAATGAGTTTATGAAAACAATGTGATAGAGTCAATTTTTCTTGTCCATTGTCATTAAAATTAACTATTGTAGACCAGTTTTTAGCCTCCTTATAGTCACCAGACAGCACCTAATGAACAAGTCTCTTCAACTACAGCGGTCTTAAGTCTGACTCACTGTGGCCTCTAAGTAATTCATTCTTGACAATAATTGCAGTTTCCAAAGACAAAAGGTTCTTGACTCTTTGTGGAGGTATTATAGAATAACCAAAAGGGTTCAGAGAAACAGAGATTAAAAGTCTGCCTCTACCCTTATTGGCCTGTGAGCTTCAGTAAATTCTATTACTTCTCTGAGCCTCCATTTCCATATCTGTCAAATCAGATCATAATACCTGCATCTCAAGCTGTCATTGATGATTGAATGATACAAGATGTGTAAAAAGCTTAACCCAAGTAGGTCACAACATATATTTATCAAACTTATCAGAACTGGAGAACTAATTTCAAAATTCTCTGCTTAGCATTTTATTCTCTTCCAATGTGAGGCAGAGAACTCAGGGAAACGTACACAATTTCTGTTGTCAAATTTATTTGACCTGCCCAATTTCACCGGGTACCAAAGGTTATTTAGAAAAATGCTTATAGGTCTTGCCTGCTTTAATAGCAACAAGAACTAGCATCTTTATGTTTTCCTGTTCCCCACAGAATATGAAAACTTGCTCAACAGAATTAGAATGGACATAATTGTCAAATACGTTTAGTTACATCTTGTAAATATATGTGTATTTTTGACAGATAAAAATTACTTGATCTAAATATGTGCATGTCAAGGTGTGGTAGTAGAAAACTGACTGACTGGACAATTTTCATGTTGTATAATAGAACTATAGCAATTCTTAATATCATACACAGTCAATAAACTATTGTTTTCCCCATAAAACAATTCCAATCCAAATTGAGTTTCATAGTACTTGAAAGGCTCATGTGAAATAAAAGCAGTAAGAATGCATTTAACCTGAGGCCACATTTCTTCTTCCACTTGAATCAGCCCTATTTGGGTAAATAGAGAAAGGTAAGAAAAACATTCATCCAATTCTATGTTATACACTCAGTAACATTATTGATATATATTCATTTGTATTTGACCAACGTTATTAAAACATGGGACTAGAAGAAAGAGATACCAGGGAAATGGTAAGAGGAAACAAGATACTATAATATCTATTTGCTAAAATCTAATAAAATGAATTCAACATAAGCATGCAGTATAAAACATATTACATACAAACATGCACATAAAACTGAGCAGGGAACAAAACCCACAACTTTAGGTCATTATCTTTGTGAAGTCTGAATGAGGAAAGAGAAAGATAAATCAGTTTTAGAAATTGTTGTGCCTCTTAACCATGACCTTCAGAATCAGTCTGGGGAAACAAAGTGGAAAAATTCAGAATAAAACTTCATTAATGTCCCACAACTGAGGGAGACTTAGACAGAAAGGAGTATGTAGGTACTTGGACAGAAGATGGGGAGGAATAAGACAAACTAAAAATTAGAAGCCCCATTTTAACACCCCAAAATTTCACCTGAGCTCAAAAACCAAAAAAATTGGCAAGAACCTACCCAGAGAATGAGAATTACCTTGAGTTTTAATCTCTATATATAAACAGGTGTTTAGCTAAAAGATAGAACAAAAAATAAACAAAAACTCAGAAAGTAGGTTCTGAGGTGGCAAGATGCCCTACCTGAATAGGATAAACAGAGCAGCTCAGTTGAAGAACTCCTTTTCCTACTTCTAAAAAGTAGAAGTTGTGGGGCCCACAGCCACAGATTTTATTCATATCACTGCTGATTTGCTTGGAAGGGAGGAGACAGCTGTTTGAGAGCAATGGGTGAAGCAACAGAAGGGAACTCTGGGAGCAGATTTTGTAATGCTCTGAGGATCCTCCTGAATGCACATAGGAGGAGAAATTTCTATATCTGAAGGTAACCCAAATAAGATATAGAAAGGCCCTAGGCCAGAAGGAGTAAACTCAAGAACACACCCTTTAATCAAGTTTTTGAAGGCAGAGCAAAGTTCAGATGCTCCAAGTGAATTGGCTTTTTGAGGTAGAGAAGGGCTACCTTCCCTTACTCCCTTCAAGCACTTGGGGAAAGGAAAAGAAGTTCCAGCAAAGAAAAATACTATTCTGACTCCAAAATAAAGCTCTAAGGAGAAAGTCAAGTAAAGATAACAGAATGGCCAGGTGAACTCAGGTGCACGTTATCAGAACAAAGATCTAATAGACTTGCTCATAACATAAATGTGACAAAAAGCAATATTATATGAAACGGATTCCAGCCCACAGGATCCTGTGTTGTGGCAGCAATAGACAAATACCCACAGACTACTGAGTCCTGTGGAGGAAAAGGGATGGCCTGGCTACTCTCTCAAGAGGAGAGTGCCCCGACCCTTGCCTTGACAGGCTTTTATTGCTTTTCTGGACACATTACATTGAGGATGATCCTCATTTACTACGCACAGGTGAGCTTTAGGTGGTACAGAAAACAAAGGGGAGGGTGTTGCTAATTACATAAAAGAGGAAGGATATTTGCAAATGTAAAAGGGAAAGTGGTTAAGCTGGTTACACTCATCCTTGGAAGGTTTAGCATAGATTTTAGGAAGTTATTTTAAAGATATGCAGTAAATGTTTGCTGCCTCAATTTGGGGTGAGGGAGTTTTAGTAAAAAGCAAGAGTCAAAGTGGCCTAGGTACAATGCAGGACTGACTCCCCAAGGGAGAACCTATCCGCGGGCATGGGTCCTGCCCACCGAAGCTCGCTCCCCATTGGCTTTTCCAAGTGGAGGCTGGGCCACATTTCCCATGCTTGGAATGGTTCCCCATAATTATAGTAATTGGTTACATGGTATCAATATATATTGGTATATACATATATGGTATCAATATATATGGTATCATGGTATCTCTCTATATCTGTCTATCTATATAGCAGAATATATATAGATAGATATGTTTATATAGATAGATAGTTATGTGGAATATAGTGGAATATAGATTTGTGGAATATAGCAAACCACAAAATGGTAGAGAAAGTATATTCTGCATCAATTTCATTTATAAATATGAATTAAAGGTCCTTAAAAACATCAGTAAATAAAATTCAGCAGCACTTTGAAAGAAAAATGCAGCACAAGCTGACAGGTTTTCTCAGTAATACAATTATAATCCGTTATTAATAAATAATATAATTCATTACATACATAGATTAGAAGGTAAAAGCATATATATCACAACATAACTTAATAAAATTCTGCACCCATTGCTAATTTTTAAAAAATAAGCATTGACATAAAACTCAATACATCTGCAATATTTTATACATATATACGTGTGTGTATTTGTGTGTATACATATATGTGTGTGTGAATACATGCAAAGAAAAGCTACCACCATGTTAATAATGAAACACTAGAAGCATGTTCATTAAGTATGAAAACAGAGATGCTTTTTTAATTACTATATTTGAAATTTTTCTATAAAGACTAGACAATCAATTAAGAAATACACATAAAATGCAAGATGGCAGTGAAGTAGGTAGAAGTTACACTCACCTTCTCTCAGGAACAAACTGAAATTACTACTAAATTATAGAATAAGCAACCTAAATGACCAACTGAAGACTAGCTCAACTGAAGTCTTATAACCAAGGATTTACAAAAGAAGTCACATCAAGACTGGTAGGAAGGACATAAATGCAAAAAGGGTTGGCTGTGCACCCACATGTGGTAGTTGAAAAACTAGAGGAATATCTTGGCTTCAGGGGTTATCCCTGAGGAGTGAGGTGTCTCAGCCACATGTAGACTCTCCAACCCAGGGCACCACAGTTGGAAAGAGGAGCCCACATACAAAGCAGCAGGGATTCTGTCTGCCCAGAAAGCCAAGAGTCTGCTAGAAACCAAAGCATCCTCTTAAAGGGTCTGCACATAAAATCTTGTTCATAGCCACTCATACTGTGTTCTAGTGGAGGGAAGGCAGATCAGAGAAAACTGGAGTCATACAGAAAGAAACTTTGTGGCATAGTTGCAAGAAGAGAACTGAAGGGACAGTCAACAGGGTCCCTGTGCTGAGTCCCTCTCCCATACTGTCCACTGACATGATTTTTCCTTGGTTGAGCACTCCCCTCCATACAGCATCAACCTGGGAGAATGCACTAGCCCACACTCCTGACTTCCTGTGTGGCCCTGCCCTGTTAAACTCACTCCCTGTGGAAGAGTCCACTAGTTGTGGCCAATCTGGGCTAACAGTGCAGACGTTCTTAGAGGGCTCTTGAGGAGGTCTGGTCACACTCAGGTTGTATCAGAGATGCATAAGGAAAGACTGAGTTGTGTGACTCTAGGGCAAGGGACATTTTTCCTATCCTCATGCCCAACCAATGCCACCCTGACATGGGAAATGCACTAATCTCACTCTCCCAACTCCATGTGGCTCTGCACTGCTGAGCTTGCATCTGGTGGAGGAGTTATCTGGTTGCAGCCATCCTGGGCCTCCAGGACAGAATTTCTTGGAGGGCTGTAACAGAAGTCCAGGCAGACTCAGGGGTGGCAGAGATGCACTAGGAGAAAATGTGTTGTGTGGCTTTAGGGTGGGGGCTCTTTCCCTCACACACCCAACCAGTGCCAACATTTCTATGCAGAGACTTCATTCCATATGGCCAAATCTTGGTCTGTTTTGGCATGATAAACTCTGCAGGACTCACCCTGACTTCAAAGATCTTCAGGTCCTGGGTAGGTGGTGGCTGGACTTGGTGTACCTGGGGCTTTTGTTGTGTGGCCTCAGACCCAGCACTGGCACTGAGTTTGAATCTGTATCAATCTGGTGAATACCACTTGCCCCTATCTAGTAACTCACTGAGAAACTATCTCACACACAAGTCACATGCCACCAGAGGCCCTTTCAGTGTCTGAGCCTCGCAGGCATCTGGTAGATAGAGGCAGAACTTTAGGTGCCTTATGCTTTTGCTGACTGTCCTCTAGGCTTGGTGTTGATGGAAGTTGGCTTTAGTGTGCAACTTAGCTTGTGCTGTGTGTACCCAAGCCCAGCAGATGAAGCCACAAACAGTGGATCACTTTGTAGCTCCTAACAGGTAGCCCAGGAATGGTCAGAGGCAATGTCTGACATTGAACAGAACCCCTTTCAAGAGAACCCAGTACCATCACACCCAGTGTCAGGCTTCAGACTAAACCATAGCATGATCTAATTAGCTCCACAAACAGCAAAATAAAGGGAAATTTGGGGAAGAACCAGAATCTGCCCAGGCAAATTTTGCTTTGTTGGGTCAGCCCCTGCATAGTAGCTCATACACTGTAGTTGGAGTCAGTCCTCATAGTCAGCCAACCTGAAGGTCAAACCCATCTACAGATGGCCAACAGCAATCAAGACTCATCTACAACAGGAAGACTCACATAAAGCACACAAAGTACATTACTGGAATATCTAGCACAGGTGATCAGAAAGACAGAGCCCTTGAGCCCCATAAAAGACCTACTATATAAGGTCACCCTACCAAGATTGGGGTCACAGCAGGTCAACCTAATACACAGAAAAATTACAGAGAGGCAGCTAAAATGGGGAGACAGAGAAACATCCCACAAGTGAAGAAACAAGATAAATCTACAGAAAAAGAACTAAATGAAATGCAGGCCAGCAATCTACCAGATACAGAGTTCAAAATGGTAGTTATAAAGATATTCAAGGAACTTAGAAGAAGAATAAATGAACTCAGAATGTCAACAAAAAGATGGTAAGTATAGGAAAGGACATAGAAACCATAAAAAAGGAACAGTCAGAAATGAATAACACAATATCTGAAATGAGGAATACACAAAAAGATTCAATATCAGATTAGATGAACCAGCAGATCAAATCAGCAATTTAGAAGACAAAGTAGCAGAAAAAATCAGAACAGGAAGAAAAAAAAAAGTATGGCAGTTTATGAATCCCTGGGACAATGCCAGGCACCACAGATCCATATCATAAGGGTACCAGAAGGAAAAGAGAGACAGTGAGGGATTGGGAACCTATTTGAAAAAATAATGACTGAAAAATTTTCTAGTATGGTGAAGGAAAATGATACACAATTCTAGGAAATCCAAAGAGCTCTAAGCAAGATAAACTCAAAGAGGCCTGAATAATTAAAATGGCAAACATTAAAGACAAAGTGAGGATATTTTAAAAAGAAAAAAGCAAAGAAAAATAGTTATCTACAAAAGAGCTCTCATAATACTGTAAGCTGATTTCTCAACAAAAACATTTCAGGCCAGATGGGATTGACACAAAATATTCAAAGTGATGAAAAGCAAGGACCTACAATGAAGACTACTCTACCCAGCAAGGCTGTCACTTAACATTGAAAGAGAAATGAAGACCTTCCCAACCAATAAAAAGCTGAAGGATTGCATCACTACCAAACCAGTACTAGAAATAATGTTAAGGGGAATTATTTATGAAGAAAAAAAATTAAAAAAACTGGGAAGTGTTTGTAAAAAAAGAATAAAATGGCAATTAATATGTACCTATCAATAATCACTTTAAATATAAGTGGATTAAATGGTCCAATCAAAACACAAAGGGGAGCTAAATGAATAAGGAAACAAGACCCATATATATGCTGTCCACAAGAGACCCACCTCAGAAAGAAAGACACATACAGACTGAAAATAAAGGGATGGAAAAAAGATATTTTATGCAAATAGAAATAAAAACAAACAAACAAACAAAAAGCTGAGGTAGCAACACTTATATCAGACAAAAGAGACTTTAAAACAAAAGCTGTAATAAAATAAAAAGAAGGATGTTACTTAATGATAAACAGATTAAACCAATAGAAGGATATAACCCTTGTAAACATTTATGCACCCAACATGGGGGCACATAAATACATAAAGCAAATATTGATTAACATAAAGAGAGAGAGAGTGACAATAACACAGTAATAGCAAGGTACTTTTAACACCCCATTGACATCAATGGTTAGGTTATTCAGACAGATCAATGAAGAAACAGTGGCCTTAAATGACACACTAGACCAGATGGATTTAACAGATATTTTCAGAACATTTCAACCTAAAGCAACAGAATATACTTTTTCTTTCAAGTGCACATGAAATATTTACTAGGATATCACATGTTAGGACATAAAACAAGTCTCAGTTAATTTAAGAAAATTAAAATCATATTTAGGATCTTCTCTGAAATGGTGTAAAATTAGAAATCAAAAAAAAAAACTGAAAAATATACAAAGACATGGAGGTTAAAAAACATGTTACCAAAGAATGGGTTAACAATGAGACCAAGGTAGAAATTGGAAGATAATGTCAAATAAATAAAAACAAAGACACAGCAACCCAAATTCTATGAAATACAGCAAAAGCAATCCAGAGAAGGAAATTCATAGTGATATAGGCCTATATCAAGAAACAAAAACCTCAGATAAACAATCTAAACTTAAAGAACTAAAAAAATAACAACAAAGCTCAAAGTGAGTAGAGAGAAGAAAATAATAAAGAGCAGAGTAGAAATAAATAAAATGGAGTCTGAAATATACAAAAAAAATCAATGAAAACAAGTTCTAGTTGTGTAAAAAGATAAGCAAGATTGGTAAGACTTTAAGCAAAACTCAATAAGAAAAAATGACAAAGACTTAAAAAAATGAAATCAGAAATGAAAGACGAGAAGTGCCCTGGTTGGTCTGGCTTAGTGAATTGAGTGCCAGCCTGCAAACCAAAAGGTCCCCGGTTCAATTCCCAGTCAGGGAACTTGCCTGGGTTGTGGGCCAGGTCCCCAGTACACACAGTGATGTTTCTCTCTTTCTCACTCTCCCTCCCTTCCCCTCTCTATTAAATAAATAAATAAATAAATAAATAAATAAATAAATAAATAAATAAAAATCTTTAAAAAAAGGAAGACGAGAAGTAACTGACACCACGGAAATATAAAGGATTAAAATAAAATACTATGAACAAATATATGCCAAGAAATTAGACAGTGTGGAAGAAATGGATAAATTCCTAGAAACTTACAATCTTCCAAGACTAAATCAAGAAAAAACAGGAAATCTGAACAGACTAATAAAAACAACAAAATCGAAACAATAAACCCCCAACAAACAAAATCCTAGACTGAATAACTTTACATGTAATTTGACCCAAACATTCAAAGAACTATCACTTCTTATTCTCAAACTTTTCCTAAACGTTCAAAAGAAGGGAAGACTTCCAAGGCCGCTTTACAAGGCTAGCATTACCTAATTACAAAACCAGATAAAGATAGTAAAAAAAAGAAAAAGAAAATTATAAGATGGCGGCAAGGTAGGTGGGAGCAGAGCTCAGTTCTCCCTGTGCCCAGCTGGAACACCTAGCTGATCTTCTTAGGAACAGAGTGAATGAACAGCCAACAGAATCCCAGCTTATATGAAGTTTAGAGGCCAAAGATTGTAGAGGACATTGAAAAGCAAACAGTGAAGAGATTGCAACTCTAAGGTCCCTGGGATTGGGACTGCACAGGGACCAAAGCTACTGCAGCCCCTGGCCCAGTGCCTGCCTCAGAATACTTGGAGAAGAGTTAGATCACCAGCTCTGTCCCCTACCAAAGCAAGGAGGGCAGTGTGGCACCAGGAGGGACCTGGATGCTTGAAGTTGCTTGAGGGGAATAAAGATGAAGTGAGAGACACATGGAGGTGCTGTTTACCCCCTGGGAGTATGGATGCCAGCTAGGTCATCACCAGAGAAATTGGGGAGCCAGGTGATACCTGGAGAAGGGAGAAGAGTCAGGCTGTGTCAGACCCTGACCTGGATAGTCTCTGGTCTTTCTAACTTGGATAGTTAGAAAGTTGGGCTGTGTGAAAAGCCATTCTTATAAAGAATGGCAGGCTTAAACAAGAGGCTTTTACTCAAAAAAAGACTCTCAGCTGCTTTTTAAGGAACTCTCACACAGTGGCTGGCTTGCGCTGCTCACTCAGAAGCAGAATTGAGCCCCTCACCCCGAGGCTGACTGGCACTATTCACCCTGTCGCTGATTCTGGCCATTCACCTGGCAGCTGATTTGCACGGCTTGCCCCTACGCTGATTTGAGCCACCTGCCCATACTGCACTCAAGAGGATAACCCAGCAGCTGATTTCTGCCCCTCATCCAGAGACTGACTGACGCTTCTTGCCCAGCAGCGGGGATCTGGCCACACTGGGCTCACAAAGAGCAAAGAGGAGGAACACCACATGGACCTTGGCACAACTGGTAGATTAAAGGCGGTGGCTTGGTGCAGATGGACAGTGGGGGCCTGGCAGCTCATGAAGGACCTGGGCTGGAAGCTGGGCATAGAAGCTTTACTTCTTTCTGAATATTGCAGCCCACACCTGGTCTCCATGGTCCCCATCCTCACAAAAGCATAAGAAGGGAGAAAAGCAAAGCCCAGCCTCACTCTTCCTGTAGCATCCAGGAATGCCAGCAGAACTCACCTAGTGGGATTAAAGTCAGCAAGATGCTTCTTTTTTTTCTTTCCTCTCTCTTTTCCTTTCTTCCCCCAAGTGAGACAATAAATACTGGAGCTGTGAAAGGTCCAGAGACAGAACCAAAGAAGGAGCACAACGTGAAGGCCAGCAATGAGAAACTGAGAGAAATTTCACTTTGCTATCCCATGGAACTGGCATTTTATTGTATATTTGTATTATTATTACTTTTCATCATTTCTACTTCTTTCATTTTTTGCTATTTTTTATTTTACTTCTTTCTGCTTAGTTTTCTGCATTTTATTTCTCTGTTTAATTGCATTGTTTGACTGGTTTTCCTGATTCTCTCTTTCATATTGTATTTTAAATTTCCTTCTTTCGCTTCAATCCTGTTCCAATAGCACACTACTCTTGATAGTGTACTTTCTATTCTTGTTATGCAACTCATATATTTCTTGTCATATTATTGTTGTTCCAGTACTATTAGCATATTATGGTTGCAGTTAACTCGATTCTCTCAAACACTGTGCCTACTTTCTATCCTTTACTCTCAATATATCTCATCATCTAACCTTGCACAAGCACTCTGTTTTCTACATTCAGCTCAAATTATCCTCCCCTCTCAGAACAGTCCTATCTTGCTCTCACCTTTTATAAAAAATGGCGAGTAGGGTAAAATATCACGGTTAATGCTATGCTTATCCAAAGGATCTCCTATCTTCTCTCTACTTGTTGGTACTTTAAATCCAATAGAATACTCTCCCCCTGTCTTATCCATTTTGCCTACCCCCTGCCACTGATCACATACAAGATTAGGTGGGAGCTGTGAACATCAGTATACCCGCTGGAGGAGAGAAACCACCAACAAAAGAACCACCAAAAGGTAAAAACCCAAGTACGACAAGAGAGCCCACACAAACAGAAGAAAGAGCAAACTTAGAGCATCCAGACAAGGAGATCAAAGAGATCACACCACTGAATCCCATAGAATTTCTACCATAGAAGTTCGCCCTACAAAGACAGCTAGCAAAGCAAAACATCAGAAAGCACAGAAACAAACAAAAAGAGTCACCTAAAATAGGGATACAAAAATGAACCTGCAATCAAAAGCAATGGAAGACTCCCCACTACAAGAGCTAAGTGAAATGGAGGTAAGCACACTATCAGATATAGAATTCAAAAGAATGGTTATCAGGATGCTCAAGGAACTCACAGACAACTACAAGGAACTGAGTGAGAGCTACACCAGTGTGGAAAAAGAAATAGAAACTATAAAAAAACAGGAAGAAATGAACAATAAATTTCAGAAGTAAAAAACACACTAGAAGGAATTATAAGTAGGCTGGATTAAGTAGAGGATGGAATTATTGAGCTGGAAGACAAGGTGGAAATAAACACCCAGGTAGAGCAGCTGCATGAAAAAAGACTCAAAAAAAAAAATGAAGATAGCTTGAGGGAACTCCAAGATAACATGAAATGCAACAACATTCTAATCATAGAAGTACTAGAAGGAGAAGAAAAGAAACAAGGGATAGAAACCCTGTTTGGAAAAAATAATCACAGAAAACTTTCTGAAACTGGAGAGAGAAAAAAAACATGCAAGTTCAGGAACAACAAAGAGTCCTAATCATGATGAACCAAAGGAGGCCAACTCCAAGACATATCACATAAATATCATAATTAAACTGCCAAGCATTAAAGACAAAGGGAGAAACTTAAAAGCAGCAAGGCAGAAACAAGAAGTAACATACAAATGGGCTCCAATAAGGCTAGCAGCTAATTCCTCAACAGAAACACTCCAGTCCAGGAGATAATGGCAACAGATATTCCAAGTAAAGAAAAACAAAGGCCTGCAACCAAGACTAATCTACCCAGGGAGGCTCTCAATTAAAATGGAGGGCAGAATAAGGAGTTTCCCAGACAAAAAGAAGGCTGAAAGAGTACATCTCCACCAAACCACCCATACAAGATTTACTAACTGGACTACTATAAGAAGAAAAAGGAAAAGAGTGAAGGGAGAGGAGCACAGGTACAAAGGGAGAAAAGGGAAAAAAATACCCATCAACAATAACCTTACATGTTGATGGATTTAATGCTTCAATCAAAGACATAGAGTGGATGAATGGATAAGAAAACATGAACCACAGATATATTGCCTACAAGACATCCACCTCAGAACGAAAGACCTGTATAGACTGAAAGCGAAGGGTTGGAAAAAATATATTCCAAGCAAATGGACTGGGAAGAAAAGCCAGGGCAGCAATAATCATATCAGACAAAATAGACTTCAAAACAAGGGCCACAAAAAAGACCCAGAAGGACACCTCATAATTTTCAAGGGAAGAATCCATCAAGAAGACATAAACATTTTAAACATATATGCACCCAACATAGGGACACCCAAAGACATAAGGAAAATCCTGCAGGACTTCAAGAAAGATCAAGACAGCAACACTACTATAGTAGGGGAATTTAACACCCTACTGTCAAAAATGGATAGATCTTCCAAACAAAATATCAGCAAAGATATTGCAGCATTGAACAATGTCCTGGAGTCAAATAGACTTAAATGATATATATAGAGAGACTTTCATCCAAAAGAAGCAAAACACATATTCTTTTCAAATGCACATGGAATATTTTCAAAGATAGACCACATGATAGGACACAAAACAAGCCTCAACAAGTTCAAGAAAATTGAAATCAGATCAAGTATTTTCTCTGATCACAGGGACTGAACCTAGAAACAAACCTCAAGGAAAAAACTAAAAAACATTCAAACTAATGGAGATTGAATAGCATGCTATTAAACAGTGAATGAGTCAAGAATGAGATTAGGGAAGAAATCAAAAACTTTCTGGAAACAAACCAAAATGAACTCAAAATAATCCAAAACCTATGGGACACAACAAAGGCAGTCCTGAAAGGGAAGTTCATAGCCATACTGGCCTACCTAAAAAGAATAGAAACATTTCAAATAAACAACGTAACCCTACACCTACAAGAACTTGAGGAACAACAACAAAGACAACCCAGAGCAAGTACAAGGAAGGAAATAACCAAGATCAGAGCAGAATTAAATTACATAGAGACTAAAAGCACAATTCTGAGGATCAATGAATACAGGAGCCAGTTCTTTGAAAAGATAAACAAAATTGACAAGCCTTTAAGCAGACTCATCAAGAAAAAAAGAGAGAAGACCCAAATAAACACAATTAGAAATGAAAGAGGAGAGATTACAACTGATACCACAGAAATACAAAGGATTGTAAGAAATTACTATGAAGAACTATATGCCAAGAAATTTGAAAACCTAGGTGAAATGGAAAAATTTCTAGAAAATAATAATCTCCAAAAATTGAATGAGGAGAAGTAGAAAGCCTGAACAGACCAATAATAGCTGATGAAATCAGCAGTAATCAAAAAGCTACCAACACACAAAAGCCCTGGACTGGACAGTTACACAGGAGACTTTTATAAAACTTTTAAGGAAGAGCTAACCCATATCCTTCATACACTATTCCAAATAGTCCAAGAAGGCAGAAGACTCCCAAACCCTTTTTATGAAGCCAGCGTCATCTTAATCCCAAAACAAGATAAATACATAACAAAGAAAGAAAACTTCAGGTCAATATCACTGATGAACAAAGATGCTAAAATCCTCATCAAAATATTGGCAAACACATCCAGCACTATGTTAAAAAGACCATACACCATGATCAAGTGGGATTCATCCCAGGGATGCAAGGATGGTACAATATTCACAAATCAATAAATATAATACACCACATAAACAAAATGAAAGACAAAAATCACATGATCATATCAATAGATGTGGAAAAAACATTTGACAAGGTACAGCACCCATTTATTATAAAAACACTTAGCAAAGTGGGAATAGAGGAGCATTCCACAACATAATAAAGGTCATATGCAAGAGATCTACAGCCAACATCATAGTCAATGGACAAAAACTTAGAGCTTTCCCACTAAGATCAGGACTATTACAAGTATGCCGCTTTCACCACTCTTATCCAACATAGTATTGGAAGTTCTAGCCACAGCAATCAGACAAGGAAAAGAAATAGAAGGCATCCAAATTGGAAGGAGAACGCAAAACTGTCATTGTTTGCAGATGATATGATAGTGTACACAGGAAATCCTATAAATTCCACCAAAAACTGCTTGACATAATAAATGAATTTGGCAAAACAGCAGGATACAAATCAATATTCAGAAATCAAAAGCATTTTTGTATATCATTAATTAAATATCAGAAACAAAAATCAGGGAAAAAATCCCATTTGATATAGCAACAAGAAAAATACAGTACTTAGAAATAAGCCTAGCCAAGGAGGTAAAAGGCCTGTACTCAGAGAACTACACAACACTGAGGAAACAAACTGAAGGAGAGACAAACCAAATGTAAGCATGTACCATGTTCATTTATTGGAAGAATTAACATCATGAAAATGTCGATACTACCCAAATAAATGTATGCATTCAATGCAATACCTATTACATTACCAATGGCATATTTCACAGACATAGAAAAAATACTTCAAAAATTTATATGGAACCATAAATAACCCCAAATAGCTTCAGCAATTCTGAGAAAGAAGAACAAAGTAGGAGGGATCACAATATCTAATATCAAACAGTATTACAAGGCCACTGTAATCAAAACAACCTGGTACTGGCATAAAAACAGGCACATAGACCAATAGAAAAGATTAGGAGTCCAGAAATAAACCCAAGTCTATTGCCAATTAATATTCAACAAAGGGGACAGAAGCATATAATGGAATAAAGATAACCTCTTCAACAAATGGTGTTGGGAAAGCCAGACAGTTACATGAAAAAAAAAAAGAAAAGAAAGAAACGTGTATCACCAACCTCAACTATAGATTTAGCACAAAAATAGACACAAAAATAGATTTAAGGTGTATAAAAGAGTTAAATATAATTTGACACAATGAAAGTCCTATAGGAGAACACAGGTAGGAAAATCAGATATTCCACACAGCAATATTTTCAGATATGTCCCCTAAAACAAGGGACATAAAGGAAAGAATAAACAAATGGAATCTCTTCAAAATAAAAACCTTCTGCATAGCTAAAGAAAAGAGCATTGAAATGAAAAGAGAAACAACCATATGGGAAAACATATTTGCCAAAGATGCCTCAGATAAGAGTTTGATCTTCAAAATATATAAAGAGCTACAGGACTCCACCCTAGCAAGACAAACAACCCAATTAAAAAATGGGCAAAAGACTCTCACAGACACTTCTCCAAGGAGGACACTCAAAGTACCCAGAGATATACAAAAAGATGCTCAGCATTGGTGGCCATCAGAGAGATGCAAATTAAAACCACAATGAGATACCACTTCACACCAGTCAGAACGGCCATCATAATCAAAGCAACAAACAGCAAGTGCAGGAGAGGATGTGGAGAAAAGGGGACCCTAGTCCATTTTTGGTGGGAATGCAGAGTGGTGCAGCCACTATGGAAAACTGTGTGGAATTTCCTCAAAAACCTAAAAATGGAACTACCTTTTGACCCGGCAATTCCATTGTTAGGATTTTATCCTAAGAACCCTGAAACACCAATCCAAAAGAACCTATGCACTCAAATGTTCATAGTAGCACAATATACAGTAGCCAAGTTCTGGAAGCAATGTAAGTGCCCATCAGTAAATGAATGGATCAAACTATGGTACATTTACATGGTGGAATACTATGCAGCATAAGGAAACAAGGAGCTCCTACTCTTTACAACAGCATGGATGGAACTGGTGAGCATTATGCTATGTGAAATACGCCATGCAGTGAAAGATAAATACCACATGATCTCACCTTTAAGTGGAACCTAATCAACAAAACAATTGAGCAAGCAAAATATAAGCAGGGACATTGAAATTAATAGCAAATAGACAGTAACCAGAGGGGAGGTGGGAAGGGATTTGAGGGGGGGAAGGTTAAAGGGTTTTCAGGAACAACTACAAAGGACACATGGACAAAACCAAGAGGGGTGGAATCAGGGAGGGCGGTGGGGATGGCTGGAGTGGGGGGTAGTGGTGGGGGGAAAAGGCAAACAACTGTACTTGAACAACAATAAAGAGAAAATAAATAAAAGAAAAGAAAACAAAAAATAGGAAAGGTGCAACATACTATGTCAACAAAGAAATCAGTAACATGGATCAGGAATCACTATGGGAATGTTTTCATAAAAGTTGAGAACCAGTGTAACCTCTTTCTTCTATTATGCCCCTTGTACTTGTATCAAGATCAGTAATTGATTCCTTATCCTGGAGACAACACTAGCACTGTCTATGGGAGAAGCAGCACATGGGGAAGCCAGGAGACTGCCCCAGTGCACAGCATCTGTGGTGCGCAGTAGTGGACATTTCTAAGATGAGTGCCATGCAAGATCTGAGCCAGAGAAACACCTAGGGCTAAAAGCTGTAGGCTGTTAGGAACCTTAGTTTCATAGCATGACATGTGGAGAGTTGCCCCTGCACTAAAAGGAGATGAAAGCCCAGTGGGTTGGGGATTGGGGAGAAACAACATGCTCAGAAAAAAAGAAAAATATATTATGTCGGCAATTCACTCCTGGGAGGTTTCAATCCACTAAGGGTATACAATGTGTATACTTAATGTGTATGTCCATCTTTGTTCCTTTTGTAATATTTTTCTATGGAAACTTTCTCCTACTCTTTGTCCACTCTTCTCTCAGCCTAAGTGAAGACAAGTATTCTAAACCTCAGTCAGCTTTGCTTGGCTACAGTCATTGGTACAGACCTGAGCATGTGAACAACTAGGGATCAAAGAGAGAATTGCTTAGAACTGTGTCAGAGCTACTGGAAAAGAAAAGCTCTGTTCCCTGGGGACTTGCTTCTGTGAGGATGAAAGTCTGAAGGTTCAGGGACTAAGCAAGGCAAAACTGAATCCTCATGACATCTTTTGGGTTCCTTTTTTTTAATACCTGTGTTTACTTTACAAAAGTAGAATATTTACTATATTCCAGGTACTGTTTTTTAAAATATATATATTGTATTTTTTTTCTGTTACCACTTAACCACATTATGCCCCTCTTCCCCCAACAATCATGATGTTGTTGTCCATGTCCATGAGTCCTTTCTCCTTTTTGATCAATCCTTCCACCCCCTAACCTACCCCATAATAGCTGTCATACTGGTCTCTATGTATAAGTCTGTCTCTATTTTTCTTGTTAGTTAAGTTTCTTCATTACATTCCACCACATATGGGTGAAATCATATATTTGTCTTTCTCTGACTGGCTTATTTTACTCAGCATACTATTCTCCAGGTCCGTGCATGCTGTTGCAAAAAGTAAATTTTTCTTCTTTTTCATGGCCAAGTAGTAGTCAATTGTGTAAATGTACCACAGCTTTTTTATTCACTCATCTGCTGATGGACACTTGGGAGGCTTCCATATCTTAGCAATTTGTAAGTAATACTACAATGAACATAAGGGTGCTTACATTCTTTCCAATTAGTGTTTTGGGTTTCTTCTAATATATTCCCAGAAGTGGGATCAAAAGGTAGATCCATTTTTTAATTTTTTGAGATATTTCCATAGTGCTTTCCACAGTGGCTGCAGCAATCTGCATTCGCACCACCAGTGTAGAAGTGTTCCCCTTTCTCCACAATGTAGCCAGCACTTGTTTATTGATTTACTGATGATAGCCATTCAGACAGGTGTGAGGTTATATACCACTAAGATTTTAATTTGCATTTCTTTGTTAACTAGTGAGGTTGAGCATCTTTTCATGCTATTAGTCATCCACCTGTCCCTTTGGAGAAGTATTTATTTAGGTCCTTGGCCCATTTTGAACTCGGTTTTTTTATGTTGAGTTTTGTTAAGTTCTTTATAAATTTTGGATGTTAAACTCTTATTACATGTATCAATAAATATGTTCTCCCATTCTTTGGGTTGTCTTTTTATTTTGTTGATATTTTCCTTTGCTGTGCAAAACCTTTTTAGTTTGATTTAGTCCCACTTGTTTATTTTTTTTTTATTTGGGGAGATATATCAGATACACTACTGCTATGAGCAATGCCCAAGATTTTACTGTATAGGTTTTCTCCTATGATTTTTATGATTTCAGGTCTAATACTTAAGCTTTTAATCCATTTTGAATTTATTTTTGTTTGTGGTATAAGAAGGTAGTCTAGTTTCATTTTTCTGCACACATCTGTCCTATTTTCCTAACACCATTTATTGAATAAACTTTCATTAGCCCATTGTATCTGTTTGCTTCCTCTGTCAAATATTAATTGACTATAGAGATGTGGGTTATTTCTGTGCTATCTGTTCTATTCCATTGATCTATGTGTCTGCTTTTATGCCAGTACCATCCTGCTTTTATTACTATAGACTTATAGTATAATTTGATATTAGGTAGTATGATTCCTCCAACTTTGTTCTTTTTCTTTTCAGGATTGCTATTGCTATGTGAGGTCTTTTGTGGTTTGATATAAATTTTTGAAATACTTGTTCTAATTCTGTGAAATACATCATTGGAAACTTAATAGGAATTGTGTTGATTCTATAGATTTCTTTTTTGGAATGGATATTTTAATGATGTTAAATCTTCCTATTGGTGAACAGTGTATGTACTTCTACTTATTTGTATCTTCTTAAACTTCTTTCTTCAATGTCTTAAATTTTCCAAGTACAGGTCTTTTACATCCTTGGTTAGATTTATTCTTAGGTATTTTATTCTTTTGAAGCAATTGTGAATGGGGTTATTTTCTTAATTTCCTTTTCTGTTAGTTCTGTATTGGCATATAAATATGCAACTGATTTATGGATGTTAATCTTGTATCCTGCTACTTTGCTGAATTCATTTATCAGTTCTAGTAGTTTGGGTGGAATATTTGGGGTTCTTTATGTACAATAGCATATCATCTGCAAATAAAGACAGTTTCACTTCTTCCTTTCCAATTTGAATGCCTTTTTACATCTTTTTCTTGTATGATTACTATGACTAGGACTTCCAGTACTATGTTTAATAAGAGAGGTGAAAGCAGATATTTCTGTCTTATTCCTCATGTTAAGGGAAACAGTCGTAGGTTTTGCTCATTGAGTATGATGCTGGCAGTGGGTTTACCTTATATGGCCTTTAATATGTTTAGATAAGTTCCCTCTCTCCCCACCTTGCTGAGAGTTTTTATTATAAATGAGTGATGAATTTTATCAATTACTTTTTCTGCATCTATTGATATTATCATGTTGTTTTTATCCTTCATTTTGTTTATGTGGTGAATCACATTTATTGATATGTGAATATTGTACCAACCTTGAATTCCCAGAATAAACCCTCCCTTAATCATGGTGTATGATCTCTTTGATATACTGATGTATTTGGTTTGCTAATATTTTGTTGAGGATTTTAGCATCTATGTTCATCAAGAATGTTAACCTATAATTTTCTTTTTTGTAGTGTCTTACGTGGTTTTAGAATTAGAATAATGTTGTTCTCATAAAATGAACTTGGGAGACTTCCTTCCTCTTGAACTTTTTGAAATAGCTTGAGGTTACTCTGCTCCTAGATTTTTCAGTGAAGTAATCAGATATTTTTATTTTTCCACTGGTTGCATTTTGGTCTTCAATTACTTACATCTAGAGATCCTGACTAAAACAGAATAACACCTTTTTAAAAAAGATAGAGGAGACACTTAAACAAAAGCATAAAATTAAAAAATGAGTTAGTAGATTAATTTAACTAGAGTAAGTGTCCATATAGTAGAGTAATGAGGAAACCATATGTGCATCTCATTATATGTTGAAAATGCTTTGGAAGGACTCCAACATCATATGTGATTTTTTAAAATAAAAGACAAGTAGAAATGCATGGCTACTGCCTTATCATAATCAGGAACAACTATTTTAAACATCATACTTACTGATAAAACAGTAGAGGCATTCTAATTAAAACTAGTCACAAAATAGGTAGGTACACACATAGATAGGTCAACAATTTATGGATTTGGTAAGTACACAAATTCTTGAAACAATTATTTATCTTCTTGGAAATTGATCAAATGGTTCTAAAATTCATGGGAGAAAAAGCAGATGAGAAGAATTAAGACTTACTATAAAAAAGTAGTAAAATATATTTTAGTACAACAGTACAAATGTTATAATACTGGTATAAAAATTGACCAATGGGATTGTTCAATAAACATGGTTTATTGAAATAACTTGTCAAGAAATGAACTTAATTTTTATTTCGTAAATGTTTAATATATAGATGATTTTCAAATGGGTACACACTTTTTAAAAATAAAAGCAATAGAAAAACAAAAAAGAAGGGAAAGTAGAGGAAGATATTACACAGGAAACAATTGCCTGGGCTATATATGACACGGCTTAGGAAAACATGAACATCAAACTGGGGAAAAGAATTATAACACATATATGAAGCTTAATAGTTATGTGTAAACCATTTTTCCAATTCAATAATGAAAATGCTTATTTACTAACAGAATTCTAGCTAAAGGAGATGATTTGACCATTCTTGGGACAAGAAATAAATTGCAAATAGTCAATACAGGAAACAGGCACTCTTGGAATCTGCTAAGGGAAAAGAAAACTGTTTAAACCTTTCTGGAAAACAATTAATCATAAATGTCAAGAAACTTAAAGAGTTTAGACCTTCTGACCAAGTGATTCTTCTCTAGTATGCATTCTGAGGTTATAATCAGAAATATAATCACAACAGTGAGAATAAGATTGTTCAGAGGAGCTTCATGTAAAACAACAAAAATTGATCTAATTGAAAAAATATTTTTTTTATTGTTGTTCAAGTACAGATGTCTCCATTTTCCTGCTATCACTTTCCCCTGCCCCACTCACCCCCACCTCCTACCCTCCATCATAAATTCTAATATACCCATTTAATTTTTTAAAAAATCACAGGGATATTTTCCAACAAATTTTGAAAATTATAAATTTGGGAACATTATAAAGAATATTATTTATCAAATGTAGGTTATGTAATTATAGGTAATTTTAATTACTTATAAAATTGTTTTTAGTTTTTTTTTAAATAAAGAAATGCCAGAAGTGAAAATAAAATGCAAAATTGTCATTTTAGGTGGTCTCTCATTAACATAACAACCTAAAAGTATCAGTAATTTTTATTTTCTTAATTATATTATACATTGAATATACACAAATGTGAGAATTTTTAAAAGGGTACCTATACACAGTAAGCATTATGAACATGTGCTCTTTTGACTCTCATTGGCATTCCTGGCCCATAACAGAGCCGCACCACAGTCACAGAAGTAGAGGGGCAGAGTGCCAATTCTGGCTGGGAACACTTCCCAGATCATCTTCTCCCTCTGTGGACTATGTTTCACTTCAGAAGAGCATGACCTGAACATGCCCAGGGCAGAGGCATTTGTCCAAGTGGTTCTGATGGTTGGCCACATGGTTAGAAATGTATTCCTTTGTAGGCCTTTTGAATAATTTACTGATAGCAATAGTAGGTAAGGAATTCCCACACTGGATATGCAGGTATTGTCTGTCACTCAAACACAAGGCCAGTGTATGTGAAGGCAATTCATACTCTGATTGCCATTGTCAGTCATGCTCATAATGGCCTAAAGTTTATAATAATCTAAGTTTAGAATGTGCTAAACTGCTAGTATGCTCCTACCCAAACCTGCAGACATACTATCAGGGGTCTTTTCCTGCATGTGGGTGGGGAAAGAGCTGGTGGACAGAGGGAAGACCTTTATTTTTTTAATTGATTATATATTTTTAAAGTTTTTACCAGCAATGCCACTCTTTACCCCAGGATGGAAGTGCCTATATAAAATTAATCTTGAGGCAGGTGCCATTGCATATGTCATGTTTATTTTTTGAGACCTTAGGCTGAGGCACTGTTTTCAGTAAGAAATTAAAACCACTCCTTCTGTTAAGATGCAAATACCCAAGTGGTGGTCAAATGACATACTACACCCTATTATCCCTACCTTCTTCCCTCAGCTGATTTGTGAGAGCAGGCTTAAGGACTGGAGAGGAGCTGGTCTCTGTACAAGAGAAAATGGTGGGGATGAAGTTCCCACTGAGGAGTGGGTTAGAGAGATGACTGAGGACCTTGCTCTCATTCCTCATGTTTACCCCAGGCTGCTTCTTGCAACACAGGGCAGAAGCTTATAGCTCCTTCTTCCTATACCCCCTTTCTGGAGGCTCTGCCACTTTCATCAATGTCCCTTTGTGACCCATAGCAAGCCCTACTGACTTTTGTTTGTGTTCAAAACTCCCTTGAATGTTTCCTCATGGTTAAAGACTGATTTTTTGTTTCCTTCATAATAGCTGGTGCTTACACATTTTAGGTACCTGCTTAGGTTAGACTTAAGGAAATAAAGTTCCCCTGATACTTTAATCATACTTGTGTCAGTGGCAAAGTGCAAAAAGTTTTAAGTATTCTAAATGTTAGCAAGTTCCAATGACTTGTAAAGTACTACAGGAATCTTACACTTTGTATTTTCTCTAAAATTTATTTAGGTTTTTTTTTTTCCAAGTTTATCCACATAGGCAACCACCTCATGGCCTGACCTGTCCCTGCCACACATGAAACTGGGAAAGGGGAGTGATGTCCCAGTGAGGAGACTGCTCTTCAAACAAGGATAGATAGAGCTGCTAAGTTGTCTCACAAAAGGTCATTGCAATAGGTGCTTTTGGTAGATATCTGAACTTTCTCATGTCTGTCAGCACCAGCACAATTGGAGGCTTTTATACATACCCTGTGGACAGGTAACTTATTCCTTTTTTCTACCTAGGAACTCTTGGCTACCCATTGTAAACTAAATACCTCTCTCCTTGGAAATCTCAGAAAAGGTCTGTGTGATATCAAACACCTATGCTGGGAAAAACAGGAGCAAACAAAGCCAAAAAGGACTGCCTTTGAAATGGAGCCTGGGAACCCTGCAACCACATAGAGTATTTTGTTTGCTTTCCTTGTTTCCCTAAAACTGTGCTTACCTGGAGGCCACAGCCTGCACTTCGTATTTTGTTGGGATGAGGAGGGGCAAAGGAAAGGAGAAACTTTGGTTGGTTTGTCAAACAATCCCCAATGAGAGAGAGTTTAAAGAGGTCCTACCGTAAGTAACTGCAAGCCACCATTCCTTCACTTGGTAATACACCAAGGGCTGTGGCTGACTCAACTAGGGCCCAATTCTGGTGTCATTACTGAAACCCAAAGTTCCTGGTCACTGGCTTTGGTAAAGAATATATCCACATAGAGAGGGTAGGGACAAAACCTTGGCTGGGACAAGCTTTGCATTAGGTGCATTTAAGGCTCTTATTTTTCTCTATGAGCTCTAATTTATAGTATCAAACAATTAGAAAACAAGGAGCTTTCTTTTCCAGGAGCAGCCCAGTTGAGAGCACATTAATCACATGTTCTCCAAGCAGGAGGATGGGGCAGGAATACTGAGTTACCTTCTTTGATAAAGGAAGAAGAGTCAGGTCTTAGCCTTGACTGGATGGCTCAGTTGGTAGGAATAATGTCCTGTGCACCAAAAACGTTTCAGGTTTGATCCCTGGTCAGGGAACATACCTAGGTTGCAGGTTCATTTCCAGTCAGGGCCTATGTGGATGGCAAACGACGGTGTGGCCATCTCATTCAAACTGACTGAATGAGTAGAGCAACAAATCTGCATCAAATTTGGCCTTCAGCTTGAACATTCCTCTGCTATGAAACTATTCAAATAACTCAGAAAGCTGCAGCTATGGGAAACTAGTGATTGGCAGCTTCACCATGACAATGTGCCCCCTTATATACCATGTCTCACACAGTTTTTTTGTGAAACTTTAAATCATCCAGGTGACTCAGTCCCCCTACAACCCAGATTTGGTGCCCTGTAACTTCTGGCTTTTTGCAAAACTAAAATCACCTTTGAAAAGGCAGAAATTTCAGACCACCAGTGAGATTCAGGAAAATGCAATGGGACAGTTGATAGTGATTGGAGGAAATGTGTGAGGTCCCAAGGTGCATACTTTAAAGGGGACTGAGGAGTTATTGTCCTATGTATAATGTTTCTTGTAACTTATATCTTCTTCAATAAATTTCTCTATTTTTCTTATTACGTGGCTGGAAACCTTCTGGACAAACCTTGTATATATATTTTTTTTTAAAGAGTCAGGTCTTAGGACTTTTCATATCAAAACAGATGTACTCTAGTTACTTTAGTTGGGAGCTGCGTCTTTTAAGGATGCAAAGGGAAGGGCCCATTTTGTACCCAGACTGAAATGCTACATAAACCTTGATGCTTGATGTGTTTGATGTTCCTTGAGCTGTGCTTTTCCCTACTCCAAGGCTTTTCCATTTTGGTGCTGTGCCCCACCCCCAAACCGTCTTTGCACTCAAGTCGTCAAGTTACTATGCAACTTGGATTCAAACTTCCCAAAGAATGGTCTAGTTAGTCATTATTTGGTATAGAGTGCCCTATGGACCAGTTCTCCCATTGCCTGACCTTTATCTAGATTACTGACTTTGATCCCACTGCTTATCCCTGGCCCACAGGTGTGACAAGCTAGTAGGATCACATGGTGTGATGCATTTTGATTTGTGCATGAAGGACTGCCATAGCCTTAGATGGGGGCCATGGATGTGGCAAGCATACACATCATGTTTTGCCCAATTCCTGAGAGAGAGTGATGGGGTTGATAGGTGGGTGGCAGTTGCTCAATACCATAAATTATTTGAGGTTCCAAAAGTTTGGCTTTGGTTTTTCTCTAAGAGTCACTCAAAAGTAAGATATGAAACATTTATTTTTTTAATTCTTTGAAGGGACCCTTAGCACCATTGGCATATGGAAAACTCACCACAAAGCTAAGTACCCTCAAGGATGTCAGCTCCTCAGGGGTGGATGTGGCTCAAGTGAGAGATTAGAAGGAGTGAAAGAACTGATGCTGGTGGGGCCCAAGCAGAAGAGGAATGAACTGGGTGGTTAAAGCTTGAAGATAATTGACTATGAGAACATCTGGAAGCCCTCTGATTAACACTTGACTGTGGGACCTTTGGAAAAGGCTAGAGCACTAAACTCACAGGTACAAGTAGATCCACTAAAACATGTGCTATGATAAGAGAAAGGACAAGAAATATCTTAAGGAAAAGAGTAAAGAAACAAAAATAAATTAGGAGATAAGAAACTCATCTTTGTAATGTATAGAAATCATTAAGCACTTGTGAAATTTTATCTACTCAGGAGTTAAAAACATATCCAAAATAAAGCCCAACCCAAGAGCTATCACTGTCACTCTCAATGCAGGTAAGAGATCCAAGTGAACATATATACATCACACCAGATGGGGAACCAACAGGAGTGAAGTTATAAGGAAAGTGCTATCATGTGATGATTTGAGATAAAAATGGCGAGAACTATAGAGCTGAAATTGGCAGAGAACTCAGTTTGTAAACTTCTATATTATGGAGCAAACCAAGTTGTCAGCCCATTTGAAGGAATATTGTATTACATATTCTATTCAATGCCCACGGGTGCTGGCCAGCAATTGTGTACTCTAGACATAAACATTTTGGTTACAATGGCCAAGACAACTCTCCAGGGCACATGCTTACCTGTAAAAATACCTGCAAGTGTTTTTTAACTTGAGCTCTTATAAAGATAAGAGATGTGTTGGAAATGGAAAGAAAATATTTTAATATCCAAGTCAAAGCAAGTTAATGTATTCTGTAGGTTATCAATATGTTTTTAAATGGCTCTGCTATAAATTTTCACTTCTTCCTCATTTTGGAGCTGATGGGCCTTCATAGGCTAGTGTTGTGCTATCTTGCATCACATTTCCTCATTCTCCTCCCCCTGTATAGTGCTCTTCCTAACAAGGAGATCTTCCCCTATGACCTCATTTTATTGACTTGGGCTTTACCTCATTGTTGCTGCTGATAAAGTTGCTCCAGGTTAATTTTAAGGATAGTCTTTATCAGGAATTGCTAATCATTTTTGCTTCTCACCAATTCCATCTGGAGATATTGACTATCTACTCTTCTTGGGACCCTAGGGACTGGCATTCTCTTCCATTTCCCTTCCAGCTCTGCCTCTCTCTGTGTGGTTCCAAATTATCCCTGGGACTCTTGCTTTGTAATCTCTAACTTTGGTGGCCTTTAAAGAGTTAAATTACATTCCTTAGGAAAAGTCAGAGCATCCTGATATTAAACAGAACAACAAGCTCAATGCCCCTGCCTGTGCAATGCTGGCTCTAATTCCCTCCATTACTGCTCCTAAGGAGCTGTTATATTTAGCTATTTCATGCCTCTTTTAGTAAAGGCTTTGGTCACTTGAGACATAAAAAGTTTCCAAGTTCTTGTACTATCCCTCAATGTTATACATAGTTATTGAAAATTGCCATGCTTCCCATTGTGAGAACTACTGCTACCCATACCACACTCTAACCATCATCACTACCTTCTATTTGTATTTTACTTCACAATTTTCAAGGTGGTTTTACAATCTTTGCCCTGTTTGATCTTTACAACCTCCTATGCCTTATTCATAGTACTTGTTATTACTTTGACCTTTTTCAAATGAAGGCCCTAAAGATTGAATGACTTGGCCCAAGAGCATATGGATAGTAAGTGGCAGAGCAGAGAAAATTCGATGCTCAAGGCATTCACAGTGCTCAGAGACCCTCATCAAGTTTAATCTCTTCCTCATGATTTGCCCAGCTCTGAGACCTGGGAATGATTAAGTTCAGCAAACTAACTTACATATGGGAATAGTAAATGCTAAGTTTCAATGTCACCCCTCTCAAGGACAGTGCATTTTAATGATCCTCATCCAGTTATATAGCATGAAAGAATACTTTTCTGAATATAAAATTGCAGGCATTAGTGCGAAGTTAGTTGGAGATGTGTTTGTGGAATATGGGAATGTTCTGACACCTTTCAAATCCCATCATTTCCAAAATGCCCATTCAATGAACTCCCTGTCTTCAAGAGGCAGCCCCTTCCCTGAGGTGTTTATTTAAGCACCTGCTGAGGCTTGAATACAGGCAGAAGGGCTTCATTCCCAGTCATTTATGGCACAGTCTGTGTTGTGATTTGACCTTGCACTTATTCATCAAACATGCTTTGGCTCTTCTTGTGCACTTTCCCAGCACAATTTTCCTTCAGTGTTTTGTCACATCCAGTGGTATTAGATCTCTGGTCCTAAAAAGAGGCAGCCCAGCAACCCAAGCCTTGGCCCAATGGCAAGAAGCAAGGTTAACTGTTGTGCACAAAACAAGCCTGGCTCAAGCCTGTGTCACTCTTTTTCACATTTATTGCTTATTCATAACAAGCCCATCTGCTGCACAAGTAATGATCAACCAATCCTGTTCAGATGTCAACCAACCCAGCTGTTTCTCTCTTTCTGTAAACATGAAGAGGAAAAACAATTACCACAATATTAATATTCTGGCTTGATTATTTTGTTGCAATAAAATGAAAACTGATGAATTTCTCTCTGTGACCCCCATCAACTCAGCCCCAGACAATGCACATACCTATGCCGTACAGCCCAGGTTATAACACCCCAGGAAACCCCAGGAGTTCTGCTGTGACCCAGGCCACCTGGAATTGCAAGGTGAAAGTGGTATATGTAGGACAATTGAGGACTTGCTTGGGTCCTGCAGGAACTTGGGAGTGAAGTCTACATTAAAATTAAGGAATGAGACTTAAAAGATGCCCACAAAACTAAGCCTGATTCTTGCATCTGTTTTGATAGAGACTCAAGAGTCAAAATAAGTTCTTCCATCAGTATTCTTTTATTTAAAGTAAATATCAGACAAAAGTTATCATCAAGAAAATGTTTCCCTCTCTGGTTTTTCACTACTATCCCAAAGTGGCAGGAACTGGAATGATCTGACTCATTAAAAAAGCTTCCTTCAATTATTTGTTAAACTTGTAGTAAGCATCAGTACATATTCCTTCAGTCATAAGCATGCACTGAAGCACCTTGTATGAGGGGCTACAAGACTCAGTATGAAACATTTTCTGCCCTCCTCAGACTTCATGCTGGCTGACACTGGAGTAAGAAAGAAGATGAGGCACAATCTGTCTGGCTTCAGTTCTTGGCTCTGCCACTTACCATGCATGTGATCCAAGCAAAGTTCATGGCTTGCCTATACCTCAGTTCCCTCATTTATAAAATGAGAATAAGATTGTTGAGAGGATTAAAAGAGTTAATAGGTAGAAAGTGTTTAGAACAGATTCTGACACACACTAAGTGGAATATAAGAGTAGCTATTGTACTGCTCCTCTGTTTAAAGGGCTTCCATGTGAAAACATTTGGGTGGAGTACCAGGGATAGACCCGGAGAAAAAAACATATGTAAATCATGCCTTGGATAAATTAATTCAAAAACTGGAGAGAAACTGGAGGTCAGAGGAATAGCAGGGTCAAAGTGATAAGGGCATAAAAGTTTTTGGCATGTGCAAGTTAATTGGGTCCTCCCGTGGACAAGAGTGCAGGATGCATGGTAGCAACAAAGGGCAATAGGGTTAGCAGGAGAGTTAACTTTGGAAGCTTAGAAAAAACTTAACAGTGGCAAACCAAGGAATTGTGATGTTCATTCATAAGAAATGAGAAGCCTTGGTAAGTTTCTAAGTAAGTATATAACCTAAATAAATTCATATTAAAAAAACGAATTCTAGGAGTAAGCAGTTCATGGCATTTCAGTGGATTTTGCATGGGGAGACTCCTGCTATGTAATTCAAGATGTAGGTCTGACCCAGGAAGCAGAGTGCAGACGGTTGCACAGAGGGATTGGCTGATGGCTGTGTGTGCAAGCAAGAAGTTCAAATTGAAGATGACAAGTTGTGCTCAGCTTCCAGGTAAATGGGAGAAGAAAGACCCCCTTTGCTGGCAAAGAGAGCATAAGAGGATGTGAAGGAACAAGATTTCCTTGGAAGTTGACTTGGTTCTTGCTCCAATTTAGGGTGTTCCTCAGGTGTCCTCAGGCCTCAGAGGCAGGGAGCAGAAGTCACATCATCCAGGCAGAATTTGCTTTCTCTGTACCTGAACAGCCTACTTGTCCTCCGGCAACAGGTATGAGCTCTGAGACTCATCTTATAACCAAGCCAGTATGGCACTGCCTCCCAGTGGGAAAGGATCCTAACAAGGTCTTACTTTTTTTAAGGATTTTTATTTACTTATTTATAGAGAAAGGGGAAGGGAGGGAGAAAGAGAGAGAAACATCAATTGGTGGTTGCCTCTCACGCACCCCCTACTGGGGACCTGGCCTGCAGCCCAGGCATGTGCCCTGACTGGGAACTGAACTGGTGACCCTCTAGTTTGCAGACCAGCCTCAATCCACTGAGCCACTCCAGCCGGGACCTAACAAGGTCTTCTTGGGCATGAATTTTGTTCATTTTATTCTAACTTGCTCTAAGAAATCTGTGTTATATAATGCAAAGTCTTATTTTATGAAACCACTTTTTTGGTGTGTGTGTGTGCACAACAGGTACTATTTAAGTTTAGCTGCTGTCATTTCTCAAGTAGAGGAAAGGTATAGAGACAAGTGGACTTGTAAGAAAGAGGATACCTTTGGTCCAGAAGACCAAATTTCCTGATGACCAGAATCTGAGCACACAGCAAGACCACAGCTGCCCCTTGAACTGGCGTACTATGACTGTAGGTTTGGTAGCCTATCCTTCCAGTGTCATTCCCAAACCATACCTAAAAAATAACTCTCAAAGTTTAGTATCAGAATTTTGTAGGTTATCTCAACATGATAAGTCAGTGGGGATGGCATTTTTTGGATATATGAATTCAAATATTTGTATTAAATAGTATATTCTTACCAAGTCACCACTTTTTAAAGAGGAAGAAGCTGGAAAAATAAAGAGAGAAACATGATCTAGCCCAAGGTCTAAGAGTAACTGCTTGTCTGGGAAGAAGTGGGTGTCCCAGTTTGAAATCACCCAATCCACATCAGTCAAAACACAAATCAACAAACAACAAGTGTTGGAGAGGTTGTATAGAAAAGGGAACCCTAGTGCATTGTTGGTGGGAATGCAGACTAGTGCAGCCACTGTGGAAAACAGTATGGAATTTCCTCAGAAAACTAAAAATGGTACTGCCTTTTGACCCAACAATCCCACTGCTGAGATTATACCCCAAGAATCCTGAAACATCAATTCAAAAGAACCTATGCACCCCAATGTTCATAGCAGCACAATTTATAATAGCCAAGTGCTGGAAGCAACCTAAGAGCCCATTAAAAATGAGAGGATAAAAAACTGTGGTGCATTTATACAATAGAATACTATGCAGTAGAAAGAAAGATGGAACTCCTACCCTTCACAACAACATGGATGGAAGTGGACAGCATGATGCTAAGTGAAATAAGCCAGGCGGTGACAGAAAAATATCATATGATCTCTCCTATAAGTGGAACCTAATCAACAAAACAAACAAGCAAGCAAAATACAAGCAGAGGCATTGAAATAACAAACTGACAGTAATCAGAGAGGAGGGGGAGAAGGATAATAGGGGATAATAGAGGAAGGGCCATCAAGGAACATGTATAAAGGACATAAGGACAAAGCCAAAGGGTATAGGTTCCAGGGTGGGAGGTAGGGATGGGTGGGGCAGGGGGGTGTGGTGGAGTGAAAATGGAGACAACTATGCTTGAACAACAATGAAATAAATAAATAAATAAATAAATAAATAAATAAAACAAAGGATTGAAAATAAAAATAAATCTACCATGCTTAGAAAACTGGAGTGTAGTTTTCCGGAAAAAAACTGAAGAAAATCAATCATTTGTATTATCACAGGATTCTTTGCTTCAGAAGAAAAAAACAAACCAAAACAATAAAAAATAAATAGATTCCCCACATGGTCTCTTTAAATGATATCCCTTTTTGGTGACTTTCAACCCTGATTCAATTTGGAAATATTGGATTTATGCTGCAGTGCATAAACCGTATGTTCTTGAGGAGAGTTAAAATGTATAAAGTGAGGTACTCCTATAGGAATGATATTTAGAAGAAATTAAAACAAACCAGAGAAAAGTAGCTCTTTCCTTTAGAAGAAATCAAGTAATTTAACTTAGAGTGTGTGAGCTTAAACATCAGCTGAAAAGCAGCTGCTCCTCAAAGAGGGATGAGCCAAAAGAGCAAGGTTGGAAGGAAGTTGAAATGAGAGCTATTTAGTTCTTTAATGCTCCTGTGTGTGGATAAAAGGGTGAGAAGGAGAGGTCTTCTTTAGCACAAGCAGCAGTTCCAAGCAGTTCTAGAAGTTTCTGCCTCACTGAATATGATCTTCCCTCATGGCAGCTGGAGTGGAGGGCCAAAGCCAAACACATGGCTCAGTGATGCAGCAGGTCAGGCACCTGTGAAGTTGCAGCCACAGTACATTCTTCAGAAGCTGCTTTTTGACTTAACTGAGTACAATTTTCCATTCCATATGTGGAAAGCATTTTATCCATTAGCATCTTCTTGGCTTTTGGGGGCTTTTTTTTTCCATTCAAAATAAAAAATAAAAAATAAATACTCCCCACACTCCAAATCATTACACACAAATACTTTGCTTCATTCCATTTTCTCCTCAAAGACTGGCATATTTTAACCTGTAGAGGCTTAATTGCCCCCATCTGCTTTTGATTAATTCAAGTTCCCTCTTTTCTGGGTCTGAACCCAATCACATTAAACAAAGTACTTTGCTAAGTGTTGTGAGGTATAACAAGGAATCATGAGCAGCTGTCTTAAAGGAGCTTACATTTTAATTTAATGTAATTTAATTTTAATTTAATTTCCATGTAACTGCCTGTTTGATTTCCTCAAATCTACTCTAGAGTACCCCCTCAAAAAAATGCTTTTAGAAACTTACAAACTGACACTGTTCATCCTATGTATTCAAGGTAGGGAATGGACACACACACACACACAGATGCATAGACATACAAATAATTACCTTAATTTCTATCTTGTGACCATGTTTTTCAGAATTGTATGCCTGAAACTTATATAATTTTATTAACAAATGTCACCAATAAATTCAATAAATAAATAAATAATAAAAAGTAAAATTTTAACTAGAAAATGTTGAGCAGGACTCTGCTTGAAATAATAGTTTGCAGTTAACTGAATGAATGGCATTTTATACCTTGTGTCTTTTTTATACCCCTTTACCCACTTCTCTCATATCCATCCCTTGCCTCTAGCAACCAATCTGTTCTCTGTAACTCTGTTGGGTTTTTGTTTGTTTGTTTTTTAGATTACACATATAAGAGCAATCATATAGTGTTTGTCTTTCTCTGACTTATTTAATGAGCTTAACATAATGTACTCAAGTTTTGTCTATGCTGTTGCAAATGGCAAGATTTTAATTTTTTATGGCTGAGTAATAATATATATATACATATATGTGTGAATATATATATCACAATTTTTATTCACTCATCCATCAATGGACACTTAGGTTGTTTTCACACATTGGCTACTGTAAAGAATGTTACAACAAACATAGGGCTACATATGTCTTTTTGGTTGGTGTTTTCATTTTGCTTGGATAAATCCCCAAAAGTGAAATGGCTGGGTCATATGGTAGTTATATTTTGAATTTTTTGAGGAGCCAGAGCCTCCATACTATTTTTCATACTGACTACACTGATTTATATCCCTACCAATAGTAAAGAAGATTTTCCTATTCTCCACATCCTTGCCAACACTTGTTATTCCTGTGGATAGCCGTTTTAACAGGTGTGAGGTGATATCTCATAGTGGTTCTGAATGGCCTCTTCCTGATGATTAATAATGTTGAGCAACTTTATATGTACTTGTGGTCATTTGTATTACTTCTTTGGGAAAATGTCTATGTAGATCTTCTGCCAATTTTTAAAATCTGACTGTTTTTGTTTCACTTTATATGTAGAGGCAGCTCATCCTAGTGGTTAATAGTGTGAACTCTGGTAGTGCCCTGCTGGGGTTAACTTGTTATCTCTGCTGCCATCTTTGAGCTCAGAAGAAATAAATTGCATAGCCTCTCTGTGCCTTGATTTCCCCATATTTAAAATGGGGATAAAAATAGAACCCCTCATCTAGTTATGAAGTTTAATTAATTCATGCTATGTGGCTAGAACAGTGCCAAGAACATGGCAGACATTCATTAATGTGCTATAGTTTTGATTTGTGGTCATTACATATTTGCCCAAGCATCGTGGCCAATAGCTTCTCATACTCTGACACAATGGACTGGCCAATAAAGTGGCCCTGAGGAACTTGGAACCAGCTATCAGTTGCCTTGCTGATGGCTACCTAAAGAACAATGCACACTTTAGCCACAGGTTCTCAGACAGCTCTTAGCAATGATGGATATTCACTTGGAGCTCAAAATTGCTGTCCCAACTTGAAGGAGGTACCAAGAAAAGTCAAGTCACTGTTCCCCCAAATTACCTTTTATTTGTATAGTGTTTGCTGATCTTTCAAGTCTTTACTTTTCTTTACTGTCTCCTGATCCATTCAACTTCCATGGAAGAAGAGAATTCTGGAGATATTGTAGAATTAAGCAGAAGTTAGATATATAACAGGAAGCCATAAACTTCCTTTATTTATGATTCTTCATTTATAAAACTTTCTCCATTAATGAAGCCAGTTTCCTAACCCTTGGGCAATTGGACAATTGGCATTACCCATTGTTGGATGCACCTGCCCACAGGGATGTCCAAACTTTTGGCATCTCTGGGCCACACTGGAAGAATTACCTTGGGCCACACATTAAATACACAAACACTGATGAAAACTGATGATAATAAAAAGGTTTTAAGTAAATTTACAATTTTCTGTTGGGCCACATTCATAGCTATTCTGGGCTGCATGTGGTCTGCAGGCCGTGGGTTGGATACCTCTGCAGGAGAACCAAGCCAAGCTGACATTCACCTCTTTAACAAAGCTGATTTTTATAAGAAGCATTGCTGACAGTCACCTATCTAACAAAGCTACAGGGCTGCAGGTCCCAAGTAAAGCCATGCATATGTCCCTGTGGAGGTCTGAGCACAAAAGGTATTCTGGTGGGAAAAAAAATAGCAAGTACTAGGAAGAAAAAGTTAATCTGCATTTTCTTACTATACTTCACAAGGTCTTTTGGAGAAGGGAAATGAGACCAAAGTCCAGGTAGCTTTCAAGACAGTGCTAATAATGGAGAAAAGAGATTGGGAATGAAAAACTTAGTAGCAGAAGCTAATGGAAGCTTTAAGTTATTGAGCACTTAATATGTGCCAGGCATTGTGCTCAGAGCTTTATGTGCATCCCCCATTGTATTCTCCCAAATCCCTCCTAGTAGATATTATCTAGTGAGTTAGTATAGTAGCTAAGAGGACAGACTCTAGGACAGCGTTCTCAACCTCAGTACTATTGACATTAGGGGTTGCAAAGTTCTTGGTTGTGTAGGCCATCCTGTACATTGTTGGATGTTAGGCAGCATCCCTGTCCTCGACACTATAAATATTAGTAGCATCTACCCCTTGACCCAATTTGACAACCCACAATGTCCCCAGACAGTTCCAAATGCCCCCTATGAGACATTACTCTGATAGAGAATCACTTCTCTAAAGTCTCAGAAAAAGCACAAGGATTCTAGCTCAAACACTTGCTGCCAATGTGGCTATGTGCCAGTTTCTTCATTGGCAAATGTACCAACCATGTCATATTTTAAATATTTTAGCTGAAATAATGCCTGTATCTTTCTTAGAAAAGTCAATAGGAAGTTTAAATAAATGTTAGATATTTTGATTACTCTGTTTTACTTTTTTTTTTAACAGATAGAGAAACTGAGACCCGGAGAAGTTAAATAACTTGCCACATTTTCAGATGAGGTGTATGTAGCTCAACGGGGTTGAGACCATCCAGACCATCTGCTGGCCTGCATGGTTAGCTACCTGGGGCAAAAAGCCCTAGAGCCCAGTAGCTTCCCCCTGACAGCAGCAGGGACAGCAGTAGCCTGAGCTGCTCAGCCAAGGTGTCCACAGCAGTTTCCTGGCATTTGACATTGTTTGCCAGCAATCACAAGTGGTCACTATCAAGGATTATAATTTGTGTATCTGTGAGTCACAATATGCCAGATTCATAAGAGCCAGATGTCACAGCTGACCACGATGAGGCACTCAGACAGATCCCACGCACTTTGTGTGTCAGGCTTTATCCATTCATAAAAGAGCTCCTTCCCAAAATATGTCTTGAGAAAAAAATCTAAAGTTGGTTGTGCAATTCTGAGCCTAGTTTAATGGATTTCCAAGCTCTCCACCCCCCCCCACCCTGCCTCTCATAATTTTAATTCTGGGTTAATTCTTCCATGGTTCAAAGCTGAAAAGGGGGTATGGTATCCATCATTCAAACCCAGAAAAGGAAACAGGAATTGACAGGCATAAGTAGGTGAGCATAGGATAACATTATTTTTGCTGCTGTAAATATTAAAGCTACATAAATATTTTGTGGTCCAAATCAGGCAGTTGTGTCATTAAGCCCCTCCCTGCCTTTTTCCTCTTCTTTTATTAAACATTGGAAGGAGCCACTTTCTCAGGAGCACAGCCGAAAACCCTTAGAAAATGCATGCATGCATACACACCAGTCTCAGGAGCTCGAAGTGTCTGGGAGCAAGGATTAAAGAGGTTCAAGTCGGGTTCCCCTGTTAAAATTACAGCTGCACTTAAGATGGTACAGAATATAGGCTCAGCAAACTCATTCAGTTCTCAGGAATGAGAAAATGCAGCTGTGCTGGAACAGACAGAATGTGGAGGGTCAGGCTTCACTCTTCACTTCACCACTCTGTCCAGAAAGAAAGGTAAGAGAGATGCCCCAGTAGACCAGGTGGCACCTAGGCAGCATACATATCTGTCATTCTGCAAGTATTCAAAAGACAGGTAAGTATATCAAAAAAAAAGTGCAAAAATAAACCTGGGGCTTAGAGTTTTTCAATTTTTATTTTCACTTTTTGTTTTCCTCCAGGAATTGAAATTTAATCTCCTTTTTAGTAAACTGGAGCTGGCTCCCTCCCTTGTCTGGCTTTTGCTCCCCAGTGTACTCTCAGTGCTATCCCACAGATACACTCAGCTGATTAGGAAGCCTGTGCATTGTCATCCAGGCCTGTTGTCACCAAGAAAATGCATTCAGGTGGAGATGCTTCTCATCCCTCCCACCACACACAAAACCTTAATCATGCTGACTCTGCTAATCTTCAGGTTCAGCCCTTGTCAGGTGCTTTACAAAATGCACCCAAACCTGGGGCTTCCATGTGTCAGACTCGCCTTCAGTTTCCGCATTTACATGGGACCTAGTCATGCAGAAATCAGAGTGACATAGCCTGCTCTAAAAAGCTCGGGCTGAGGGCTCAGCTTGCCCCTCTTCTTAGGCTGGTCTCCCTGACATTTCTCCCCTCCCAGGAGGCACTTTTGGTGAGACAATACAAACATCATTCACCAGCTGCACCTCACCCGTAGCTTGATGACCTATACTTCTGGCTAGCACAGTCAGTTTTTAGTTTAACTCACATCCGGTTAGGCACAAAGATATTTTTAAGGCTACTTTGTGGGGAGTAATAACACACCAGGGGGTCGGTCACTCCAAATTTATTTCAAATCAGAGTCTAGCAAGCTAACCCTGCAGAGAGCCAGAAAGAGGAAATGACTCACTCTCTGGGCCCATTGCTCTTTTATAATTCCTTAAACCCTCTCCCAGTACAGAGAGCCAGGGGCCATTGTAAAGGTTCAATGGCTACCTGAAATCAAGTCCTGCTTCCAATAGCACCACCTTCCAGAGTACAGCCATGCTATAATGACTTGTGTCTATGCACTGGGACATTCTTGGATTGTATAAAGAGTTGATAGAAAAAACTTTTTTCATCTCCTCAGTTTTCTGTAATAACTCTTGGAATGTCCATTGTTCAAATAAGATAGATTTAGTAAAATTTTAGTTAATAGGAATTACACATTTTCTCCAATTTACAGTTCTTCAACTACTGTTTTTAAGACAACTAGTAGATTAAGGCAGAATGTATAAAATTGATACATTATCCACCATTGGCCAAAACAGTTTTATCCACTAACTTATCTATTAAACAATCCATCCATTCATTCAAAAATAGTAAGGGGACCAATCTGCCAGACACAGTGAGAACCACAGGACAGACACGAATAAGACAGTTTCTATCACTGATAGGCTGGCCAGGTGGTAGGAGAGAGAATGATGAGTAAACAATTATGGGACACCATCATCTAGGCCTTATAAAGCATGGGGCAGTGACATTGTGTAGGTGGTCAGTGCCACCTGCAGGCATCAGGAAGACTTCTGAGACTGGATGAGCAAGTATTTCTGGGTATGTAAGTGAGCTAAAGGCATAAGAAGGATCCCTTGTTATAAGAATAGGATCCCTTTGAGCTCTTCCATCCCTCTCCCTTTACTCAGGACTTTTTCTGCCTAGAATCCCCTAACAGCATTAAGGAAACTCCTAGCATACAGTAGATACCTACTGTATGTCTATTGAGAGATTTTTGAATAAATTACTGATGATGAATAGTTAATAGAAGAAAATGAAAAAGCAATAAATCAAAGAAAGTGGAGGTAACTGAAGGCAAGGACCAGTGAATATATGGCATGTGAATGACTATCCTGGATTACTTGTTCACTGAAGATACCAGAAAGGATGACAGAAATCTTTCCAGTTGAGTTTAGATGGCCAAGTATTACAGGTCTCCACAACAAAGTACTTGCCTGGAATATCATGAAGAACCTATTTTCCATTTGCATTTGCAAACTATTCTTATAAGAAACATGACAATGAAGAGAAAAATACCTACAAAGTATTAGTGAATAGAATATTTCTCTATAAAGAGTCTCTGAATGTACCTGGAAAAAAATGAGATATACTGTCTGTATATTGGTCACATTTTACATGGTGACAATGCAAGGAAAAACTGACTGTCCATAGAATGTCCAAAAATTTTTTGAATATGGTGTTTATTTTGATATTTAGAACGCTCGCTTGTCTGTGATGTGCTGGACCCTCTGAAGGTATTTTGAGGTTTATGGAATTGTGAAGATTAAGGGCTATGGGAATACCAAGGGAAGAATGAGAACCGTCCAATGTGAGAATTTAAGAAAACTCTAGAGGATGTAGAAACAAGATAGAGTTCAAAACATAAATAATATTTATAAGTGAAAGAATTGAAATAGAAATGGCATTTTAGAGAGAGAAAAAGTAACCTGAAATAGAAAATCCTAGGAATAAAAATTAGGAGGAGAGAGGGATTATAACAAAAACTTTAATGTACCTATAATATGCACTATAAGTACATCTTGTTGTTAAGTAACTGAATCCTATTTAATCACATGGGGTGGTAGTCAGTACAAGGGTCAAACAGGCACTATGCTCATTTTCCTATTTTGGGGCCTTAAGAAAAGAAAATGACACTTTTAGGAAACAGAGGATGTAAGATTATGTCTAATAAGAACTCCTTCATTATAGCTCTTTGGGCCTGAAATAAAATTCCAAACCACTGACTCAATATGGGGCTGTTCTTCCATCTCAGGGCAGGCAGGGTATATAACCAGACTTCTCAATCTCAACGGATTGCTGTAAGTAGTAGATAAAAATATATAAGAATCTAGCCCAAAGCCAGGAGTGCATATGAACTCAGCAAACAGGAATTATGGATTTTGGGTAGAAAAGAAGTGTTTCCAATGTTGCTAATATATCAGGAACACCTTCAGTCTTCTTAAAACAGATTGTTGGCCCCATCCGTAGAGTGTCCAATTCTGTACATTTGGTGAGGGCCTGAGCACTGGCATCCTCTGGTGGTTCTGCTAGTTCAAGGACCACTCTGTGGTGAATTCTTCATGGGGCCACTGCCTTGCTCTGCTATTTCATTTGACATACCCACTCTGAGACTTTACTTCCTCCCACCAGAGACCCTTCAGTAACTGTGAACTCTGGGAGAGGATGATTAATTCATCCTGGGAAAATTTTTAGACAACCCATCAATCTGATACCTATTACTTAATATAAATGAGAAAAAAATCTAATAGCATAAATTATTTCAGGCATTTTAATTATGAAGGGGAAAAAGATTTAGTGGAAAGAAGGGTTCATCATTCTTTTGAAATCACATTTCTTATTGGTCAGTTGACTTTGGAAATCTGAGAATTTCCTGACTACTAAATGTACTCAACATTCCTACATAGCTAAAAGTTCATTGCCTTCACTTGGCCCAGGAATACCAAAGAATTCAAGATTCTATTTTATCTGTTCTTTCTCTTCCCTCCACTCAACCTTCCTCACCTCATTTCCTGAGAGAGTGTCATACCCCAGGATATCTTTGACCAATCTTTCTATGATAAGCAAATCATCATTTAATATGACATACAACCAAACATAGACATGTTGGCATTGGGAACAGGTCAAATACACTCCTCAAACTTTAACGTTTCCACTTGAATGTCTAAATGTTAAGGTTCAAGGACAGAATAACACAACCCAAGTCTGTCACTCAGGATCCTGAGATTACTGAAAGGAGATTTAGAAAAGAAGCTAAAATTTTCTGGGAAACCACCACTATTTCAACAAAATCCACAGAACATTAAGAACCTCAGAGGTATTGAGAAATACAGCCATGGAAAGAAATGGTAGTCTGTTGGTTGTACATGTAAATAAGTTTCTTCCCTCTACCCAACCTTCATCCAATCTGTGTGGGAGAACGTCTGTCTCCCTGTAAGCACAGGTCAAGAGCCAAGTTGTTAGGAGAGCCTTGTGGAAGCACTAGAAACACAACTTCAAAACATCACTGGTCTAAACATCACTGGTCTAGAGTGAACAGTGCACTAACCCCTTCTCTCCTGTAGGGCAACAGGGAAGGACTGTGCACAAAGCTTGCATTAATGCTTCTTTACAAGAGATCTTCTACATAATCCTCATTACTTCTACAATCTGAATGGCCCTCACTGATGTGTGCTCATTAATTTGTCAAAATTTATGACAGGCCATAACCAAGAGAGGAATTGTGAGAGCCTCTAGTAGAGCGCTCACACCTTTTGTCAGTTGCAAAAGCCCTACAATGAGAGAAATTCTTATCATAACAGTCCCCCACCTTAACTTTCTCTTCCCCTCTTTAAAGAACTTCCTCCTTTTTTGTCTTAGGGATTTTCACATGGCTCATCATAGCTTTGCATACTGGATTGCAATCCTTTCTTTTTCCCCAATATATATTTTCTTCTGAAAGAATCCCTAGTCAACTTTTTGTTTGCAGTAGATAAATAATAAGTAAAGGGAACCACCATTTATTGAGCACCTTCTACATACTAAACTTTGAGCTAAGTACTTTACAAATAATTGAATCTCATTTTATCCTTAACCTTGTGAGGAAATGTATGCCTTACATTATTAACAAATGAGGAAACAGGCTTAACCAAGTTGAAGCCACCAGCTTAACATTAATGATATAATAGGACTCAATCCTTGAGGCAGAACAGAAATGAGTGTTTTTACCAAAAGACCTGTTTTGTTGTTGTTGTTATTGATTTTTTAAATTGTGGTAAAATACACAGAATCTGCCATCTTAACTACTTCTAAGTGTATAATTCAGCAGTGTGAAGTATATCCACATTGCTGGGCAACCAATCTCCAGAACATTTTCATCTTGAAAAACTGAAATTTTAAACCCATTAAATAATAAGTCTCTATTCTCCTTCCCCCGACTTCCAGCCTCCCACAACCACTATTCTACTCTCTTTCTCTGTGATTTTGACTGCTCTACATATCTCATATAAGTGAAATCATACAGTAATTATCTTTTTGAAACTGGCTTATTTCACTTAACATAATGCCCTCAAGGTTAACCCATATTGCAGCATGTGTCAGGAATTCCATCTTTTTAAGGTGGAATAATATTCCATTGTATGTGTATATATCACATTTTATTTATCCATTCACCTATTGATGAACATCTGAGTTTCTTCCTTTCTTTTGGCTAATGTGAATAATGCTGCCCTGAATATGGATGTAGAAATATTTCTTTCACACCCTGCTCTAAATTTTTCTGGAGGTATATCCAAAATTGAAATTGCTGGATTATATAATTCTCTTTTCAATTTTTTAAGGAACCACATTACTGTTTTCCATAGAGGCTTCATCATTTCACATTCTCACCAAGAGTGCACAAAGATTCTGATTTCTCACATATTTGCTAACACTTCTATTCTCTCTTTTTGTGGTAGTGACCATCCTAAAAAGCATGAGATATAATTGTTGTTTTGATTTGCATTTCTCTAATAATTAATGGTGGCAAGGATCTTTTAATATGCTGTTGTATAGTTTATTGGAGAAATATCTGTTCAAATCCATTGCCAATTTTTAAAGGTGATTATTTGTTGTAGGAGTTCTATATACATATTCTGGATATTAATCCATTACCAGTCTATGATTTATAAATATTTTCTTTGATTCTATAGGTTGCCTTTTCACATTCTTAATTGTGTCCTTTGATGCACATAAGTATCTAATTTTGATATAGTACAATTGTCTATATATTTTTGTTACTTGTGCTTCTAGTGTCATATTAAAGAAATCATTGTTAAATCCAAAAATATGAAGATTTTACCTGTGTTTTCTTCTAAGAAACCACAGTTTGTTCTATGTCTTATGTTTGTATTTTTATATTTTTGTATTTTTGTTTATACTTTATGTTTATATAGTTTATACTTTGTTCTATGTCTTATGATTAGATATTTGATACATTTTTAATTATTGTATATAGTGTAAGGTAAGGGTCAATCTTTACTCTTTTCCATGTGTTTATTCAGTTTTCACAGCACCATTGGTTGAAAAAAACAGTTCTTTACCGATTGGATGACATTGGCACCCTTGTCGAATATTGTTTGACCATATATTCAAGATTTTATTACTGGGGTCTCTATTGTATTCTATTGGTATAGATGTCTGTCTTTAGGCCAGTACCACACTATCTTCATCATTGTTACCTTGTAATAAGTTTTAAAATAAGAAAGTGAGACCTTCAGTTTTATTCTTTTTTGTTAAGATTGATTTGCCTATCAAAATATTTATTTAAAAGATAAAAATAAAAAAATAAATTAAGGTCATTTTTAAAGTCCAGAAATTCAATGAAGATATAAAACATACACACAATTTGGCTTACCAAGGGACAATGAATGTAGGTGCCACAACATTCCACAGTTTGAGAAAATAAGTTTTAAAAGAATTTGAAATGTGGCCTCCTTCTTCATATATTAAGTCAATTGATTTTACTTTTTTTCTGATTTTTTACAAATTTTTATTGTTATTCAATTACAGTTCTCTGCATTTTCTCCTCACCCTTCAACACCACCCCAGCCAAACCCATCTCCCTTCCCAGCCTTCACACTCCCCCTTGATTTTGTCCATATGTCCCTTATAGTAGCTCCTGTAAACCCTCTCCCCAATATTCCCTCCCCAATCCCCTCTGATTATTGTTAGATTGTTCTTAATTTCAATGTCTCCGGTTATATTTTGTTTGTTTGTTTTTCTTTGTTTGTTGATTATGTTCCAGTTAAAGGTGAGATCATATGGTATTTGTCCCTCACCGCCTGGCTTATTTCACTTAGCATAATGCTATCCAGTTCCATCCATGCTGTTGCAAAGGTTATAAGCTCCTTGTTCTCTCTGCTGCATAGAATTCCACTGTGTAAGTGTACCATAGTTTTTTGATCCACTCATTTGCTGATGGCCACGTGGGTTGCTTCCAGCACTTGGCTATTGTAAATTGTGCTGTTATGAACATTGGGGTGCATAGGTTCTTTTGGATTGGTGTTTCAGGGTTCATAGGGTATAATCCCAGCAGCAGAATTGCTGGGTCAAAGGACAATTCCATTTTCAATTTCCTGAGGAAATTCATACTGTTTTCCACAGTGGCTGCTCCAGTCTACATTCCCATAAGCAGTGCACTAGGGTTCCCTTTTCTCCAAATCCTCTCCAACACTTGTTTGTTGATTTGTTTATGATGGCCATTCTCAACAGTGTGAAGTGGTACCTCACTGTGCTTTTAATTTGCATCTCTCTGATGGCTAGTGATGCTGAGCATCTTTTCATATGTCTCTGGGCCCTCTGTATGTCTTCCTTGGAGAAGTCTGTTCAAGTCCTTTACCCATTTTTTAATTGGGTTGTTTGTCTTCCTGGAGTAGAGTCGTGTGAGCTCTTTATATATTTTGGAAATCAGGCCCTTGTCTGAGGTATCATTGGCAAATATGTTTTCCCATACTGTTGGTTCTCTTTTTATTTAAATGCTGTTTTCTTTAGCCATGCAGAAGTTTTCTATGTTGATGAGGCCCCATTTGTTTATTCTTTCCTTTATGTCCCTTGCTTTAGGGGACAAGTATGTGAGGATGTTGCTGCATGGAATGTCTGAGATTTTCCTGCCAATGTTTTCCTCTAGGACTCTTATGGTGTTACAACTTATATTTAAATCTTTTATACACCTTGAATTTATTTTTGTGTATGGTGTGTTGGTGATCCAGTTTCATTTTTTTGCATGTAGCTGTGCAGATCTCCCAACACCATTTGTTGAAGAGGCTGTTTTTGCGTCATTTTAAGCTCCTTCCTCCTTTGTCAAATATTAACTGACCGTAAACTTGGGTTTCTTTCTGGGCTCTCTGTTCTGTTCCATTGGTCTATGTGCCTGTTTTTATGCTAGTACCAGGCTGTTTTGATTACCATGGCCTTGTAATACAGTTGGATATCAGGTATTGTGATCCTTCCTGCTTTGTTCTTTTTCTCAAAATTGCTGCAGCTATTCCGGGTAGTTTATGGTTCCATATAAATTTCTGAAATGTTTATTCTATATCTGTGAAATATGCCATGGGTACTTTAATAGGGATTGCATTGAACCTATAAATTGCTTTGTGTAATATGGCCAATTTAATGATGTTAATTCTTCTAATCCATGAGCATGGTACATGCTTCCATTTCTTTGTGTCTTCCTTAGTTTCTTTCTTGAGTGTTGTGTAGTTTTCTGAGTACAGGTCTTTTACCTCCTTGGTTAGGTTTATTCCTAGGTACTTTATTTTTCTTGTTGCTCTGTCAAATGATGTTTTTTTTTCCTGATTTCTGTTTCTGCTGTTTCATTGTTGGTATACAGGAATGTCTCTGATTTCTGAGTATTGACTGTGTATCCTGCTGTTTTGCCAAATTCATTTATTAGGTCGAGTACTTTTTTGGTGGAGGGTATAGGATTTTCCATGTACACTATCATGTCATCTGCAAATAGTGGCAGTTTCATTTCCTCCTTTCCAATTTGGATGCCTTTTATTTATTTTTCTTGTCTCATTGCTGTGGCTAGGACTGCCAATACTATGTTGAATGGTAGTGGTGAGAGAGGGCATCGTTGTCTTGTTCCTGATTTCAATGGGAAAGCTCTAAGTTTTTGTTCATTGAATATGATGTTGGCTGTAGGTCTCTCATATATGGCCTTTATTATGTTGAGGAATGCTCCCTCTATTCCCACTTTGCTGAGTGTTTTTATCATAAATGGGTGCTGTATCTTACCAAAAGCTTTTTCCGCATCTGTTGATATGATAATGTGGTTTTTGTCTTTGTTTTTTTTTTTTATGTGGTGTATTATGTTTATTGATTTGTGAATATTGTACCATCCTTGCATCCCTGGGATGAATCCCCCTTGATCATGGTGTATGTTCTTTTTAATGTATTGCTGAATGCGGTTTGCCAATATTTTGTTGAGGATTTTAGCATCTATGTTCGTCAGTGATATTGGCCTGCGGTTTTCTTTCTTTGTTATGTCTTTATCTGCTTTTGGAATCCGGATGATTTTGGCTTCATAAAACGAGTTTAGGAGTCTTCCAACTTCTTGGATTTTTTGAAATAATCTGTGGATAATGGGGGTTAGCTCTCCCTTAAATGCTCTGTAGAATTCTCCTGTGAAACCATCTGGTCCAGGGCTTTTGTGTGTCAGAAGCTTTTTAATTACTGTTTCAATTTCATCAGGTGTTATTGGTCTGTTCAGGCTTTCTGCTTCTTCGTTGAGATTTGGAAGGTTATGTTTTTCTAGAAATTTGTCCATTTCATCTAGATTTTCACATTTCTTTGCACATAGGTCTTCATAGTAATATCTTCCAATGCTTTGTATTTCTGTGATATCAGTTGTAGTCTCTCCACTTTCATTTCTGATTATGTTTATTTGGATCTTCTGTCTTTTTTTCTTCATGAGGCTGCTTAAGAGCTTGTCGATTTTGTTTATCTTTTCAAAGAACCAGCTCCTGGATTCATTGATCCTTACAATTGTGCTTTTAGTCTTTATGTCATTCGATTCTGCTCTGATCTTGGCTATTTCCTTCCTTGTACTTGCTCTGGGTTGTATTTGTTGTTGTTCCTCCAGTTCTTGTAGGCATAGGGTTAGATTGTTTGTTGGAACTGTTTCTATCTTCTTAAGGTAGGCCTGTATTGCTATGAACTTCCCTCTCAGGACTGCCTTTGCTGTGTCCCATAGTTTTTTTGACTTTTGTGAGTTCATTTTTGTTTGTTTCCAGAAACTTTTTGATTTCTTCCCTAATCTCATTCTTGACCCACTCATTGTTTAGTAGCATGCTATTCAATCTCCATGTTTTTCAGTGTTTGGATGTTTTTTCCTTGAGGTTGGTTTCTAGTTTGTTTCCCTTAGGGTCAGGGAAAATGCTTGATATGTTTCAATTTTCTTGAACTTGTTGAGGCTTGTTTTGTGTCCTATTATGCGGTCTATGTTTGAAAATGTTCCATGTACATTTGAAAAGAATATGTATTTTGCTTCTTTTGGATGAAAGTCTGTTTATATATATATCAGTTAAATCTATTTGATCTGGGGCATTGTTCAATGCCACAAAGCTTTATTGATATTCTTTTTGGAAGATCTATCCATCTTTGACAGTCGGGTATTAAAATCTCCTACTGTAATAGTGTTGCTGTCTCTATCTTTTTTGAAGTCCTCCATGATTTTCTTTATGTATTTGGGTGCTCCTATGTTGGGTGCATATATATGTACAATATTTATGTTCTTGTTGGATTCTTCCTTTGAGTATTATGAAGTGTCCATCTGGGTCTTTCTTTATGGCACTTTTTTTGAAGTCTATTTTGTCTGATATGAGTATTGCTTCCCGTACTTTTTTTTTTCCTGTACATTTGCTTGGAAAATTTGTTTCCAGCCCTTCACTTTCAGTCTGTGTGGGTCTTCTGTTCTGAGGTGGGTCTCTTGTCGGCAGCATATGTGTGGGTCATGTTTTCTTATCCATTCAGGTATTCTATATGTTTTGATTGGAGCTTTTAATCTATTTACATTTAAGGTTATTATTGATAGGTACTTATTCTTTGCCATTTTTTCATACCTGTGTTTCTCTCTCTTTCTCTTGTCCTTCGTTTCCTTAAAGCAGTCCCTTTAGCATCTCTTGCACAGCTGGTTTGGTGGAGATGTATTCTTTTAGACTTTCGTCTGAGAAGCTCTTTATTTGGCCTTCTATCTTGATGGAGAGCCTTGCTGGGTAAAGTAGCCTTGGTTGTAGGCCTCTGGTTCTCATTACTTGGAATATTTTTTGCCATTCTCTTCTGCCTTGGAGCGTTTCCATTGAGAAGTCAGTTGCTAACCTTATTGGGGATCCCTTGTATGTTACTTCCTGTTTCTCCCTTGGTGCCTTTAAGATCCTCTCTTGTCTTGGAATTTTACCATTTTAATTATGATGTGTCTTGAAGTGGGTCTCTTTGGGTTCCTGTTGCTTGGGACTCTCTGTGTTTCCTGGATTTGGGTGACTTTTTCTCCCATCAGATTAGGGAAATTTTCCATCATTAGTTTTTCAAATAGGTTTTCTATCCCTTGCTCTTCTTCTTGTCCTTCTGCTGTTCTTATTATGCGGATATTGTTACGTTTCATGTTGTCCTGCATTTCCCTTAATCCCCCTTCATTCTTTCTGAGCCTCTTTTCCTTTTCTTGCTCTTTCTGGGTGTTATTTTTCTACCTTGTCCTCCAACTCACTGATCTGATCCTCTGCTTCATCAAGTCTACTTTTGATTCCTTCTACTGTGTTTTTCAGTTCAGAAATTGTATTCTTCCTTTCCTCTTAGCCCTTGTGTATAATTTCTATTTTGTTTTTCATGTTGTTATAGTTTGCAGTGAGTTCACTGTAGTTTCCCTGTAGTTTTTGGTAATTCTGTGTGAGCTCATGAAGCTTCCTTATAACCAATTCTTTGAACTCATTATCTGATAGTTGACTTGCCTCTTTTTCATTTAGCACTGTTTCTGAGACTTCCCCATTTCCTTTCATTTGGAGATTGTTTCTGTGTCTTCCCATTGTCTGTGACACTCTTCCTGTAAGCCTCTGCTTCTTAAGTTGCTCTGTTCTGACCTCCTGGCTTTTTGGTGTAAACTTCTATCATAGAATGTCTGTGAGATTTAGTGGTACAGTCTCCTTTACCTCCCGACGTTACTGATCTTGTGCTGTGGTTTATGTTGGCTCTTTGTATTTCTTTGGTTTTTGGTTCTTGTTAGGTCTTTCTTTGGTGGATCTGTCCCACCAGCTGGTTATCTGAGGGTCAGTCTGTCCCCCAACTCTTGTTTTCTGTTGTGCAGGTGTGGGCAGGTTGTGTTGGAACTGTTTCTTCCACGTGTACAAAGTTTTGAGGCTTTTATCTGCTCTTATTCAGTTGTTTGCTCTTAGTAATTTCTTCAGCATTTATTTGTATTTTCAGATAGGTCCTGGGTTGACTTAGTGTGACTTGCACTCCCTCCTTCACCTTCTTCTGTTCTTATCTGTTGGCATTTCCTTTGTTGGTGGTTTTCCTCTTCCAGGAGTAATCCTGGCATTCCTGGCTTCTACCCACTCTTTTTTATGGTAGGTCTTCTCTGGGCTATGGGTGTGCACGCAGAGCCTTCCTTGATCTGCACTCTCCCTGCTGCTGTGGTCTCAGTTCCCTCCAAGATGAGGTGCGGACACTCTCCAGTGGGTATGTACAGACTCTGGCGTGTGTGCACACTCCGTGGTAGATGCACACATTCCTGGAAGGGCGGGTGGCCGGGTGGAGAGGAAACTGGAGCTGTTGCTGCAGGGGAATTCCACAAAGTGCCCCCGAGGGTCTTTTTCTTTTTGGGAAAATCCTCCTGCTCAATCCTGCGGCTCCCTAGGTATAAGGAAGGGCCTGTCCTCTCACGTAGCCCACCTCTCCAGCTAGACCAGGGATAGTCCAGGTCAGGGTCCCACAAGGCCCAACTCTCAACTATCCCCAGCCAGCGTCCACAGTCTCTGTGGGTTTACCACTTCATCTTTATTCCCCTCCCTGTGACTTCAAGCAACCAGGTCTCTCCCGTTGTTGCTCAAGCCTTGTTTGGCAAGAGAGGGAGCCATTAACCTGGCTCTTTCCCAGGAGTCCCAGGGCAGGCCCAGCAGGGGTGTGTCTGGGGCTGCAGTGGCCCTGGTCTCCGTGCTGGTCCCAAGGACCTTTATGTCCTGAAGCAATCCCCTTACCTTCTGTTTTTTCAGTGTCTTCTATACTTTTTGGTCTCCTATCTTCATAAACTCTGGAGTGCTGTTGGTTGTTTGCTATGCTCCTTGGTAGATTGGGTAGGTGTTTCACCCGTGTGCAGGGGGGAGTCAACTGATTTTAAATTAGCCCTGCATTGTCCCCTGTCTTTTTCCTACTTTCCTAGCCACTTGAGGTCCTGGCCAGGATAAGCTGCTCTAGATGGGAAGTTGTGCTACATTCTCTATTTCAAAGTTGGAAGTCCAAGAGCAGTAGGGCAAAGAAGATAAGTAGTAAACAGCATGAGAGTCCTGGAAGCCCCATAGAGGATTGGGATCACTAGAATAAGGAATTTCCTCTCCAGTTTTCAATTTAGTGACATAGGGTTAGAGCCTGGCAGAGCAACAATACCAAATTCTATACCAAATACCTCTTTTGATCCAAGGCACTGTGACTGGGTAAGTGCAGTAAATACGGAAACTTTTTTTTCCTTCCTTGTAAGGAAAATACAATCAACAAATATCTAAGAAAAGACAACATTGTTAGCACATTGGAAGAGAGAGGAAAGAGGTCTGTAGGAGCCTGGACACTACCACAATGCTATAACCAAGGAATCATGAGTAAAAAGGCCAAGGATATGAGTGATGGGAATAAACAAACCCAGTTGGTGACCACAGAGATTTTGTCAGTGATACATCACTTACCCTAAGGATCATCTTAAGCCCCAAGCAGGCTTCCCAATGCAGTCTGAGGCAAACAGTGGGGAGCAAAGAAGAGTCCTCTGGATTACTCTCCTTCTCATATATTCCTGATCATCACCCTTTCCAAGAAATCCTTGGGTTCTAAATTAATCCTCTCTATCCAAACCCTTAACTCAATCCTTAACAAACCCTATACATGTGTGCACACACATATACCAAATACACAGACACACATAAATACACACACACACAGGTCTCTCCTCTTCCTGTCTTGAGTTTGGTGTCACAAGAGCCAGCTTTCTAGCACTTGATTTCCTTTATACAAAGAATGATGTGAGATTGCCTTTAAATGACAAATACTTGTTAGACAGTTGGGCTCATGAGAACTTCACTTCAAGAAAACAGAGAATCATAGGGGACTTTGAATTAGAAAAGGAGTCTCAATGGATAAAGAGTTGCCAATGGAGAACCCTGTCCTTTTAGTGAAATGACAAAGGTAAAATGAAATAAAACATATGCAAAAAGTAAAGCAATAATTCTGATTTACAGAGCATTTTCTATTTACCAGGCACTACTTTGCATATATCACATGTGCTATCTCAACTAATTCTGGTAACTACATCTTCAGTTTGGTGATGATGAAACCAAAGAGAAGAGATATGAGGTCCCATATACTCTCCTTTACCCTTTTATGGAAACTATGAGGTCAGGTCTGGGAGGCAGCAATCTGGTGTCCTTCGGTTAATCTGTTCTTCTGTGAATAGATCCAGCTGTTGTGCAGTCAGTCTGAGTTTGTAAGGCACAGTCACACAGCAGCGACTTCTCCACTGCTGGGAGAGGCAACTCATCTCCCATTGCTCTCTGAAACCTATATTGGTCACAGACAAATTGGGTACATTACTAGGAAGTAAAATATGACATTTGGTTTGTTCAGAGCAGCATCACATGCAATGTACAAATAGGCTTGTAGAACATACCCTGAACAGTCAGGGATGAGAAGCCTCACATGGACTTTCAGCCAAATGCATTTTTTGAGGGTTAACTTCTCAGGGCCTCACCTTACTGCCTACAGAATGGTATGGATGAGAAAATAATAAGGGAAAAGCCAACACAGAGAAGGCATCAGCAGGAATTCTCAAGAGAGTCCTCACATAACCCTCAAGCAACCCTTTGCTTGCACCAAGGACCAACAGAAGTGGGGAAGGAAGGGAAGAGGGTACTCTCCTTTCCACTTACCCCAGCAACAAGCATGCATCGTGGTGACCTGGGCTTTTCAAGGTCTTCTCACAACTCACCCAACCCCTCAACTCAAGGTTTTCTATATAAGAAAGATAAGAAGAACATACACATCCTGTAAAGGATAATACATTCTTGACAGGATGTGTATGTGTTATAATTATCTTCCTCTCCTGTGTTCTGAGTGACCCAACAATATTCCCTAGTAGTAACTGCACTTTTATATGGATTAAGAAATCAAATGTTGAAAACACAAAAACAACAACAACAAAAGGAATATTATTACAGTTTCCAGTAACTGGCCTTCCAGGAATCAGGAGTATCAGGGAAGCTAAATCAATTACTTAAGAAGTTTCCATTTTTTTCAGTTTTTCTCAAGAAAAGTTGGAAGGAGACTTCAACCTACCCTTCTGAGAGAGAGAGAGGGAAAAGTAAAGGAAAAAGATTTACACACAACAGTGAATTGATAACTGAGGCCTTTCCACAGTACATGTTGGGTGAAGGGCCTGCCTAGAGGTTTGCCAAGAATGCTGAAGTTGACTCCAGAAATCCTCATGGGATTATAGGTGAAATAGCCACATTAATTAGTGAACTTCCCAAGGTTAAGAAATTTGCACCCCTGTCAATGAACTCAATTTTTGGAACTCAGCATTTTGAAGCAAAAAATATCTTAGGATGTGGACATCACTATCTTGTTTCTAGAATCTTGAGTAGTATGTATTATACAATTTTTTAAAAGCTTTATTCAACTTAATATAATTCACCTTCTGCTTGCTGAATTCTTAAAAGTGCCTGTTTTATGAATGACTAGTGTGAGAATTCAGAGATTCAGCATGAACTCAGGAGCTCATAATATAGAGGCAAAGAGAGCATGCAAACAAGATCCATGGAAGTTTGTAATCCACACTTCAAGGAAAGGAGTGTCTGTGTAGGAAAAAAGTGATTCTGTTTTAGAGGGTCAGGGAAGACTAGAGAAGAATGATGAAAATAAATGCCCTTGGAAGGCAATATGAAGAGGCAATGTAGAGTGAAAGGGCTTCATTGGTGTTCCAAATTTTACATACTTTACCATAGTTCATCATTACACACACAATCTTACAAAATTAGTCTTTCTGTTTTACAAGTGAGGAAACTGAGACAAGGAGAGATGATGTCACTTGTGCAAAGTTACAAAACAGTAAACCATGGTTTGGTCAAGCACCTAACTTAGTCTGTGAATTTGACTCAAGGCGTGCTTTTGATTGAGGTAGGCAGGCTTTGGTCAGGGTCACCTGGTGAGTTCTGCTCTTAATATGTCAAGCTTGACATACATATGGGAATGGATTTGCTAGAAACATGGATCTGGAATAAGAAGACAGTTTGGAGAGATTTGGGGGCATGTGCAGATTGGTAACAGTTTTGGTTCATGTGAGAATGAGTGATTGTCTGGGACATGTATGTGATGGAAAAGCATCTGTACAAAGAATATTGGGGTAATGGAAAGAGTCAGAAGATGGACAGAGGAAATGGAGAGGATAGCCGATAAAATAAAAAAAGAGAGGTAAAACCATGGAAACCTAGAGAAGAGTTTTAAGGAATTAACAGGGTAGGTAAATGCTGCCAAAAGCTTACACAAGATAAGAAGAGCCATTGGATTACACATTTAGAAGGCTGTCAGAGACCTTACAGACAACACTTTCAGTGGAATACTGAGGTAAAAAGATAGATGAGAGTTTGACAAGGAGGAAAGTGGGAATAAATGGGAATAAAAAAGCAAAAATGGTCAGGAAAGTTGACAATGAAGATAGGGAGAGAGTTAAGCCTTGAGCTTTTAAGGTCAAAGTTAGGATTGTTTTTGCTTTATTTGTTTGTCCATTTCAGGAAGGAGGATTTTTAAGAAAGTTTGTTTGCAACAGGCAGAATGTCAGTAAAAAAGAAAAAGTTCTGGGATAAAGCAGAGGCAAAAGTTTTTGAGAAAGAACAGCACCCCAAAGGGAAGGGTGTAGATGTTAGCCTTTGAGAGACAAGAGATGATATAGAAAAATCTGAAGGATGCTCAGGAGGCCAGGAACAACCCATAGCCTTCTATTACTTCTGTGAAACTAGTTTCATAAGTCTATGTTGAGAGTGAAGCACCTTATAGAGCAAGTGAGATATGGAGCTACTCAGGAAGATAGGAAACTAGCAGAGAGGTATTTTCAGGAATTAAGAAATGTGGTGGGAGGCTGTCATGTATGATCACAGGAAAAATGACATTACAGTGTTGGCAGTGAAATAACATTTCACTGTCCCCTGTACTGCTATCAGGAGAAAAATAACATCTCCTGATAGCCCTACAGGAGACAGTGAAATGCCAACATAAAGAAGTATGTTACTGTGCAGGTAAATATGTGGAACTCCCACAAGACTCTAAATAGTTAGCACATGTTACATTACATCAAATACAAGTATTTCCTGTCAATGAAAACAGGAATGTGCATGATAGTAAAAAAATTGTGTGGATAATTTTTTCAATCACTTTCTACATAAAGTGGGCTTTAGTTCTGGGCTTTCACTTAGCCCAGTCTATGCTGATAGTTTTATATACACGGGCTTTTTATGTTTTCCCAGTATAACTTGTTAGATCCACTTTACAAATAAGGAAACTGAGGGTTAGTTAAGCAACTTCTTGAAAGTTACCAAATAATTTTTGTAAGAACCATAGTTTGAACTCAATTCTATCATGTAATAGAATGCTCCTAAATATTATATTTTCCTGACAGAAAATTTTCTAACATAAAATTTAACAAAATTTTTGATATACACAAATATTATCTAGAAATGAACCCTAATTTGATCACTTTCTTGATGAAGTGGGTGTCTGAGCTGTTCCATCAACACTTATTCATTCATTTGCACACAGTCATCCATTCATTCATTCCATAGACATTTCTTTTTGAGCATCGGTAATGAGCCCAGCCCCAGGCAAGTTAACAAAGAGCCACATGTAAAGGAAACCAAATTCCTTCTTTATTTTTATTTTTTGTCTCAATTTTTGAATTATTTTATTGTTATTCAATTACAGTTGTCTGCATTTTCTCTACCCCACCTCTCTAACCCACCCCAACCAAACCCACCTCACTCCCCTGCTTCCACCCTCCACCTTGGTTTTGTCCATGTGTCCTTTATAGTAGTTCCTGAAAACCCTCCTCCCCACTATCACTTCACCCTTCCACTCTGGCTATTGTTAGATTGTTCTTAACTTCAATGTCTCTGGTTATATTTTGTTTGTTTTTTTCTTCTGTTGATTATGTTCCAGTTAAAGGTGAGATCATATGGTATTTGTCCCTCACTGCCTGCTTTATTTCACTTAGCATGATGCTCTCCAGTTGCAAAAGGTATAAGCTCCTTCTTTCTCTCTCCTAAATATTATTCCATTTTGTAAATGTATCATAGTTTTTTGATCCACTAATTTGCTGATGGGCACTTAGGTTGCTTCCAGTACTTGGTTATTGTAAATTGTGCTTCTATGAACATTGGGGTGCATAGGTTCTTTTGGATTGGTGTTTCTGGGCTCTTAGGGTATAATCCCAGCAGCGGAATTGCTGGGTCAAAGGGCAATTCTATTTTCAATTTTCTGAGGAAATTCCATACTGTTTTCCACAATGGCTGAAGAAAACAGCATTAAAATGGACAGAGAAGCAACAGTATGGGAAAACATATTTGCCAATGATACCTCAGACAAGGGCCTGATCTCCAAACTATATAAAGAACTAACACGACTCCACTCCAAGAAGACAAACAACCCAATTAAAAAATGGGTCAAGTACTTGAACAGACACTTCTCCAAGGAAGACATACAGAGGGCCCAGAGACATATGAGAAGATGCTCAGCATCACTAGCCATCAGAGAGATGCAAATTAAAACCACAATGAGGTACCATCTCACACCAGTCAGAGTGGCCAACATAAATAAATCAACAAACAAGTGTTGGAGAGGATACGGAGAAAAGGGAACCCTAGTGAACTGTTGGTGGGAATCCAGACTGGTGAGGCCACTGTGGAAAACAGTATGGAATTTCCAAATTCCTTCTTGAAAGTGCTTCCACCTAGAAGAAATAGGCACCCAAACAAAGATGCTCACTTTCTGTTGAAGACTGTGTGAGAGCAGACTGTAAAGTATGAAAGGCACCAAAGGTAAGGAGCTGCTCTTCTGGAAAGTCAGAAATGTTTCAAAGAAGAAGTGGGTAGATCTGAGGCTAGGCAATATGTCAGTGTTAGGGGTGCTTCCTGTGGTATGAGGCTCAGGACCATGTACATCAGAGTGTGTAGTACCATGAAGAAACATGAGTGGCTAGAATGAGTTCCCAAATAGCAAGAAGTTGCCTTCTTCCTGATTTTTTTATATATCAACATGCCACCTGCATAATTAGTAGTAATATATTTAAATCAACTGTATAAAAATAATGTGTTAAAATTTTAAAATATACAAAATTGCTGTTTTGATCAGTAACTTATTTTTTCTAAGTTTTTAAAATAAAAAGTATTCATCTGTATATCATAAATTATCTGTTATTTATTCATGTGAACACCCTGGATCAGAGCATAGAAGTGAGAGTCTAGATTGGACACTAATTTGAGAGAATAATGGAAACAATAGAGTGTCTTAGGTACTCGTGGGTGTTGAACACATGCACTCACATGTGGCATTTGCATATTATTTCAGAATGGGAGAACCCAAAGATTCATGGATGAGGAGTCAAATCATCCTGCTACAGGAATAGGTGAGTTACATTGTTAGTGGTCATTTTAAAGCATCAAAGAACAAGTGTAAACCCAATTGCTGCTATTCATCTTATTTGGATCTCAGAAGGTCACCTGGTTGTACTAAATAGACACATATTTCAGGAAACCTTGTCATCTTAGGAATAAGAAGATGGCAGCCATAAGAGGTCCAGACAAAATGTAACCCAGCCTCAACCTGTGTGAATTGGGTACTTCAGTCCTCTATCAGCTGAAGGAATAGATTGAGTTAGCCCACTAGGCAGCTTGTAGCAAAAAAGAAAGACACTGAGGTGCAGAGGCAGAATCACTGACCATATCACAGCTCATAAGCTATCCTATGGGGCAGAGAGGGAGGGGGTCCAGCCAGCCAGTGCTGAGAGAGTTTGGAGGGGGAAGTTAGAGACACCAACCAGGAGCAAGCCATGCTCTTTGAATTCTCAGCTCTGTTGCTGAGGCTGAGGCTTCATTAAATGATGCCTCTCATTGCCTCCAGACAGAGGTCCAGACAACAATGTTTGTCTTCCATTGGAAGAACAACTCTACTCAAGGCCACTCCACCTCCTCAGAAGGCCAGAAGAAGGGCAGACAGATGGAATGAAGAAAGAAAAGAACCAAAGATGGATAGACATGTGGAAGTATGTGGCTACTGCTTTAAATGTACCCCTGTTTGAGTGCCATATATAGTAACCAAGAGCTTATGTTAAAAAGTGAGTAAATGAAAAGGTCAGCATGTCCAGAGACCCAATTACCCTCAGCCTAGTACACAGGAAGCACCGATTAATCCTCATTGGCTCAGTTTCTGTGGGGCTATAGGAGAGCAACTGGCTGCTCTAGCTGCATCTCAGTTGTGGTTTTGGTCCAAACACATTGTTTTCTCCAGGCTCAAACTCAGCCTTAAACACTTGTGGCTTTTGACCCAAGAAAATAGAGACTGTGTCCCAGAGGTAATGAAATCTTCTTTTTAAATCTGTCTTAATTTTCTGTAAAATAAGAACGATCTTGACCATACAGATATTACATGAGTATGACACACCACATACTATTTCTCTTTCATATGCTTATTACATACACAGTCTCCTGGATTCAAATGATCTGATTCTGAGTAAGAACATGACTATGTCAATAAAATGCTTTAAATGTGGTAAGTGTTATAACTAAATTGCTTATGCCCCTTGTGTTCTATTGGCTTAACAACCTATTATAGTAAGTATACAATTGTTAAGCTAAGCTGACTTGATACTAACATTCTGTCACTGTAAGGTTCAAGGACAGTATTGACAGTCCCACTCTTCCATGGAGATGAAAACTTTGTCTTTTGACAATTTCATCCTTCTATTTTAATATTATTCCCCCTCCCTCATCTCAAATTTCTTTTCCCATATTCCTTATCCACTTAACCTGCTTCCAAGGCCCAATTCTAGTTTCTTCTTTCTCAAAACCTTATTCTCAGGTGGGGACCAGCTCATTCACACAGATCCACCTCAGGCCTATCATAGGTCAGTATTTCTCTAAGTCCAAATCCAGAAACCACCTGCAGCTGATGCATGGGGGTGCTTGTTAACTGTTCAAATTCCTGGTCTTCACCAACTGAATCACATTTACTAGTAGTGAGAAATTGAAATAAAGTTTTTAAGTACATTTCCCAGTTAATTTCTAGAGCACACCCACCACTAAGATGAGGTATTTGGCCTCCCAGGACCATAAAAGAAGTTTATAACCCATAAAGACTTAGATATTTCAAGACAACACTCTAAGAGTTGCTCTTAGGTGGAAGATGTGCAAACATGCTAGGATAATGTGGTTTCTGCTGCACATGTGAACTTCTCAGATCCAGTTAACCACAAATGACCAACACAGAAATGAAGAAGTTCAAATGGTGATACCTCACCATACAAAGGTGAAAAAAGGGAGCTCATTTGATGAAAGAGTAGAAAGTAGAAAGGACACTTGAAGGGAGATGTGATAGAAATGATGGGATGGGGGGAAGTTTATACTTGTTCATCTGATTTACTGCAACTTCTGAACATGTATTAATCAGATGTTCCTGCAGTAGCAGGACTAATGGTGACTGAGCCACCTACAAGCTATATATTGAATGACCAGATGTTTAGGCCCTACTAGTTTCCTGTGCCCCATGCACATTAGGCCAAATAAAATAAGAACTCAAATCTGGAGCTTCCTTCAGCCCCAAACTCAAATGCATTCATTTCAGGAGCCTAGAGAAGAAGCCTTGTGTCATTTAGAAATAGGATTCTTCATGGAACACAAATAAGTCTACTGTGGTTTAAGCAATTTATTTTCCTCAATCAGTAATATATCTGAAAGTAGATGCTACCAAATTTTTTAAGTCAAAGGCTCCTTCTATCATTCTGTTCTACCTTCTTTAGAATATAGCCTCATCCTTATGGTGATTGTACCTCCCCTTGCCTTTGCATCCAAGACAAAATGAGGAAAAGGAAAGCAATAAGGAAGAAAGGTGTCACTTCCATCAAAAAACCAAACTTGCCCTGTGTCCCTAGAAATCTTTTGCTACACACTACTGAGAACTGTCTGAAACGGTACCTCCAATTGCAAAGGAATATCATAAATGGAGTTTTTATTTTTTTTAATCTGCAAAACTGTCTCCTTGAACAAAATTGGGATGCTATTAGTAAGGAAAAAGAGACATCTGGATGCTGGGTAGGTAACAATCTGTGTGTGCCCCATGCTTATCTGGGGAAGATGATTCTTTTGTTATGTGTATTTGCTCGTTCTTGCAGCTGTGGCTTGAGTAGCAGTAATATCAAGCTTTTTTCCTCTTCACATAGTCCCCCATATTTTTACATGTTTTTCAAGCTTCTTGAGTCTAAGTTTTGGTTCATTCATTCATTTATTCATTTATTTGTTGAGACCAGTGTCAGGCATAAGCCACAACCTACAGGCATAATAAAATGAGGATGACACTTCTACTTTCATGGGGCTTACATTCCAGCAGAGGGATGTATCATGCATTAATAAACCCTCAATTATGAGTGAATATGACAGAACTCCTCCAATACTATCTTCCCTTTTTCCTCACCAGCCATTCCCAAGTTCATACCCACCACTCCCACCACTCAGTAGGCAACTGACTACTTCTAGACAATGAAGACTCACCTTGAATTAACTCAGTTCCTGTTTCATTGAAAGTGCAAAACCCATTGGGCAAAAAGAAATGTCAACATACATTCAGAATTTATAATATGTGATTGATCAAGATCATAAATCAGGGTGGTATTGAAAATTCTCAGAAAATATGTGAAAATTAAAGCAGAGGATCATATAGAAATCTACTTTTATGAATTTCTCAGCAACAGAGGATGAAAAGAGAGATGGGAATAAGGAGTAAAGAGTGCAGGGAAATAAAGATATTTATTAGTCACTTCCTATGATGTAACTATTATCTTCACACATATTTCTCAACCTTTATGTTACCACTCCTCCAGTAGATGAGTAAGCCAAAGTTTAAAGAGGTTAAATGAACTCCTAAAGGATAAAAGCCCACACCTCCCACTTCACCAGCCCATTTTCTAATGAGAAATATTTACAGTGAGAAGCAGGTGTTGCGTACTCTCTAGGAAAGAGAAACAAATTGAAGCAGAAGACCTAGAATCAATATGAAGATCTTAATAATGGTAAAACAGTCCATACATAACTTTTGTTCACACAAAACCTGCACATGAATGTTAATAGCAGCTGTATTCATAATTACCAGAAAGTGGTAGCAACTAAGATGTCCCGTTAGTCATGGGAGAATATAAAATGCCTATCACTAAGTGAAAAAAGACAATCAGAAAGATTACATTGTATACAATTCTAATTATATGACATTCTGGAATGGGCAAAACTATGGAGACAGCAAAAAGATGGGTGATAGGGGTTGGAAAGAGGGTTGAATAGGTGGAGCTCAAGGGATTTTTAATGCGGTGAAACTATTCTGTCTGATGTTGTAGTGGTGGATATATCACTAAGAATTTGTCAAGACCCATAGGATCACAATACCAACAGTGAATCCTAATGTAATCTAAGGACTTGACTTAATAATCTATCAACATTAGTTCATTAATTATAACAAGCATACCACACTAACACAACATGTTAATAATAGGAGAAACAGAGCAGGAGAGAGAGTATATAGAAGCTATGTAATTTTGGTGTACTTTTCCTGAAGACCTTAAACTGCTCAAACTGCTATGAAAAAATAAAGTCTAATTTTAAAAAGTCTCTGGCATGAGTTTTTCTTTGAATGAAAACCCAGGAGTTTCAGATGCTCCCAGTGGACCTGATGGAAGCTGGGGCTTCACAGGGTAGAGAGGAATATTTCATGGAGACCCATCTATTCAGTCATGCATGTGACCCTGGCCACACAGGTTTAGGAGTGTGGCCTATTACTATTTATTCAAGAGGTTCCATAAGTTACATACAAGATCTGGAGGCAGGCTCTTCTCTCTGCTCTGAGAGTGATCTGACTAAAACATGACTGGAAATTTTTAAGTAGATGTGATTCTGCAGAGCTGAGGCCCCATAATCTGTGAAAACAAGAAGCACTGGCCTCATAGACTGTAACATTTAGAGTGAGGTGACTCATGCTCATGTTCAAGAGTCTTCAGATGACTGGAGTTTTCAGTTCATAATGTGGTATGTAGGCTGGCTGGCTGAGAAGCCCTCATGAGGGCTCCCATACTACTGAGGAATCTAGGGGAAGAGGGCAAGAGGAAAGGCTGACTGAGCTGGTCTGCAAACATTCAGAAATGCTAAACCTTTGATCCGTTGTCTAAAAGGCATGCCAGAAATGTGATTTGTGGTACCACTTTAACCTCTAAATATAGAGTCTTCTCTGGAGACATTCAAAAGAATACTAGCTAACACACTAGAGGCAGAACATAGATCACTTCAACAAAGTCACAAGAGAAGCATGACTGATAGTCCAATCTTACAGGTGAGAGACCTGAGCTTCCAGAGGTGAAGGGACAGGCCTAAAGTACCCAGCCAGAAAATGCTGGGTTTGCCCATTTCAAAGCTGGAGGGATGAATCATTAGGTATATTGCTTTCCACATTAGTAACTCAGGATGGCCAGTGATTCCTTTAGTCCACTCTGGGAGTATTTAATGCTCAACAGAAACAGTTTCAATGCTTTTATATCTTGAGGCATTGGTTAGACCTACTCTGCCCTCTTCATTCCATACTAGTTTTCTGGTCTCAGTCTTAGAACAGAAACATCCATTCTTTCTCTTGGCTTTTAGATCTATTGCCATAACACAGGTTCTCTCTGCATAGAATTTAGGGATAGGAGATTGGGTCCAGAAACCAGAAGCCCTACCTGACTACCTGGCAGTCTATGTTAATACTCATCCTCATTATTCATCAAGGGCTTTCTGAGTGCCACGTTCCATACAAAACATTTTTATTTAACCCCATCCTTATGAAGAAGATGCCAATATCACCTTCAGTTTATAGATGAGGACAGTGGGGCTTGGAGAGTTTAATTGACTTCCATAGAGGCAGAAAGCAAGGCAGCACTGAGATATCAGTTGCACTTTTCAAGCCCTAGCATGTTGTGATAATGTGGTGACTACTCAGCATAAGTAGACCAAAGAGGAATGTGGGTCTTTCATTTTACAGACTCTTTGTGGTCTTTAGATGACATTTAAAAACCAAATATGTTTCTGTTATGTCTATTTTCTCCTAATGTTTCCCCAGTGGGAAGTTGAGACTTTTCCACTGGAGATGACTGGTTTATAGTCAGTCCCCAGGAGCTAAGTAGAATGCCATGAATGAGAATGTCACTGTGCTGAATACCTTTGGTTCTCTCACAACCACAGATAGTAGTATGTACAAAATGGATATACAAACTTCCTGCATATTTGTTCTTCCATTCCAGGCATGCTCTTATACCACAGAAGGTTATGTATATCTAGGAATTAATGAGGCCATTAAAAGGGGAGTTCACCCTTACCCCAATAGAATATAAATTTCAAACTTAGTCCACAATATGATAAGCTTGTCATTTTTCTGCGAATGGACACCACAAAGCCCTGGGGAATAGGAGCAGCCCTTAAGGTCCTAAGAAAAGGCCTTAAGTTCTTTTTCCAGAATCACCTCAGCTTTTAAAAGTAAGAGGATGACTTCACAATCTGTGTCTGGGTTCTAGAAGTAATATTGGTTTTTAAAAACATTTTTAAGCATGAAAATCTAGGAATCTTATAATCAACATCTGTGAAAACCTACATGACACAAGTGACTTTGATGTGGATAAAGATTATATGAGATCTCTGGTGAAGATGGCAGTGTAGGTAAATGCTGTGCCTGTTTCCCCCCATAACCACAGTAAAATTACAACTAAACTAAAGAACAACCATCATTGAGAACTGCCTGAAGACTAGCTGAACATAAGTCCTGTAACTAAGGATACATAAAAGAAGACAAGTTAAGACTGGTAGGAGGGGAAGAGATGCAGAACAGGCAGACCCCATATATATGTGTGGCAGTTAAGAAATGGAAGGGATATCTCAGCTGTCCAGGATTCCAATTCTAGGAAGAGAAGTCCCCATTACTTCTGACTGTGAAAACCAAAACCAGCAGGGATTGTGGATGAAAAAGTCAGATGGCTGATGAAGACTCAGGCAATTCCTTTTAAAGGGTCCACACATGGACTTATTCACTGATGGACTCAGTCCTTCTGAGTTCCAGCACTGGGGCAGCAGCTTGAAAAGCACCAGGGACATATAGAGAAGAACCAAATTGTCTGACTTCAGTGTGAGGATTGGAGGGGTAGCATTTCCTCAAACACAAGTGCTGGTGGGTGCCATTGTTTGTTTGTTGAGCCCTCCCCCAACCCAGGATGCAGGCATTGACAGGAGCCAAGTCTAAATCTCCATCAACCTAGTTAACACCCTTTGTCCTGCCCAGATGATTTTCTGAGATCAACTGACCTAGCCTGCAGGCCCACTCAAGCCATGTCCAGGGGCTTTTTCATACAAAGAGCTTACTTCAGCTTTCACTGTGGACTTCTCTAAAATCTCTCAAAAGCTCACAAAACCCAAGCAAGGTATTTTGGGCCTTTGCATGCCCTGCACCTCTTACTAAGTGGCCCCAAGCCCAGCACTAGGGTACCTGGCCACATTTTGCAGTTTACCCTCTCCCAGGTGCCTCTAAGCTCAGCACAAGTGGTAACTGTAGGGTAAACAGAATCCGTCTGGCTGCCTCACCCAGATATCTGGGGAACTAAGACAAGCTGTGTTCTCACAGCCTTGAGACTGGGCCCAATAAACTGTTACCATGTCCTTGAGTGGGCCCACATGCATAGAATGAAGTTCTGTTGTATAATACTTCAGCACCATGTCAGTTTTGTGTGCATGTAGTATATAAGGGAGTTAGGACTTCCTGCTAGAACATAGGCCACATGCAATGCCATGCAGGGACATGCAGTGAGACATGCAGTGCCACATGGGGACATGTGGCTTGCAGCATGCTTGGATCTCCCACCCTTGAATGAAGACATGTCAGACATCTCCATGGCTCTATATACTTTCTTCCCTCTGCCAGAATCCAGAGTGGACCTATCTGGCCTTGAACAGTCCCAACACAATTGGTGTGGTTGGAAGGATTCATCACAGAATGGTATGGAGCCAGAGCCCCTAGAGTGGGGCTTGGCGGAGTGGCCAGTCACTGGCAGGTAGTACTCTGTGGCCAGACTCCTGGTGGCTTGGCCTAGGACTGGCCCAATATTGGTGGTGCACCAGACATGATAAAGAAGGTTTTGAGGGTGGTTGGGGAGACCCTAGAAAAGCCCAGCACCCATGAAGCTATGGGGGTTGTGGGCTGGGTGTTTCTTTCAGCTTTGTGAGCTGTGATGAAGACTGAACTTTGCAATACAGCAAAGTTAAGTGAACTCCAAGGAAGAAAGGAAGCCTGGAAGGCTGAAGAAGAGGAGACCGAGCTTTGCAACAAAGCAAAGTTCCAGGAGCCCTGAGAGGGAGTGGTTTGTGCCCTAGCAAAAAACCTCAGAACAGCGGAGCTGTGGCAACCTCCCTCCCCAATTGCAGTGAGTGATTCAGGTGAAAAGGTGGGGGGAAACAAAACTGAGTTCCCTGTAGGCCTGTCCAGTAGTGGTGCAGAAAATGAAATCACAGCAACCTATGGCGCCTGGGGGGAGTTTGAATCTGGGCAGCCTGGGGCTCCCTTCCTCTCTCCCACCCTGCACTTTATTTTTGGAATAAAGTTGTGTGATGCTGCTGCTGCTAGCCAGCCTGGTTCAGGTGGTGTTGGCTGTGCTGCTGTACAATGCAGCAGGCCAGCTCGCTGTGCCCACCATGTCGGGCAGCGTGGGGCTCATGTTCCTAGTGTCTGAAGTGCTGCCAGTCACAGTGAGCGGATGCGAGGCTCTGGCTCTGACCCTGTGCACTCTGGCACCCAGCTGCCTGGCCGTGCTGCTCACTTTGCCCATGGCCTTGCTGGTGGGGCAGCTGTTGGAGCTGTCAGCTTGACCCAGGTGGCTGCAAAAGAGCATGCTGGAGCTTGCAGGAGGCAGCAAAGCAGGTGCTGGAAAGCATGCTGATAGGGAGAGATGAGATGTTGTAGCAGACGGCAACCACAGAAGAGATGACAGCAGCAGAGTGGCCCAAGGGGATGAAGCAGCAAAAGGGAGGGACAATGTCATAAGTTCCCTCTATTTCACTGTTAAAAAGCTACCCCATATAGCTGTGAGCTCAACAACAACTCCTGTGGCCCCAGAAAAATAAGGTCATGGGAAAGAACTCAGGGTGTGCCCCAAAAAGGCCTGTCCAGTGTATCTAAAGGACCATATGGTTGTGCCAACCTCCTGAGAAGAGGAAGGAAATATCTTTTGAAAATTTAAATAGGGGAAAGGGCCAAGAAACCCATCTACAGAGGATGGGCAGGGACCGGAAGAGCGACTGTCCCCCCTATGAGTATACTGTTTAAGTGTCTGCCATTCCTGATATACCCTGGGCCACATGTGGGGGCCTGTTGGGGCTCTTTGAGCACCCCCCCATTCAGATGCCATCCGCAAGAAGGGTGATGATAGTTTAACAGACAAAATCTGGCTTAATACTAGAGGAGGTCAGAGTAGCCAGTGGGCAGAACTGCACACTGTGTGGCTCATGGCTGCCAATGAAACACTGCCTGACTACTTGCACAGATAGTTGGATAGTGTACCTGGGGCTAATTTTATGGATTTCTACATGGCATGCAAATAAATGGATGGTTATACATAGGCCTTTATAGGGACAGGCCTTGTGGCAAGATCCTGAAAGCTACAGCTGCCACCCCTATACTGGGTAGACTGGATAAAATGCTTATAGACTGTCCTCTGGACTCTAAATGAGAAGCACTGGAGGGGAGGGCCGAGCTCCGGTGGAAGTGCTATTCCACTGGACTACTGTTCCACTGTAGCTGCAGGTACAGGATGATTTACCTGCTGAAACCAGATGATTTGCTGAAACCAGGCATGGTAAAACAGGGAAATATTATCTTGCCTGTACCTCAGGGCCTGGAGCGAGGGCAAACAGCAACTTGGATGTGGTCTGGGGAAATAAAAGCCCCTCACATGTGTTGGGTGGCTTTTGTTGCCCCTTCGGTACAAGGGGTGGAAGAAACTTGCAAATAGTGCCCTGGGTGATTGGGGCATGGCCTGCACTTTTAAAGGTGACATATCCACAGCCAGAAAACCACAAAATGCTTCTTTGTGGCACTTTTGTGATATCCTTATGGCCCATTATGAGTTCTCCACTGTTGTTGCTAGTAGATACTGAACCCTCAGTTAAAGTGTGCAAGGTTGGTATTTATGCCCAGAAAGGCCCCTTCTGCCAGCCACTATCTTGTCAACAGACCAGAAACTTGCTTGTATATTGCCTGAAGGCAGTGATTGGCCATTGCTGGTGCCTATAACTGCTTTGTCACTTTGCCCTTAGGTTGCAAAGTAACACCTGTGAAACAGTGTACATTCCTGTAGAATGCAACCTGGACCAGCATCTGCACTGGGGTGAAGCAGTAGTGTGATTGGCCCCAGCCTTTGGTTGGATGCTCCGTGTGGGTGGCTTGGTGTTGGCTCATGCCTGAGACCATGGGATTGGCTGGGCCAGCCCCCCTCTGTGTTAAAAGCCTCAAGGACAAGCCCAGGTGGGCTGACTCCTACAGGTCTGTGTCAGCCTCAGACTCTAAAGGATTTCTGGGAGGCACAGAATGATGCATGGGCTACAGTTCCCACTGGAACTGTATGTGGCACACATGGGTGTGTGGCACACATGGGTGGCCTTACCTACCTAGAAATTGGACTGGCCATGTATCTAAGGGGTGGCTTTATCCCCTGTGTTTTGCCTGTGGGCTGTTGCAGATTGTACTGCTGCTGCAGCAGCTGGGTGCAGGGCTCTGCCCTCCTCCCAAGGGACACTTGCCTTCTGCCAAGGGACCTTCACAGAAGACATCCTCACCTAGATTGTATGGTGAGGAACCCAGAAGGGGTGGGTTATAGGGCAAATGGAGTCAGTCTGACTGCCTCACCCAGATGTCTGGGGAACTAAGATAAGCTGTGTTCTCATAGCCTTGAGACTGGGCCCAATAAACAGTTACCACAGCCTTGAGCGGGCCTACATGCATAGAATTAAGCTATGTTGAAGCTATAAGATACTTCGGCACCCTACCAGCTTTGTGTGTGTGTAGTATATAAGGGAATTGGGACTTCCCACTGAGGGACAGGTGCCATGCAGTGCCATGCAGGGACAAGCAGTGAGACATGCAGCACCACACGGGGACATGCAGAGTGCAGTGTACGTGAATCACCCACCCCTGAATAAAGATATGTCAGACATCTCCACAGCTCCACGTATTTTCTTCAGTCTGCCAGAAACCATAGTGGACCTATCCAACCTTGAACAGTCATAACAGAGTAACCATCATACAGATAACTTTGTAGCTTATATGAGATTGCCCTGGGCCAAACACACATAGAAGCTGACATTGGCCAGATCCGGAGCTCCCCCAAAATGCCCTAGAAACAATATATATGTTAGCCAGGGTCAAATAACACCAAAGCACCACCCAACTGTCTCCACAAACAGATACCCGCAGGACAGACTCAGCAGGAACAAGAGCCCTGCTAAAGCAAATTTTGCTCTATGGGACCAGCCTCCGCATAATAGCTCCTCTGGTGTAGTCAGAGCCATTCCTCACAGCCAACCAACCTGTCATTGATGTGCCAACAGCAATCAAGGCTCACTTACAAGAAGACACATAGAACCCACACAAGAGACACAACTGAGGAGCCAGCTCAGGTGACCAGGGAGACTACATTGCCATTTCCTATGGGTCCCATAGGAAACCTACTATATATCACCACTCTGCCAAGACTGGGAGACATAGCAGATCTGTCTAGTAGATAGAAACACACACAAGGAGTCAAACGAAATGAGAAGACAAACAAACATGTTTCAAATAATAATTTTTAAAAAAGGGACAAAACTCCAGAAAAAAAGAACTAAACAAAATGAAGAAATCTACCAGATCCAGAGACTAAAACACTGGATATAAAAACGCTCAATGAACTTAAGGAAAGAGTAAAAACTTCAGTTTTTTACTTTTGAACAATGAACTCAGTAAAAACTTCAACAAAGAGATAGAAAACATAAAAATGGAGATAGAAAACCAAAAAGAAAGAGAACCAGTGAGAAATAAAGAATATAATAATTGAAGATTAGATGGAATTAATAGTACATTAGATGAATCAGAGATTGAATCAACAGTTTGGAAGACAAGGTCATAGAAAATATTCAATCAGAACAGTAAGAAGAAAAAACGTAAATAATGAGGATGGTTTAGGGAGCCCCTGAGACAACATCAAGAGTAACAACATTTGCACCATAGTGTACCAGAAGGAGAAAGGAGAGAGAAAGGAATTGAAAACCTATGTGAAGGGTCAAGATGATAACATAGACAGACATGGCTCACCTCTTCTCACAACCACATCAAAATTACAACTAAAATATAGAACAACCATCACTCAGGAATGTCAGAAATTCAGTTGGATGGAAGTCTGACAACTATGGAATTGAAGAAACCACATCCATTCAGACTGGTAGGAGGGGCATGGATGTGGAACGGGCTGGCCCCACACCCATGTGGATAAATACTTGGGAGGGATATCTCAGGAGCAAGGAGTCCCAGATCCACACCAAACCCCCCAGCCCAGGATTCCAGTGCCAGGGAGATAAATCCCCACAACTTCTGGCTGTGAAAGCCAGCAGGGACTGAGTTGGTGGAGGACGCTTCTGGAGCCCTTAGCAGTTCCTCTTGAGAAACCCACACATGGACTCATCTACTCTGACTTGCTCCCTCTGAGCCATAGCACCGGGATGGCAACTTGAAGGACACCAGTTGTATGCAGGGAGAAAATGAAGTATCTGGCATCAGGGCAAGAAGAGGCCATTGTGCATTCGCTGAGCCCTCCCTCCACAGAGCCTATAGGCTGGTGCCATATCTGAGACTCCATCAACCTGACTAACTGTGTGACCCACCTTAGAGACCCACAGAGGCTCTACCCCACCCAATTTATGGGTCACTCAAGCTGCTTTTCCATAAGAATAGCTGGTCTTGGTTCCTAAATCCTATCAAAGAAGCAACAGCTGGCTTCAGTGAACCTTAGTGGCAGCCAGATTAGAGTCACAGTTTGGCTTCACCTGGGAATCTCCAAGCCCAGCACATGTAGCAGGGATCTCAAATTGCTTTACAGCTCAGACAGAGCACCCCAAGCAAAACACAAGTGGGAGCTGACCTTGGCCTGCACCACCCAGGAAACCCCAAGGGCAATGTACCCAGTGAATAGGTACACACTATGTTGGAGTACCACCACCCTACCCCTGCACAGTTGATCCTCCATGGAGGGTGGAGGTTGGTGGTCAGTGGTCACAGCCAGTCCTTGCAGCTGGCCTGTGTTAATCCCTCCCATTGATCTGCCAACAGCAACCAAAGCTCAACTGCAAGAGGAGGGTGTACTTAGCCCACACAAAGGGCACACCTCAAGTACCCAGCTTGGGTGATAGGGGAGGCTGTGCCACTGGACCCTACAAGTCACCTGCTACATTAGGCAACACTACCAAGACACAGAGTCTAAGCAGCTCTATCTAATACATAGAAATAAATACAGGGAGCCTGCCAAAATTAGTAGACAGAGAAACATGACCCAAATGAAAGAGCAGATCAAACCTCCTGAAAAAGAGTTAAACAAAAATGGAGATACACACTCTATCAGATGCAAAATTCAAAACACTGTTTTGAATCCTTATTCAATCCTTATTTGAAACCTGTTTATAAGGATTTTAAGGAACTTAGGGAGGACCTCAACAGTATAAAATAGACCCAGTTAGAAATGAAGGATGTAGTAATTGAAATAATGAACAATTTACAGGGAAACAAGAGTGAAATGGATGAAGCCAATAATCAAGTCAATGATTTGGAACATAAAAAGGAAGCAAAAACAAACACAAACAAAAAACAAAAACAAAACCTACGCAGAACAAGGAAAAAGAATCCCCCCCCCCAAAAAAATGAGGATAGTATAAACAGCCTCTGGGATGACTTTAAGAGGTCCAACATTCGCCTTACGCAGGTGCCAGAAGGGGAATAGAAAGAAGAAACTGGAAATCTATCTGAAAAAATAGTGAAAGAAAACTTCCTTAATTTGGTGAAGGAAATAGACATGCAAGTCCAGGAAGCATAGAGAATCCCAAATATGTTGGATGCAAAGAGGCTCACTCCGAGACACATCATTATTAAAAGGCCAAAGGTTAAAAATAAAAAGAGATTCTTAAAAACAAGAGAAAAACGTTAGTTTTCCTAACCAGAAGATTGCCAGATGAAAGGGGGTAAGGGAAGAATAGGTGAAGAGGTGAGAGGATAAAGAAGTACAAATAGGTAGTTATAGAATAGCCATGGGGATGTAGAGTACACTATAGGAAGTGGAGTGGCCAAAGAACTTATACTCATGCCCCATGGACATTAACAATGGTGAGGGGATTGTCTGAGGGAGTAGGGCGACCTGGGTAGAGGGGGAAAAGAGGGAAAATGAAGACAACTGTAATAGAATAATCAAGAAAATATAATTAAAAATAAAAATAAAAATAAATAAAATCTTAAAAAAAAAAGAAAACCTATGTGAAAAAATTATGACAGAAAACTTTCCTAACCTGGTGAAGGAAATAGACACACAAAACAGAAAGAACAGAGTCCTAAAGGATATGAATCCAATGAGGTCCACACCAAGACACATTATAGTTAAAATGCCAATGGTTTAAAGTAAAGAGAGAATCTTAAAAGCAGAAAGAAAAAAATAAGTCACCTATAAGGGAGCTCCTATAGACTATCAGCTGATTCCTCAACAGAAACTTTTCAGGTCACAAGGGATTTGCACAAAATATTCAAAGTGATTAAAAGCAAGGAACTGTAACCATAATTACTCTATCCAGCCAAGTTGTCACTTAGAATACAAGGACATATAAACAACTTCCCCGACCTCAAAAATAAATAAATAAATAGAGAGTTCATTGTTACCAAACCAGTATTACAAAAATATTAGTCTGAAGAAGAAGAAGAAGAAGAAGAAGAAGAAGAAGAAGAAGAAGAAGAAGAAGAAGGAGGAGGAGGAGGAGGAGGAGAGGAATTTAAAATATGAATAATAAAATGGCAGTAACTACATATCTATCAATAATTACTCTAAATGTAAAGGGATTAAATGCTCAAATCAAGAGATAGGATGGCTGACTGGATAACAAAACAAAATTGACACATATGCTGCCTACTAGAGACCCATTTAAATCAAAAGACACTAACAGACTGAAAAAATGGATAGAAATAAATATTTCATGCAAATAGAAACAAAAAAATCGGATGTAGCAATATTTATATTAGACAAGATAAATTTTAAAACAAAGACTATCAAGAGACCTAGAGGTCTAAGATGGTGGCAACACAGGTGGGAGCGGAGACCACTTCCCCTCAACGCCAGGGAAATACCTAGCTGATCTGAGAGGAGCAGAGCCAACAGCCAAAGTATTCCAGCATATATGAAGATCAAAGAACAAAGATAGAGGACACTGAAAGATCTGACGGTGAGACAACAAAACCTGGAGTGCTGAGAAGACTAGAATTAGACCATGTTAAACCAATAAACGTCAGCTCAAGACCAGTGAGCACAGGAGATGAAGGAGACAGCACCACCGAATCCCATTGGAATTCTACCATAGAAGTTCATACCATAAACCCAGGGAGTCAGAATAGAGCAATTTAAGAAGCAGAGGCCAACAAGAAGAGTCTCACAAACAATGGGAAGACAAAGAAACAATTCCCAAATGAAACGAAAGGAGGAAGCCTCAGAAAGAATGCTAACTGAAAAAGAGGCAAGTCAATTATCAGATACTGAGTTCAAAGCAATGGTCATCAGGAAGCTCACTGAGCACTCTGAGCTCAAAGAGAACTACCAGAAACTGCAAGGAAACTACAATGAACTCACTGCAAACTATATCAACATGAAAAAGGAAATAGAAACTATCAACAAGGGCCAAGAGGAAATGAAGAATACAATTTCTGAATTGAAGAACGCAGTAGAAGGAATGAAAAGCAGACTTGATGAAGCAGAGGATCGGATCAGCGAGCTGGAGGACAAAGTAGAAAAAAACACCCAGAAAGAGCAAGAAAAGGAAAACAGGCTCAAAAAGAATGAAGAGGGATTAAGGGAAATGCAGGACAACACGAAACGTAACAATATCCATATAATAGGCATACCAGAAGGAGAAGAAGAAGAGCAAGGGATAGAAAATCTGTTTGAAAAAGTAATGATGGAAAATTTCCCTAATCTGAGGAGAGAAAAAGTCACCCAAATCCAGGAATCACAGAGAGTCCCAAGCAAGAGGAACCCAAAGAGACCCACTGCAAGACACACCATAATTAAAATGGCAAATTTCCAAGACAAAGAGAGGATCTTAAAGGCAGCAAGGGAGAAAAAGGAAGTAACATACAAGGGAGCCCCAATAAGGTTAGCAACTGACTTCTCAATGGAAACGCTCCAAGCCAGAAGAGAATGGAAAAAAATATTCCAAGTAATGAGAACCAGAGGCCTGCAACCAAGACTACTTTACCCAGCAAGGCTCTCAATCAAGATAGAAGGCCAAATAAAGAGTTTCCCAGACAAAAGAAGTCTAAAAGAATACACTTCCACCAAACCAGCTCTGCAAGAGATGCTAAAGGGACTGCTTTAAGGAAAGGAAAGAAAAGAGAAAGAGCGAGGAACACAGGTAGGAAAAAATGGCAATGAATAACTACCTATCGATAATACCCTTAAACATAAATGGATTAAATGCTCCAATCAAAAGACATAGAATAGCTGAATGGATAAGAAAACTGACCCAGACATATGCTGCCTACAAGAGACCCATCTCAGGACAAAAGACTTACACAGACTGAAAGTGAAGGGCTGCAAAAAAATTTTCCAAGCAAACGGACAGGAAAAAAAAGCAGGGGTAGCAATACTCATATCAGACAAAATAGACTTCCCAAGAAGGGCTATAAAGAGAGACCCAGAAGGTCACTTCATAATACTCAAAGGAAGAATCCACCAAGAAGACATAAACATTGTAAACATATATGCACCCAACATAGCAGCACCCAAATACATAAAGAAAATCTTGGAGGACTTCAAGAAAGATATTGACAGCAACACAATTATAGTAGGGGACTTTAACACCCCACTGTCAAAAATGGACAGGTCTTCCAAACAAAATATCAACAAGGATATTGTGTCACTTAACAATACCCTAGAGGAAATGGACTTAATTGATATACATAGAGCTTTTCATCCCAAAGAAGCAAAATACACATTCTTTTCAAGTGTATATGGAACTTTTTCAAAGATAGACCACATGATAGGACACAAAGCAAGCCTCAACAAATTCAAGAAAATTGAAATCATAGCAAGCATTTTCTCTGACCAGAAGGGAATGAAACTAGAAACCAACACGAAAGGAAAAAACCCCAAACACTCAAAATCATGGAGACTGAGCATGCTATTAAACAATGAATGGGTCAAGAACGAGATTAGGGAAGAAATCAAAAACTTTCTGGAAACAAATTAAAACGAACTCAAAACAACCCAACACCTATGGGACACAGCAAAGGCAGTCCTGAGAGGGAAGTTCATAGCAATACAGGCCTACCTTAAGAAGATAGAAACAGTTCAAACAAACAACCTAACCCTATGCCTACAAGAACTGGAGGAACAACAACAAAGAAAGCCCAGAGCAAGCAGAAGGAAGGAAATAACCAAGATCAGAGCAGAACTCAATGACATAGAGACTAAAAGCACAATTGTAAGGATCAATGAATCCAGGAGCTGGTTCGTTGAAAAGATAAACAAAATCGACAAGCCTTTAAGTAGGCTCATCAAGAAGAAAAGAGAGAGGATCCAAATAAACAGAATTAGAAATGAAAGAGGAGAGATTACAACTGATACCACAGAAATACAAAGGATTGTAAGAAATTACTATGAAGTACTGTATGCTAAGAAATTTGAAAACCTAGATGAAATGGACACATTTCTAGAAAAATATAATCTTCCAAAACTGAATGAAGAAGAAGCAGAAGACCTGAACACACCAATAACAGGAGATGAAATTGAAGCAGTCATCAAAAAACTTCCAAGACACAAAAACCCTGGACCAGATAGTTTCACAGGAGAATTCTACAAAGAATTTAAGGAAGAGCTAACCCCTATCCTTCACAGACTATTCAAAAAATCCAAACTGATGGAAGACTCCAAAACTCTTTTTATGAAGCCAGCATCATCCTAATCCCCAAACCAGATAAAGACACAACGAAGAGAGAAAACTTCAGGCCAATATCCCTGATGAACATAGACGCTAAAATTCTCAACAAAATGTTGGCAAACTGCATCCAGCAATACATTAAAAAGATCATCCACCATGACCAAGTGGGATCATCCCAGGGATGCAAGGATGGTACAATATTCGCAAATCAGTAAACATTATACATCACATCAACAATATCAAAGACAAAAATCACATGATCATATCAATAGATGCAGAAAAAGCATTCGATAAGATACATCACCCATTTCTGATAAAAACACTCAGCAAAGTGGGAATAAAGGGAGCAGTCCTCAACATAATAAAGGCCATATATGAGAGACCTACAGCCAACATCACACTCAATGGACAAAAACTTAGAGCTTTCCCACTAAGATCAGCAACAAGACAAGGATGCCCTCTCTCACCACTCCTATTCAACATAGTATTGGAAGTCCTAGCCACAGCAATCAGACAAGAAAAAGAAATAAAGGGCATCCAAATTGGAAAGGAGGAAATGAAACTGTCACTGTTTGCAGACGACATGATAGTGTATATGGAAAACCCTATAGACTCCACCAAAAAACTACTCCACCTAATAAATGAATTTGGCAAAACAGTTGGATACAGAGTCAATACCCAGAAATCAAAGGCATTCCTGTACACCAGCAACAAAACTGCAGAAACAGATATCAGGAAAAAAATCCCATTTGATATAGCAACAAGAAAAATGAAGTACCTAGGAATAAACCTAACCAAGGAGGTAAAAGACCTGTACTCAGAAAACTACACAACACTGAAGAAAGAAATTAAGGAAGACACAAACAAATGGAAGCATGTACCATGCTCATGGATTGGAAGAATTCACATCATCCAAATGGCCATACTACCCAAAGCAATTTATAGATTCAATGCAATCCCTATTAGAGTACCCATGACATATTTCAAAGATATAGAACAAACATTTCAGAAATTCATATGGAACCATAAACGACCCCGAATAGCTGCAGCAATTTTGAGAAAGAAGAACAAAGCAGGAGGGATCACAATACCTGATATCAAACTGTATTTCAAGGCCATGGTAATCAAAACAGCCTGGTACTGGCATAAAAACAGGCACATAGACCAATGGAACAAAACAGAGAGCCCAGAAATAAACCAAAGTCTATACGGTCAATTAATATTTGACAAAGCAGTCAGGAGCATAAAATGGAGCAAAAACAGCCTCTTCAACAGATGGTGTTGGGAGATCTGGACAGCTACGTGCAAAAAAAATGAAACTCGATCACCAACTTACGCCATACACGAAAATAAACTCAAGATGGATAAAAGACTTAAATATAAGTCGTAACACCATAAAAGTCCTTGAGGAAAACATTGGCAGGAAAATCTCAGACATTCCACGCAGCAACATCCTCACAGACACATCCCCTAAAGCAAGGGACATAAAGGACAGAATAAACAAATGGGACCTCATCAAAATAAAAAGCTTCTACATGGCTAAAGAAAACAGCACCAAATTACATAGAGAACCAACAGTATGGGAAAACATATTTGCCAATGATACCTCAGACAAGGGACTGATCTCCAAAATATAGAAAGAACTCACATGACTCCACTCCAGGAAGACAAACAACCCAATTAAAAAATGGGCAAAGGACTTGAACAGACACTTCTCTAAGGAAGACATACAGAGGGCCCAGAGACATATGAAAAGATGCTCAGCATCACTAGCCATCAGAGAGATGCAAATTAAAAGCACAGTGAGGTACCACTTCACACTGTTGAGAATGGCCATCATAAACAAATCCACAAACAAATGTTGGAATGGATGTGGAGAAAAGGGAACCCTAGTGCACTGTTGGTGGGAATGCAGACTGGTGAGGCCACTGTGGAAAACAATATGGAATTTCCTCAGAAAACTAAAAATGGAACTGCCCTTTGACCCAGCAATTCTTCTGCTGGGATTATACCCTAAGAACACTGAAACACCAATCCAAAAGAACCTGTGCACCCCAATGTTCATAGCAGCACAATTTACAATAGCCAAGTACTGGAAGCAACCTAAGTGCCCATCAGCAAGTTAGTGGATCCAAAAACTGTGGTATATTTACACAATGGAATTCTATGCAGCAGAGAGAAAGAAGGAGCTTATACCCTTTGCAACAGCATGGATGAAACTGTAGAGCATTATGTTAAGTGAAATAAGCCAGGCGGTGAGGGCCAAATACCATATGATCTCACCTTTAACTGGAGCATAATCATTAGAAGAAAAGAAGAAAAAAGCAAACAAAATATAACCAGAGACATTGAAGTTAAGAACAATCTAACAATAGCCAGGGCGGGGGGCGGGGGGGCGGGGACAGTGGGAAGAGGGGATTACAGGAACTACTATAAAGGACACATGGACAAAACCAAGGGGGAGGGTGGAGGTGGGGGAGGGAGGTGGGTTCAGCTGGGGTGGGGTGGAGGGATGTGGAGAAAAGGCATACAACTGTAATTGAATAACAATAAAAATTAAAAAAAAAAAAATAGAGACCAAGAAATACCCAGGCATCCCAGTTCTTGGTATTTGTCTGAAGAAGCCCAAAATACTAATTTAAAAAAAATGCATTCTTCTGTTCACTACAATATTATTTCCAGTAGCTAAGACATGGAAACAACCTAAGTGCTCATCAATAGATAAATGGATTAAAAGATGTGGTACCTATATACAATAGAATAACAAGCATAAAAAAGAATGAAATGTTACCATTGTGATGATATGGATGGAACTAGAGGGTTTTATTCTCAGTGAAATATGTCAGATAGAGAAAGGCAGATATAGCCTGATTTCTCTTATATGTGGAATCTAGAAAAAAAACAAAATAAACAAATAAAAACAAATCCATAGATACAGGCAACATTTTGAAGATTGCCAGATGGGAGGGGGTTTCAGTGGGTTGTGGGTGAAAAAGGGGAAGTGATTGAAGATATGCAAATTGCCATTTATAAAAGCAGTCATGGGAATGTGAAGTACAGCATGGGGAATATAGTCAATAATATTGTAATAATGAGTATGGGTCAGATGGATACTAGACTTATTGGGGTGATCACTTTGTAAGTTACTAAATGTATAATCACTGAAACTAATATAATATTTTATGTCAAGAGTTATTGAAAAGCTTTTTAATTATTTTAAAATTATCTAAAAAATAATTGTATTCCACAAATGTTGTATGTTAGTACTATGTGAATAAAATCAGATTGTGTTTACATACAACCTAAATAATCATTTCTGAGATACCACAACTACATTTCTTTTTCTATTGTTGACACTATTACAGATGTCCCCCATTTTCCCCAACGTTTCCCCCTCCATCCAGCTTTGCTCCCCACTCTGGCCTTTACCACATTGTTGTCTCTGTCCATGGGTATGTATATATGCATATATGTTCTTTGGCTAATCTCTTTCAGTCACCTCCAATCCCTACCCCCTGAGATCTGTCAATCTGTTTCATGTATCCATGCTTCTGTTCCTATTTTGTTTGTCATTTTATTTTATTCATTATATTTCACATATGAGTGAGATCATATGGTATTTGTCTTTCTCTGACTGGCTTATTTAGCCTAGCATAATAATCTCCAGATCCATCCGTGCTGTCACAAAGGTTAAGAGTTTTCTTTTTTATAGCTGCATGGTATTCCATTGTGTAAATGTACCACAGACTTTTTATTGACTCATCTACTGATGGACCCTGGACTGCACTGCTGATGGGAATGCAGACTGATGTAGCCATTGTGGAAATCAGTATGGTATTACCCAAAAATCTAAAACTGGAAATGCTATTTGACCCAGTGATCCCACTTCAGGGAATATATCTTAAGAATCTGAAACACCAATCAGAAAGAATATAAGCACCCCTATATTCATGGCAGCATTTTTTTAATTTTTTTAACATTTTTAAAAATATATTTATTGATTATGCTATTACTGTGGTCCCATTCCCCCCCTTCACTCAACTCCATCCTGCCCACCCCCTCCCTCCCACATTCCCCCCCCTATAATTCATGTCCATGGGTCATACTTATAAGTTCTTTAGCTTCTACATTTCCTTTACTATTCTTACCCTCCCCCTGTCTATTTCCTATCTACCATTTATGCTACTTATTCTCTGTACCTTTCCCCCCTCTCTCTCCCTCCCACTCCCCTGTTGATAACCCTCCATGTGATCTCCATTTCTGTTGTTCTGTTTCTGTTCTAGTTGTTTGCTTAGTTTGCTTTTGTTTTTGTTTTAGGTGTGGTTGTTAATAACTGTGAGTTTGCTGTCATTTTTACTGTTCATATTTTTTTATCTTCTCTTTCTTAGATAAATCCCTTTAACATTTCATATAATAAGGGCTTGGTGATGATGAGCTCCTTTAACTTGACCTTATCTGAGAAGCACTCAATCTGCACTTCCATTCTAAATGATAGCTTTGCTGGATACAGTAATCTTGGATGTAGGTCCTTGCCTTTCATGACTTGGAATACTTCTTGCCAGTCCCTCCTTGCCTGTAAGGTCTCTTTTGATAAGTCAGCTGACAGTCTTATGGGAACTCCTTTGTAGGTAACTGTCTCCTTTTCTCTTGCTGCTTCTAAGATTCTCTCCTTCTGTATCATCTTGGCTAATGTAATTATGATGTGCCTTGGTGTGTTCCTCCTTGGGTTCAGCTTCTTTGGGACTCTCTGAGCTTCCTGGACTTCCTGGAAGTCTATTTCCTTTGCCAGATGAGGGAAGTTCTCCTTCATTATTTGTTCCAATAATTTTTCAATTTTTTGTTCTTCCTCTTCTCCTCTGGCACCCCTATAATTCGGATGTTGGAACGTTTCAAGATGTCCTGGAGGCTCCTAAGCCTCTCCTCATTTTTCTGAATTCTTGTTGCTTCATTCTTTTCTGGTTGGATGTTTCTTTCTTCCTCCTGGTCCACACCGTTTATTTGAATCCCAGTTTCCTTCCCATCATTATTGGTTCCCTGTACATTTTCCTTTGTTTCTCTTAGCATAGCCTTCATTTTTTCATCTAATTTGTGACCAAATTCAACCAATTCTGTGAGCTTCCTGATTACCAGTGTTTTGAACTGTGCATCTGATAGGTTGGCTATATCTTTGTTGCTTAGTTGAATCGTTTCTGGAGCTTTGATCTGTTCTTTCATTTGGGCCAATTTTTTTGTCTTGGCGCACCTGTTATATAAAGGGGAGGAGCCTTGAGTGTTCATGGGGCAGGGTAATGCTGGTGGCTCTGCTGTGATACTGTATGTAGGGGAGGGGCTAAGAGGGAGCAGTGGTGCTTGCTCCTCTCTCTGCCGGATTTCAGTCACTCCCTCCACTACTCACAATCTAATTGGGCCCCTCTGGCGATGATTCCCGAGTGGGTGGGCCTGTGCATGCTCTAGGCCCCTATGGGTCTCTCCAAGGAACTCTCCCGTGAGTCTGGGAGTTTCTCCTGCTGCCGCCTCAACCCCCACTGGTGTTTTCAATCAGAGGTCTGAGGCTTTATTTCCCTGAGCTGGAGCCCTGGGTTGCGTGGTCTGCTTCACTCCCCCACTGTTCCTCCAGGTTTATCTATGTGCGAATGTGGGGTCGTGGGGTCTGCTAACTGTTGCACTTCCAGCCCTGTTCCACAATCCACCACCTTGCTGGGTCCTCCAGCCATGCCTTGCCACGAGTCCTCTCAGCCCCAGCTGCCCATCTCTGCCCCTCCTACCGGTCTGGATGAATGTTTCTTCTTTATCTCCTTGGTTGTGGGACTTCCATGCGGTTCGATTTTCTGTCAGTTCTGGCTGTTTTTTTGTTTTTAAATTGTTGTTGTCCTTCTTTTGGTTGTGTGAGGAGGCACAGTGTGTCTACCTACACCTCCATCTTGGCCAGAAGCCTGATGGCAGCATTATTTTAAAAAGCCAAGATCTGGAAACCACAAATACATTTCGTATTGCACGTTTATTTTAAGTTTTTGCTGTTAGCTTTATTCAATATAAATAGAACTACTATGAAGATGTCAATGTGTCCTTCTGCCCTAAACATCCCATTCCCCAAAGCTTCATTGAATAAGAAGCAGACATCAAAACAAGCACAAGGACCTTTTGAATGTGAGGCAGTATGTGACCATGCAAGGCAGGGGCCCATGAAGCCGGGCTGGATAGGAGGAGACATTTGACTATGTTGACAACAGCAGCACAAGAGACTTTAAGCTTGCTCACTTCTTGAGGCCTTTACATCCAGAGCAAGGCCTGACATGGATGTTGTAGGAGGTGGCTTGGCCTGCTGAGGGGTAAACTCTCAATGACTCCACCATCTCCCGCCCCTTCTGAAGTCTGACTTTCCACATTTTCCACCTGCTTCCAGAAGTATAAATGCAAACCTGTTCAGAGCACCTGAATTCAGCTGTACCCAAGTCTGATAACCTGGCAAAAAGTTTCTTCCATAGCTGTGGCACATAGCTGGAATCAGGACAGAAACCTAACACATCTTCCTTTCTTTTCTTTTCACTCTAAAACAGAATGGATGTCTTCCTTCCAACCATAATATTTAAAAAATGGTTCACCTTCATTGACAACTCATTTTACTTAACTTTTTGTTTATTTTATAATGTTATATGTGTTTTATTTAAAAATATTTATACATTGATTTTATTTCACACGTGCAAAATAAGTAATTATATTTCAAGCATAATATACAGATATTCAAGTATATTTAACTGTAGATTTAATAAAGATTGACATTTATTTCTCTCAGATCCATTTCTTTGCCTGAATTACAGATAGAATTAAAATGTTCCATGTTTTCTTCTACTGTTTACACCAGAATTAACTGCATCCTTGACATTTATATAAGTTTCCCATCAGTAGTTTTATATTTTGACACTTAAGGTACAAAGTATGATTATCTTTTTCTTTTTAATTTACTCAAATTACACAATACATTTGCAATTTGTTTTTTCACTTAACACTCAACACTTTCAGAATAAATGTACACTGATACAGTAGATCACAGGTATTCATTTTAACTGCTCTGTAGTCACATAGGATAATTTATCCATGCCTCATGCATGAGTCCTGTTTCTATATGAATTTTTTAGTTATTATAAAGAGTATGCAGTGAAAATCCTTGTACCTTGTACATGTGGGTACATTTCTCATGATATCCATTAAGGGCCATACTAATTTATACCTTGTAATCAGTATCTGTATCCTCTAACCCCACATCCTTCCCACACTTATGAGACACTATTTTATGCCAAACTGATGAGTGCAAAGACATTTCATTGCTGATATAATCTTCCTTTCCCTGTCATTGATGGACTTTCCATACGTTTATTGGACATTAGGGTTTTCTCTTGTGCTAAGCATTTATTTATATCTTTGACATTAAAAAACAGATTGTTTTTGTTTTATTGCTATGAGGAAGTTCTTTATTTTATTTTATTTTATTTTATTGTTGTTCAAGTACAGTTGTCTGCATTTTCCACCCACTACTCCACCCCACCCCAGCCATCCCCACCTCCCTCCTCTGATTCTACCCACCCTTGATGTTATCCATGTGTCCTTTATAGTTGTCCCTGAAAACCCTTCCTCCCTTCTCCCCACTATCCCCCCCACCCCTCTGGTTATATATATATTTTTATGTTATGTATTCTGGATACAGATTCTTTGTCACTTATAAGTGTAGCAAGTATCTTTCCTGGTCTGTGGTTTGCTGTTTCACTCTGGATTGTCTTTTTTTTTTCACATAGAAGATTTTAATTTTAATGAATTAACTTTAATATTCTTTGTTTTTACAGTTTCTTCTTTGTCTCTCTTGTTTAGGAGATCCTTCTACAATCCAAGTTTAAAAAGAAACTTTCTAATACATTCTTTTTAAAACTTAACCTTATATTTTGTGTCAATTATTTTTGTCCATAAGCATTTTTAATATAATTGTGCTAAAATGCACATTACCTAAAATTAAAAATCTCTAAAATATATTCTTTTAAATATTTCAGGATTTTTTCATCATATTTATGTCTTCATTCTGCCTGGATATAATTTTTATATTACAAAAATAGGTAATATTTCTATAAGATATAATTCTAATATTTCTAGGTAGGATGCTTAACTTTTTTTTTCAAATGGAGTTTTCTCAGAGTCATTTATTTAAAAATACTTACTTATAATGCCACTTCTGTTATATATCAAGTTCACATATATGTGCTATCTCCCATTAGCCAATTTGTCTGTTTTATCACTAACATCATGATGTTTTAATTGACATAGCTTGGCCATGATTATTAATACTTAGTAAGGCAAGTTCACCTTTGTATCTTTAGGATGCTTTGGGCTACACTCAACACTGGCACAAAAAAATGGGGATTTATAAAATACCATATAATGAAAATTCCAAAGGAAATGGCTATTGCTAATTCAACCATCACTTTCTTATAAAATCTTATTCAAAGAAAGAAAGAAAGGTGGAAGACATTCCATTAATTTTTTTAGGAAAAAAATCCTCTGCCAGGAGGTCTGCTAGAGATTGCACTTCACATCCCATTGTCTAGTCATAGGGGACATGGACAGCCATTCACCACTGGCTGGTAAAGGGAAATGGGATGGCAAGAATTAGTTTATTACCATGACTTTCTCCATCTTGTTTTATAATTCTGTTGCTCATTTTCATTTCATATGTTTTGAAGTTATATGTATAAAGATTTATATTAAATTCCTGGCAAATCGTTCCTTTTATACTTATGTATTTTTTAGATTTTTAAAATTCATTTCTGGAGGAAGATGGCTGTGAGAACAGAGGAAGATGGTGGTGAGATAGGTGGGAGCAGAGTCCACTTCCCCTCCCACCCCTGCACACAGGTGAAACACCTAGCCAAACTTCTGAGGAACAGAGTGAACAGCCAACAGTATCCAAGCATATATAAAGATTGGAGACCAAACATTGTAGAGGACATTGAAAAATCAGACAGTAAGGAGAGTGCTTCAGGACAATAAGGTTCCTGGGTCCATCGTGGGGACAAGGGTGGCTACAGCCCCAGGTCCAGTGCTCGCCGGGTCTGCTGCAGGATTCTTGAGAGAGAGATGGGTCAATGGCTCCCTCTCCTGCCAAACAAGGTTTGAGCAGCACTAGGAGAGACCTGTTTGCTTGAAGTCGCAGAGGGGGAATAAGGACTGTCAGGTCAGAGTCACTCAAGAAACCAGAGGGACGCAGTGATCTAAGGAGCAAGGTTTATTAGCAGGGAATAAGAGGGCAATGTGGAGCCAACCAAGTGAGGTTGGGGAACCAACCAAGGGAGGACAGGACTCATGGGGAAAAGTGGAGCCAACCAAGGGAGTTTGGGGAGCCAACCAAGGGAGGTTAGGATTCACTTGGTTGTTCTTAGGGCAGGATTTTTAAGTGCAAAAACCCACAAAGGGTAACTGGTTGGGGTATTAGAGTCTGATTGGCTAGAGCAGGTTGATGGGTGATATTTCTGCTGATCATTTTTCTTGATACATCTTGTCAGGCTCAAGTTAAAGCTGCATCCTGTTACGCTGGATAGGCCGACCCCAGACCCCAATCTTAGCTGAGCATCTGTTTGTCCTGGGTAGGGTCGGCAGGCAGTTTCCCAGGCAAACATTTTCCCAGGCTACAGTTTCCCACGGTACAGTTTTCCCACCTGGTGATATTCCATTCCTCCTAGGCCTACCTAGGTCTGTGAAGGACAAAGTAGCAAACACACAGGGGCTATGTGCACCCACTGAGGCTATGGATGCTGTCTGGGGAGAGTTGGGCCATGATGGACACTGACTGACCCAGACAGCCACTGGTCTGGTGAGAGGCCAAGCCCTTGTAAGGAGTAGCAGGCTTGAGCAGGAGGAATTTTTCAAAAACAAAAAATGAAAAAAGAGGCACTGGGCAGCTGTTTGGGGAATTCTCCTGCAGCAGCCACCACAGACTTCTTGCTCCCTTACCCCAGCCCAGCTGCAGAGCACTCCTGCAGTGGCATGAAAGTCTCTGCTCTCACACCAGAAGCCCCAGGGAGGGTTCACACCGGAATCTGCAGGATCAGTGGCTGCATGTCCTGCCCCAGTAATGGAGGACCAGTGCTCATGCCTGGAGCACTGGGAGGGAGCGCACCTGACCCCCCCCACCCCCCGGCTCAGAGGCACCACACACCCAACCCCATACCCCAGGGTAAGCAGCAGAGGAGGCGCACACCTGCATCTTCAGTGGCAGCCATGGTGGCACCCCTGCCCTGCAGGGCCAACTGGCTCTCTAAGAGGAAGGTGGAGATGGCCCCGCAGAAGAGAACTGCAGGACTCAGGGAGACAGCAATCCCCAGAAAAACTTAACGTAGTGTGAGGGGGCTGAACTAGCCTGAAGGCACTCTGAGAGTCCCTAGCATCTGGGACAGCAAAGAGCAAGAAGGTGGTGTGTGAATTGACCCTAATTGGTGCACCCTAAGGACAGCGCAACTGGTGGACTGAAGGCCTAGGCTGGGCTCAGAAAGGCACTGGGGGCACAGCAGCGAACTGAGAAACTGGACAGGAAGCTGGCAAGTGCTGCTCAGGAAGGGAGAAAAATGAAACAAATTTCTCCTCAGCCTGCTGCAGCCAGGAAGACAGGGAGAACTGGTTTGGCCAGTTTGAAGCCAGTAGGAGGCTTTTTTTTTTTTTTTAAGTAATTTTTTTTTAACTCCTTCTTTCTTTCCTTCCTTCTTTCTTTTATATTCTTTCTTCCTTTCTTCCTTTCTTCCTTTCTTTCCCTTTTTATCTGTTCTTCCTTCTTCTTCTTCTTCTTTTTCATTAATTCCCACAAGTAAGACAATAAAACCTGGAGCAGCAGAGTGGGAACCTAAGAGGGGTCAACCCAACAGCTGAGACAACGAGACAAATTTCACTTTGCTATGCCAGAGAACTTGCAAGTAACTGTATATTTGTATAATTATTTTTTCATTATTCTTTCATCTTTTATTTTATTAGGATTTTTGTATTTCTCTTCTTTCTATTTAGTCTTCTTTGCTTGGATGGTTAAATTGCATTGTTTCACTAGTTTCCCTTGTTCTCTCTTTCATAGTGTATTTTTATTTACCATCTTTCACTTCACTTGCGTTCCATTAGCACACTACTCTAGGTCCTATACTTCCTATTCTTTTATGCAGATCACATAGATTCTATCATACAACTGTTGCTCCATTAATATGGTAAATAATTGTCATTCCATATGACTGTAAATAACACACAGCACCCCTCCCAGATCTTATCTCACTTGACTGTTCCCTGAACTTTATTACTGTTGTGGTTACTTCTATTCTCTCACACACTACACCTATTTTCTATCCTTTACTCTCACTTTATGTCATAAAATAACCTCCCACAAGCTCACTGCTTAATAGATCCAACTCACAATTCCCCCCCCCCACTAACAAGAGTCTTATCTTCTTTCCACCCTTTCTAAAAAGAGGCTAGTAGGATCACAATTAACACTACACATATCCAAAGAATCTCCTATCACTCCTCAATGGGTTGGCACTTTAAATATCATAGAATACACTCCTGCTGTCTTAAACCATTTTGCCTTCCCCCTCCAAATGATCACAAAAAGGAATACGTGGAAGCTGTGAACATCAGGATACCTGCTAGAAGAGGAAATCCACCAACAAAGGAACCAACAAAGGAACCACCAACAAAGGAACCACCAAACCCACAAACAAAGGAACCACCGACAGATAACAACAGAAGAAGATGAAGGAGTGAGTGGAAGCTACAATAACGCAACCCATGACCAATCTGGAAATACAATTAAATGGTGGAGAAATTACTGAGAACAAACAACTGAACAAAAGCCAGAGAGAATACTCAAAACATTATACACATTGAAGAACTAACTTCAACACAACCTGCCAACCCTTCCACAACAGAATACAAGACACGGTGGACCAAGTGACCCTCAGTTAACCAGCTGGAGGGAAGGACTCACCAAAGAAAGACACAACAACCAAAACCCAAAGATATAGAGAGAGCCAACATAAACAACAGCCCGAGACCTGTGAGGTCAAGAGACAAAGGAGACTGCACTACTGAATCTCACAGGTCTTCTACCATAAAAGTTCACACCATAAACCCAAGGATTCAAAACACATCAATTTAAGAAGCAGAGGCTAAAAGAATAATATCACAAGCAATGGGAATATAAAGAAACAATCCCTAAATGAAAGGAAAGAAGGAAGCCTCAGAAACAATGTTAAATGAAATAGAGGCAAATCAACTCTCACATACTGAGTTCAAAGCAATGGTTATCAGGAAGCTGAATGAGCTCATAGAGAATTATGAAAAACTACAGGGAAACTACAATGAACTCACTGCAAACTATATCAACATGAAAAAGAAAATAGAAACTATCAACAAGGGCCAAGAGGAAATGAAGGATACAGTTTCTGAGCAGAAGGACACAAATCCTTGTGTCCTTGTACACAAAAAAAGTACAAGGAATCAAAAGCAGGCTAAACAAAGCAGAGGATTAGATCAGCGAGCTGGAGGACAAGGTAGAAAAAAACACCCAGAATGAGCAAGAAAAGGAAAAGAGGCTCAGAAAGAATGAAGAGGGAATAAGGGAAATGCAGAACAACATGAAATGTAATAATATCCATATAATAGGGATACCAGAAGGAGAAGGAGTAGAGCAAGGGATAGAAAACCTGTTTGAAAAAGTCATGATGGAAAACATCCCTAATTTGATCAGAGAAAAAGTCACACAAATGCAAGAAACACAGAAAGTCCCAATCAGGAGGAACCCAAAGAGGCCCACTTCAAGACGCATCATAATTAACATGATAAAATTCCAGACAAAGAGAGAATCTTAAAGATGACAAGGGAAAAACAGGAAGTAATATCCAAAGGAGCCCCAATAAGACTAGCAGCTGAATTTTCAGGGGATATGCTCCAAGCCAGAAGGGAATGGCAAGAAATATTCCCAGTAAGGAGATCACAGGCATGCAACAAAGACTACTTTATCCAGCAAGGCTCTCAATTAAAATGCAAGGCCAAATAAGGAGCTTCTGATAAAAAAGAAGCCTCAAAAAATATATCTCCTTTAAGAACAAGAAAAAAAAAAGTGAAAAACAGAGGAAGACAGGTATTAAAAAATGGAACAGAATAAGTACCTATCAGTAATAACCTTAAAAGTAAATGGATTAAATACCCCACTCAAAAGACACAGAATACCTGAATGGATAAGAAAAAATGACCCACATATATTCTGCCTACAAGAGACCCACCTCAGGACAGAAGACCTCCACAGACTGAAAGTGAAGGGCTGGAAAAAAATTTTCAGCGCAAATGGATAGGGGGGAAAAAAAAAAAAGCCACGCCGGGAATTCCTATATCTCACAAAATAGACTTCAAAAAAAAAAAAAAAAAAAAAGCCATAAAAAGAGAACCAGAAGGTCACTACATAATAATCAAGGGAAGAATCCATCAAGAAGAGATAACCATTGTAAATATATATTCGCCAAACAGCAAGCACCCAAGTACATAAAGAAAATCATGGAGGACTTCAAAAAAGATTTTGACAACACTATTATACTAGGAGATTTTCACACCCCATGTCAAAAATGGACAGATCTGCCAAACAAAATATCAACAAAGATATTGTGGCACCGAACAATGCCCTAGATCAAATGGATTTAACTGATATATAGGGAGAATTACATCCAAAAGAACCAAAATACACATTCTATTTTTAAAATTTTTATTGTTATTAAATTAGAGTTGTATGCCTTTACTCCCCATCCTTCCACCCCAGCCCAGCTGAACCCACCTCCCTCCCCCACCTCCACCCTCCCCCTTGATTTTGTCCATGTGTCCTTCATAATAGTTACTGTAATCCCCTCTACTCACTGTCCTCTCCCTACTCCCCCCGGCTATTGTTAGATTATTCTTAACTTCAATGTCTCTGGTTATATTTTGTTCGTTTTTTTCTTTCATTGATTATGTTCCAGTTAAAGGTGAGATCATATGGAATTTGTCCTTCACCAACTGGCTTATTTCACTTAGGGTAATGCTCTCCAATTCCATCCATGCTGCAGCAAAGGGTATAAACTCCTTCTTTCTCTCTGCTGAGTAGAATTCCATTTTGTAAATATACCACAGTTTTTTGATCCACTCATTTGCTGATGGGCACTTAGGTGGCTTTTAGCACTTGGCTATTGTAAATTGTGCTGCTATAAACATTGGGATGCATAGGTCTTTTGGATTGGTGTTTCAAGGGTTCTTAGGGTATAATACCAGCAGCAGAAATGCTGGGTCAAAAAGCAGTTCCATTTCTAATTTTCTGAGGAAATTCCATATTGTTTTCCACAGTGGCCTCACCAGTCTGCATTCCCACCAACAGTGCACTAGGGTTCCCTTTTCTCCACATCCATTCCAACACTTGTTTGTTGATTTATTTATGTTGGCCACTCTGACTGGTGTGAGATGGTACCTCATTGTGGTTTTAATTTGCATCTCTCTGATGGCTAGTGATGCTGAGCATCTTTTCATATGTCTCTGGGCCCTCTGTATGTCTTCCTTAGAGAAGTGTCTGTTCAAGTACTTGACCCATTTTTTAATTGGGTTGTTTGTCTTCTTGGATTGGAGTCGTGTGAGTTCTTTATATGTTTTGGAGATCAGGCCCCTGTCTGAGGTATCATTGACAAATATGTTTCCCCATACTGTTGGTTCTCTTTGTATTTTAATGTTGTTTTCTTTAGCCATGCAGAAGCTTTCTATTTTGATGAGGTCCCATTTGTTTATTCTTTCCTTTATGTCCCTTGATTTAGGGGGTGTGTCTGTGAGGACGTTGCTGTGTGGAATGTCTGAGATTTTCCTGCCAAAGTTTTCTTCTGGGAACTTTATGGTGTTACAACTTATATTTAAGTCTTTTATCCACCTTGAATTTATTTTGGTATATGGCATAAGGTGGTGATCGAGTTTCATTTTTTTTCCACATAGCTGTCCATATCTCCCAACACCATTGGTTGAACAGGCTCCATTTTTTACTCCATTTTATGCTACTGCCTCCTTTGTAAAATACTAATTGACCATAAAGACTTGAGTTTATTTCTGGGCTCGCTGTTCTGTTCCATTGGTCTATGTGCCTGTTTTTAAGCCAGTACCAGGCTGTTTTGATTACAGTGGCCTTGTAATACAGTTGCATATCAGGTATTGTGATGCCTCCTGCTTTGTTTTTCTTTCTCAAAATTGCTCCAGCTATTCGGGGTCGTATATGGTTCCATATGAATTTCTGAAATGTTTGTTCTATATCTGTGAAATATGTCATGGGTACTCTAATAGGGATTGCATTGAATCTATAAATTGCTTTGGGTAGTATGGCCATTTTGATGATGTTAATTCTTCCAATTCATGAGCATGGTACATGCTTCCATTTGCATGTGTCTTACTTAATGTATTTCTTCAATGTTGTGTAGTTTTCTGAGTACACGTCTTTTATTTCCTTGGTCAGGTTTATTCCTAAGTACTTTATTTTTCATGTTGCTCTGTCAAATGGGATTTTTTTTCCTGATTTCTGTTTCTGCTGTTTCATTGTCAGTATAGAGGAATGCCTTTGATTTCTGAATAATGATTTTGTATCCAGCTATTTTGCCAAATTCATTTATTAGGTCAAGTATCTTTTTGGTGGAGTCTATAGAATTTTCCATGTACACTATCATGTCATCTGCAAACAGTGACAGTTTCATTTCCTCCTTTCTAATTTGGATGCTTTTTATTTCTTTTTCTTGTCTGATTGCTGTGGCTCGGACTTCCAATACTATGTTGAATAGCAGTGGTTAGAGAGGGCATGCTTGTCCTCTTCCTGATCTTAGTGGGAAAGCTCTAAGTTTTTGTGCATTGAGTATGATGTTGGCTGTAGGTCTCTCATATATGGCCTTTATTATGTTGAGGAATGCTCCCTCTATTCCCACTTCGCTGAGTGTTTTTATCAGAAATGGGTGCTGTATCTTATCGAATGCTTTTTCTGCATCTATTGATATGATCATGTGATTTTTGTCTTTGCTGTTGTTGATGTGATGTATTATGTTTATTTACTTGTGAATATTGTGCCATCCTTGCATCCCTGGGATGAATCCCACTTGGTCATGGTGTATGATCTTTTTGAAATATTGCTGAATGCGGTTTGCCAATATTTTGTTGAGAATTTTAGAATCGATGTTCATCAGCGATATTGGCCTCAAGTTGTCTTTCTTCGTTGTGTCTTTATCTGGTTTTGGGATTAGGATGATGCTGGCTTCATAAAAAGAGTTTGGGAGTCTTCCATCACTTTGGATTTTTTTCAAATAGTCTGTGAAGGATAGGGTTTAGCTCTTCCTTAAATGCTTTGTAGAATTCTCCTGTGAAACCATCTGGTCCAGGGCTTTTGTGTGTTGGGAGTTTTTTGATGACTGCTTCAATTTCATCAGCTCTTATTGGTCTGTTCAGGTTTTCTGCTTCTTCATTCAATTTTGGAAGATTATATTTTCTAAAATGTTTCCATTTCACCTAGGTTCTCAAATTTCTTGGCATACAGTTCTTCGTAGTAATTTCTTACAATCCTTTTTATTTCTATGGTATCAGTGATAAGCTCTCCTCTTTCATTTCTAATTTTGTTTATTTAGATCCTCTCTCTTTTTTTCTTGATGAGCCTACCTAAAGGATTGTTGATTTTGTTTATCTTTTCAAAGAACCAGCTCCTGGATTCATTGATCCTTACAATTGTGCTTTTAGTCTCTATGTCATTGAGTTCTGTTCTGATCTTGGTTATTTCCTTCCTTCTGCTTGCTCTGGGCTGTCTTTGTTGTTGTTCCTCCAGTTCTTGTAGGCATAGGGTTAGGTTGTTTGTTTGAAATGTTTCTATCTTTTTAAGGTAGGGCTGTATTGCTATGAACTTCCCTCTCAGGACTGCCTTTGCTGTGTCCCATAGGTGTTGGGTTGTTTTGAGTTCATTTTCATTTGTTTCCAGAAAGTTTTTGATTTCTTGCCTAATCTCATTCTTCACCCATTCATTGTTTAATAGCATGCTATTCAGTCTCCATGATTTTGAGTATTTGGGGTTTTTTCCTTTGGGGTTGGTTTCTAGTTTCGGTCCCTTGTGGTCAGAGAAAATGCTTGATATGATTTCAATTTTCCTGAATTTGTTGAGGCTTGCTTTATGTCCTATCATGTGGTCTATCTTTGAAAAAGTTCCATGTACACTTGAAAAGAATATGTATTTTGCTTCTTTGGGATGAAAAGCTCTGTATATATCAGTTAAGTCCATTTCCTTAGGGTATTGTTAAGTGACACAATATCCTTGTTGATATTTTGTTTGGAAGACCTGTCCATTTTTGACACTGGGGTGTTAATATCCCCTACTATAATTGTGTTGCTGTCAATATCTTTCTTGAAGTCCTCCAAGATTTTCTTTATGTATTTGGGTGCTCCTATGTTGAGTGCATATATGTTTACAATGTTTATGTCTTCTTGGTGGATTCTTCCTGTGAGTATTATGAAGTGACCTTCTGGGTCTCTCTTTATGGCCCTTCTTTGGAAGTCTATTTTGTCAGATATGAGTATTGCTACCCCTGCTTTTTTTTTCCTGTCTGTTTGCTTGGAAGATTTGTTTCCAGTCCTTCAGTTTCAGTCTGTATAGGTCTTTTGTCCTGAAGTGGGTCTCTTGTAGGTAGCATATGTGTGGGTCATGTTTTCTTTTCCATTCAGTTATTCTATGTCTTTTGATTGGAGCATTTAATCCATTTACGTTTAAGGTTATTATCGATAGGTATTATTCATTGCAATTTTTTCCTGCCTGTGTTCCTCTCTCTTTCTCTTTTCCTTCCTTTCCTTAAAGCAGTCCCTTTAGCATCTCTTGCAGATCTGGTTTGGCAAAGGTGTATTCTTTTATACTTATTTTATCTGGGAAGCTCTTTATTTGGCTTTCTATCTTGATTGAGAGCCTTACTGGGTAAAGTAGTCTTGGTTGCAGGCCTCTGCTTCCCATTACTTGGAATATTTTTTGCCATTCTCTTCTGGCTTTGAGCATTTCCTTGCGACATCAGTTGCTAGCCTTATTCGGTCTCCCTTGAATGTTACTTCCTTTTTCTCCCTTGCTGCCTTTAAGATCCTCTCTTTGTCTTGGAATTTTGCTATTTTAATTATGATGTGTTTTGCAGTGGGCCTCTTTGGGTTCCTCTTGTCTTGGTACCCTCTGTGTTTCCTGAATTTGTGTGACTTTTTCTCTCATCAAATTAGGGAATATTTCCATCATTACTTTTTCAAACAGGTTTTTGTATCCCTTGCTCTTTTTCTTCTCCTTCTGGTATTCCTATTATACGAATATTGTTACGTTTCATGTTGTCCTGCATATCCCTTATTGCCTCTTCATTCTTTCTGAACCTCTTTTTCTTTTCTGGCTCTTTCTGGATGTTTTTTTCTACTTTATCCTCCAGCTCGCTGATCTGATCCTCTGCTTCATCTAGTCTGCTTTTCGTTCCTTCTACTCTGTTCTTCAGTTCAGAAATTGTATTCTTCATTTCCTCTTGGCCCTTGTTGATAGTTTCTATTTCCTTTTTCATGTTGGTGTATTTTGCAGTGAGTTCATTGTAGTTTCCCTGTAGTTTCTTGTGGTTCTGTCTGAGGTCAGTGAGCTTCCAGATAACCACTGCTTTGAACTCAGTATCTGATCGTTGACTTGCCTCTATTTCATTTAGCATTCTTTCTGAGGCTTCCTCCTTTCCTTTCATTTGGGGTTTTTTCTTTGTTTTCCCATTGTTTGTGAGACTCTTCTTGTTAGCCTCTGCTTCTTAAATTGATCTGTTCTGACTCCCTGGGTTTATGGTATGAACTTCTATGTTTGAATGCCAATGGGATTCAGTGTTGTCAGCTCCTTAATCTCCTGTGCTCACTGGTCTTGAGCTGACGTTTATGGGTTAACACGGTCTAACTCTGGTGTTTTCTGCACTCCATGTTTTCTGGTCTCACCTGTGGGAAAAAGAGGAAGGGGGGACAAAAAAATGAAGAGAAGGAGGGAAAAAGGGAATAGAAAAGGAAAGGAAAGAAGGAAGAAGGAATCAAGAAAGTTCGGAGGCAATATAAGAAGGAATTTTAACAAAAGTTAAAACAAAAGAATAAATAAAAGAAGGCAGGAAGAAGGAATAAAAAAGGTAAAGGATGGAAGGAAGAAGGAATAAAAAAAAGAAAGAAGGACAGAAAGGAAGAAGGAATTCAGGGGGAAAGGAGGAAAGGAAAAAAGAAAAAGTCTTCTGCTGGCTTTAAACCAGTCAGGTTAGTTCTGCTGGTCTTCCTGTCTGTGGAACAGGAGGGGGTGGTTGGAAGGATTGGCTTCACTTTTCTCCCTTCCTGAGCCACACTCTTCTCTGTTGTTCAGCTTGCAGTCCAGTTCCTCAGGGTCCTTCTGCTCCCCCCTAGGCCTTTAGTTTGCCAGTTGTGCTGTCCTTGAGTTGCACCAATTAGGGGCAACTCACACTATCCCTTGTTGCTCTTTGCTGTCTTAGATGCTAGGGGGTCTGGGTGCTGCTATGGGGTAGTTCAGCCCCTACTGGGTTGAGTTTTTCCGGGGAATGCAGTCTCCCCTAGTCCTGCACCAGGTCTTTTGTGTGGCTGGAAATTTTTGATTACTGCTTCAATTTCACCAGCTATTATTGGTCTGTTCAGGCTTCTTTCTTCTTCTTCATTAAGTTTCAGAAGATTATGCTTTTCTAGAAAATTGTCCATTTCACCTAGGTTTTCAAATTTCTTGGCATACAGTTCTTCATAGTAATTTCTTACAATCCTTTGTATTTCTGTGGCATCAGTTGTCATCCTCTTCCATTTCTGACTTTGTTTTATGGGTATTTTCTCTGTTTTTTCTTGATGAGTCTGCTTAAAGGCTTGTTGAGTCTGTTTATCTTTTCCAAAAACCAGCTCCTGGATTTATTGATCCTTAGATTTGTTCTTTTGGTCTCTATGTCCTTTAATTCTGCTCTGATCTTGGTTATTTCCTTCCTTCTACTAACTCTGGACTTTGTTTTTTGTTGTTCCTCCAGTTCTTGTAGATGTAGGGTTAGATTGTTTATTTGAAATGTTTCTATCTTCTTTATGTAGACCTGTATCGATATGAACTTCCCTCTTAGGACTGCCTTTGCTGTGTCCCATATGTTTTCGTCTGTTTTAAGTTCATTTTCATTTGTTTCTAGAACCTTCTTGATTTCTTCCTTGATCCCATTCATAACCCATTCATTGTTTAATAGCATGCTATTCAATCTCCATGAGTTTGAGGGATTTTTAGCTTTTTCCTTGAGGTTGATTTCTAGTTTCAAGCCCTTGTAAGCTGATAAGATGCTTGGTATGATTTCAATTTTCTTGAATTTGTTGAGGCTTCTTTTGTGTCCTATCATGTGGTCTATCTTTGAGAATATTCCATGCGCATTTGAAAAGAATGTGTATTTTGCGTCTTTGGGTGAAAGGTTATATGTATATCATCAGTTATGTCCATGATCTAAGGCATTCTTCAATGCTGCAATATCCTTGTTGATATTTTGTCAGGAAAACGTATCCACTTTTGACAGTGGGGTGTTATAATCCTCTACTATAATAGTGTTGCTATCTCTATCTTTCTTGAAGTCCTCCAAGCTTTTCTTTATGTGTTTTGGTGCTCCTATGTTGGGTGCATGGATGTTTATAATGTTTATGTCTCCCTGGTGGATTCTCACCTTCAGGATTACAAAATGTCCTTCTGGGTCTCTTTTTATCACCTGTGTTTTGAAGTTTATTTTGTCTGATACAAGTATTGCTATCCCGGCTTTTTTTCCTGTCTATTTGCTTGGAATATTTTTTTCCCAACCCTTCACTTTTAGTCTGTGTAGGTCTTTTGTTCTTAGGTGGACCTCTTGTAGGCAGCATGTGTGTGGGTCATGTTTTCTTATCCATCCAGCTATCCTATGTCTTTTGATTATAGTATTTAAGCCATTTACATTTAAGGTTATTATGTATAGGTACTTATTCATTGCCATTTTACTCCCTTTGTTCCTTTCTCTCTCACTTTTTTTGTTCCTCTTTTTAAAGCAGTTCCTTTAGAATATCTTGCAATACTGGTTTGGTGGAGGTGTACTCTTTTAACCTTCTTTTGTCTGGGAAGCTCCTTATTTCTCCTTCCATTTTCGTTGAGAGCCTTGCTGGATAAAGTAGTCTTAGTTGCAGACCTTAGCTTTTCTTTACTTGGAAAATTTCTTGCCATTCCCTTCTGACTTGTAATGTTTCTTTTGAGAAGTCATATGCTAGCTATATCAGGCCTCCCTTATATGTTACTTCCTGTTTGTCCCTTGCTGCCTTTTAGATGATCTCTTTGAGTTTAAATTTTGCCATTTTAATTAGGGCGTGTCTTGCCTCTTTGGGTTCCTCTTGATTGGGAACCTCTTTAGTTCCTGGACTTGTGTATGCATCTTTTTCTCTCATCAAATCAGGGAAGGTTTCCACTATTACTTTTTCTTTTTTTTTTTTTCATAGAATGGTTAAGATTTATTTATTTTATTTTTTAAGTATTTTTATTGATTATGCTATTAATGTTTTCCCAATTTTTCTCCTTTTATCACCCCTCCACCCTGCCCTCCTAACCCTCCAACATTCCCTCTCCCTTTAGTTTATGTCCATGGTTTGTACTTATAACTTCATTGAGTCCTCTGTTCCTGTACCATTTTTTATCTCTCCTCATCTATTTTATGCCTACCAATTATGCTTCTTCTTCCCTGTACCTTTTCCCCCATAATTTTCCCTTCCCCTCCACTATTACTTTTTCAAAGAAGTTTTCTATCCCTTGATCCTCTTCTTCTCCTTCTGGTATCCCTATTATATGGATATAATTCCATTTCATGTTGTCCTGCATTTCCCTTAACCACTCTTCATTCTTTTTGAGTCTTTTTTCCTTTTCTTGCTCTTTCTGGGAGTTTTTTCTACTTTGTCCTCCAGCTCACTGATTCGATCCTCTGCTTCACTGAGCCTGCTTTTGATTCCTTCTACTGTGTTCTTTAATTCAGAAATTGAATTCTTCATTTCTTCTTGGCCCTTGTTGATTGTTTCTATGTCCTTTTTGATGCTGATATAGTTTTCAGTAAGTTCCTCATATTTTCCCTGTAGTTTTTGGTAATTCACACTGAGCTCATTTAGCTTCCTTGTAACTGTTGGTTACAACTCAGTATCTGACAGTTGACTTGCCTCTATTTCATTTAACATTCTTTCTGAGGATTCCTCCTCTCCTTTTGATTGGGGGTTGTTTCTTTGTCTTCTCATTATTTGTGTGAGTCTTCTTGTTTGCTTTTGCTTCTGCTTCTTAAATTGATGTGTTTTGACTTTGTGACTTTGTGGTGTGGACTTTTATGGCAGTAGGCCTGTGAGATACAGTGGTGCAATCTCCTTGATCACCTGATCTTGATGCTCTTGGGATGTCCTTTATGCTTTTATGCTGGTTCTCTGGATGTAATTAGGTTTTGATTGTTGTTGGGTTTTCTTTGGTGTGTCCTTCCCTCCAGATGGTTGACTGTGGGTCACTGTGCCCACCACATCTTGTGTGTTGTTGTGCAGGTGCTGCCAGAACAAAACCACAAATCCCGGGAAACAAACCCCCACCCAAAAATATAACCCCCCCACAATCCCACTATCAACAGCAAATGAACCAGTATTAATAAGGGTGTAACGAGATTAACACTATTATAAGAGGGCTTTTGTTCCTTGAGGATGCCTAGATGATCTTGCTGCAGCTGTGCATTCCCCAACAGAAGTGCTCCTCCTTGGACCCCATGACTGAAAAGAACCCCAGGTGAAGATGAAAGTGCCCAGCCCGGAGCACACTCTAGTGGCTATGGGTCAGGAGGATACCTGAGTGAGCTGGGCCTCATGTCAAGGACAACAGAAAGCTGCAGCCCAGACCTGAGTCCCCATAGCATTCTCGCTGGTTCTGAAGCTGCTGGCCCCCTTTGGGGCCAAGTCAGCTTTCTCAGTGGCAGCTGCAATGCAGGGGGGACTTTGGCATGCTGATGAAGCTCCTTGTCTAGTGGGTGCTGGGCTGATTCTTCCAGAGAGATGCCCTTTGATGTTGCAGCCAGGGGTCCTGATGGCATCTGCGACAGTAAGAGTCCCAATGACCCGGGCCATTTCACTTGATGGGACAATCAAGAGTCCACAGATTGCTCCTGAGTGCACCTTGCTGAAGGCAGACTCTTTTGAAACTGACCCATCTGGTTTTTCCAGGAGAAGAAAACAACAAATAGGTGTATTTTTTCTTTACCAGTTTGGTGGAGAAGTTGCAATAATCTGGAAATGATTTGGAGATTGTCAAAACACCTGAGACCCCAAGGACACAGACTCCTAAGTATTGTCTCCATCCTTGAAGGCCATGGTTTCCTCTGCACATTGGTGGTGCCAGCACAGGGCCTGGCATGAAGCAGAGCTCAAAGCAAAGTGTGTCTGTCGACCACCCAGGTGTGGTCAGATGGCAGCTGGGCCCGCTGGCCTGTCAGACGACCCACAGGATGAGTGTTACTGTTTCCAGATAGATTGAGGCCAAACATTGTTGCCAGGATCTCTGGAGAAGGGGGCTCTTCCCAGGCCATCACACAGAGGGGAACTTGTAATGTCTGCTCTTTGTCATCAGGACGTCAGGGTTGAGCCTTTGGTCGAGGTGGTGGGTGTCAGATTTCTCTGTTGTAAAGGGTCCTCCTTCCCTTCACAATTGCTGAGTAACATGTGGGGGTGATACTGTGAGATCTTGTGGATATCCTGTTCCCCCAAATATTTCTCCCAGTGGTTTTGGCACCCACACCTGAGTCAATTATTACATTATCAAATTTTAACATTAAAAATAAAAGACGATTATAAGAAAGGAGAGTGGATATAAGATGACTTACTGAAAGAGAAATCCTTTTCAGAGGGTAGAGAGAGGAGCACTAATAAGAGTTGGAATTTGGAGCAATGGAAAGAGAGAAGGTAAAAATTACCTCATGAATAAAAAAGGGAATGAAGTATGAAAAGGGAAGCGAATAATATTAGGTTTAAACAGAAATTAAAATAATATTAAATAAAATAAAGTGAGAAAAAGAAAAAAGAAGAACGAATAGTAAATAATTAAAAAATATATAGGAGCCAAATTGGAGAGAGAGATCCGCCACAGTACTATCAACAATAAATAAGCTAAAATTAATATAGTTGGTATGGGAATAAGAGGGAAAAATGAAACAAAGAAAAGTCTAAGAGGTGTTTAGAGGAATGGGAAGTGATTTTGAAATGATAGAGGGAGAGAGAATACTAAGAGTGAGGAACAAAAACCAGGCTAAGAGAAGGAAAAATTAAAATTTGGGATGTAAGGGAAATTTTTTTAAAAAAGGAGAATAAAGAAAAATAAAATGGCAGGATGAAAGAGAAATAGAAGAAATGCAAAAAGGAAAAAAGAAATAAAATAGGCTAAGATGGCAAAATTAAAATTTGAGACAAAAAAAAGAATAGGAGGGGGTCCAGTAAACATTGATATTTGAAATACAGTATTAGTGAAGCTTTAGAGATAAAATTGAAAAAAAAAATGTAACAACTACCCTACCCATGGCCAACTACCAAAATTTGTTAAAGGTGGAGAGAGAACATGGGTATTTTATTTTATTAATTTATTTTTAAAGATTTAATTTATTTATTTTTAAAGAGAAGGGAAGGAGTAAGAAAGGGAGAAAAACATCAATGTGTGGTTGCCTCTCACCTGGTCCCTACTGGGGACCTGGCCTACAACCCAGGCATGTGCCCTGACTGGGAATTGAACTGGCAACACTTTGGTTTGCATCCCACGCTCGACCCGCTGAGCTACACCAGCCAGGGTGAATATAGGTATTTTAAGAGCAGGGCAAAAGGATGTGAAATGGGCCTTGACAAGAAAATTTGTTTTGTGTGTCTGGATAGGGGAGAAATAGTAGAAATGTGGAATGAAAACAAGTTGTAGCTAGAGAGAAAACAAAACTTGAAATGAAAATATTGTGGGGAAAGAGGAAGGTAAAATTGGGCTAAGAGGAGGGAGGGGCAAAATATGTGAATTGAAATACACTATAGTATCAACTCTAGTGACTTAATACATACAAACTTACTGGACAAGAAATGAATGTTATAAAGCTCTACAGGAAAGAACATATTGCAAATCATGAAGAAGACCATAGTGGCTTTCATCTGGGAGCCTCTTGTATTTACCACTTTTTTTTTCTTTTTGGATATGCCTCTGGTGATGTCAGATGTTGACCCTATCTGACCTTAGGCAGCCTGTTTGATACTTGCAGTGATCTGTCCCTGGCTGTCTCCTTCAATTGTTCATCTGATCACTCTGCACTCAGCAGTCAGGTTTAAGCACCATAGGGTGGGGCCAAATCCCTCCTGGGGTGGAGGCTATTGTTTCCCCTCAGGCTGCTGCTGCTTGGAGGGTTGTGCTCTACTTGAGCTGGATGCTTGCTTCCTATGGGGGTTGGATCAGCACTGGGATCCCAGAGGCTACTCTTTTAGTTCTCTCCCCAAAGCCTCTGTCCCCAGTCTCTCCAGTCCACTCTGCCCCCCTTTTGCCAGGGATCTACTGTCTCTGGCTATCTCCTAGGTTGTTTATTTGGTCATTCTACACTCAGCAGTCAGGCTTAAGCACTAAAGGGCCAGGGCAGAGATCCTCCTGGGGTTGGAACTGTTGTTTCCCCTCAGGCTACTGCTGCTCAGAAGGGAGTGTCTGCCTGAGGACGAAGGCTGCTGCCATCTGGGGGATGACTCAGCACCAGGACCTCAGTGTCTACTCTCTCAGTTTTCTCCCCAAGACTTCTGTCCCCAGTCTCTCCTCAGGCATCTCCAGCCCACTCTGCTCTGCCTTTGCCAGAGTCCAGGGTAAGTGGCTGCAAATGAAAATTTGTGTGTTGGCCCTTTAAATGACTCTTGCATCTCCAGCCTTCTGTCTTTGCAGCCCTGCTGCTTTCCACTGTTCTTTGTTATTTATGTACGTTTTGGGCTCTGGTGCTTTAGGCTGGGAATCCTAGCTTAAGGTTTAGATCCCATTCTTCTCGGGGGGATCCAACTGCCTCTTAATTATCTCTCTGGTGCTGCCACCTGTGGGCACCCAGTCTGCCCTCTCTAGTCTCTACCACACTCCTTACCAGACAGGTTGTGCCAAAGCTGGTTTTTCTGTCTGTCTGAAGTTATATGGCTTCTCTCTGGCTATTGCTCAGTTGTTTGTTACAGGTAGTTTCTCCACAATTGAGTTGTAATTCCAGATTGGCCCTGGGAGGAGGTCAGTTTGACTTCCATTCACTCTTCCACCAACCTCCCTCCAATATATCTATTTCTGTCCCAAACATTAGAAGGAACTCAAAATACAAGGTCTGGCAGAAGTAATGCCTGCTTGAGCATGGTTTGTAGGGTAATTAAATGAGTGTAATAATTTATAATTTTAATTTTAACATTTTACCTAAAATGCCATATGGTGTGCTTGCATGTGATATTGCTATGTTTTAGAATTACATGTTTATGATGTTGTAATAAAACATTTTGTAATAAAAAGGGGTGTTATATATGCCAGACCTTGTATATAAGTTCTTTGGAGCATCTCCCATAGTGCATATTTCATAGCATTTTAGTTCCACCTTGCTTTTAAGTCTCTCTTAAAGAGTTTTTCAAAATATTTTTAAGTCAATAGTCTTTAGAGTTATCTCCCATTTTAACAATCATTTGCTCATCACTGCTTTTTTAAATCCTACTCATCATTCCAGAGTTAATTTTCTTCTGATTTTATTATACTCTCAATTAGTTCTTTTATCATCTTTAAAGAAATAAATCATACTTATTGTTTTCCTGAAAATATCTTTATTTTACTTTCTCTTGTGTAGAAGTTTAGATATTTACAGAATCCTATACTAACCATTATCAGTATAAAGTTATTCACAGTAGTATGAAGATATTATTCCATTGTCTATACTTCCCTATTTTGGGTGATAAGAAGTTCATTATCAGTCCAGTTATTCTTTTATTTAAAATGTTGTCCCCTAGCTGTTCTCAAGACCATATCCATGTCTTCAGCTTTCCAGTTTCACTATAATGTGGCTAAGTGAAGATTTTGTTTTCATCTATCTTGTTTAGGATAGTTATTTTGTTTAATTAGATTGTTCTTTACAGTGTCATGCTTTTCATTGTTTTTGTTCATTTAAAATAAAATATTTAATAATTTTAAATAATCTTGTTCTCTATTTCTATCAGATTATTCTATTATTCAAGTTCTCGCAGGGCTACATTAATCCTCTTGTTGACTGTATCTGTTGACATTCCTTCACAGTGAATAATTCTTTATATTATTTGCAATGTTTTTCTTGTAAACACATCTTGGCATTTTTCAGATTGACATTTATTTTTCTTAAATGGTGTTTCCTTACATAAAATGTAACTCAATGTCTGCTTATAGCAACATGTGAAACTGAACTACTGTAGGATCACCTCCAACAACAAATATACAAAAAGTTGCATATACTATAACAACTGAATCATTTTAAAAGTATACCTGAGGAGGGAAAAAAGGAAATATTTTTTGTTTGTATGTAAGATCTTTTGTGGGGTTGTTTGTTTGTTTGTTTTTTTAAGATACCCAAGGGTTTCCTGTCCAACAGAAGATTCATGTTAATTTCTAAGTTGAGATTCTGTACTATTTGGGGTGTAACTTCAATTGTCACTCAATGTGTATGGCTGGCTAGAGACCATTGTTTCTCTTTCTATTCTTCCCCAAGCTATGTACCTTGCTAGTTTGGTCACTAGCAAGGTGCATAGCTTGGGGAAGAATAGAAAGAGAAACAATGTGGTTTCTCTTTGGGGGTCTTTTTACAAAGTTGGGAATCCTTCTGGGGTGCAATACCAGTCTCAGTTTTAGCACCCATGCATGCCCCATCATGGTCAAAGTTAACATTTTTTGTAAATGTGTAAGCATTAATACTTCAGCCCATCAATTGTAGGACATCTATCTAAATCTAAATTACCCCACAACCATATCAAGCTGCTGCTGAGTTAGCTCTGTGCTGGCAAGGAGTTCACTATTTCTGGAAACTGGGGATTTCCTTTATTTATTTTTTCCCTCAGATGTTTTATAAACTGATGTGTTGTAATAACTTATCCAGAATTTTTATGTTGTGTCAAGAGGTTCAGTGCTCCAAGGTGAGCTACTTGATGTTTTTTCAGAGCTACTCAATGTTTTATTTTCTATGTAAGACATCATTATTAAGGGAGACAATCGCCAATCTATAATTACTTTTATGGAATTCAATATTTTATGGAAAATATTGAATTTTATTAATACAACCTGGAAATACGTATATGAATGTGTTAGAGTGACATTTATACTCCAAGTGAAAAATATTCTCCATTACATCACTCATTGTTTACTTTTTGTGTCTTAGTCTGTGCCCACATTGTTTTAAATCTGTGTTTCAATAATGAAACTTTTAAAAATTACCATGTGGAACTGTATTTCTGCTAAACTATTTACTTCTCATTTCTTGTTTTCAGGTTTAGTTTAATATTATCCTTCACTTCAGCTACCATACTTCATAGAAAATATGTTCCTTTGCAGAGCCAAAAAATGTAAAACAAAAATGACATAACACATGTCCCAAAAGTATCCATCTGTTCATCCACCCTTCTGGAATTTAGACTTTTTTTCACATTTTATTATGGGGATTTTCCCTTTTAAGATCATATATTTGACATTTGGGACCTGGTAAATTCATAATATAGCCTGAGATAAGTTGTAGGGAGTAAAGTAACATTTGTTATTTACAATTCATTCAATCCCCTTGACAACTGAGTGTTATTCTCACTCTAAAAGAAATAGTGAAATGAAAATTGAGTGCAGGGAGTTAGCACAACCGGACCTTTCTTTTGGTGAATAATGAACACAGGGAACATGGCAAGTGATAGCTAGCTAGAAATTACATTTCCTAGGAAGGTACTTCATAGCCAAATATAGACAGAGGATATCACTGCTCATTAAAATCCTGTTTTTAAATATTTCTTAAGATTAAAAAAAATTGATTCCCCTATAGCCAAAGCCCCAGAAAAATCCATAACAGTCTCACTCCCTTCAGGACCAGAGCTGCTACCCATATCACACCTTCAAGAAGAAGTTGTATTTACTGAATCAATCCTAATTACAGCTTTAGCTATGGCTATGAGGTTAAGATAAACAGTCATAGCTTTTTCAAAAGGAGAACCTGGGGTTTGACTGGATCTGCTGAAAAAAAATTGGATCTGCTGATTTTGTTTTCACAAACCAAGCATAGGTAATTTATCCAAGAAATACAAACAATGGTGCTTTTTGGTTCATTCTTGTATTCATAAAAACTGTGCAAACTATGTAAAAGCAGCTGCTAATATATGTACAGGTTAGATTTTCAAAATTTATTTATAAGTATAGGAACACGAATGAGGCGAAATACCACCTCAAGAGCTGGGAAGTAAGTGTGCCCTTTGAGAGTAACTTATAAGTCAACCACAAAGGATCAGGGTCAGGAGAGCAAAGTCACCTGAAGGTGGTAGAACTTGAGGGTTTCAAATGTATCTCTGGCAAGCTCATGCATAGGTGACATGTAAATTGGTGGAATTTGGCAACACATTGCTAAGGTTTTAGTCAGGAATCTAAACCTGGATCCAGCAGCCTCATAGTTGTCCTACAGAAATAGTTAACTATATATGAAATAATCATATCAGTGTTTTTACAGAAAAAAAAAATTAAAAAACAAAGTTCAGAGATGTTGGTTAAAGAATTGTCAATAATTAATTATTTTTAATTGTCAGTAATTGTTAACAATTATTCTAACTGTTAATAATTCAAAAATAATGTTGCAGAATGGTAGAAAACAGAAAAATTGATTATTTGGGATCTGTATTTTTGTCTTTCACTGTTTCTTCAGACTTTACTTGGTAAGTGTTATTCCTCTAGATAAAAGCTTTGGGAGCCCTATGTTTTGTTTTGTTTCATTTTTTAAAACCATTCTTAGCATATAATTCTTAAAAACTTAAAACCTGGCTTTAAGATAAAACTCTCTTTACTTTACTTGGGCCCTTTGCAGTTAAAAACTATGAAAGTTCTGGTTGTTCATTCTTCATTGTCTACTTTGTTTCCTCATCTTTCCCCTACTTTCCTATTTTTTGAACTGTGGCTTCTGACCATTTTAGGATTCCAGTGGGGCAGGGAAAAGCTAAGGGAGCAGAAAAGTTTTTAACTGGTTCTATAATGAGAGGTACCATGTTCTTGGGGCCTGGATAGAAGTCAAAACCATCCTTTGTAGGTTCTCTGCTGGCTTTTCTGGAGAACCACTGGCCTCATTTGATTGCATTTCCCATAACTTTGTCATACGTTCCTTCCAATTTTCCATCTCTTCACAGTGGCCCACAAGACAAAGGATCTGTAAGTCCCAAGGCCACTCAGGAAACCCTTCTGTGCTGCATTAAAGATGGTCTGACCAGTTTTTCCTGACAGTGGGTCTGCATCTCTTTCATAGGAGACATACACCTTCTTTGTCCCTAAGGGCAGACAAGCCTAGTCTGGTGCATCAAGCCCATCTTGGCTTTTAAGTTTTCCAAGCAGAAGTCAGAAATCAATCTACTGTGTCTCCCCCACTGAGGAGAACACATATCAAGTCAATTCTCAGTGGTCCTTGATGCTTCTCTCTTTTAACCAAGATCTTGATGTGAAATGGAAAAGCATCCTACTTCCCATCTCTTTCTAGTTAGAATGGGTATTCTTATGTTCCACTAAGTTTTCTATTCAGTGAAATCTCTGTAAAACTTTTTCTGATCTCCATTCTTGTCCCTTTATATCCTTGATCGAGGGAGGACCCTAGACACTATGAAACTAGTTTTTTCAACATCTCCTTTGAGATTACTACCATGTGAAATGTCTTGTTTTCACCTCCCTTTGTCTTTGCCCTGTATTGCATATCTAGATCTCAGTGGAAACTTTATAACACTTAACGAACTTTATCCAATGACTCCAGCCCCTTTGGTAAAGACAAAATCAATGGGGATGGGAGGGGGGATAATGGGGGAAAAGGTACAGTTAATGAGAAGAATAATTGGTAGGTACAAAATAAATAGGGGGAGGTTAAGAATAGTATAGGAAATGGAGAAGCCAAAGAACTTATATATATGACCTGTGTATGTGAACTAAGGGGAGGGAATGCTAGAGCGAGGGAGGTGCAAGGTGGGGGAGGATAAAGGGGATTTAAAAAATGGGACAACTGTAATAGCATATTCAGTAAAATATACTTAAGAAAAGACAATTTCAAAGCTTTAGGAGAGACTTTGTGTATAGAAAGGAAAAAATCTTGAATTTAAATTTGTGGGCAAGATCATTAGAGAACTAAATGGCCTCATTAGAAAAAATGTAAAAAATATTATTTCTGCTTGTGAGAGGGTGAAAGCAAAAACAGAATGGGATGAAGAGAGAAAGTACATGGTTGAATAACATGGCTTAAAGACCAAAGAATTCTCAGAAAAAAAAAAAAAAAAGATGTCTAACATTTAAGTGCAACAGTCTTCACGTCCTGAAGTCAATTGTGCTATGCATCAAAAACCCTTTTATGGATGATTTGCTGTTACTATCAAATTAAGGAAAGAATTTTATTTCTACGTTTGAGTCTCTGGCCAAGGCAAAATTAAAGAACAGCTGTGGGAGGAAGAGTGGAGAATGGAATTCAGAAGGATCAGGAAGTCAGTATCACACATGATCATTAGAATGTGAGATCCTGGGAAGTTGCCAAAATCTTGAGAAAAGCAATGAAATGAAGGTCCAAGCCATGTTATCTCAATAATAAGGAGAAGAGAGATCCAGTTAACACCTGGTTTGTACATATTAAAATGTCTGGAAGATGTTAACTGTGGTTATTTCTAGATTGTGGAATTATAAGATATCATTATTTTCTTTTAAATTTCTTTTAAGAAATATGTTTTATATATTTTCTATCATGTTTTCACCATTATAAAAAGAAATTTGAGTTTAAAGAAAAATGTAAGAAAAATATGAAGAATCAGATGAGTCAGGTAGACAAGAATTCATGGGTTTTGCCTTGGCAAATCCACCTTAGATAAAAGTTGCTATCCAGTTGGCTGTTACATTTTTAAATATAAAACAACACATTTTTACTTTTAAAAATATGCACATGAGTCTGTAAGATTAGTTAGCATGTGTACACCCTGAATGTACTTACCAAACAAAATAAATAATAAATTTCAAAATTTTATTTCCCTGAATAAGAAAACTAAGGGTCAAAAATTGAAATGTAATGATTTCAATAAGGAAGATGTTCCCTCATGAGGCCTTTGGATGGCACAGCTTTTCCAAAATTCATCTTTGTGGATATTTGGAATGTGAGATCATTCTGTCCCCTAGAAACAACAGTAGACATAGGGTCAAGGCTTGTCTTCCTATTCCAGCCTGGCAACTGCCCTCTGACTTTCACAGAATCTTCCTCCATGTTACAGTGTCTAGTGTTTCTCCAATGACATGGTGACAGTGGTGGAGGGTGGCTGCATAGAAGGCAGGTTTTCTAATGAGAGATGGCAGCTAGTAACAGAGGCTGTTAGTATGAATGGTCTAAGTCATTTGCAAAGCAAACTCCTTGTAAATGAGAGTGATTCTGAGATAACCACACCTGGAGATATGAGGAGATGTCTTGTGAATGAAAGTCATTATCCTCTTCCTTGATCAGAAATATAGGCTTAGGAGGAGAAAAGACTCGGATCAGTGACTTTAAAAAAAAAAAAAATCAGGACAGCATAACAAATGGGAGTAAGGGGGTGGGGAACAATAGAGAGCTGTCACCATTTCAGTCTAATAAAAAATGTCTTCAAAAAGATGACATCCAAATGATGTAGTGGTAAGAGGATGGGCTCTAGAGTCTGATTGCCTGAATTTGAATCATGGCATGGCCACTTAGTAAGCAAGAACAAGTTTGACCATTCTCATTTGTAAAAGGGGGATTGACAAAGAGCCTGTCTCATGAGTTATTGTTAATATGAGATAATCTAATGCATGTTAAGTGCTCAGCATGTAATAAATGATCAATAAATGCCAGTGCTAAGGACTGATATTAAGGCATGTGCCTATGCTGTCATGAATCCCAATCTGTAGCCATCCCCCTAATACCATGTCTTAATTTGCTTTGCTTCCTGGACCTTCACTTGCTGACCACCAGGAACCAATCTCACTGCTTATTGTCCAAGATTGGAGTTCTTGATTTAATGGAAGTCATCGCATTTACTTTGCTTAGTCAATACTGAGCTTCCAGGTTACCCATATATTTTGCATTTCTTTCCAACAGCCAGGTGCAGAGATAATTATACAGGCTAAGTTTTCCATTAAATTCACCCAAAAAATCCCCAAACAGGGATTTTTGCTAACCTCTTTTTATAAAACGTGTAAACCAAGGCTCAGACAGAATAACTTACCCAAACACATGTATGAAAGAGGACTCAAATTATTTTCTAATTTCAAGATGAATACCTACTTTCTAAAAATAAGACCAGAAAATAATTTTTTTCTTCTATTCTCTCCTCTATGGATGTGTGAAAGGAACCAAAAATTACTTAACTTGACACTTTTGAGTGTAACATTATCTAAAATGTATTTGAAGAATTCCTAGTTCTGCAACAAGTTAATGGATAATAGGCAAGAAAGGGGAAAAAAAGTGAAAACAATACAAAACAAACCTCCAGGCTACAGAAGTTTGGATAATATTGGTTTAAACCAAATAAGATTGATTATTTATTGTGGGACCTCTTCTCCATGCCTATGCAGGTCTCCAGAATTATGGAGCACTATATCTTCCAAAGTAACTAGAGAAAGTTTTTAAATGGAATTTTTTAAATGGGATATCTTTCTAGGTATATATTTTTCTAAAGATCTTCTCTATTACTATTCAGTGAAGTTTTCAAATGTATTTCATAGACTGTACAAAATATGTCAGGATGACATAGAAAGGGAACAAAATACAATTAAATACGTTTTATGTAAGCTATTGGTGTTAATAATAAAGTATGTAATATGAAAAGTCTAAAAGTAGAGAACCCAATGAAAACTGGGTCATTTTCTTGGATTGTGTGTGTTTGTGTGTATAAGTTCATATCTATGGACACGTATATATGTTTTAACACAGGGGCATAATGGTTTTTGATTTTTGCATTGTTACCATCTTGTTTTGGTCTGTGTTCTTAGAGGAGCATGAAACATGCTATTTAAGAGATGATAAAAAGGATTGTGCTTGAGAAGTAATCACTTGGACATGAGGAAAGTTAAAAGGAACAGATATAGGGTAAAAATGAGTGTAAGGGGAAGACCAGTAATTTCTCAGTAGACAGAGTGGTTTTCCATGGCTATGGTGGGAAAACAGAAGTTGTGGAGTTTCTTGGCACTCACTTGTGTTTTTTAAATTTTAAACTTTCTATTTTAAAACATTTTTAGATGTATAGGAAAGTTATGAAGGTAGTACAGATAGTTCCCATGTGTCCCAGACCCTGTATCCACTATTACTAGCATCTCATACTAGTATGGTATATTGTCACAATTAATAAACAGAAACTGTTACATTATTATTAATCAGAGTCCATTCTGTATTCAAATGTCCTTAGTTTGTACTTAATCTTCTTTTTCTATTCCAGGATCCCATCCAGGACACCATGTTATATTTACTTGTCATGAAACTTTGGGCTCCTCTTGGTTGTAGAAGTTCTGACTTTGTTTTTGATGACCTTGACAGCTAAGTATTGGTCATAGCATTTGTAGGTCAAGCGTTTTGTAGAATATTCCTCAATTTGGATTTTTGTCATGTTTTTCTCATGATTAGATGGAGGTTATGGGTTTGGGGATGGAAAACTACAGATATAAAGTACCTTTCTTACCATATCACATCTTTAAAGCTATCACACTTTTAAAGAGATAGTAACAAAGACCAAAATCTGTTTCTATTTTACCTAAGCACATAGTTAGACTGCATTTCTTAGCCTCCCTTACAATTAGTAAGGCCATGAAATTGAGTTCTGACTAACAGAATTTCCCAGCTCTGTTCATAATAAACCTCCCATAGATTTTCTAGGTTATTTTCTCATACCTCACATGCTAGTCTAATGCCAAGACTTCGATGGAGGACTCTGAGACCCTGGAGAATAGCAGAAAAGCTAGAAGGAAAGATCCTGGGTCCCTGAATGACCCTGTGGATCTCAGCCCCAAGTGACTTATAAGGCACTATGATATAAATTTGAAATTAGTCTTTGTTATGTTAAGCCACATCCCTTTCAGGATTGTGAGGAACAGAGGTTTATCTTCCCTGAATAATACAGAGATGATCAGGGCGAAACTCTATGCTGGTCACAAGAGTTAACAGAATCCATTTTCTAAGTAAGAGTGCATTTTCCTTTGTCAATCTGGTCAGTCATGGTGTTTTGATAAAGAGAACCAATGTTAGGAGTACCCAAGTCCTTCCACACTGGAGGACCTCCCTAAAACAAAAAACCTTGATAGGTGATCTAGTGTTCTAAAACCAAATGCAGAAATTATGCTAAGGAGTCTTTTCTGAGTTTGTCCCTTCGGGTGCACCTCCACTCCTACTTTCATACACACATACACACAGTGCCCAATCTAGGGACATCTGTGTGGTGAACTGTTGGCATTCAAAGGAGGAAGCAGGAAAGTTATTTTGGTGTTATGTGTAAATTGCTTCTCGGGTTAAAACTGACAAATCTAGAAATAAAGTCACTCTGAATGTGTTTTTCACACTATGTGGAGCTTACACAGGGTCTGCCACGTCTGTAGGAGTTTATTGTCTGAAAGACTCCAATAAGAACCTGCCATGGACAGTCCTGTTAGTTCAATGCAATTGAATAGAAATGGCCTTATGCCAGTGTCACTTGAAGGTGGAAAATTGAAACATCCATCCATTCTTACCTAGTTCTTCAAACCTGGGTAATATTAAGAATCAGTTGGAGAGCACTTAAAAATGTAGAATTTAAGGCTCTACTTTCAATGATTCTGACTCACAAAGTCTGGAGTAGGGCCTGGGAATATACATATTTTTAATGTACAGAAGGTAGTGATCAGCCAAATTTGAAAAATATCTGATCACAATCACTTTCAGTAATAGTTTACACTATTTATTTCACTGAATCAATGGCTTAAAATTAACATGTATATGCATACACACACCATCAAAACAATGCAAAGTAAAAAGTTTCCATTCACCCCACTATTAATTAATCAGTATTCTTTACTGAACAAGAGGCTCTTATTAGAGCTCCACCTCTGTTTCATTGTCCCTCTTTTCACTCCTGACTCCTTCAAGACCATCAGACTATTGGGCCAAAAAAGTCTTCTCAGTATGAATGACTCATATCACTATCTCCTACCTAAAATGATATTTCTCTTTAAATTAAAAAAGTTCTCCCTGGAATAACACTTGCTTTTTTTGTTTTAAAAAAAATCACAGTTCTCAGGTAATTTTGGTAAATGAGTGGATTTTCAACATACACATTGATGCTACACATGAACACAAATGCTCTACACTTCCCAATTTCTCCAACCTGTTCAAATAGGTGCTGCAAATGCTGCATCATACCCCCAATGTATTATGTCCATCACATTTTTCTCCCTATCAGTAAAATAAATATAATAATAACAACAGAAAGTGAATTCAGAAAGTTTAGTAAAGATTTTCTTAAGGATCCTGTGTTGCTGTGCAATTCTCCTTTGTTTCATTTTCCCTTGTTTAAAAAATCCATCCTGTTAGTAATCAGGTCAAACTGATTAGGATTAACATCAAACTCAGCAGCTTTCCCCTTCTGTGGCAGTCATCTTAATCTGGCAATCACATCCCCACATCCTCCCAGTACCTGGGAGAACTGGAACTCACTGGAAAGGAGGGATTTATTTAGTTTTCAGATACCTTTGATCAATATTTATTATGGCTTTCCAGCATGAAAATTGTGCTAATTGACTGTAAAGGTGAAAAGTAAAATGCCCCTCACTCTTTGTATTTGACATGAAATTATGGAGGTGAAAGAATTAATAAAAATATCTGACTTCAACAGTTTTTAGAAGTAACTACTATATGCAATGATCAAACTTTTATTAAGGGGTCACTGGAAGTTCCACCAGAATATTTGCCATTCCAAATCAGTTCATTCACCACACACGTGTGCGCGCACACACACACACACACACTTACATATATAGCCACTTAAATATTTTTTGAAATAATTGGATTCATGTGCAGTTCCAATGATAGTACAGAGAGATGCCAAAACCCTTTATCCAGTTTGCCCCAGTGATTTTCTCTTATGCAACTCTAGCTCAGTATTAAAACTAAAAACCGGCATTGGTAGATGTTAAACACTAAAAAATATTATTTCCTGCTTCTCCAGGCAAAGTGTCCTTCTCAGAAGACAAAATGGACTCACTGACTTTCACTGAATCAATATCAAGCCACAACTGTCCCTGGGTATGAACCCAGGTTGGTGGATTCAGTCAAATATTTTTATTTGTCCTTCAGTTAGGTTATGGTTCCCCCACAAAAAAAAGTTCACCAAAGGAAAAAAACATCAAGCTAATTTCACATGACATATGTTTCAGTTATCTGCTGCTGTGTAATAAAACACCCAAAAATGTAGTAACATAAAATAATCACATTTATTTTGCTCATAAATCTGCAATTTGGGCAGGGTTCGGTATGGACAACGTCTCTTGCTCCACTTGATGACTCCATATCAGTTGGGGTGGCACAAAGACTGGCTCTACTTGGCATGGATTAGGGCAGCATGTGGATAATGCCTGGAATCTACTGAAAGCCACTTCAGATACATGCATGTTTACTGACTTAGCTGGAGCTACAAATAACTAGGGGCTAGTCCCCTGAACTTCCTCCACAGGTCTCTGTTTGAGATGTGGTCTCTCCCCAGATGTGTCGGCATGGCTGCTTTAAGGATAGTAGTATACTTCGTACATGTCATATCAGGGTTTCCAAAGCACATGTAGAGACACAGAGGGAGGGGGCACAGGGGAGGGGTAGGCAGAAAGAGCTGGAGGCAGAGAGAAAGAGACAGAGAAGAGAGAGAAGCTATAAACTTGTAAACTCTTTTTTTATAGCTGATTTTTTATTGTAGTAAAATGTAACATAAAATTTACCATTCTTAAGTATATAGTTCAGTGGCCTTAAGTACATTCACACTGTTGTGCAACCATCACCATCTATAACCAGAGCTTTTTCAGTTTTCTAAACTAAAGCTCTATATGTTTTATTTTTTATTTTTTTTATTTTTATTGTTGTTCAAGTACAGTTGCCTCCATTTTCTCCCCACCTCTCCCCCTACCCCAGCCATCCCCACCTCCCATCCTTGATCCTACCCTGCTTTGGTTTTGTCCATATGTCCTTTATAGTTGTTCCTGACAACCCTTCCCTCTTTTTCCCCCATTATCCCCTCCCACTTCCCCTCTGGTTGCTGTCAGATTGTTCTTAATTTCAGTGTCTCTAGTTACATTTTGCTTGCTTGTTTGTTTTGTTGATTATGTTCCAGGTAAAGGTGAGATCATATGGTATTTGTCCCTCACTGCCTGGCTTATTTCACTTAGCATAATGCTCTCCAGTTCCATCCATGCTGTCACAAAGGGTAGGATCTCCTTCTTTCTTTCTGATGTGTAGTATTCCATTGTGTAAACTCTTTATGGCCTGATCTTGGAAGTCATGCAAGCTCACATCCCCAATATTTTATTCACTTTGGTAGTCACAAAAGCTCACAAGTTTCAAGGAAAGGAGAGTTAGACCTTACCTTTTGATAGAAGAATAACAAAGTTTTGAAAAGCTTGGGGAAACCAAAAATATTAGGAATTAGGGAAAATGTTAGGGAGAGATTAGGAAGATAAATAAATTAAGGCAAAAATTTAAAGTTAATGTTTCTTTCTTAAAAGTAGCAATTAAAATATGTCACAACCAAATTTTATTAAATAGCACTTAAAATTCTGCCAGAGTATTTGCCCTTTTTAAATCAGCTTATCACTATAGACACATACACATATATGTATGCACATACATATACACATATGCATCTATCTTAATCCTCAGCCAAAGCTTTCTTCTCAGAAGTCAAAACTGACTCACAGGCCAACAGCGAATCCAATATTAGGACATAACTGCTTCCCCACCATATGGACCCAGGCTGATGGGGTCAGCCAGCGTGGTTTTGATTTGTCTAAGAACTTGGTTATGGATCCCAAGAGCAAGAATTGAAATCATCAAACTAATTTCACATGATGTCCTAAGAAAATCACAGTACCACATGAAGAGCTTAGTGATTAGTTTACCAAGCCATCCAGTTCTATGTAAATGACCTACGATAAATAAACTGATCAGCCAAAGGGAAAAAAAATGCATTATTTCCGCAGTTTGAAGAGAAATGCCATTTGTATTTGTCATTCACTAGAGGATTGCATTGGGGCAAAACTTTCTGCAGTCACATAAGTGACAGTTAAAAATAAAATAACAGTATAAGATTTTATCAGAATTTCCTTATTTGGAGTATCAATGGTGACTTGCAGATGGTGTTAGTGTGCTGGCAAACATGTGATTCATTTACACATATTTTTTCTCTTTTTTTTCTTTATTTTTGTTCTTGTTTATTCTATTTCAGTTGTCCCAATTTTTCCCCCTTTGCCTTCCTCTACCCAGCCCACCCCTCACTCCTACAATCAATCCCCACACTGTTGTCCATGTCCATGGGTCATTCATAGATGTTCTTTAATTAATCCCTTCCCCCTTTTCCCACAATTTCCCCCTCCCCCTTTCTCTGGCAGCTGTCAGTCTTTTCCATGTTTCCATGTCTCTTGTTCTGTTTTGCTTGTTAGTTTATTTTGTTCATTACATTCCTCTTATACATGAGATCATATGGTATTTGTCTTTCACTGCCTGGCTTATTTCACTGAGCAAAATATTCTCCACTTCCATCCATCCTGTCTCAAATGGTAAGAAATTCTTTTTCCTTCTTTCTGCTGTGTACTATTCCATTGTGCAAATGTACTGTAGTTTTTTAATCTGCTCATTTACTGATGGGCACTTAGGCTATTTCCAACACTTGGCTATTGTATATAGTGCTGCTTGGAATATAGGAGTACATAAGTTCTTTTGTATTGGTATTTCAGGATTCTTAAGGCATATCCCCAGCAATGGAATCACTGAATCAAATTTATGAGTTCTTAATTTGGACATATTTAAACAAGGTCAATCTCTTTTGCCTTTCATTTAGAGTTTTCATTATAGATCCTGAGGGATCTATAAAGTACACCTGGAGCTTTATCACAGTACATTTCACGATTTTGCATTTTTCTGCTCTGTTTTAATTTTTCTTTTAGTTTCTCTAGATATAAAATCAGAGTAATTGAATGCATGGGTGACAGTCTCCTTATCTAAAACCCAGGTGAATCTTAGGGCAGCCCCGTTGAGAGATAATTAAAGTAATCACAATAAAAATGAAGCATCTGGATATACCAATGTTTCTTATAAGTCAAGATTACCTAATAAATTTACCATTGAAGGCACTGATAGCTGCCATTTACCTTTTTTTTTTTTTTTTTGAATACTTGCTGTGTGCAGGTGCCAGGTAACAACTTTAGGTAAAATCAGCTCTTTGAAAATGACAAATATCTATGCAGCTGGTATTATTATGTCTATTTTACAGGTAAAGAAATTCAGTCTCTATCCTCAATACGGAATAACTTGACCAGGACCACAGAATAGAACACAAATCTGTCAGATATGAACCACTGCTCTTCACCATTATAGCACGCTGTCCTTTACAGCAGTGGTTCCCAACCTTTATAGCACCAAGTTTTGTGGAAGACAATTTTTTCCATGGACTGAGGTGAGGGCATGGTTTCAGGATGATTCAAGTGCATTGCATTCAAGTTCACCTCCTGCTATGCTACCTGGTTCCTAACAGGCCCATACTAGTACTGGTCTGCCACCCTGGGGTTGGGGACTTCTGCTTTACAGAGACTAAAAAACTACAGAGAAAAGCAATAAGGTGATGGAGAGAAGACTGGAGGAAGCACAATGCAATCTGAGCTTTTGAAGTCTGGAATCGCATGAGGAGTATAAGTGAGTACTTAAAAGTGAAGGAATGTTTACTAGAACTAGTGAGGGAGGGTCTGCATGCCTGGACAGAGGTTGGTTCTGGGAAATTTCCACACTTGAGGAACTGAGAAACCATTATTTTTCCAATGGGATGACAAATGATTAGTGATTTGTCTCCATTCGGCTTCTCTGGTTATTGGTTGACCTGGGGCTATACTCAAGAAAGATACAAGAGTAGAATATAAAGTAAAACAGGAAGATAACATAAAATATAATTGATAAGTGGAACTAAGGGAAGAGAAAGTATCTCGAAAGACACCTCATAAATAAAAAGACAAAGCCAATTTGGGATTGAAACAGAGGCAATTTTCCCACCAATGCATTCCCAGTAATTTTTATTTGTCTACACAAATATACATCTGTGAGTCTGAGTTTTCACGTCTGGATATATGAGGGTGGGTCTATAGCAATGCTTGTAATCTTATCCAGGTTGAATTGAGAGGGGACAGGGGAGTGGTACTACTTACACTGTTTTTTCTCCAACAATATTACAATTTTCTAACTTTTCTCAGTTCTTATTTTATCTTATCAAGTTTGCTCTAAATCCTCTAACAGTACTTCTCAGTCTTTAATGTGCTTATGAATCATTTGGGAAATATTGCTAAAGTGCAGATTCTTTTTAGTAAGTCTGAAGTAAAGTCTAAATTTCTGTATTTCTAACAAGCCCCCAAGGGTTGTAGATGTCCCAGTGTGAGTCATGAGGTTCTAAAAAAATAAAATCATCCTAGCACAAGAGAATGAGGGTTATAACTTTCTCCAAAGAAACAGCATTTGTCTGTTTTCCCACTTCTGTTTTGTTACTATATCCCATTTTCTATATATTCTACTTCATGGCTAAGGCTGAAGAAAGGATAGACAGTAGGTATCACACTAAATCCCAGGTCTGTTGGCCTCCCTCTCTTCCCAGTGCCTGCTTTCTCTCCTTGCCTCCTGCCTTGGTCTGATCCCAGCTGGATGCTGGACTTCCTTATTCTCCAGAGGGAACTCCACTGAAACAGCTGCTTCCTCCTTATGAGTATCACCAGTGTTCTTATAGAACTGTTAGATTCTAGAGCTTGGAATTGAACATGAAAAATCAGCTGGCCTAACCTTCCACCCTCTGAAAGTGAATCTTTAAAGCATTCAAATGGAGGAAGATGCCTAATTTCCTCACCCAAATTACCATGATTTCTCTTTTTTTCCCTTAACTATTCATATTTTCAAATATCAGAGTGGGTCTGGTTCAGTTCAAGGCTCAGCCATGAAGACCATATTTGGATTACTTTGGTTCCAGGTCAAACACTCCAATTTCACACATTTATTCCATGATTTGCTAATGCTATCAAATGACACATAGTTTTATTTTTCCCTTTGTTTTTCTCTTTCAACAAACTTATTTAATGGGTCCAAAATGGATGATTAGACCATAAAAACATGTGGTATCCTAATTGGATTTTGAAAATGTGTAAACATGGCCCTTCAGTGGCTTTCTATTACCATCTGGACCAAATATAAACTTCTGACCACCGATTCCAACTCTCCTCCACCTACCCCACCCTTGTGCCCCTCTCACTTGTGAGTTCTTCTCCAGGTCTCTAAGCCGATCTTCTTGTTTTTAAAAGTCCTTTTCTTAATTTCTGCCTCAAGGCCTCTGCCTGAATTAGTCTACAGTTCAAAAGGAGAAACAAGTTTCTACCCTTTATTATCTATACCTCTCAGAAGGGTTTTTAGATTTCAGCTCAAGATGGATACCTTAAGGAATATTTCCAAAGTTAAACCCATACATTCTTAAGTCACTGTGATTTATAGTTTACTTCAATGTGTTCCAATTATTTTGGCACAATTTTTGTTTTACTCATGTATATTTATGTGGCTTGTTGAGTCATTTATAGATAGTAACTGCATGCTTCTTTTGTGTTGAGTACTAATCTAGGTGCTGGTGATCACAGTGAACAAGTTGTGAAGATTTACATTCAGATTTGGAAAGGTGGATAATGAGCAATTTACAAGTAAATAAATAATTTCAGGTACTGGAGAATTACTTACTATTGCTTGGTCTGAGGCTAGAGGGGAGTTAGTCAGCTTACCTTTGATTTGAACCCTCTCCCTCTGAATGAACTTTAGAAAACCTTCCATTTATTGCGCAAACACTTGTAGACTCATTTTATTTAAATGTTCACATTAAAGTTTTCATCTGAATAAAACATGTTGGACATGTTTCAAGAGAAGGTTCTTGCCCTGGCCAGTGTGAATCAGTTGATAAGAGCATCATACTGTAAACCAAAAGGTCATGGGTTCAATTCCCTTTCAGGAGACATGCCTAGACTGGGGGTTTAGTCCCTGGTTAGGATGTGTACAAGAAGCCACTGATTGATGTTTCTCTCTTACATTGATATTTGTCTCCCTTTATTTTCCTGTCTCTAAAATCAATAAGCATGTCCTCAGGTGATGATTAAAAGAGAGAGACAAAGAGAGAGAAGTTTCTTCATGAGACCAATCACACCCAGGAAAATATCACTGAAGTCACTGACCACTGATTTTATTGGTGGGAAAGTGCCCTTCTGTAATATTTAGTACAGCCCAAATTTTCACAACCTTGAATTTCTCATTAGTTTCTCAAATTTTAATCAAACTCATATGGGGTATTTGTTAAAAATGTATATTCAAGATAATTCTGGTATGGTTGACCTTTGGACCGCATAATAAAACACTGGGCTATAACACTGATGACAATCAAGACGCTGAGATAGATGGATGGGTGGATGGATAGATGGAAGGATGGATGGATGAATGGAAGCACAGATGAAATGAAGGATAAATACACAATTAGAATCAAAGAATTTTAGGCTTTAAGTTAGTATCCAGATTCTAATCAAGTGGGGACATGATATAATATATGTATCATGACTCTAACTTTATCTGTCCTGTGGCCCTCTGCCTATGATTTGGGGTGGTAAGCTCAGTTGAGTCTCCTTCCTCTCATTGTCATGAAGAAATGCTTATTCTTTGACCTCTAAGTATAAAAATTATCATTAAAATGAATAATTAAAATAGGCTGTATAAAATGTAACCTTTTATTCAATGGCCCAACACATTACATAAATTACATTTTTAGAACCACAATTTCTGCAGATAAGTCACTTTTGATCTAATTCAGCTTGTCTAGTATACCAGGATATTTAATACCATGGGAAATAAAAAACCTTTGCATTCTAACAAGGCCCCATCAAGAATCCATCATAATTGAAAACTATTTTTTTTAATTGTGAAGAAGAAGGAGAGGAAGAGGAGGAGGAGGAGGAGGAGGAGGAGGGAAGGGAGATGGGGAGGGGGAGAGGAGAAATAATAATGCATTAGGAGCAGACACTATTACTTAGGGTGACTGAGAGGCCTCAGAAAGGTTTCACTGCTGACAAGCACCCTTCCCCAGTCTAGGGAACATGGTAGGAGAAGTGCTTATCAAGGGCCCTGTGGCAGTTACAGTATATTAGTTCCAGTCAGTTTGTACCCCTAACTAAAAGGAAGAAAGAAATGTTTTCCCTTCCAAACAAAAGTCAGGGGGCTCCAGGAGAGTCATTCATAATAATTGGGGTACTTGGAAAAAAAGAAAATGGCATTTTATTCTCCAACTGGAAGCCTCCTGAGCTTCCCAAACTGTCAGATCCTTTCTCAAGATGTCTCCATAACAGAGTGGATGCCAAAGTTCTTGGAAGAGCTTGAGGTGCAGCCCTGAGGTATGGTTAGACATATAGGACTATGCTATGTGTGGCCTTATTTCAGCCTAGAAATTTCTGAAGGCATGAGTACTAGAATTTGGAGGGACTATGGCAGAAAATACTTGAAAAGGACAGGGTGAACCCCTAACCCACCTAGTTATCTTCCATGCCTGGATGATAAAAATAGGTCCACAGACTTTGATTGGCTCCACATGAAGGAGCCAAAGCATTAGTGGAGAAATTGGAGCCATAGGATTCCTCCAGGATGTTCACACAGGGCTAATGGCAAACAAAGCTACACTGGGGAGGGTGGATAAAGCTTAAAAACATGCATACACCACCTATGTGGATACCACCAGTAGCAGATGGAACCAGGAAGAAATCAGATAATTCCCTGAGCTATCTTCAACCCAAGAGCAAGAGGACACTTAAGGAAGGCTTTTTCTGAGTCCCCTAGCCTTCTTTTAGGATTTTGAGGATCTGGGTCTAGAGCAGGGGTGCCAAACTCATTTTCACAGGGGGCCACATCAGCCTCTCAGTTGCCTTCAAAAGGCTGAATGTAATTTTAGGACTATATAAATGTAACTACTTCTTAACTAGAGGCAAGGAGCTCAGTGCTGCCACTGGGTAGAAACAAGGTGCCGGGCCAGATAAAACAAGGTGGAAGGTCCTTGTGTTTGCCACCTGTGGTCTAGAGGAAGGGGGCATAGCATTGATCCAGAAGCCAAATCTTACCCCCACCCTATTTCTCAGCAGCCAGAGTCACAGATCTAGCTGTAAATTGGATATGCAATTAAGGGTTTAAATTAAGATACACTAAATTTTAATTACCAAACATGACCAGGAAGTTATGGAATATACCCAAGATTTTGTTTAGGGAAGAGAAAATAGTAGCTTCTACATAGCACTATTGCATATAGAGATATTTAAAAATACATACAACTATTTCATTTTTCTTTGGATCTCACTTGCATTTCCTTCAAGATCCTATTGTCATAGAAGCCTGTACTTAAAGCAATTTCCATGCTCTTATGGTCAAATAATCCAAGAATGTTAATTTTCTTTTCCTTTTTCTTACTTTTTGCATATTTCTGGGATTACATTGTAGTTTCACTCATTGATCACCTCATATTAAGTCTTTCACCAAAAGTTCAACGTCCAGTATTTGGTCATTTGCAAGAGAATCTACCTGGCACTTAAGACTACATCTCTAGAGTGCCAGGATTTCATGACATGCCAAAGCACTGCATCCAGTTCCTTGGGTCATATTCTAAGGAGGGCATGCAGCAGGAACAACACTCCAGCCAGATTCTTAGAGGAATGCATAAGCTCCCATTCTGAGTATATGCTTATGTCTACCCTTGTTTACATATAGCCACACTTAATATATACTTAATTTTACTCTGAATTAAGAAGGTCTTGACTCACTGTAAAATGCTCTTTAAAAAGCCTGTTTTATGAGGGCAATCTCTATTGAACAAATAGGGTTACGTAGACTAGTCGGTAGGATAAAAATAAGTCAGGTTTACTAGTGCACAACTCAAGAAAGGAGATCCACTCTTTATTTTCACATATTGATTCTCCCACCAAATCTTTGTTTTATTGTTACCATAGTTAAAATGGAAAGAACATACATTTTAAAATAAAATAGTAATTTTCCTGCTCTTTAGTTTTAAAAATAAATTATGAATCTTTAAGCCTAATATTTTTCTATATTAATGAAAGTTTTTTGCAGGAACCTCACTGAGGTCCCTCTTCTTTAAATTTATGTCAGCCATATAAGAAACTAATAAAGATCCCATCTTTATAGTATATTATATTAGATCTCTTCACTTCAGTGGATAATGTAACTTTCATAAATCATTTCACAATCTTGAAATAGTCATTCTTCAGTCAGTCAAAATATTCAATCAATAAATATTATCCCATACAATCATTACAATTACTACCAAACCATGTAATCTTATAGTGTAGGGGAGAAAGAAAAGAACAAAAGGCATGAATTTTCAGGATGGGAGCAAATATTTTAAGTCAAGAGGACTTTCAGATAGACTAGCCAGATTCTATGTAAATCCATTCATGTCTGCAACTCTTTATCATTGTCTTAATCCTGAAAATCAATGACCATCATTTCCTTGAGAGTCTGAAACCTGAAATGAGAGTTTTTTCTTTACTACCTTTGCAAAAATGCTTAATGTTCCACTGTTGTGACCTGGTCCCTGGAATTCAAGGGAAGGGTGGAAAGCTGAGTCCAATAAATGACTAATGTTCAGGAACTTCAAACTTCATTATTTCTGATGCAAACCCAATGCTTTCTTCATTGTATAAAGAAAAAAAGGTGAAGGTATCTTGCATTCAAGTAGCTCTTTCAAAGAGGAGAATGAGTGTATAGCCCCCTTTACCCTGGTGAAAGCCTCACATTCTATATCTTGTTGGCTCAGAGCATCTTTGTTTTGAGTCCAGCCCCTGGCTGAAGGTCAGCTAATGAAAAGGAGAATGAGGTTCAAATTCTTTAATTAGTTTTGTCAGTGATTCTCTATGGTTGGCAATAAAAGTAATACCTTCTGGGAGATCAGGTTCTCATACCGGAACTTCTGATAGGATAAAGCCCTTGAAAGGCCAAGATCATTTTCAGCCCATTATTCTAGTCTGTCTCTGAACTGGGCTTTTTGCTAAAGAGCTTTGGAGCCAAAATTATTATGTCATCCCCACAATCATGACCCACAGGCACCAATAAGAATGTTTCTTTGGTATTAATGCACAGAGACCTGCTATCTTAGAAGGACTTTATAAAACAGTGTACTCCATAAGCCAATTGGGAGAAAAACCACTGTTCGTTTGAGAATGTTGTGAATGAATGTTGCAGTCTGGGATCCAGATTTCTCAGAATGCTTCAAGGATGAGTCCTCCAAAATGAAAAAAATAAAAGAATGAGGGCAACTCATCAAAGATGTTAAAACTTGGTGAGAAGCCAATATTGAAGGGAGGGGGGTAAAACCCAAAAACCTTTCACAGAAACACCTTTGGAATGACTATGCCCTTTCCTACCAGCAAATTCTATTCTCTAATCTCTATATAGGTCCTTTTAAGGTTGACCACATAGCTGGATAAGAAGGCAATAATCTTAAAAATGTGTAATTTCATGGATATGGTCATATAAAAAATAGGCCACTGCAAACTCAGGGGGGGAAAAACCCACAAGGAGAAGTGACCATGTCTTTCCAGCTTATGGAGCAGCTGCAGCATGTCTGAAAGGGACTATACCCTCTATCTCCTCAGTGAGTTATCTCTGTTCTCCTTCTTTGGGGAATACCCATCTCCCTCCTGATGGAGAAGGTTTTACATGGAGGCACTGCTTTTCTCCCTTCTGCACGGGGCATAAGGCAAGGAGAAGGTGTTTTATATTGATATCTAATTGTATAAATGTTTGTCTTGGGCAGCTTGATTTTCCTCTGTAGGTCTGTATCAACCCAGGTCACACATTCAGGTGAGGGGAAAACATTTGCTTTCTTTACCAAATATCCTCCTTCTAACTTTACTGTCCATGAAAAAAGGGTAATTCCTTATGAGTATTACTTTTCTGATTTTAGGCACCAGATGATTCTCAAAACCATTTTGAGTCCATATCATATTCACCAAAGGAAAAACTCAAACATCAAGATGGAAAACAAGAGCAAAGAGAGAACGTAGAAAGTAAACATTCGTTTACCACTTTTTGAGCAAATGTTCATCAATATCTGCTTCTCCAATTGGAGATATGTATATTATGTTATATTTCAGGGCCATGTTCACTGATGTCATCAACAAGAAGACATCTCTAATTGAACTTGCCTACCATATCTTGGGAGCTTTCTTCCCAATGGAACGGATCAGGCACTTGTTTTAGTCAGAATATTGAGTATAGTAATTTCTTTTCACCAGGATAATGTACTACATGCATAATTTGTAGAATGTTCAGCTGTATGGTGACTTTTCCATGGTGTCATCTGGTTCCCAGAGGTCAGGAAGGACAGAAGTTGCAGTACTCTCATGTGTCCTGACAGCTGTCCCCTTCCATACCCTGCCTTCTGCGCATCTGATTATATCTGCAATGGTTCTTTCTAATACAGTGGTATTTGTGATTTTGCCCATGATGTTGCTGATGTCTGCACATCAGGTTGGCCTCTTGTCTGTAACAGTTATCTCCCAGTGCCCCAATTCTGCAGCAGGGTTTGAAGTTCTTGTGCTGGGTTTTTTCAATTGTTTCTTCTGCTCATCCTGCTTAGAACTGCCCAAACAATAGCAAATAACAACAATAAGCCTGTCTTAATTTTGCCAAAAAAATTGTCTGGGACTTTTCAGAAGCCACATTCAATTTATGAACAAATGAAATGGAACTTCTCAACCAACCACGACAATAAGCAATGGCCTATGTATTCAGGGCCTGAAAGAAGTTGAGGCAATGGGCCTAATGAGAAGCAGTCAGCAAATCTAATGAGAATCAGACAGAAGGCCTAATGAGACATTTAACATGCTCTGCCTCTCCCTCCTCTTTTGTTCAGTTTTCATGGGAATCTTTGTTTGGGGAGCTCAGTTGTACTGGCTACAAGCAGATTCATATGGCCTTTAGTGGCACAATCCAAGAAACAATAGAAAGACATGAAGATGGCCAGGGATGGGGAGAGTGGAACTTGGAAAATACACTCAAAAGTCATGATAATATGGCAGGTGGGTTTTTATTTTACTTATATTTTAATTGTATCTATGTTTTTTAAAGAATACCATTTAGTTATACATAGAGCTCTTTGTAATGATACAATAAGCAGACAGAGATTTCAATTGCATTATATCACTGTTCAGAGGGAAATACAGATAAGAAAAGCATGTTGTGCTATTTCTGTGGCTGACTGTTGCCATTCAGAGAGCAATGATTGGAATGTAGGTATTGCACAAAGGAAGATACCTGGAATAGTCTCCTTATGAAGCAACATTCCTTGGAACACTAGGTGTTTTCATTTGTTGACCTTGGATGGAGTTCGCAGCTAGAGAGATGGCTATCAAATGATAGGTTGGGCTGGGCTGAATTAGGGGCAGGAACACAGACCTTACTGAGTTACAGCTCTGAATCTGCCTTACGTGTACTGGAGCCAGGCAAATGAAATATGTATATGTCTGTGTCACTGTTTGAAATTTTGTCTGACCCATGTATTTAACAGTTTATGAGTATAGCTTGGTTGTGAGAAAAATAAGCAAAATTTCTGTCTTATTTGGCTTCAAAGCACAAGAAATCTGCATTGGCCCTTCTTGCCTGCCTATCAAATAACATTCTCTCTTGCTATACATACTCTGTTTTATTTGCCCAAATATGTGCTTTAAATGCAATTCTCTCCTTCTGTCTATCTATCTATCTATCTATCTATCTATCTATCTATCTATCTATCTATGTATTTATTTATTTAAACAACTCTTCTTTTGGTTGTCAATGTCCAGCTTCTGCTTGCCCACCTGTATCTGAGTTAGAGACCTGAAGGTGAATCAAACAGGCTTGCTCTTCTGTGGCACTGCCTAGTGGCCTCACATGGCTACACAGTTGTCAGCAGTCAAATGATTGAAGCCTTAGATGTCAGAATGTTGCATAGGATGGTAGGGGGAGGATAGGGATAAAGTAGTAGTATACCAACATTTATAAGTTCCAGGTACTAGGCTCAGAATTCACAAATTTCAGCTCTTTTAAACTCTACAAGATCTCTATGGGTTAGATATCATTCTCTAAATTCTGCTATTCATATTAGCTAAAATTCATTGAATATTTCTCTTGAACAGAGCTCTGTGCTAGATGCTTTATATACCATTAGCCCATTTTTCCTAGTAATAAAACTATGAAGGTATTTATGAATTATGTGGTATTTTGACTTTAACTGTTAGGATCTCTAATTGGCTCCAGCCCTTACTTGCTGTGTGACCTTGAACAAATTACTTAACTTCTCTATGACTCTTTTCTCACTTATAATAACACATACATCATAAAGTGAACACTTCTAAATTGTTTTAAAAAGTGTTTGACACATAGTAAGCATTTAATATGTCAGGTAGTGTTGTTATTAATAATAGTAGCTACACCTCCTGCCCCAGTACAGCTAAAGATTGCTAGACAAAAACAAACAAACAACCCACTATACCAGCCTCATACATTTGACCAGCCTCATACATTTTATGTTCATAATCTCAAATAGATACTTAATAGTACCAAGCAGCCCTACATGTATTTCCCTTTCATGTTCATGTTTAGATTCCCCCAAACAACTCTTTCCTACCCCACTGTTCTCATTTCTTCTATAACACAACCATTCTCACTCTCAGCTTTTGACCTGGACTCATTATTGAGAAAATAAGCAATTAGCTAGGAGATCTTTCATCTCACCCCACCATATTTGCTGACATACCTGTTCTCTGCCCTCTGCTTTTTGATAAGGGATAACGTTTCCATTACCATCAAATGGTAACTCTTTCAATTACACATCTGGATGTAATGACATCCAAGTCTTTTCAAAAACTTGGCTACTGTCTTTGTTAAATAACCAAATTCTCCATTTCTACTGGATCACTGCCATCAGCATACAACATACACCCTGAAAATTTCCTGCCTGAGGACGCACCCACCTCTAGCTGACATCCCATTCTCTATTCCCCTTGTTCTAGGTAGAATGGGGAGAAAAAACATTTCAAAAAGAACTCTATTTCCACTATATCCTTGAGTCTGCCTTTGTCTAGGTCACTAATGATCACAATGAAACCAAATTCATTGGTGGCATCTTTCTCCTGGCTTTACTTCTTAGCAGGAATTAATGTATCTTCTCTGAGATTCCAAGACACCATGCTCTCCTGATTCCATTCCCCCTTCACTTGCCTTATCTGACTGACCTTTAAATGTTGAAGGTCAGCCCCAGAGCTCCATCCTAGCCCTTTTCTGTTCTCTATCTGTATCTTTACCTTAAAAAATCTCATCAAGACCCTGAGATTCACCTACAAAAAAGTTGAAAAGAGGTATCCAAAACCTGACCTTTCCCTGCAACTCTTGATTTGCGGTTTCCATGTGGATAGATAATAGGTAGCTCCAAATGCCACAACCATAATTATTTTTAAGAATAAGAGCAACTGTACATAAATAATAACAATATAATACATTTAAGAAAATTAATATCAAATATTAATATTAACTGTATTAATATTAATAGGATATATTAACTGCATTTAATATGCAGTAAATATTTGAATTTCTTCAATTGTTCAAAAAAATGTCTTACAGCTGGGCTTTATGGGATTTTTTTTAAAAATCTGTGCTTCAACCATTATATGCCATTTAGTTATTCTTCTTTAGTTCTTTTTAAAAATGTGTATAATTATTATTATTATTATTTTATTTTTTTAATATTTTAATTTTTTAAATTCAGTTTACATTCAGTACTATTTTGTATCAGTTTTAGGTGTACAGCACAGTGGTTAGATAATAATATACTTCACAAATTGTCCCCACCCTATTTCCAGAACCCACCTGGCACCTTATAAAGTTATTATAATATTATTGACTATATTTTCTATTCTGTACTTTACATCCCCATTACTATTTTGCAACTACCAGTCTATACTTCTTAATCCCTTCACCTTTTTCACACAGTCTCCCATGTCCCCTCCCTCTGGCAACCATCAGTTTGTTCTCTGTATCTATGAGTCTGATTCTGTTTTGTTTATTCATTTATATTTTAGATTTTTAGTTCTTTAGATTTCACATATAAGTATAGTATTTGTCTTTCTCTGACTGACTTACTTCACTTAGCATAATAACCTCTAGGTCCATCCTTGCTGTCACAAATGGTAAGATTTCTTTCTTTTTTATGCCTGAGTAACATTCCGTGTATCTGTTAATGGGCACTTGAGTTGTGTCCATAGCTTGGCTATTGTAAATAGCACTGCAATAAATACAGGGGTGCATACATCCTTTTGAATTAGTGTTTTGGGTTACTTCAGATGTATACCTAGAAGTGGAATCACTGGATTATAAGATAGTTGCATGTCACAACCATAATTTGGATACCATACTCAAGCATGTTTTCTGTCCAGTTTTTGTTTTTGTCAGTAAGTACCATGACTATCCATCTAGTTGATCATATCAAAAGCCCCAGAACCTCTGATAAGAAAACTTTGATACCTCTATCTCTTCCTTTACCTTGAAAATATGCTCTGCCTTTGTCTATTCCTCTCTAAATGGGCATTTTCCACTAGCAAAAGCCCCATCATTTCTTACCTCACTTCTGAAATGTATAATCAGCTTAGTATCCTCATCCCATACCAGACAACTACAATCTATTTTTCAGGCAGCAGAGACATCGGAAAATATAACCAAATCACACCACTTCTCTTTTAAATCCATCCAATAGCTTCTTTTCACATTGTAATTAAGTCCAAATGTCTTATCTTGCCTTACAAAATGCAATATACTGTCTTTGTAGAAAATGATCTTAAAGCTTTTCCTTAATTTTGAGAGTTTTCCAGTAACTTTCCAACAAGTTATTATTATTTTAATCTAAGTTAGCCAGAGTCTAACTTAGTGGTTTATAGTTAAAGAACTATAATTATATAACCGAAGACTAGACTTCTATTTAATGTTGGTTCTCCACAGGAAAAAACTTGGGATATGTAAAATGATGGACATATCAACCAGAATGCAAAGTCCTTCCATGAGGGACGAATTGGTTTCATGTATGTAGAAGTATAATGAGAAATACATGTACACACACAAAAATAGTGAGTGATATTTAATAAGATTTTTTTAGTTGCTTTGAATTTGCCCACAATTTCTCTATGAACTCTGTCTTTTCCTAAATCTCAAAAACAAAGTAAAACAGTCCCATTTTGTTCTGGAGATAAAAATAACTGGCAAAGAAAATAACTGGACCAAGATAACTTATCTATAATACTTTTAGGGGCCCACAAAAATATTTTAAACTTTTTTAAAATCAAAAGAAATAATTAATATGACAATAATTAACATATAATAATAAATCCAGCTTGTATTATATTTATCTTTATACTGAAATAGTAATAAAATGTAATTTTTAATTTTTTTTTTGGAGGAAAGGGTCAATAAAGGTGAGAAAGTGCTAGAAAGGCATCCATGAAAGTCATTCTATGGTCCTGCTACTGGAAGCTTTGTTCTCTACAGAGAATTTGGGGAAAGGAGACTTTAAGATTTCTGGTCTACTAAAATTTCATTGATTGGGGAAGGGGCTGTTATCCTCCAAAAAAGTGGCATAGGGAAGCAAAAATAGAAGCTTTCCTCTCCATTTGTTTGTTTTTGTTAAATAAACCTTGTATAGGGCTAACTGGAAGCAAATCACTATTCTAATTGCTTTCCAATCACACTAAATCATATAATCTATATGTTCCTAGATGAATATGCAGTAAGTATCAAACATCTTTATTAACCTTTGCTAACATACCTCCTTCTCAAGGTGGATGTTGTTTAAGGACCAAAAGAAATGTGAGCACAGAATTTTTGAACATGTAACTTCAATGTAGCAGGCATGAAATAACTGAAAAACAATATTTTATTAAAAGAAAATCTCCAGTTACAGCTCTAGGAGTTGCTATACTATTTAATCTCAGTGATAGTCTATCTTGCTTCAGGAAAACAGGAAGAATGTTTAAAAAAAAAAGACAACAACATTGTGGGCAACGGGAGAGACTGTCAGGGAGCCCCCTCTTTGACCTTCATAAACATAAGTGGGATGACATTAAGATACCCTTCCACCTAAGTTTCTGAGGGCTAATCTCCAGGCTTTCTCTAAATCTGAGATGAAGTTGAAAGTGTGTCACTTCAGCAAGTCACAGCACAACAGTACCTGTCATTCCACATTCTATGAAAGAATACATGTAATATATTTCTTTCTGGTACATATTTAAATGTTTAAGTGCCCATTGGTGCTTAAATTAACTGTTACAAAGACATAAATATGATCCTTCTGTAGTGCTTTCTTTCTAATCAGTTTCAAAAAATTCTTCTCATAGTGAAATTACAAGTTGAAGAATCATTTGAAGCTGAGCTACAGAGAGATCACCTAAGCATTTGTTAAGTCCACTTCATTAGAGACACATGGACAAGACTTGCTCTGGCTAGAAAGAACCTCATGGGGCAAGCCCTTTGTAAACCAACCCTTCTCAAGCTATTAGAGGTAGGGTACTTTCCAAAAGTCCCCAATACTCAAGACTCTACCCTGACCAATTAAAACAAAATCTCTGAGGTGTACCTGAACATCAGCATTTCTAGAAGCTTCCTAGGTAACATTTATACACAGTCAGAATTCAAAAGAAAATGCTAATTTAGTACCAACTGGGTACTAAGGTTACTAACATTTCCAAATAAGATAATCGGCCTTTTGTACCTACAGGTTGTGACCTCTCTCACTTAACCCAACATGTTTTTGTCTTTGTTCTGGGATAAATTTTTAATTTAATAGTGATTACATATACTCAACTCACCATACCTAGTTTCGAAGTCATTCAGGAGTTAAATCCTCATTGTAAAACCTTCTAAGAACTGCAGAGAGGTCACTGAAAGATCCCAGGGCTGGGATCTGAGCACTGAGAGATCCCCTAAGAATAATAATCAGCATTTGATGGTTGTTCACCATGATATGATAGGCAGCATCACTATAGGGACAGTCTACACACCATTGTCAAGAAAGAAAATAAAGCAAGTCAAGAGATCAATACCAAGAAAACTGGTTTGAGGAGAAAGTGAAGCTAATAATTTTTGTTCAAAAAAATGTATTTAGTACCTTCTGTGTTCCTGGAATTGGGCTAGGTATTTTAGGTACAATCCTATCTCAAAGAGCTGAGAGTTTAGGGAGGAAATGCTACCAAATTTCAAAATAATATGGAAACTTATGAGCAGAGTGAGAAAAAATGTGTGACCCAAGGTAATGCATTTGAGCAGACTTCTAGGAAATACAACCTTATCCAAGTCTGGGGAAGTGATTGTTAGTGAAGCAAATTGGGAATGCCCAGGAAACATGCAAAGCCAAGGACAAAGGCATGAAGTCCTGATGCAGTTTGGGGTGTGTGTGGAGGCAGTTGTCAGATCATAAACTGTCTGATAGGATCACAGATATGACAGATCCATGGTGCTGGCTCAGTGTAGAGAGTAGGATTGAGAGTGGGGCTGGGGTAGAGAACAAGATTGTAGGAGGGTAAACAGAAGACTACTGCAATGGTCCAGGTAAGAGATGGCAGGATTTACACAGGCACAATGGCAAAAGAAGTGAATATGAATGGGCAGAAAGCAAAATCAGCAAGACTTGAGGAAAGATTCAATGTGTCAGAGGAAGTAGTGGGAATGAGAGTTGACTAAATAAGAAAAGTCAGTTGCTGGGAGAATGCTGCCCTCAGGATATAGCATTTGAAAAAAAACAAAAACAAAAAAAACGAGCAATGGAAGAGTCTGTCTGGTGGGGACAGGCAATTTATTTATTTATTTTAAAAATTATTTTATTGTTGCAGGCAATTTAAGATAAAGTCCATGAACCACATGAAGGTTTGGAGTGCCAGATTTTAATGGGATGCCATCTGTGTAGCTCAGGGATGGCCCAGCCTTGAGTAGTTAAACTGAATTGGGCATCTGCAGAAAGTGAGGTAGGGAGAAAGATCTTGCTGTCTTGTTCACTTTCATTCTGTGTTTTACTCATCACATTGACAGCTGGGAGTAGTTCTTTGCTAATTCAATTGTTTTTTTGTAAATCCCCATTCATCTGATGATTGATTACAGGTGGCTATAAGCTGAGAAATGACAGAATAGTTTGGCCCCCACTTGCTCCTTCCCTCAGTAAACAGAGGCCTGGAAAACCTGGGGCTGCCTCAAGAAACGTCACATACACTCTAAATGAGGAGCTAAAGGAAGGTGGAACATTTGAATTAATCTCCAGTGGAAACTCCAACCCACTTGTTATGGTCATTCATGGCACAAAAAACCCTCTCATTTTGGCTAAAATCCCAAACACAGAATTGATAAAATGCAGGACAGAAAGTTGGCATGGACCCCGTGGTGATCACCCTGTCCCACTGACTCCCCAGCCTTGGAATTCTGTCAAGACTTGGCTTCAAGGCACATTCCTTCAGCCTTTGGTAGGCAGAGGTGTCTGGCTCTTGCACTGTGTGCATGATTTTAAAAAGACTAAGAACAGGCTCTAAGCAAACCACTGCTTTTTAAAGGTTAAATCTCACTGCTCCAAGAGTGACCAGAAAACACAAATACATTCCAGATCACTCAATCCACAGGTGCAGAAGCTGAGTGCTGCAAATTTCATGTGCAGACTGACAGGGCCTTTTCTTTGAGTCTCCAGATGCAAAGGGAATGTTTTATATACAGGAAGACACAGACTACACAGGGACAGCTGGACTTTGGAGAAATAAAGTATGGACATGTAGTTAACTCTACCATAAATCCTGATATCAAGCCACCAACATAGGAGGAGTAAAGAAAGCATTCAGGAGAATTTCATCCATAATTATTCTTTCCAATAATTTTGAGTGCTTACTATATGGCAGACATTTTCCAAAGATATTTTCCTGTCCGAGAAAAATTTCTCAAACTAGAGAAATGTGTTTCTTGCCACTTAGAAATCACTGTACAATTTGGTGTGAGAACATTAATCATACTGTTTGTCTCTTATACATATCACCAGGAAAGTGATTTTATGACTTAATGACCTAGTCCCTTTACATAAATATCCTGGAGAGAAACAGAGCTGGAGAAGTGAATTTCACAAAGGAAGCAACCTGCATGAAGGAGGTTGAGAAATGTTTAACTTGAAGTACAATTGTTGGTTTCTCTTGTGCCCAATGGTGATGTTTCCAGGAGGCTGTTGCCATAAAGAGCTATAGGTTTTTAAGTTCTCCATGAATAGGAACACAAATTATTTTATGGGAAAACTTTAATGATGATGATGAGAGGGGGAACTAAGCTAAGGAAAATACTGAATGAGGTAAAAAAAGAAAGAAAAAAGCACAAGAATAACCTGAGAACTATAAAGTTAGGAAAGTATTCAGGGACATAGATATCAGAGTATCATTCATTCAGAGATATTTATTTAGCCCATGTTAATTTCAGTCCATATTTGGTAGTAGGGATATAATATTAAGTAATAAATCATACTTTTATGAAACTTTTGTTATAGTGATTGAAAAGAGAAAACTGAAAAAAATAAATAAGAAAAATAGCAAATTCTGAGTTACACAGGTAGTTTAAGTGGTATGTGTACTTGTCTTGGGATAGGTATTAATTTGGTTAACACCTAGAAGATAACATTTAGGCAGAATCCAATGGCTAAATGAAAGAGTCATTCATTCTTTGAGCAAATAGAGCAGATTCTTTGACTTTCTAATCATTTCTGTTCCCAGCCCAAGGGATGAGCTGGTGTACCCTTCACTATATCCTCAATTTCGTTACCCATCAGAATCATGCTGTTGCTGAACTGTAAGAGAACATCTGATTTTGGAACCATAGAGACTAAGACACAAAAAGACTAATACCTACCTTCTGTGTTATCCTCTGGCCAAATCCCAGATCACTTACTCTGTTTGCCAGGTGCTTCTGAGTTACTCCCGATTCTTCCAAAAACATCAAGAAACCTACCCAGAGCATATGCTCCAATCTCTTCAGAACAAGGGTATGAATTTTTTCATTTAGCTCATGCAGTTAGAAAAGGAAAATATTAGGAAGTTGGAAGGCAAAATGATTTAAGATAGCAGTAGTGTATTCTATGGTATTTAAAGTACCAACACATAGAGAAGAGATAGGAGATCCTTTGCATATGTATAGTGTTAACTGTGATATTTCACCCAACTAGCCACTTTTTAGAAAGGATGGAAAAAAAATAAGAGTCTTGTTGGTGGGGAGGAGGGGAGATTGTGAGTTGGAGCTAGAAAGCGGTGAGCTCATGGGAGGTCAGGTTATGAGGTAAAGTGAGAGTAAAGATAGAAAATAGGTGTCGTGTGTGAGAGAATAGAATTAACCACAACAGTAATAAAGTTCAGGAAACAGTGAAGTGAGCTAAGATCCAGGAGCGGTGCTGTGTAATATTTACAATCATATGGAACAGCTATTATTTACAATAGTAATGGAGCAACAATCATATGACAAAATCTGTGTGGTCTGAATAACAAGAATAGGAAGTACAGGACCTAGAGTAGTGTGCTATTGGAACACAAATGAAGTGAAAGATGGAAAATTAAAAATACACCATGAAAGAGAGAACAAGGGAAACCAGTCAAACAATACAATTTAACAAACCAAGCGAAGAAGACTAAACGGAAAGAAGAGAAATGCAAAAATATTAATAAAATAAAAGATGTAAGAATAATGAAAAAATAATAATAATACAAATATACAATAACTTGCAAGTTCTCTGGAGTAGCAAACTGAAAATATTTCACTGTCCCAGTTGTTGGGATGACCCCTCTTTGGGTCTAACTCTGGTCTTTTCACAGCTCCAGGTTTTATTGTCTCACTTGTGGAAATTTAAAAAAAAAAAAAAAAAAGAAGGAAGGAAGGAATAAAAAATGAAAGAAAGTGGGAGGAAAGAATGAATGAAAAAAGAAAGAAGGAAAGAACGGAAGAAAGAATTTTAAAAATTAAAAAAAAAAAAAAACAGAGCCTTCTGCAGGCTTTAGATCAGTCAAGTCATTTCTGCTGGTCTTCCTGGCTGCAGCAGGCTGAGGGGGATTGGTTTCACTTTTCTCCCTTCCCGAGCCGCAGTCTTTGCAGTTGCCCAGCCTCCAGCCCAGTTCCTCAGTTTGCTGTGGGCTCTCCAGTGCCCTTCTGCATCCAGGCTACACCATTAGTCCACCAGTTGTGCTGTCCTTGATGTGCACCAATTAGGGGCAACTCACACACCACCTTCTCGCTCTTTGCTGTCCTAGATGCTAGTGACTTTCAGAGTCCCTTCAGGGTAGTTCAGCTCCCCAATTGAGTTAAGTCTTTGGGGGAATTACTTACTCCCTGAGCCCAGCAGCTCTCCTTTGTGCAGGGGCTAAGTGCAATGCTTCTGGGCAGTGGGGTCAAGCACACTCTGTCCCAGGGTTGCGGGCCTGAGCACTTGGCCTCTGCTGCTGGGGTGGGACAGGCAGCCCCCAGGCTGTGGGGTCAGGTGCACGCTATCCCCAGGGCTGTGAGCCTGAGCGCTCAACTGAACAGAGGTAGGGGCTCAGGAGGCAGGGGCAGCTGCTGTGGGAGAATTCCCCAAACAGCCACTGAGCGACTCTTTTTTTCTTTTCCTTTTTCAAAAATTCCTCCTATCTAAGCCTGCTGCTCCAAACAAGCGCCTGGCCTCTCACACAGCCCGACTGGGGACTGACCAGGTCTGGGCCTGTCACTGCCCAACTCTTCCCAGCTGGTGACCAAAGTCTCAGTGGGCGCACACAGCCCCTGTGTGTTTGCCACTTGGTCATTATTCCCCCCCTGCGACTTCTAGCATCCAGGTTCCTCCTGGTGCTGCTCAAACCTTGTTTGGCAGGAGAGGAACCATTGACCTGGCTCTCTCCCAAGAATCCTGCGGCAGACCTGGCAGACACCGGAACTGGGGCTGCAGCTGCCCTGGTCCCTGTGCTTGTCCCAGGGACCTTATTGTCCTGGAGCACTCTCCTTACCATCTGATTTTTCAATGTTCTCTACAATTTTTGGTCTCCAATATTCATGTATGCTGGAATACCGTTGGCTGTTCACTCTGTTCCTCCGAAGGTCAGCTAGGTGTTTCACCTGCAAGGGGAAGTGGACTCTGCTCCCACCTATCTTGCCACCATCTTCCCTCCGAGATTATTTTCTTAGTTTCCCTTTTTGATACTTCATTATTGGTATATAAAAATACAAAAACAATTTAGATATTTATTTTGTATTTGACTACTTTATTGAATTTATTTATCAGTTTCAGTAATATTTGGTGGAATCTTTTGGGTTCTCTATATAGTCTTATGTCATCTTCAAATAATGACAGTTTTACATCTTCTTTTCCAGTTTGGATCCCTTTATTTCTTCTTCCTCTCTGATTTCTGTGGCTAGGCCTTCCAGTACTATGTTGAATAAGAGGCAACACTCTTTGCTCTTAAATACACTACTTGAACTCTCAGGACATGTAGGTATGTTTTCTTTCCCCACTTTACAAGCATTTAAACTGAAGCACTAAGGGAGGGAAATTCACCTGGAGTAACACTGCCCTTAAATGTAACTACACCCATGGGATTTGAATCCAGATTGGCTCAGCTCAAAGACAAATTTCTTTCCATTATAGTGAGAACAATTATATACAAGGTCTCTCCAGCCCATTATTTACAGGGGAAATCATTTAAGTACAGGGAAAAGCAGTACTTACTCACCTTGTAGGCCCTCAGAACAAAGACCCTCAGGTATTCAGAGCTCCACCTCTATGGTTACAAAATGGTGGAGGAAATATCCAGCTTCATAACATCAAAACCATCCAGAAGAGAGAGAGTCTCTTCTTTCTGTTTGTCCTGGAATCTGTTATCTCTCGATGGCCCAAATTGTTGGATTTCTATTTTTCTACTGATCACAGGGCCTGAAGGTGGAAACACTGATAAATTTAAACCAATTTGGGGCATTCATGAATCTGTAGGTGGGGTTTTTTCACCTTATCTCATGGCTAAACAGGAGAAAGGAAATACCTTCCCCTACCCACTGCCAGACACCCCCCACCAGAAACCAATCAGGATATAATAGGTAAAGTGATAATATATACTGAAGAGTAAACAAAAAAATTTATAAAAATTAAGACTGTGCTAAAAATATGTTTGTGTACAAAGTCATATATTTACTGAAAAAATGAAATCATAAACATGATCTTCAGCATTCTTCTATAATAATAGGCTTATGGGAGAATTTCATTTTATTCTTGATGCTTATCTTCAATATTTTTGTTTTCTCTCTACAATAAACTTAAATTATGTGTAGAAATGAAATTTAGAACATATTTTAAACATATACTTTTTTCTTTAGCACAATTATTCTTCTCAACATCAGTATCTATATTATAGAATCTAGACAGCCAGCATTGTGTAAAATTACTTTTATTTTCATGGATATGTCCCCTAGAGCAAGGGACATAAAGGAAAGAATAAACAAATGGGACCTCATCAAAATAGAAGTCTTCTGCAAGGCTAAAGAAAACAGTATTAAAATGAAAAACGAAATAACCATATGGGAAAACGTATTTGCCAATGATACCTCAAACAAGGGCCTGATCTCCAAAATATATAAAGAACTCACAGGACTCCACTCCAGGAAGACAAACAACCCAATTAAAAAAGGGGCAAAGGACCTGAACAGACACATCTCCAAGGAGGAGTGTCTGTTCAGAGGGCCCAGTTACATATGAAAAGATGCTCAGCATCACTAGCCATCAGAGAGATGCAAATTAAAACCACAATGAGATAGCACTTCACACCAGTCAGCATGACCATCAACAAACAAATCAACAAAAAGTGTTGGAGAGGATGCGGAGAAAAGGGAACCCTAGTACATTGTTGGTGGGAATGCAGACTGGTGAGGCCACTGTGGAAAACAGTATGAAATTTCATCAGAAAACTAAAAATGGAACTGCCTTTTGACCCAGCAATACCACTGTTGGGGTTTTACCCTAAGGATTCTGAAACACCAATTCAAAAGAACCTATGCACCCCAATGTTCATAGCAGCACAATTTACCATAGCCAAGTGCTAGATGTAACCTAACTGTCCATCAGTAAATGAGTGGATCAAAAACAATAGTAAATTTACACAGTAGAATACTATGTAGCAGAAAGAAATAAGGAGCTCCTACCCTTCATGACAGCATGGATGGACCTAGAAAGTATTATGCTAAGTGAAATAAGCCAGGGAATGAGGACAAATACCATATGATCTCCCCTATGAGTGGAACCTAATCAAAACAAAGGAGAAAACAAAATAGATCCAGAGACATTGAAATAAAGAACAAACTGGTAGTAACCAGAGAGGAGGAGGGAGAGTGATAATAGGGGTAGGGCCATCAGGGAACACATATAAAGGACACATGGACAAAGCCAAATGGGGTAGGTTCAAAGGTGGGAGGCAGGATGCATTTGGTGGGTGGGCATGGTGGTGTGAAAATGGAGACAACTGTACTCAAGCAGCAATAAAAAAAAAAAAGAAAAAAAAAAACACTTCCTTGTGGTATTATTATCTTAGTAGCTTATACCTTACTACAAAAGCTCACTTTAAAGAAAACACATCTTTCTTAAGAAAAACAAAATCCAGAACCTTATAATACTAGATGGAGAATTTTCTCATGGGGAGGAAGGATGAGGTAATAAGCCCACCTTCCTCTCCCTGAGAAGTTCCCTCACCATAGATCTTCTCCCCACCCACCAGTTCAGCAGGTGCTCTTGGCCTTTATCACTTCTGCACACATTCCAACTAAACACCTTCACTTATTTGCCTCTTCACATAGCTGAAAAGATGTTGGAAATTTAACAAATATAATAAAAGAATTTACCAGTGAAAGAAGGATTATAAAAGATAAATAAGCCTAAAGCACCATGATCTGTTACATATGTCACGTTCTTTAGGGAGTATGGATGGGAGCTCACAAAGATGAAACCATCCAGAGACAAGAGGGCTGCGTCCTATTCCCCAGATCCATCCTAGCTTTCTCCAAGTTTCCTTTTCTCTGAGGAAGGGAGGGTGTATTACATATATCTATCAACCTCTCAGTTATAAGAATGACTTCCATAGTTAGGCCCTAGATGGTCAACAAAAGTATTTATTTCTATTAGCTTCTTTGTAGAGATAAGAAAATAAAATGTCAAACCATGGTTCCTGCTCTAAGCAATTTATCACTTATGATGGAAATATCCAACAAATGCCTGGAATCCATTCTAGAACACCAAGAATGAAATATGCAAATACTGTCTATTTGTCATTTAGCTCATGGATGAGGGTCTGTCTCCAACATCACGGTTTCCCTAAACAATAATAAACTCTTATGAACCAACTGCAATGGCCCCTCTTCCACAAAGCCTTCTCTGATTTCATCCTACAAAGTTATAAAATTACTTTTCTTCTGAACTCCCTGTATATACTGTGCTTCTGTTGGCAGATATTTCACAATTTAGGGTTGGGGACACACCCTCTGAGAAACATAAAATAATAGCAACAGAAATAATAATTACCCTTTATTGAGAACTTATAAGCTAGATAATATAATGTATTTTACAGTATCTCACTTAGCATTGATACTAATATTATGAACTTCAAAATAATTATGTAACTCATCTAAATAACATATTTTATGCCAAAGACCTTGCTTTGATCACCAATGCCTCCTGAAATTTTTCAAATTATCCTTCTCTCCCTCCATCCTGCCAGCCTGCATTTCTGGCCACCCCATCATGTCCATATGCTCTTGACAAACAACAGTAAATCTTTGGGATTAGGAGCAGGGGACCTCATCCCTCCTATGTACTGAGTGAAATGATATTGAGAACCACTTTTTGATCTTATTTATCTGCCTTGTCTGCCTACTGGGTTTTGTACTCCTGTACAAGAGAAACTGTACTTTCTCACCTATCTACCATCTCTGTCATATACCATCACTGTGGAGCCTAGAACAATGTCTTGCTCCTATCATTTTTAAATGAGTTTTTAATAACATTTTTAATAAAAAAAGAACACTAATTAGAATAAACAGATTATATAAGTGAAAATAATGTAAAATACAAGTGATAATGTTTGCAGGAAGAGAGGCTTCCTGGAGGAGGCAACATTTATTATTTCTTTTACCTGGAAGAACCCTTAGCAGAGATGAAGGTGAGAGGTGATCTAGTTGGGAAGAATTGCATAATGGTCTAAAGTAAAACATTCTTCGTTGAGAAATGATGGCACTAATAGATTTCCTATGACCATAGAACAGATGAGAAAGTTTAATTCTGGGAATTTCTGTTTTCTGTCCCAGGAATTATTTCTTGGGTATTATCATTTCAGTGGATGAAGACACATGCTAAAAATAGGTTACTCATGTTTTCCTTATAATTACTACATGTGTCAGAAGAGACTAATGACCCCGTGCCACACTGTTTTCTTTTTACTTCTGTTGGCCCCAAACAAATAAACCCAATAAATATTATTAGAGTCACATATGCTCATTAAGGGTTGTAGTCAGTGGCTATGTTTATTTTACTGTGTAATAGATGATGAAACCATGTGAGTGAAGTAAGATGGGATGGTTTTCCCATTTTCCCATCATAACACTGAAGATTTGCTCATTGTTTTTCACTGGCTTGTATTTGAAATAGAACAGCGTACTAAAGCACTTATTCATTTTGACGTGTCTTAAAGCAGTCCACATTCACATCTTCTAATCTAGTTAAATGATACATGATAGATATTTGAAAGCGGTTCTTCAATATAGCACTAAATGGTTAAATAAGCATTTGCAGTGGCTACACAACTAGTGTAAAAGCTGTCAAATACAAAACAGTATATTTTAATAACTTACTAATTCATCTTAATTGAGAATTTTGTCAGTAATCATTTTACAGATTAGAAGACAACATTTGACTTATGCTATCTAAAATTTACATTATAAAAAGCCAAAGTATACTGTACTTGACTATTGTCTCTTTTTTAAGGCTCCAGACCAGTAAAAGAAAATAGCCACTGTAATTATTTCCTAATGAAATTACCACATATTTTCATATCAAATTCTCATGGCTTTCATATTGTAAAAGAGACTGAAAAATGATGAGTCTTCTGTAAATTCTTACCAAAATGATAAAATTGTACCTGAGATGTGACTATCTATAAAAGCTTCTATCCTCTTTTTGCATTAATCCATCCTATCAACAGAGTGATTTTCTAAAATACAACCTGATCAAATCACTCTCTCACTGAAAACCTTCAAGGGTCCCTAAAAACATAATCCAAACACCTTTGCCTGAAATATATGACTATTCATATTATGGCATATATTAACTCCTTTTTAAATTCTCTTTTCACACTTTTTTTTTTACCTCCCTTCTCTGTAATTTACAATCACCTTGAACTTCTAATGTTGTGAAACTTGTAGGCTTTTGCTCTTCAGCCTTCAAATACCCTCCCCATTATTTTCTGGGTAAAAGTGTTTTATTATGATACCACCCAACTATAACTTCTGAGGTTTTTGTTTTTCTGATTTATCCCCATGCACACAGTAATACCCTTCTCTGTGCTCCTCTACTAGTCATTCTCCAGGCATTCATAATACATTTCCATCATTCTGCATTTTCAATGTGTTTTTAATGTCTACTGCCCATCCCCTGGATGATTTTGGGTTTTTCTGAAAGTAAAAGTTCAATGCTGATACAACCCCTGGTCCCAAGGAGGTGTTCCATAAATGTCCATTTACAAAACAATGGAATGAATTAATCACACACTGTTTCTCACAGAAAAAGAATATACCCAGAGTTTATGCCTTATAATGAATGCCCTGATGCTAGTTGCAATCTTGGATGGGAGTTTCAGACTGATGCCAGGGACACAGTTCTGCAGCAGTGTTCAAGTGGCTGTTAGTTTCCAGTTAAAACCAAATATACCCAAGAAAATATTAGTAGTGATTATCTGAATAACCACCCTTCTCTTTGTCCCCATAAAACTAGTGAACACATACACTTTTTTTGAAAAAGCTCCTCTGAGTTTCTGCTGAGGTGTATTCATTTAGAAGAACAAAAGGGTGATTAGCATGTCACCAACCAGACAGCAGTAATTATATGTTTGGCAACCAGTTCTACAGGGAAACAAGCCTGTGTTTATTTTCCAAACAGACGTCAGGAAACTGACTTGGTGGGAGAAGTACAATCTTATAGGGAAAGCTACACAAGACCAACGAAAACAATTGCACTTGATAGTGATAATGGTTCTACCAACATCATCCAAAGCTGCTCTGCAGCTGTATACTCAACGCCATTTTAAACAGTAGCCCATGGAAAACAGTTAAAGAAAGAAAATGACACAGATGGGAGGAGCTCTAGAGATAATTTTATCAACACCTTTTATTACTCAGATGTCAGTGTAATAACTAAGAAATGAGTCCTACTTGCTTATCTTATTTGGGATATAGGAAAACTTCAGGTGAAGATAATAAAGGCAGCAACATGATAGAGTGGTCAGGCCATCAGTTCTGGAGTCAGGCAGGCCTGGGTCCATCACTTATCATCTGTATGGCCAGAGACAAGTTATTTTACTTCTTTGAAGCACAGTTTTTTTCCACTGTAAAATTTAAAAACACATACTGCTACTATCTTTTTAAGATGGTGTGATAGGGATTAGAGATTCCGCATATGGAACATTTAGCCCAGTTGCTGAAAAAATAGGGGTCCTCAATATTGAGGCTGCACAACATCTGAACATTTGGATTTGTGAAGAACTCTGGGAGGAAGGAAGAAGCATCATTTTCCACCATGGAAATTCTAAGGGGAAGTTCTCTGTCTCTGGGAGAGTAGATGCTTGGTTGAAAGTATCCAATCAGAACCTCTGTACAAGGCTCTGAATCTGAAAGGGAGGGGCTTCAGGAGTTCCACCCAGTGCCCTTATCAAGATCCTGCCGGCCTGCATTCTGCAATAGGCTCCCATAGCACAGGCTTCCTTAGTCCCTTCATGTACTCTGTGCCTGACATTTCTGAGTGCTCTTTGATATCTTCCAGTAAACCACTTACTTTTTTAGATTAAATTAATTAATTACTGCTATTTCTGACTAAGATGTTCATTATAAGTATAATTATAATAGAGGCAGACCAATGCTTTCCAACCCATTCACATTCCATTGTTAACACACCTTATGTTCTATAACCTCTTCAGTTATAACTATGGCTTAATTTTCTGTGTTCATAAAGAGATAGGAGTCTACAAACATGGGAAACTGTGGATGAACCACAAGCTCAATTTAAGTCATAAGATTAAGCAACTATCTACACAAACCTAAAACAAGAAACATCCCTGTCTACTCTGAGTTTAAGGGTCCATCCTAAATGGCAGCAAGGAAGAATGACACAGCAAAAGCCTCCAAAATTCAGTCTCACTAAATAAGAGCCAGTTACAGAAGTGGTCCTCTAGGGCAGGCATGACTTTGTGCTAAGTCACCAGCAATTTTATGATGTTTTTTGTTGGAGAGAAATTTATGAGAGATGTGTTATGTCTAGAAACAACCAAAACAGCTCTTTTTCTGAATCACCAAGAAATAGGTGGAGGAAGAAGATAATACAATATAGAATAAATCAGGAAGGAGTGAGCAGTCTTGGACACTGTCTGTTACCAAGGGAATGATGGGGGTGAGCAGGCCTTGGACAAGCATCAACCAAATCACAGAGCCCCACCCTAAAGGAAGATGATATACAAATGGAGGAATATAAGAGTGATAAATGCAAACTGAAACTCAAATGGGACAATAACACTAAGGTACTTACACATACATGTAATAAAACAAATGAAGGAAAATATTAATCAGTAGCTTGTGCCAAGTTCCATTATTGTGATGGTTCTTAACATTTAGTATAAATCAGCATTATCAGAGGCTCTTGTTAAAAATGTAGATCCTCGGGCCTCTTGCCCAGTAGGTGCTGCTATAATGGCTTCTTGAGTGGAACTTTAGATGCATTTTTTTAAACAAATTTGAAAGTGCAAGTTGCATTTCTCGTTATCTTTTAGAAGAGTAAATAAGGTTTTTTAGTTTCAATAGGTGCAATACTAGGTCATATTATCCTAGGATAATATGTTTGAGACTAAGATACCTGATATTACAGCATTATAAATAATCAGGGAGAATGAAAATCACTTGTGAAAATCTGATTTTCAAGATAGATTTATTATCTGGTGATATATACAACACACTGGTAATAATAGTTGCCATAACTGAGCCCTCACTGTGGCTCTCTGTTAAGTGCTTTACATGAATTAAAAAGTTTGCTCTTCAAAACAACTCTATGAGGTTGGTTTTTTATTATTTACATTTTACAGACAGCAAATGATAAACAGAGAGGATGAGAATCATGGACATCATATACAGTGATGGTTAATTTTGTGTCAAGTTGACTGGGATATGAGGCACTCAAGCATTCGGTCAAATATTATTCTAAGTATGTCTGTGAGGTTATTTCTGAATGATATGAACCTTTGAATTGGTAGACTGATTAAAGCAGATTCTGCTGCCTAATGTAGATAGGCCATCCAATCAATTAAAAACCTGAATAGGACAAAAGTCTAGTAAGAAGAAAGAGCCTGACTGACTTCTGAGTTGGGACATTGGTCTTCTCTTGGCTTACAGGGGTGTCCAAACTTTTGGCATCTCTGGGCCACTCTGGAAGAAGTGTTGTCTTCCACTACACATTAAATACATTGTGACACATAATCACAAAAAATATCTCATGTTTTAAGTAAATTTATGATTTTGTGTTGGGTTACACTCAAAGCCATCCTGAGCTGCATGAAGCCCATGGGCCACAGGTTGGACACCCCTGGTAGAACTTACAGCTTAACTGTACTGGTTCTCAGGCATTTGGATTTAGACTAGACCTTCCACTATCAGCTCTCTTCTGTGTGTCCAGCTTGCTGACTGCATATCTTGGGACTTTCAGCCTCCAAAACTGAGAAATTAATTTTTGCTGTTTAAGTCACCCAGTGTATGGTATTTTGTTATGGCACCATGAGCAAACTAAGACAGATTTTGGTGCTAAGAAATGAGGCATTGCTGTAACAAATGCCTAATGTATAAAAAAGGCTTTGTAATGGGTAGGGACTAGAAGAGTTTTGAGGTGAGTGCTAGAAATAGGGACATTAATAATGACTTTGGTGAGATCTCAGAATCAATGGAAATGAGGAACACTTTATTGCCACATAGAGAAAAGGTCATCCCTGTTTTAAAATGGCAAAGTACATGGTTGAAGTGTGTTCATGTCCAACTATTTTGTGGAAGGTTGGCCTTGTAAGTGATGAAATTGGATATTTAGCTAAAGAGATTGCTAAGAAAATTAGAATGGTTTCATTCTTTCTCTTTGTAATTTTTATATTTCAATTACTGTTGACATTTGATATTATTTTATAATAGTTTCAGGTATGCATCACAATGGTTAAATATTTACAGAATTTACAAAATGTTCATCCCAATAAGACTAGTACCCAACTAGCACTGCACAAGTTATTAAAATATTATTAACTATACACTGTATTCCCTATGTTGTACTTTACCTCCCATGACTATTTTGTAACAACCAATTTGTAATTCTTAATCCCTTTACCTTTTTCACCCAGCACCCCCAACACACCTTTACTTTGAAACCATCAGTCTGTTCCCTGTAACATCAGTCTTATCTATGAGTCTGTTTCTGTTTGTTTATTCATTTATTTTTTTAGATGTGACATATAAGTGCAATCATATGGTTTTGGTCCTTCTCTGTCTGAATTATTTCACTTAGCATAGTACCCTCTAGGACCATCCATGTTATCGTAGATGGTAAAATTTTATTCTTTTTTATATGACTACTATTCCATTTTTATGCATACATCTTCCTTAATTGTCTATAAAGATACTTAGGATGCTTTTAATTTTTGCTGTTGTAAATAATTCTGGAATGAATATAGGATGCATATATCTTTTAAAATTAGTGTTTTGGATTTCTTCAGATAAACATCCAGAAGTAGAATTGTTGGGTCATAAGGAAGTTTTATTTTTAATTATTTGAGGAATCTACATATTGTTTTCTATAGTGCCTGCCTCAATCTGCATTTCCACCAAAAGTGCGCAAGGATTTCCTTTTCTCCACATTCTTGGCAACACTTGTTGTTTGTTGGTTTATGAATAACAGCAATTCTGACAGGTGTGAGTTGATACCTCATTGTGGTTTTAATTTCAATGATAATTAGTGACTTTGGGCATCTTTTAATATGCCTATTAGCCATCTGTATGTCCTCTTTAAAGAAATGTCTATTCAAGTCCTCTGCCCATTTTTAATTGGATTGTTTGTTTTTTGGTTGTAAGTTATGAGTTCTTTATACATTTTGAGTAACCTTTTATCAGATGTATCATTGGCCAACATGTTCTCCCATTCAGCAGGTTCTCTTTTCATTTATTGATGGCTTCCTTTGTTATGCAACAGTTTTTAGTTTGATATAGTCAAATTTGCTTATTTTTTTTCTTTTGTTTCCCTTGCCCAAATAGATTTATAAGAAAAGCCAATACTACTAAGAGCAATGTCTAAAAGTTTACTGCCTATATATTTAGTCTAGGAGTTTTATGGCTTTGCATTTTACATTTAAGTCTTTAATTCATTTTGAGTTTATTTTTGTATATAGTGTAAGAAGATGGTCTAATTTCATTTCTTTGCATATATCTGTCCAGTTTTCCAACACAATTTATTGAATAAACTATCATTACCCCATCACATATTTTTGCTTACTTTGTTGTAGAATAATTGACCACATAGGCATGGATTTATTTCTGGGTTCTCTCTTCCTTTGCATTGATCTATGTGTCTGTTTTTATGACAGTACCATGCTATTTTGATTACTACAGCTTTGTAGTAATTTCACAGAAAGTAGCATGATATCTCCAACTTTGTTCTTTCTCCACATAACTGTAGCTATTGAGAGGCTTTGTGGTTCCATACAAATATTAGGTTTGTTTGTTCTAGTTCTGTGAAAAAGAAAATGTCATTGGTATTTTGATAGAGATTATGCTGACTATAAATTTCTTTCAGTAATATGGATATTTTAATAATGTTAACTGTTCGTATCCATGAGCATGGCATATGTTTTAACTTAGTTGTAATTTCTTCAATTTGTTTCTCCAGTGTCTTATAATTTCCTGAGTACAGGTCTTTTACCACCTTGGTTAAATGTATTCCTAGGTATTTTATTTACTTATTTATTTTTGACGCAATTATAAATAAGATTTTTTTTCTTAATTTCTCTTTTGGATAATCTGTTATTGGTGTACAAAAATGCAAATAATTTCAGAGTATTTCTTTTGTATCCTGTTACTTTATTGAATTTGTTCATTAGTTCTAATATTTTTTTATTCTCATCTGCAAATAATGACAGTTTTACTTCTTTTCCAATCAGGATGCCTTTTCTTGTCTGATTGCTATGGCTAAAACTTCCAATAATATGTTGAATAAAAATGGTAAAAGTAAAGATGCTTCTCTTGTTCCTCATCTTAAGGTAAACGTTTTAATTTTTCCCTATTAAGTATGATATTAGCCATGGTTTGTCATATATGACCTTTATTGTGCAGAGATTTGGTTCCTCTATTCCCACTCTCCTGAGATTTTGTCAAATGCTTTTTCTACATCTATTTTCATGTTCATATGATTTGTATCTTTTATTTTGGTCATGTGCCATATCTCAATGATTTATAAATATTGAACCAATCTTTCAGTCAAAGAATAAATTCCACTAGATCATGGTATATGATCTTTTTAATGTATTGCTAAATTTAGTTTGCTAATATTCTGTTGAGGATTTTTGCATTGATGTTTATCAGAGATCTTGGCCTATACTTTTTTTTTTGTAATGCCTTTGGTTCTCAAATTAACATAATGGTGGCCTCATAAAACAAGTCTGCGAGTTTTCTTTCCTCTAGAACTTTTTGGAATAGTTGGAGAAAGATTAATGTTAATGCTTCTTTCAGTTTTTGATAAAATTTATCTGTATATAGTTTTGATTTTCTTTTCCTTAAATAAGTCTCTCTAACATTTCAAATAATAATGGTTTGCTGATGATAAACTCCTTTAGTTTTTTCTTGTCTGGAAGGATCTTTATTTGCTCTTTGATTCAAAATGATAGCTTTGCTGCATAGAGGAATCTTGGCTGTAGGTACCCTCTTTTCTTGACTTTGCATATTTCTTGCAAATCTCTTCTGGCCTGCAAAGTTTCTTTTGAGAAATCAGCTGACAGCCTTATGGAAACCTCCCTGTAGGTAACTAACCACTTTTCTCTAGCTTCTAAAGAGAGATAAAGAGATTCTTTATCTTTGACCTTTGGCAATTTAGTTATGATGTGTCTTAGAGTGGGCCTCTTTGTAACCATCTTGCTTGGGACACTCTGTGCTTCCTGGACTTCCATGTCTATTTCCTTTACCAAAGTAGGAAGTTTTCTTTCATTAATTTTTCAAATAGATTGTCAGTTTCTTGCTTTTTCTCTTCTCCTTCTGGCACCCCTATGATGTGAATGTTGAACCTCTTGAAGTTGTCCAGGAATCTGATTATACTCCCCTCATTTTTTCGAGGGGGGATTCTTTTTTCTTATTATTGTTCTGATTGGTTGTTTTTTGCTTCCTTATGTTCTAAATCATTGATTTTGTTATTAGTTTCATCCACTCTACTGTTGTTTCCCTGTAAATTGTTCTTTATTTCAATTAGTGTATCCTTTGTTTCTGACTGGATCTTTTTTATGCTGTTAAGGTCCTCACTAAGTTCCTTGAGTACCCTTATAAACAGTGTTTTGAACTCTACATCTGATAGATTGCTTATCCTCATTTTGTTTAGTTCTTTTTCTGGAGTTTTTATCTGATCTTTCTTTTGGACCATGTTTCTTTGTCTCCTCATTTTGGCAGGCTCCTTGTGTTTGTTTCTATATATTAGGTAGAGCTGCTATGACTCCCTGTCTTGGTAGCATGGCCTAATGTGGTAGGTGTCCTGTAGGGTCCAGGGGCACAGCTTCCCCTATTACCCAACCTAAATACTCGAGATGTGCCCTTCATGTGGTCTTAGTAGACTCTCCTCTTATAATTGAGCCTTGATTGCTATTGGTAAGTAAATGAGAGAGATTTACCCAGGCCAGTCAGTTGCAAGGACTGGTTGTAAACCCTAACTACCAACCTCTGCCCTCATGGAGAATCAGCTATACAGGGGCAGTGTGGTGGTTCTTCCAACTGGTCTGTAGCTGTCTACTGGGTGTGCAGGATTTGGGTTTTCCTAGGTGATACAGGCCAAAGTTAGCACCATCTGTGTTCTGCCCACCTTGAATGAGCTATGAAGCAGTATACAGATGGCTGCTACATGTGCTGGGCTTTATGAACAATAACTGGAAATACCTACATATCTATCAACAATTAAATCTAAAAAACAAACTAACCATACAAGAAAAACAGAGATAGAATTATGAATACAGAAAGTGTTTTTACGGTTGCTAGATGGGAAGGTGTGTGCAGGAATGAGGGAAGAGGTGAGGGGATTAAGAAGTACAAATAGATGGTTACAGAATAGCCATGGGGTTATAAAGTCCAGTATAGGAAATGGAGTAGGCAAAGAATGTATACTCACGACCCAAGGGAATGAACAATTGGTGGAGGTATCATTTGAGGGAAAGGATGGTACTGGGTTGAGGAAGGTATAGGGGGGAAATTAAGACTAATGTAATAGCATAATCAATATAATATAATTTAAATATTGCCTGTAAAGCCATATGGTCTGGGACACTTGTTCTATGGGAGATTTTTTTATTATTATTAATGCTTCAATTTCATTAGTAGTAATTGTTTTGTTCAGATTTTCCTTTTCTTTCTGATTTAGTCTTAGAAGATAGTATGTTTCTAGGAATTTATCCATTTCTTTCAGATTGTCCATTTTGTTGAGATATAATTGTTTTTAGTATTTTCTTATAATCCTTTGTATTATTGTTGTGTTAGTTGTCACTTCACCTCTTTCATTTTTATTTTATTTATCTGAGTCCTCTCTCTCTCTCTCTCTCTCTCTCTCTCTCTCTCTCTCTCCCTCTCTCTCTTTCATGAGTAAGTTTAAAGGTTTATCAATATTGTTTGGCTATTCAGACAACCAGTTCTTGACCTCATCAATCTATTGTATTGTTTTATAGACTCAGTTTTGTTTATTTCTGTTCTAAATTTTATTATTTTCTTCCATGTTCTTATTTTGAGCTTTTGTTGTTCTTTCTCTAATTCCTTTAGGTATTAGGTTACATTTTTTATTAGGGATTTTTTTTTCATTCATCCTGTATTGCTCTGAAATTTCCCATAGAACTGCTTTTTTTTTTTTTTTGTGCATGTCTCATAGACTTTTGATCATTTGTATTTGCATTTTCATGTGTATCAAGGTATCTTTGGATTTTTTCCTTGATTTCATTGTTAACCCATTCTATGTTTAGTAGCATGTTATTTATCCTTCATGTGTTTATGTGTAGGGTTTTTTTTTCTTTGCTTTTTTCTTGTAATTGATTTCTAGTTTCATAATATTGTGGTCAAAGAAGATGTTTGACTAGGTTTCAACCTTCCTAAATTTATGAAGACTGGTTGTGTGGCCTAACATGTGATTTATTATGTACAATTCATTGTGTGCACTTGAAAAGACTGTATATTCTGTTACTTTGGTGTAAAACGTTCTGAAAATATCAATTAAATCCATCTGGTCTGACATGTTATTTAAAGCCACTGTGTCCTTGTTGATTGTCTGTCTGGAAGATTTAACCATTAATGTCAATTAAATGTTAAAGTCCACTACTCTTTCTATACCACTATTGATTACTTCCTTCCTGATTATCAATATTTGGGGTATTTTTATTTTAATGTTTTATTGCTATTCAATTATAGTTGTGTAGCTTTTCTCCCCATCCCTCCATCCCACCCCAGCTGAACCCTGCTCCTTCCCCACCTCCACCCTCCCCCTTGATTTTGTCCATGTGTCCTTTATAGTAGTTCCTGTAAACCCCTCTCCTTACTGTCCCCTCCCCACTCCCCCCTGCCCATTGTTAGAATCTTCTTAACTTCAATTTCTCTGGTTATATTTTGTTTCCTTTATTCTTCTATTTATTATGCTCCACTAAATGGTGAGATCATATGGTATTTGTCCCTCACCACCTGGCTTATTTGACGTGGCATAATGCTCTCCAGTTCCATCCATACTGTTGCAAAGGGCATAAGCTCCTTCTTTCTCTCTGCTACATATAATTCCATTGTGTAAATATACCATAGTTTTTGGATCCACTCGTTTGCTGATGGGCACTTAGGTTGCTTCCAGTACTTGGCTATTGTAAATTGTGCTGCTATGAACATTGGGGTGCACAGGTTCTTTTGGAATGGTGTTTCAGGGTCCTTAGGGTGTACTCCCAGCAGCGGAATTGCTGGGTCAAAGGGCAGTTCCATTTTTAGTTTTCTGAGGAAATTCCATATTGTTTTCCACAGTGGCCTCACCAGTCTGCATTCCCACCAACAGTGCACTAGGGTTCCCTTTTCTCCACATCCATTCCAACACTTGTTTGTTGATTTGTTTATGTTGGCCACTCTAACTGGTGTGAGATGGTACTCCATTGTGGTTTCAACTTGCATCTCTCTGATGGCTAGTGATGCTGAGCATCTTTTCATATGTCTCTGGGCCCTCTGTATGTCTTCCTTGGAGAAGTGTCTGTTCAAGTCCTTTGCCCATTTTTTAATTGGGTTGTTTGTCTTCCTGGAGTGGAGTCCTGTGAGTTCTTTCTATATTTTGGAGATCAGGCCCTTGTCTGAGGTATCATTAGCAAATATATATTTCCCATACTGTTGGTTCTCTTTGTAATTTGGTGCTGTTTTCTTTAGCCATGCAGAAGCTCTTTATTTTGATGAAGTCCCATTTGTTTATTCTTTCCTCTATGTCCCTTGCTTTAGGGGACATGCCTGGGAAGATGTTGCTGCATGGAATGACTGAGATTTTCCTGCCAATGTGATCCTCTAGGACTTTTCTGGTGTTACAACTTATATTTAAGTCTTTTATCCATCTTGAGTTTATTTTTGTGTATGGCATGAGTTGGTGATTGAGTTTCATTTTTTTGCACGTAGCTGTCCAGATCTCCCAACACCATCTGTTCAAGAGGCTGTCTTTGCTCCATTTTATGGTCCTGCCTCCTTTGTCAAATATTAATTGGATGTAAACACTTGGGTTTATTTCTGGCCTCTCTGTTCTGTTCCATTGGTCTATGTGCCTGTTTTTATGCCAGTACCAGGCTGTTTTGATTACCGTGGCCTTGTAATACAGTTTGATATCAGGTATTGTGATCCCTCCTGCTTTGTTCTTCTTTCTCAAAATTGCTGCAGCTATTCGGGGTCGTATATGGTTCCATATAAATTTCTGAAATGTTTGTTCTATATCTGTGAAATATGTCATGGGTACTCTAATAAGCATTGCATTGAATCTATAAATTGCTTTGGGTGGTATGGCCATTTTGATGATGTTAATTCTTCCAATCCATGAGCATGGTACATGCTTCCATTTGTTAGGGTCTAACCTTAATTTCTTTCTTCAGTGTTGTGTAGACTGAATACAGGTCTTTTACCTCCTTGGTTAGGTTTATTCCTAGCTACTTTATTTTTCTTGTTGCTATATCAAATGGGATTTTTTTCGTGATTTCTGCTTCTACAGTTTCATTGTTGGTGTACAGGAATGCCATTGATTTCTGAGTATTGACTTTGTATCCAGCTGTTTTGCAAAATTCATTTATTACGTCGAGTAATTTTTTGGTGAGGTCTATAGGATTTTCCATGTACACTATCATTTCATCTGCAAACAGTGACAGTTTCATTTCCTCCTTTCCTATTTCGATGCTTTTTATTTCCTTTTCTTGTCTGATTGCTGTGGCTACGACTTCCAATATTATGTTCAATAGGAGTGGTGAGAGAGGGCATCCATGTTTTCTCCTGATCTTAGTGGGAAAACTCTAAGTTTTTGTGCATTGAGTATGATGTTGGCTGTAGGTCTCTCATATATGGCCTTTATTATGTTGAGGAATGCTCCCTCTCTTCCCACATTGCTGAGTGTTTTTATGAGAAATGGGTGCTGTGTCTTATCAAATGCTTTCTCCGCATATTTTGATATGATTGTGTGATTTTTGTCCTTGCTGTTGTTGATGTGATGTATTATGTTTATTGATTTGCGGATATTGTGCCATCCTTGTATCCCTGGGATGAATCCCACTTGGTCATGGTGTATGATCTTTTTAATGTATTGCTGGATACGGTTTGCCAATATTTTGTTGAGAATTTTAGCGTCTATGTTCATCAGCGATATTGGCCTAAAGTTTTCTTTCTTCATTGTGTCTTTATCTGGTTTTGGGATTAGGATGATGCTGGCTTCATAAAAAGAGTTTGGGAGTCTTCCATCACTTTGGATTTTTTTCAAATAGTCTGTGAAGGATAGGGTTTAGCTCTTCCTTAAATGCTTTGTAGAATTCTCCTGTGAAACCATCTAGTCCAGGGCTTTTGTGTGTTGGGAGTTTTTTGATGACTGCTTCAATTTCATCAGCTCTTATTGGTCTGTTCAGGTTTTCTGCTTCTTCATTCAATTTTGGAAGATTATATTTTCTAAAATGTTTCCATTTCACCTAGGTTCTCAAATTTCTTGGCATACAGTTCTTCGTAGTAATTTCTTACAATCCTTTTTATTTCTATGGTATCAGTGATAAGCTCTCCTCTTTCATTTCTAATTTTGTTTATTTAGATCCTCTCTCTTTTTTTCTTGATGAGCCTACCTAAAGGATTGTTGATTTTGTTTATCTTTTCAAAGAACCAGCTCCTGGATTCATTGATCCTTACAATTGTGCTTTTAGTCTCTATGTCATTGAGTTCTGTTCTGATCTTGGTTATTTCCTTCCTTCTGCTTGCTCTGGGCTGTCTTTGTTGTTGTTCCTCCAGTTCTTGTAGGCATAGGGTTAGGTTGTTTGTTTGAAATGTTTCTATCTTTTTAAGGTAGGCCTGTATTGCTATGAACTTCCCTCTCAGGACTGCCTTTGCTGTGTCCCATAGGTTTTTGGTTGTTGTGAGTTCATTTTTGTTTTTTTCCAGAAAGTTTTTGATTTCTTCCATAATCTCTTTCTTCACCCATTCATTGTTTAATAGCATGCTATTCAGTCTCCATGATTTTGAGTGTTTTATGTTTTTTTCCGTTGGGGTTGGTTTCTAGTTTCAGTCCCTCGGGGTCAGAGAAAATGCTTGATATTTCAATTTTCTTGAATTTGTTGAGACTTGCTTTGTGTCCTATCATGTGGTCTATCTTTGAAAAAGTTCCATGTACACTTGAAAAGAATGTGTATTTTGCTTCTTTGGGATGAAAAGCTCTATGTATATCAGTTAAATCCATTTCCTCTAGGGTATTGTTAAGTGACACAATATCCTTGTTGATATTTTGTTTGGAAGACCTGTCCATTTTTGACAGTGGGGTGTTAAAGACCCCTACTATAATTGTGTTGCTGTCAATATCTTTTTTGAGGTCCTCCAAGATTTTCTTTATGTATTTGGGTGCTGCTATGTTGGGTGCATATATGTTTACAATGTTTATGTCTTCTTGGTGGATTCTTCCTTTGGGTATTATGAAGTGACCTTCTGTGTCTCTCTTTATGGCCCTTCTTTTGAAGTCTGTTTTCTCTGATATGAGTACTGCTACCCCTGCTTTTTTTTTTTCCTCTCCGTTTGCTTAGAAAATTTGTTTTCAGCCTTTCACTTTCAGTTTAAGTCTTTTGTCCTGAGGTGGGTCTCTTGTAGGCAGCATATGTGTGGGTCATGTTTTCTTATCCATTCAGCTATTTTATGTCTTTTGAGTTGACCATTTAATCCATTTAGGTTTAAGGTTATTATCGATAGGTAGTTATTCATTGCCATTGTTTCAAACCTGTGTTCCTCTCTCATTCTCGTTTCCTTCCTTTCCTTAAAGCATTTCCTTTAGCATATCTTGCAGAGCTGGTTTGGTGGAGCTGTATTCTTTTAGACTTCCTTTGTCTGGGAAACTCTTTATTTGTCCTTCTATCTTGATTGAAAGCCTTGCTGGGTAAAGTAGTCTCAGTTGCAGGCCATTTATTTTCATGACTTGGAATATTCTTTGCCATTCTCTTGTGGCTTGGAGTGTTTCCATTGAGAAGTCAGTTGCTAACCTTATTGGAGCTCCCTTGTATGTTACTTCCTGTTTCTCCCTTGCTGTCTTTAAGATTTTCTCTTTGTCTTGGAATTTTGCAATTTTCATTATGATGTGTCTTGCAGTGGGCATCTTTGGGTCCCTGTTGCCTGGGATCTCTGTTTTTCCTGGATTTGGGTGACTTTTTCTCTCATCAGATTAGGGAAATTTTCCATCATTACTGTTTCAAACAGGTTTTCTATCCCTTGCTCTTCTTCTTCTCCTTCTGGTATCCCTATTATACGAATATTGTTATGTTTCATGTTGTCCTGCATTTCCCTTACTGCCTCTTCATTCTTTCTGAACCTTTTTTCCTTTTCCTGCTCTTTCTGGGTGTTTTTTTCTACTTTGTCCTCTAGCTCGCTGATCTGATCCTCTGCTTCATCCAGTCTGCTTTTCATTCCTTCTACTCTGTTCTTCAGTTCAGAAATTGTATTCTTCATTTCCTCTTGGCCCTTGTTGATAGTTTTTATTTCCTTTTTCATGTTATTATAATTTGGAGTGATTTCATTGTAGTTTCCCTGCAGTTTATGGTAGTTCGCTGGAGCTCATTGAGCTTCCTGATAACCATTGCTTTGAACTCAGTATCTGATAGTTGACTTGCCTCTTTTTCAGTTAGCATTCTTTCTGAGGCTTCCTCCTTTCCTTTCATTTGGGGATTGTTTCTTTGACTTCCCAATGTTTGTGAGACTCTACTTGTTCGCCTCTGTTTCTTAAATTGATCTGTTCTGACTCCCTGGGTTTATGGTATGAACTTCTATGGTAGAATGCCAATGGGATTCAGTGGTGCTGTCTCCTTAATCTCCTGTGCTCACTGGTCTTGAGCTGATGTTTATGGGTGTAACACGGTCTAACTCTGGTCTTTTTAGCACTCCAGGTTTTACTGTCTCACCTGTGGGAACAAGACAAAGGAGGGGGGGAGAAGGGAAAGAGGGAAAAAGGGAATAGAAAAGGAAAGGAAAGGAAGGAAGGAAGAAGGAAAAAAGAAAGATCAGAGGCAAGATAAGAAGGAATTTTAACAAAAGTTAAAACAAAAGGATAAATAAAAGAAGGCAGGAAGAAGGAATAAAAAAGGTAAAGGATGGAAGGAAGAAGGAATAAAAAATGAAAGAAGGACAGAAAGGAAGAAAGAATTCAGGAGGAAAGGAGGAAAGAAAAAAAAAAGTCTTCTGCTGGCTTTAAACCAGTCAGGTTAGTTGTGCTCTCTTCCTGTCTGTGGAACGGGAGGGGGTGGTTGAAAGGATTGGCTTCACTTTTCTCCCTTCCTGAGCCACACTCTTCGCTGTTGTTCAGCCTGTAGTCCAGTTGCTCAGGGTCCTTCTGCTCCCCCCTAGGCCTTTAGTTCACCAGTTGTGCTGTCCTTGAGTTACCAATTAGGGGCAACTCACACTACCCCTTCTTGCTCTTTGCTGTCTTAGATGCTAGGGGCTCTTGGTGCTGCTATGGGGTAGTTCAGCCCCCTACTGGGTCTAATCTTGCTTGGGAATGCAGTCTCCCCTAACCTTGCAGCTCCCCTCTACTGGGTGTTCTGCCTTACTCCTAGAGAGCCAGTAGGCCCGGCAGGGCTCTGTGGGCAGGGGCTAGGTAGCAGTTATTCAGAACCGGTGCTTTTAATTGTGCTCCCTGGCAGGCAGTCAGGCCCTTGTTCAGCTGATCTGCTTGCTTTGGGGCTGGGTCGTGCGCGGCCAACTGGTTCTCCATTCTTGGCCTGAGTGGTGGGGGGCGTCCGCAGCTTTGGGACTTGGGCCTGTGTATGGGGTAGCTAGCCTCTGCTCCTGGAGTGCACCCACCCGAGGTTTCAGGTGTGGGTGCCCCACTGGGGTCTCAGGTGTGGGTGGCCAGCTGGGGTTTCAGTTGTGGGCCCCCAGTTCGCATGCTGGGTGCACGCAACCGGGCTTAAGGTGAGCACCTGGGCTGATTATCCCCCATTCACAGTTCAGGGGCTAAGGGTGGAGGGGCGCCAAAGGCCAGGGCTGGTGCTGGTGAGTTTTATAACTAGCCTCTGAGTGCCTCTATTTTCTTTTTCTTTTTGAGAAATTCTTCCTATTCAAGCCCCCCTGGTCCAAACAAGCACCTGGCTGCTCACCCAGCCCAGCCTGGCTCTCTCCCAAGAATCCTGCAACAGACCCAGCACCAGGGCTGGGGCTTCAGCTGCCCTGGTCCCCACGCAGGTCCCAGGGACCTTATTGTCCTTAAGCACTCTTCTTACCGTCTGATCTTTCAATGTCCTCTATCTTTGGTCTCCGATCTTCATATATGCTGTAATACCATTGGCTGTTCGCTCTGCTCCTCAGATCAGCTAGGTGTTTCATTGGTGTTGAGGGGAAGTGGACTCTGCTCCCACCTATCTCGCCGCCATCTTCCACCAATATTTGTTTTATTTATTTATGTTTAATATATTTATTGATTATGCTATTACAGTTGTCCCATTTCCCCGCCCTCACTACACTCCATCCTGCCCACCCCCTCCCTCCCACATTCCCCCCCTATAGTACATGTCCATGGGTCATACTTATAAGTTCTTTGGCTTCTACATTTCCTACACTATTCTTACCCTCCCCCTGTCTATTTTCCACCTATCATCTATGCTACTTATTCTCTGTACCTTTCCCCCCTTCTCCCCCTCTCACTCTCCTATTGATAACCCTCAATGTGATCTCTATCTCTATGGTTCTGTTCTTGTTCTAGTTGTTTGCCTAGTTTGCTCTTGTTTTTGTTTTAGGTGTGGTCGTTAATAACTGTGAGTTTGCTGTCATTTTCACTGTTCCTATTTTTGATCTTCTTTTTCTTAGGTAACTCCCTTTAACATTTCATATAATAAGGGCTTGGTGATGATGAACTTCTTTAACTTGACCTTATCTGAGAAGCACTTTATCTTCCCTTCCATTCTAAATGATAGCTTTGCTGGATACAGTAATCTTGGATGTAGGCCCTTGCCTTTCATGACTTGGAATACTTCTTTCCAACCCTTCTTGCCTGTAAGGTCTCTTTGGAGAAATCAGCTGACAGTCTTATGGGAAGTCCTTTGTAGGCAACTGTGTCCTTTTCTCTTGCTGCTTCTAAGATTCTCTCCTTCTCTTTAAACTTGGCTAATGTAATTACAATGTGCCTTGGTGTGTTCCTCCTTGGGTCCAGCTTCTTTGGGACTGTCTGAGCTTCCTGGACTTCCTGGAAGTCTATTTCCTCTGCCAGATCGGGGAAGTTCTCCTTCATTACTTGTTCAAATAAGTTTTCAATTTTTTGTTCTTCCTCTTCTCCTTCTGGCACCCCTATAATTCGGATGTTGGAACATTTCAAGATGTCCTGGAGGTTCCTAAGCCTCTCCTCATTTTTCCGAATTCTTGTTTCTTCATTATTTTCTGGTTGGATGTTTCTTTCTTCCTTCTGGTCCACACCGTTAATTTGAGTCCCAGTTTCCTTCGCCTCACTATTGGTTCCCTGTACATTTTCCTTTGTTTCTCTTAGCATAGGCTTCATTTTTTCATCTGGTTTTCGAACAGATTCAACCAATTCTGTGAGCATCTTGATAAGCAGTGTTTTGAACTGTGCATCCGATAGGTTGGCTATCTCTTCCTCACTTAGTTGTATTTTTTCTGGAGCTTTGAAGTGTTCTGTCATTTGGGCCTTTTTTTTTTTTGGTCTTGGTGCCTCTGTTACTTAAAGGGGCGGAGCCTTAGGTGTTCCCCGGGGCGGGGTAAAGCTGGTTGCTATGCTGTGACGCTGTATATGGGGGAGGGGCCGAGAGGGAGCAATGGCGCCCACTCCACTCTCCACGGGACCTCAATCTTTCACTCCGCTACCCCCAATCAAACTGGGCCCCTCTGGTGCTGGTTCCCGAGTGGGTGGTCTTGTGCATGCCCTAGGCCCCTGTGGGTCTCTTCAAGGACCTCTCCTGTGAGGCTAGGAGTCTCTCCTGCTACTGCCCCAACCCCCACGGGCGTTTTCAATCAGAGGTTTGAGGCTTTATTTCCCCACGCTGGAGCCCTGGTTTGTGCCGTCTGCCTTGCTCCCCGTCGTTTGTCCAGTTTATCTGTGTGCGAATGTGGGGCCGCGGGGTGCTACCCGCCGCTCTGCCTGTCCTGTTCTCCACCACTCTGAGTCCGGCCCTCTCGGTTTATCTGTGCAGGAATGTGGGGTCGCAGGGTCTGCCAGTGTTCAGACTGCCTGCCCTGTTTGTCCCACTCTCCACCAGTCTGGGTCCCGCCAAGGCCACGGGAGTCCTCTCTGCCCCGGCTGCCCATCTCCACCGCTCCTACGGGTGTGGATGAATGTTTGTTTTTTATTTCCTTGGTGTCGGACTTCCTTGCCATTTGATTTTCTGTCAGTTCTGGTTGTGTGAGGAGGCGCAGTGTGTCTACCTAAGCCGCCATCTTGGCTCTCTCTCTATGGTTGATTCTCATAGATTAGGAGGGCCACTTGATCCTGGGTTGGTCATTCAGATTAGAGCAAAGTGACATGTGCTTATGCCTCCATGGTCTTTTTAAGGCAGGTCTGTGAAAGGAATGTCCACCATCTCTTTCTGCTCAGAAACTATTTTTATTTCCATGCCTTCAATTCTTGTTTGGAATTTCCTTACCCTAAGGTAAGAGAATTACTTCTTATTTACGGTAGTGTAGAAGATATGGAAGATTCATTCATTCAACACATATGCACAACCAAGTTCTTCCTTGCCTTCCTTTCCCTCTGCATCTAAGGGTGGTTGTACAATGTAATTCTGGCAAAAGAGACACAGTCACAGCTTCCTGGGCTTGATTATGGGTTCCAAAAAAAAAAAAAAAGGCATAGAAGTTCCCTTCCCATTTCTTGCTGACTAGAAAGCAGATGTTATGCCTGTAGGGGTAGAAGCCATATGAAAAACATTAAATAATAAAAATATAAAAACAGGTTTCAGAACTGAAAGATCATTGAATCAGGCTGCCAGCCTGATATATATTCTATATGTATTCAATTGTAATACATATAGAAAGAAAATACAACTATTAGTTTAAGCTTCTGTGAGTTTGGTATTTTGATATCTGCAAATGGAAGAGTCAGTTGTTTCTTATGGTTATAACTAATAGAATCTTGATTTCCTTTTAAGAATCATAATTTTACTTAAATGACTTGAATAACTCTACTGCAATGTGGGTTCCAAAGAAGCCATAGAAATATAGAGATACAGAGGGATATACTGTACATAAAAGGAGGCTAGTCCTACCTGGCTGGTGTAGCTCAGTGGATTGAGTGCAGGCCTGCAATCCAAAGGGTCGCTGGTTCAATTCCCAGTCCAGGGCACAAGCCTAACTTGTGGGCCAGGTCCGCAGTATGGGGCACATGAGAAGCAACCACACATAGATCTTTGTCTTCCTCTCTTTCTCCTTCCCTTCCCCTCTCTCTAAAAATAAATAAATAAAATCTTAAAAAGAGGAGAGTCCTTGAGATGACCACTTCTAAATCTTTCATCCCTACAGAGTAGAACTGGATAAAGGTATCCTGGTTAAGTTTCTCTAGAGTATTTGAAGGGATATGTATAGAAAACCTTGGGTAAAGAAGTTTATTTCAAAGATAGAAGAAATATGCAATGATTTAGAAAACTGACCAGATGCTATAGTCAAGTTGAATTCCACTTATCATTCATTAATTCATTCATCTTCCAAGAAATATTTGTTGTTCACCATTTGTAATTCCAGGTGCTTGGATACCATGGTAAATGTGACTTGTCTGCTTTCAGAAAACTATGTAGATGTCAAGGCAGAAAATTCAGGCATATTTCCTATACAGTTCTATGGGCATTTGGATAACTGGCATCTGAATAAGTTTCAGAGAAAAATGGAAAAATATCTCAGCATAGCTAAAAAAAAATGGAGTTCATAAAGCCTGCTTTTTAAAAACAATTTATTATTTACTTGTAGAGAGAGGAGAAAGAAGGGAGAATGAAGAGAGAAACAGCCATGTGCAAGAGATAAAATCTATCAATTGCTTCTTGCATGCCCCCAACTTGGGACATGGCCCACAACCCAGGCATGTGCCCTGAAGGGAATCAAACTGGAAACTTTTTGGTTTGCAGGCTGTTGCTCAATCCACTGAGCCACACCAGCCAGGGATCATCTTTTTTTTTTTTTTTTAATTCTCCTAGAATTTGTGTTTTCTCAAGAAGAGGTTTGAGAGGGTTGATTTGGGACCAAAGAGAAATGTGCTTCTTGAACACATTTGATAAACCATCTCAAACGTGATGGGATTCCTTCCTGCCCACCACAGTGGCTATCTCTGAAATGTTTATATAATTGTATTATTTGGCCCAGGCTGCTATGACAAAATGTCACATATTGTACAGCTTCAGTAACAGATACTTATTTTCTTGCAATTCTGAAGTCTCAGATTAAGAACTAGCCAGGTTGGTTTCTTTTTGTTTTTTAAGTATATTTTATTGATTATGCTATTACAGTTGTCCCATTTCTCTCTTTACTCCCCTCCACACTGCACCCCACTCCCACCTGCATTCTGTGCCACCCTCACCACCACTTAGCTCATGTCCATGGGTCATACATATAAGTTCTTTGGCTTCTCCGTTTCCTATACTATTCTTAACCTCCTCCTGTCTATTTTGTATCTATCATTTATGCTTCTTACTCCCTGTATCTTTCCCCCCATTCTTTCACATCGCTGCTGACAGCCCTCCATATGATCTCAATTTCTGTGATTCTGTTCCTGTTCTAGTCATTTGTCTACTTTGATTTTGCTTTGTTTTAGGTTCAGTTGTTGATAGTTGTAAGTTTGTTGTTATTTTACTGTTCATAGTTTTGATCATCTTCTTTGTCTTAGATTAGTCCCTTTAAATTTCACATAATAAGGGCTTGGTGATGATGAACTCCTTTAACTTGACTTTATCTGAGGAGCACTTTATCTGCCCTTCCATTCTAACTGATAGCTTTGCTGGATACAGTAATCTTGGATGTAGGTCCTTGCCTTTCATGACTTGGAATACTTCTTGCCAGCCCCTGCTTGCCTGTAAGGTTTCTTTTGAGCAATCAGCTGAGAGTCTTATGGGAACTCCTTTGTAGGTAACTGTCTCCTTTTCTCTTCCTGCTTTTAAGATTCTCTCCTTATCTTTAATCTTGGGTAATGTAATTATGATGTGCTTTGGTGTGTGCTTCCTTGGGTCCAAATTCTTTGGGACTCTCTGAGCTTCCTCGATTTCCTGGAAGTCTATTTCCTTTGCCAGCTTGGGGAAGTTCTCCTTCATTATGTTGTCAATTTCACACTCTTCCTCTTCTCCTTCTGACACCCCTATGATTCGGATGTTGGAATGTTTAAGGTTGTCCCAGAGGTTCGTAAGCTTCTCCTCATTTTTCTGAATTCTTGTTTCTTCATTCTGTTCTGGTTGAATATTTATTTCTTCCTTCTGTTCCAAACCATTGATTTGAGTCCCAGTTTCCTTCTTTTCACTGTTGGTTCCTTGTATATTTTCCTTTATTTCACTTTTCATAGCTTTCACTTTTTCCTCTCTTTTGTGACCATATTCAACCATTTGTGTGGGAATCCTGATTACCAGTGTTTTGAACTGTGGATCTGATTGGTTGGCTGTCTCTTCATTGCTTAGTTGTATTTTCTCTGGAGCTTTGATCTGTTCTTCATTTAGGTCATTATTTTTTGTCTTGGTGTACCTATTATGTAGTAAGGGGGGGAACCTTCGGTATTCCCCAGGGCGGGGCAACCCACTTGGCTGAGGTGTGGCTCTTAATGTGGGGGGAGGGGTCCAAGGTGGAACAGTGCCACTTGCTCACTTCTCTTCCAGCTTTCAGTCACTTCCACCTCTACCCACAAGCAAATTGGGCCCTTCTGGTGCTGATTCCTATGTGGGTGGGTTTGTGTATGTTCTAGGACCCTGTGGGTTTCTCCAACAAACTCTCCTGTGAGGATGGGAGTTTATCCTACCTCTGCAACCCCTACAGGTTTTTTCAGTTGGAGGTGTTGATGCTTTTTTTCCTGCACTGGAACCCTGGGTTGCTCTGTCTGTCATGCTCCCCAGTTGTTCCTCCCAGTTTATCTGCATGCAAACGTGGGACCACCTGCTCTACCAGCTGCTGCCCACTCCTGTCCTCCTGCTTCCACCTTGCTGTGAGTCCTCTCCACCCCAGATGCCCATCTTTGCCCTTCCTACTGGTCTGGATGAATGTTTCTTCTTTAACTCCTTGGTTGTTGGATCTCCATGCAATTCAATTTCCTGGTAGTTCTGATTCTTTTATGTTGTTTTTGTTTAAATTTGTTGTCCTTCTTTTGGTTCTGCAAACAGGCACAGTGTCTCCCTCTTGGCTGGAAGTCAGGGTTTTTTTCCAAGAAAGACTGTGGACAACCAGTAGCAGTAGAGTTCAGGGCTATCTCTTAATTCTGTATCAGGACAAATCAAACTTGTCATTGAAGGTTCTTTCTCCTGTCACCACAGCACCTGAGCTGGCCTCATGCACATAATTTAAGCAGGAACTGAAACAAAAGCATAATCAAAGGGCTACTGGAAGAGACTGAGTCTCTTGGGCTTACCCAGGACCCACATAGTTAAAAGCAGACTCACTAGACACTCATGCCACAAAGGCTCATTAGGATAATTTTAAACTCTATTAGGTCCATCAGGTAAGGGCAGCACTCAAAATAAGAGTAAGATCATGTCCCCCTATGGGTCTGTCACAGCCCTCCACAGACAGAGCAACTGCTTTCTTTTGTGTGAGGTTCTACTTCAAAGAATTCTTTTGCTCTCCTTGCTTTTGATTACTCCAAATTGGCTCGCTAAACATTGAGCCCAGCATCTTCTTAATACTCTTAGACATCTCAGCCTTTTTTTTTTCTTGTGACCAGCACTACTTCTTTTCCCATAGAACCCAGAAGAACTTTGTTCTGCTATATAATGTCTTTATCAGCTTCTGCAGTGAGGTCTTTGAAGCTGGGAACTAATAATGTGTGGACACCCCACTGCATCCTTTTCTCAGCTAACCAAAGCTAGAACCACCCACCAAAGTACATATGCATTAGCAGCATAATCAACTGATTGTGATTTACTGTGCCCATCCCAGGTTTGAGTTTAGCCCTGGCAACAGAATGAGTTTGAGCTTGAAGAAATTCTCTTCATAGCTGATTCATCAAATATAGTTCCACTGTTCAATTCAAAGTTATGGGTAGATGAACAGGATGGTTCAGTTTGAGACCTAGTCTATGTATGTTGTAAATAATTTATTATAAAAAGTTTATTTCATAAATACATAATATCTCTAGATCAGATCATTTTATTTTATTCATTCTAGTTTTACAAAAGTATGTAAATAAGACTAAAAGATGTGGACAAAAAAAGAATAATTTGTTCCATTTCTTATCAAGTCCATTGTTCACAGAATGAATGTGTTTTTCATTTGGAAATTTCCTTAAGACTATGAATGAGAAAAGAAAAATGGGTGGGTTACATACAAACATATTAAATTTTATCTATTACTAAAATTATGCTCCACAGATTAGAAATATTCATCATGTTGTTTTTCTTCATTTAATTTCAGTCTTAGGCTCTATCTTAGGGAAGAATTGGTCGGAGAGTGGTTTTTGTGACTATTGTTTGTATTTCTATGTGAGAAATCATCATGGTTTATTTCCAGAAATGCCCATCATTTAGGGGGAAAAAACATTCAAAACTACATACTCAGAATTTATATAAGTACATCACCTTTATTTTGATTGAAGCTGAGAGTATGTGAGTTTGTAAAATGGGGATGAGTTTGTTTTATTTTAATTGCCTGGGTGTGGGAGAACCTGGTTATCAGTTTCCTATGAAATGTACTCCATGCTGAGGGGTTCTGTGCTTGTCTTGGTCACTAAATGGAGATTCAGAGATTCTCTCAGTAGACATGAACTGGGTGACTTACAATAACACTGCATGATCCAATCTCAACATGCTGTTTTCCAACTGTGACAAGGATAACAACCCTGTATCTGGGAGTCAGATGGCACTTTTTTCCACAATGGTGAGATTTCAGTCTGGCCCATGAAGAAGCACAGGACTCTATAGTAATGGAAGAGAGAGCAGTTCTTATCCCATCTCAGCAACAAAACAGATTGAGTAACTCCTAACTTGTGTTATATAGACATTAAGCTCAGAGAAGAATGTGCTTGGCCATGTTCAGGGTCATGTGATGGTAAGCATCAAATTTTCCAAAAATTAGAAGAGGAGAAATATGAGGTCTGATGGGTCCACAAAATATATCTTTTTGAACAATGGACAAGGAGCTAAGTTAAATATCTGTGGATTCTGAAACAGTTATACATTCCCTCCCCAGCGTTTCTATCCAAATAACTCTTCATTTTATTCACTAAATTTCACATATGAGTAAAGTCATATGGTATTTTTCTTTTTCATTGGCTTATTTCACTTAGCATAATGCTCTGCAGGACCATCCAGGCTCTTGCAAAGGGTAAAATTTCCTTCAATTTTACAACCCAGTAGTATTCCATTGTGTACCACAGTTTTTTAACCCACTAATCTACTGATGGACACTGGGGTAGCTTCCAAATCTTGGCTATTGTAAATAATGCTGTAATGAACATAGGGGTGCATATGTTTTTTTTGAGTTAGTGTTTTGGGTTTCTTCAGATACATCCCCTGGAGTGGAATCACTGGGTCATAAGGCAGTTTCATGTTTAATTTTTTGAGTAACTCCATACAGCTTTCCCAGTGGCTGTACCAGTCTTCATTCCCACCAACAGTGAACTAAGGTTCCCTTTTCTCCACATCCTCTCCAGGACTTGTTGTTTGTTGATTTATTGATATAAACCCTTCTAACAGGCGTGAGGTGATAGATAGAGAGCAGGCTGACACTGAGAGAGGGTTGAGTGAGAGGGTAGGGGGATAGAACCAAAAAAAAGGGAAGAAAAACTCACAGACATGCTGGGGGTGGGGGAAGCTCTTTCAAACAAACCATGAATCTTTTTCAACATGGCAGCATATTGCTCAATGAGTAAGTCAAAATTTTAATCACCCCATAATAAAGTACTTAATTTCTGAAGAGGTAAAAGAGGACAACCTATTACCAAAAAAAATATATTGCTATCATATTACCACCTACATGTATCTAAGAGATGATGCAAAACAAGTTTGCTTATTGATGAGTTTGTTTTCATTTGTCCATCAATGCAGGCTCCTCTTTAGGAGTCCTCTCTCCATGTCCCCCTTCATAGTCTTTGTGTCTTGCTCCCTCATCCTAGAACTCTAGTTCCAAATCAATTGTCCCATGTGGTTCTACCACCTCCAAAACTCTGTGAAATCTGTACAGTCTTATTTCTTCTTGGAAGTAGCTTTTGGTTCTTCATAATTAAAATGGACATGATAAACCTTTGTCTTAATAATATTGCCCACTTCTTATTGCATAACTTCAATGTTCTGTGCAAATAAGGACTCTGATCTCTCTTCTGGGATTACTGAGTGAGAGGGATGGGGCAAAAAAAGAGTGACAATAATGTGATAAAACACTTAGTCTTGTGGTATTTTAAACCAGGCTATTACCATGACTAAATTCTTATAATTTTTTGGATTTTCAACCAACTCTTTCCTTTAGGCCATGGTATCTAAAAATTAGTGAGGTTCAGCTAATGTAATAAATTTTCAGCTTCACTTTAAAATGCCATATAAATTGATTTTATATCAATTGTTTAAGTCTGATTTATCTTGCAGAAGTAGAATTGACAAATTCTTTAAATTTATATCAAACAAAATACCAAAGTATTTTTTACTTGTTAAATTTGTCTTAATGTGAATATATAATAGTTTAAAAGAAATATTATATGCAACTCAATTAATATGATTTATAGTATTGTCACTATAAATTGGGTAATAATCATGCTATAATGAAAATATTATTTTGAAAATTACCAAACATTGTTTATTTGTTAATTATTGATTTATACTCTGTTTATTTGGTCAGAATAATTGGTTAGGTTAAGACTAAAATGAAGTAACAAAAAAAGAAAAAAGAATGAAACAAAGTGAGGATGATAAAAGAATGTAAATACACAGAGTATAGGGCATATACACTTGCAAACATAGTTAAATTTGGCTTTAAGGCCCTGGAAACTGTTACACAGTTCCTCAGGGAAGCCAATGTATTTCTCTGTTATTAATTTCTTAAGGAAATCAAGCTGATGGAGCCTCATATGGGAAACATCATATGATGTCATATGCAGTGTATTCAATTGGAGTTCTACAGGCAAGTATGCTACAGAGTGCCCCTTAAAAAGCAAAGACAGTTCAGAAGATGGCGGCAACATAGGTGGGAGCGGAGTCCACTTCCCCTCAATGCCAGGGAAATACCTAGCTGATCTGAGGAGCAGAGCGAACAGCCAACAGTATTCCAGCATGTACGAAGATCAGAGACCAAAGATAGAGGACATTGAAAGATCTGACAGTAAGAAGAGTGCTCAAGGACAATAAGGTCCCTGGGACCGGGACCGCGCAGTACAAGGGTGTCAGAAGCGCCAGCCCAGGCGCAGGGGCTGCTACAGGAGTCTGGGGAGAGGGCAAGGCTGAGCTGTGAGCAGCCAGGTGCTTGATTGGACCAGGGGGGCTTGAATAGGAGGAATTTCTCAAAAAGAAAAAGAAAATGGAGACACTCAGGGGCTAGTTAGAGAACTCTTGGCAGCAGCCGCAGCCCCTGGCGCCCCTCCCCCTTCTGCCCCTGGACTGAGAGCGCAGGATAAGCAGCCCCAGAGCCCCGGTGCTCACCTGAGGCCCGGTTGCGCGCACCCAGATTAGCGAACTGGGGGCACACACATGAAACCCTGGAGGGGCGCCCACACCTGAAACCTCCCAGAGCATCTGGAGCAGAGGCTAGCTGCTCCACCCACAGGCCCAAAACCACCGCCGGCCGGAGTGCCGCGTGATTCAGTCCCAGGGCGGCCCTGCCCTCCTGAGAGACTCAAGCCCAGGGCAGCTGGATCGTGGGCTACACGCTCCAAGCACAAAGCCGCTTGCGAGCTTTCCAAACCCAAAGCGGCTGGATCTGCCTCTTGACTGTCCCAAGAACAAAGCTGCTGGATTGGCTGTTGGCTGATCAACGGCCTGATTGCCTGCCAGGGACCACACCTACAATGCCTACCTAACACCTGCACACAGAGTCCTGCAGGGCCTACTAGCTCACTAGGACAAAGGCAGAAAACCCAGCAGAGGGAAGCTGCAGGGCTAGAGGAGTCTGCAGGCTGAATAACAGGGAAGAGTGTGGCCCAGGAAGGGAGAAAAGTGAAACCAATCCTTCCAACCACCCCCTCCCATTGCACAGACAGGACAACCAGCAGAACTAACCTGACCGGTTTAAAGCCAGCAGAAGATTTTTTTTTTTCCTTTCCTCCGTTCCCCCTGAATTCCTTCTTCCTCTCTCTCTTTTTTTTCTTCATTCCTTCTTCCTCCCATCCTTTACCATATTTATGTCTTTTTCCTGCCTTCTTTTATCTATTTCTATGTTTTAATTTTTCTTAAAATTCCTTCTTATCTTGCCTTCAATCTTTCTTTATTCCTTCTTCCCTCATTCCTTCCTTTCCTCCTTTTCTATTTCCTTCTTCCCTCATTCCCTTCTTTTTCTTTTTTCTTTCTTCCCCCTTTCTCTTTTTCCCACAGGTGAGACAACAAAACCTAGAGTGCTGAAAAGACTAGAGTTAGACCGTGTTAAACCCATAAAAGTCAGCTCAAGACCAGTGAGCACAGGAGATTAAGGAGACAGCACCACCGAATCCCATTGGCATTCTACCATAGAAGTTCATACCATAAACCCAGGGAGTCAGAATAAAGCAATTTAGGAAGCAGAGGCCAACAAGAAGAGTCTCACAAACAGTGGGAAGACAAAGAAACAATTCCCAAATGAAAGGAAAGGAGGAAGTCTCAGAAAGAATACTAACCGAAAAAGAGGCAAGTCAACTATCAGATACTGAGTTCAAAGCAATGGTCATCAGGAAGCTCACGGAGCTCTCTGAGCTCAAAGAGAACTACCAGAAACTACAAGGAAACTACAATGAACTCACTGCAAACTATATCACCATGAAAAAGGAAATAGAAACTATCAACAAGAGCAAAGAGGAAATGAAAAATACAATTTCTGAATTGAAGAACACAGTAGAAGGAATGAAAAGCAGACTTGATGAAGCAGAGGATCGGATCAGCGAGCTGGAGGACAAAGTAGAAAAAAACACCCAGAAAGAGCAAGAAAAGGAAAACAGGCTCAGAAAGAATGAAGAGGCAATAAGGGAAATGCAGGACAAAATGAAACGTAACAATATTCGTATAATAGGAATACCAGAAGGAGAAGAAGAAGAGCAAGGGATAGAAAACCTGTTTGAAACAGTAATGATGGAAAATTTCCCTAATCTGAGGAGAGAAAAAGTCACACAAATCCAGGAATCACAGACAGTCCCAAGCAAGAGGAACCCGAAGAGACCCACTGCAAGACACATCATAATTAAAATGGCAAATTTCCAAGACAAAGAGAGGATCTTAAAAGCAGAAAGGGAGAAAAAGGAAGTAACATACAAGGGAGTCCCAATAAGGTTAGCAACTGACTTCTCAATGGAAACGCTCCAAGCCAGAAGAGAATGGAAAAAAATATTCCAAGTAATGAGAACCAGAGGCCTGCAACCAAGACTACTTTACCCAGCAAGGCTCTCAATCAAGATAGAAGGCCAAATAAAGAGTTTCCCAGACAAAAGAAGTCTAAAAGAATACACTTCCACCAAACCAGCTCTGCAAGAGATGCTAAAGGGACTGCTTTAAGGAAAGGAAGGAAAAGAGAAAGAGAGAGGAACACAGGTAGGAAAAAATGGCAATGAATAACTACCTATCGATAATAACCTTAAACGTAAATGGATTAAATGCTCCAATCAAAAGACATAGAACAGCTGAATGGATAAGAAAACATGACCCACACATATGCTGCCTACAAGAGACCTATCTCAGGACAAAATACTTACACAAACCGAAAGTGAAGGGCTGGAAACAAATTTTCCAAGCAAACAGAAAGGAAAAAAAAGCAGGGGTAGCAATACTCATATCAGACAAAATAGACTTCCAAAGAAGGGCCATAGAGAGACCCAGAAGGTCACTTCATAATACTCAAAGGAAGAATCCACCAAGAAGACATAAACATTGTAAATATATATGCACCCAACATAGGAGCACCCAAATACATAAAGAAAATCTTGGAGGATTTCAAGAAAGATATTGACAGCAACACAATTATAGTAGGGGACTTTAACACCCCACTATCAAAAATGGACAGGTCTTCCAAACAAAATATCAACAAAGATATTGTGTCACTTAACAATACCCTAGAGGAAATGGACTTAACTGATATATACAGAGCTTTTCATCCCAAAGAAGCAAAATACACATTCTTTTTGAGTGTTCATGGAACTTTTTCAAAGATAGACCACATGATAGGACACAAAGCAAGCCTCAACAAATTCAAGAAAATTGAAATCATACCAACCATTTTCTCTGACCACAAGGGTCTGAAACTAGAAACCAACCCCAAAGGAAAAAACCCAAAACACTCAAAATCATGGAGACTGAATAGCATGCTATTAAACATGAATGGGTCAAGAACGAGATTAGGGAAGAAATCAAAAACTTCCTGGAAACAAATGAAAACGAACTTACAACAACCCAAAATCTATGGGACACAGCAAAGGCAGTCCTGAGAGGGAAGTTCATAGCAATACAGGTCTACCTTAAAAAGATAGAAACAGTTCAAACAAACAACCTAACCCTAGGCCTACAAGAACTGGAGGAACAACAACAAAGACAGCCCAGAGCAAGCAAAAGGAAGGAAATAACCAAGATCAGAGCAGAACTAAATGACATAGAGACTAAAAGCACAATTGTAAGGATCAATGAATCCAGGAGCTGGTTCTTTGAAAAGATAAACAAAATCGACAAGCCTTTAAGTAGGCTCATCAAGAAGAAAAGAGAGAGGATCCAAATAAACAGAATTAAAAATGAAAGAGGAGAGATTACAACTGATACAACAGAAATACAAAGGATTGTAAGAAATTACTATGAAGAACTATATGCTAAGAAATTTGAAAACCTAGATGAAATGGACAGATTTCTAGAAAAATATAATCTTCCAAAACTGAATGAAGAAGAAGCAGAAAACCTGAACAGACCAATAACAGCAAAGGAAATTGAAGCAGTCATCAAAAAACTCCCATCACACAAAAGCCCTGGACCAGATGGCTTCACAGGAGATTTCTACAAAGCATTTAAGGAAGAGATAACCTTCCTTCACAGATTATTCTAAAAAATCCGAACTGATGGAAGACTCCCAAACTCTTTTTATGAAGTCAACATCATCCTAATCCCAAAACCAGATAAAGACACATGAAGAAAGAAAACTTCAGGCCAATATCGCTGATGAACATAGATGCTAAAATTCCCAAGAAAATATTAGCAAACCTCATCCAGCAATATATTAAAAAGATCATCCACCATGACCAAGTGGGATTCATCCCAGGGATGCAAGGATGGTACAATATTCGCAAATCAATAAACATAATACACCACATCAACAAGAGCAAAGACAAAAATCACATGATCATATCAATAGATCCAAAAAAGCATTCGATAAGATACAGCACCCATTTCTGATAAAAACACTCAGCAAAGTGGGAATAAAGGGAGCAGTCCTCAACATAATAAAGGCCATATATGAGAGACCTACAGCCAACATCACACTCAATGGACAAAAACTTAGAGCTTTCCCACCAAAATCAGGAACAAGACAAGGATGCCCTCTCTCACCACTCCTATTCAACATAGTATTGGAAGTCCGAGCCACAGCAATCAGACAAGAAAAAGCAATAAAAGGCATCCAAATTGGAAAGGAGGAAATGAAACTGTCACTGTTTGCAGACGACATGATAGTGTACATGGAAAAACCTATAGACTCCACCAAAAAACTACTCGACCTAATAAATGAATTTGGCAAAACAGCTGGATACAGAGTCAATACCCAGAAATCAAAGGCATTCCTGTACACCAGCAACGAAACTGCAGAAACAGAAATCAGGAAAAAAATCCCATTTGATATAGCAACCAGATATATAAAGTACCTAGGAATCAACCTAACCAAGGAGGTAAAAGACCTGTACTCAGAAAACTACACAACACTGAAGAAAGAAATTAAGGAAGACACAAACAAATGGAAGCATGTACCATGCTCATGGATTGGAAGAATTAACATCATCAAAATGGCCATACTACCCAAAGCAATTTATAGATTCAATGCAATCCCTATTAGAGTACCCATGACATATTTCACAGATATAGAACAAACATTTCAGAAATTCATATGGAACCATATACGACCCCGAATAGCTGCAGCAATTTTGAGAAAGAAGAACAAAGCAGGAGGGATCACAATACTTGATATCAAACTGTATTACAAGGCCACTGTAATCAAAACAGCCTGGTACTGGCATAAAAACAGGCACATAGACCAATGGAACAGAACAGAGAGCCCAGAAATAAACTCAAGTCTATACGGTCAATTAATATTTGACAAAGGAGGCAGGAGCATAAAATGGCGGAAAAATAGCCTCTTCAACTAATGGTGTTGGGAGATCTGGACAGCTACGTGCAAAAAAATGAAACTCGATCACCAACTTACACCATACACAATAATAAATTCAAGATGGATAAAAGACTTAAATATAAGTTGTAACACCATAAAAGTCTTAGAGGAAAACATTGGCAGGAAAATCTCAGACATTCCACGCAGCAACATCCTCACAGACACATCCCCTAAAGCAAGGGACATAAAGGAAAGAATAAACAAATGGGACCTCATCAAAATAAAAAGCTTCTGCAGGGCTAAAGAAAACAGCATTTAAATAAAAAGAGAACCAACAGTATGGGAAAACATATTTGCCAATGATACCTCAGACAAGGGCCTGATCTCCAAAATATATAAAGACCTCCCACGACTCCACTCCAGGAAGACAAACAACCCAATTAAAAAATGGGCAAAGGACTTGAACAGACACTTCTCCAAGGAAGACATACAGAGGGCCCAGAGACATATGAAAAGATGCTCAGCATCACTAGCCATCAGAGAGATGCAAATTCAAACCACAATGAGGTATCATCTCACATCAGTCAGAGTGGCCAACATAAACAAATCCACAAACAAATGTTGGAGAGGATGTGGAGACAAGGGAACCCTAGTGCACTGTTGGTGGGAATGGAGACTGATGAGGCCACTGTAGAAAACAATATGGAATTTCCTCAGAAAGCTAAAAATGGAACTGCCCTTTGACCCAGCAATTCCGCTGCTGGGATTATACCCTAAGAACACTGAAACACCAATCCAAAAGAACCTGTGCACCCCAATGTTCATAGCAGCACAATTTACAATAGCCAAGTACTGGAAGCTACCGAAGTGCCCATCAGCAAATGAGTGGATCCAAAAACGATGGTATATTTACACAATGGAATTCTACACAGCAAAGAGAAAGAAGGAGCTTATACCCTTTGCAACAGCATGGATGAAACTGGAGAGCATTATGCTAAGTGAAATAAGCCAGGCGGTGAGGGACAAATACCATATGATCTCATCTTTAACTGGAACATAATCAATAGAAGAAAAAAGCAAACAAAATATAACCAGAGACATTGAAGTTAAGAACAATCTAACAATAGCCAGGGCGGGGAGGGGGGGCGGGGACACTGGGAAGACTGGATTACAGGAACTACTATAAAGGACACATGGACAAAACCAAGGGGGGGGGTGGAGGTGGCGGAGGGAGGTGGGTTCACCTGGCTTGGGGTGGAGGGATGGGGAGAAAAGGCATACAACTGTAATTGAAGAACAATAAAAATTAAAAAAAAAAAAAAAGCAAAGACACAACATTAAAATACAACCTAATTTAAAGAAAAAAATTAAGCCCAAGTATGAAACTTTCTGTCAATCAGCTCAAATGGAGGCATGAGTGGAGTGCTTAATCTTTAGAAGATCCTTTTGTTTACGTTAAATTAACAAATGGTTTAATATTACTTTTTTGGTGAAGTGTGAAAGGTCAGTGGTGTGATGAGTTAGTTGAAAGCAGATTCATTATCTAGATCAGAGAAACTCAATGACAGAATACTAGTCTATCACAACCAAGCTGTAGATGAGCAGAATTACTCTCCTCATCAATGGCTGCCTCACTTCTCTATAGAGTTAAGCCCTGGGGATAAATATAGACATACTTCTTTATATTTCCCGCATATAAAAAATTGAGTATGCATTTTCTGCAAACAAATAAAGTATATATGTAGGGTCCACCCAGCTTGAATCAATCCCACAGATTGATATTGGAACAGCTCTAGAGGAAAAAGCATCCTCACTTAGCTGCATACCATTGACTGTTTTTCATAATGTACGCTTTGTGACATGGATGACTGGATCCCAACCAGAGGGAGCCAAGTGCCTAAGATATTTGAGGCACTTTCTCAGACTGTGCTTTCCTGATTCCATCACTAGAATCTGGATCTCAGAGCCTACCCTCACATTGATCCGCAGAGTCATGCCTGACATCCCCACAATGATTTGATGTACTCTGTAGGATGCAATAAGATGTTTAAAATGAAGTTTAAATTTTAACAAGTTCCTTTCTGTTTCCCCTCATATGCTGTCCTTTTTACCTAAATGGGGCTTTTTTATAGCCCCAAATACCTTCCCACCTAAGAATTAAATAGGTAAGATCCATTTATAAGTGATTCATTGATAGGAAATTAACAGAGAACTCTTCTTGAAAGAATGTTAGCAAGACATCTCAATATCTTCAAGACAACAAGAAATACTACATAAAATATAGAAACCTTTTTTGAAAACTCCTGATACCACTTGTTCAATTTAGTATTCAGTGGTCTGGGAGACATCACTTCAAGGATTAAACTGAAAGAAAGATGGTTGCTCTTGACAAGTCCAGGAAATCCCTCCTGATGATGGTCCTACTCAAGATACAAGCATTAAATCAGCTTTATGCAATATCACAGTCTTAACCTACATTGACATCTTTCAATGGATCTAAATATAAAAGAGCATAAACCTTGAAGTGTTTGACTTCTCTTATTTTTAACTTCTTTCTTGATTTTTAGAATTGCTTCTAGATCATCTAGATGCATATGCCCTGCCAGAAAGAATGAAAAGCATGTGGTACATACACATTGCTGACTATTTATAAACACAGTAAGCTATATCAGGATATTGATATATGTAAGTAACAGTGCCCTATACTTATTCCATGGAGATCCATTTAGCATTATTAAATTCTGTATGCAAATTATTTTGGGAATGAGTATTTCATTTAATTTAACATGGTTCTCCTTAAACAGAGTGCGACAAACATATTCTTCCCAGTATGAAGACTTCAGGTAAGTCAAGAAAGCATATCCTACTGCTCAAGTTTTCAAAGACAATTACTTTCATTTCTAAAAACAAAGAAAAAATGAAGTCAAAAATATATCTTCTTTGAATCTAATATCCAAGCAGGCAGTTCATTAGCTGCATTGGAAAGCATAAAAAAAAAAAAATCAATGAAGAACATCTCTGCCTCATCAGGAAGTTGACTGGGGATAGGATACATTCTTATTCAGTGGACTGAAATGTTGGTGAAAATCTTAACTGGAGCAACCAGCAATACTTTTACATCTGCCTAAACTGTCTCTTAGTTCTGGGTACAAAATTAAAATTCTCAAAAGTAAAATAAGTGTTATATTCATACATACATGGGGAAATATAATTAATTCAAATATAATTAATAATTAGGTAAATTTTGAAATGGTATAATTCAGGAGGAAAAAATCTTGTGAAAGCAGAGGCTGAGGCAGAATAATAATGTTTCTTTGTTTATGTGAAATTCCAAAACAAAGTTGCAGCTGATATTTAAAATGCAATCCTTTTGGTATGGTCAGCTTCTTCTTGGCCATTATTATCAGGGGAGGGAGCTGAAAATACATTCCTCTCCAGATGACCCACCTGGATGCCTGCCTAAAGGAATGCTACTTAGATTTGATAGTAAACTGTCCGGGGATGATTAGCATAGAAAAGTTTCCAGGAGCTGATCCATGACACCCCTATCTAACAAGCACATTGAACTCTCCGGTGTTCCTTAACAAAAATCAACCTGAACCATTGTGTGATCAGCTCAGAAAGGGCCAAATCACTCACCTATTTTCCATTGAATTACATACTATTTTCATGATATTGATGATGGACTTTCAACTTAGAACTCCTCAATGGTAATACAAGTGTGCTTCCTGCCCAGGCAAAATTCAAAATTCACAGTTTTCTTGAGCTTGCTGTTGCTTCTCTCTCTCTCTCTCTCTCTCTCTCTCTCTCTCTCTCTCTCTCTCTCTCCTTCTCTCTGTCTCTCCTTCTGTAATTTTTCTTTGATGGGGTCCACATATTAGGGGCTGGGCATGCTTGGGGAGACTAGGCTATTTATCTAGATATTTCTCCATATGAAAGATCTTGAGATATCAATTGTCCAGCTGAGAAAAGGGGACATCAAGCACCCTAACCAGTCCTATCTTATGCTTTGATTGCCTTTGAAGCAAATACAGAAGACCTGGTGTTTTCTGAGCCCTCCCATCACTCTTTAGAAATAAAAGCTGGAAGATGAAATTCATCTTAGCAGAAGCCCAGACCAGGAAATGAGGTGACTGATAGTAAAGTAAAAGAACAAAAAACATTACAGAGTCCTGGAGGCATCATGAAGTACTCAGTGAGGGAGTCTTTGGACACACTCTATCACTATCTTGGAGGTCAGGGTAGGGTACTGTGTGTGAACACTTCTGCTTCCACCATCTTCACTTAGATAGCACTCATGTATGAACAAGAAGTACAGCCTTTAAAGGACAGTCAATTTAGGACTTCTGGCTAAGATGGAAGCATAGGTAGATACACTTTGCCTCCTCACACAACCAACAGAAGGACAATAACAAATTTTAAAAAATGAAAAATAACCAGAACTTCCAGAAAATTGAACTGTATGGAAGTCTGACAACCAATGAGTTAAAGAAGAAACATTTACCCAGACTGGTAGGAGAGGCAGAGATGGGCAGCTAGAGTGGAGAGGACACATGGCAAGGCAGCAGCTGGAGGACTAGGTTGTCACATATTTGCATGCTGATAAACCAGGAGGAACAACAGGGGAGCGAGACAGACCAAGCAACCCAGAGTTCCAGCATGGGGAAATAAAGCCTCAAAACCTCTGTCTGAAAAACCCTGTGGGGATTGAGGAGTCAGAAGAATCTCCCAGCCTCATAGGAGACTCCATTGGAGAGACCCACAGGGTCCTAGAATGCACACAAATCCACTACCCTGGAAATCAGCACCAGAAAAGCCCAATTTGTTTGTGAGTAGCAGGGGAAGTGACTGAAAGCAGGGTGAGAGCCGAGCAAGCAGCATTGTTCCCTCTTGGACCCCTCCCCCAAATAAAGCTCCACAATGCTGTTAAGTGGGTTGCCTGGCCCTGGGGAATACCTAAGGCTCCTCCCCTTAGAATATAACAGGCCCACAGAGACAAAAAAAAAAAAAAGCCCAAATGTAAGAACAGATCAAAGCTTCAGAAAAAATACAACTAAGCAATGAAGAGATAGCCAACCGATCAGATCCACAGTTCAAAACACTGGTAATCAGGATTCTCACAGAAATGGTTGAATATATGCATAAAATAGATAGAGGAAAAAGTGAAGGCTGTGAAAAATGAAAAAAAAACAATAATTATATACAGGGAACCAACAGTGAAAAGAAGGAAACTGGGACTCAGATCAATGGTTTGGATCAGAGGGAAGAAATAGGCAATCAACCAGAACAGAATGAAGAAACAAGAATTCAAAAAAATGCGGAGAGGCTTAGGAACCTCTGGGACAACTTTAAACATTCCAATATCTGAATAATAAGAGTGCTAGAAGGAGAAGAGAAAGAGCACTAAAATGAAAACTTATTTGAAAAAATAATGAAGACCTTCCCTAACCCGGTGAAGGAAATAGACTTCCAGGAAGTCCAAGAAACTCAGAGTCCCAAAGAATTTGGACCCAAGGAAGCACACACCAAAGCACACCATAATTACATTACTCAAGATTAAAGATAAGGAGAGAATCTTAAAAGCAGGAAGAGAAAAGGAGACAGTTACCTACAAAGGAGTTCCCATAAGACTCTCAGCTGATTGCTCAAAAGAAACCTTACAGGCAAGCAGGGGCTGGCAAGAAGTATTCCAAGTCATGAAAGGCAAGGACCTACATCCAAGATTACTGTATCCAGCAAAGCTATCAGTTAGAATGGAAGGGAAGATAAAGTGCTTCTCAGATAAGGTCAAGTTAAAGGAGTTCATCATCACCAAGCCTTTATTATGTGAAATTTAAAGGGACTAATCTAAGAAAAAGAAGATGATTAAAACTTTAAACAGTAAAATGACAACAAACTTACGACTATCAAGAACTGAACCTAAAAACAAAAACAAAAACAAACTAAGCAAATGACTAGAACAGGAATAGAATCACAGATATGGAGATCACATGGAGGGTTAACAGTGCGGAGAGGGAGGGGGGAGAATAGGGGAAGAGGTACAGGGAATAAGAAGCATAAATTGTAAGTACAAAATAGACAGGGGGAGGTTGAGAATAGTATAGGAAATGGAGAAGCCAAAGTACTTATTCATACAACCCATGGACATGAGCTTAAAGTGGGGAGGAGAAATGCTGGTGGGAGGGGAGTGCAGGGTGGAAAGGAATAAAGGGGAGAAAAAATGGGACAATTGTAATAGCATAATCAATAAAACATATTTTAAAAAATATGGGATAGTCAACTTGGACTTGATAAACTTTACGCCAGTTTGAAGCCTTTCAAGATTCTTCAGATATTTCTAAATATTTTGAATCTACTATTCAGTTTGAAGTGAAATGATTGGGGATGGGTGGAAATTCACATCCAGTTACAGTAAACACTGATGTTATTTTCTAATATTACCTGTGTATATACAGTATTTGTTTCCCTTCTTAAAAAAGTATCTTAGTCTTCCAAGAACAAATATTCAACTTTATAAAACTTTATGTTAAGTTCATACTTTTCAGATTTACCTGCTTAAATGATATGTGTGTTTTGCTGTTGAACTCTCATTGAAACACACATAAATGTCTATGGACTGAGGCATTAAAGTTCTGGAAAAGAAGCAATGTGCTGGTGTGCTATGATATTAAACAAATAAATAACATGAAACATTGGTAATGTTATTTTTAAGAGGAGAAATATCTAGAATTATGAGAAAGATTGGAAGAAGAGTAAATGGGAAAAGATGATAAAGATTTCTTTAAGCTGATGTGCCCCATATCTATAATTTTTCTCTTCAAAAGTATTTTTTTTAGTTTCACAAAAGTGCAGACCTCTTAATTTCCAAATCTTTTAGATTCATGAGACACTTGAAAGTATGTTTCATATCTGGAATGTTGTACATTGTGTAAGACCTTCTCTGATTTCCAACATTATTGTTTAGACCTGAAAGCAAAATAGATCATCCTTCTAATGGCACTAATGGAACTCTCCTTGCAAATACTGACATTATTTATCTATAGTGACTGCTGCAAGAATTTTTAACTTGTGTGTGAAAAGAAGACTAACCTGAACATAAGATCTATATATTTCAAGTCCTAGCTTCCCAATAAATTGCTGAGACCACTATAGGACACCAGCTTGAAGCAGGGAGTGAAAATGAATTGCGCCCTTTTGTAGGTAGCTGTTTTCTCCACCTCACAAAGGCTCAAAATCTAATGGTTACCACTGGTAATTTGGCAATTTAACATCAAAGGTTTATGGGGAAGCAGGGTATATGCCAGATTTGACACTAAATCTATTTGTGGGTTACATTCCAGTGCAAGTAACATGAATTATAAAATGATGATGAAAGCCATTCATGAAATTGTTTTAGTGAGGTATTTTGTAATTACCTTGGAACACAATCATCAGTGGTAATTCTTTTTAAAGAGATAACCATTCTGGTATTTTCATGCATAGAAAGAATGGTATGACTATAACAATTTGATAACTAAAATGTAAAAAAAAAACCAAAAAACTTATTTTATGTTTGGTCTTCAGATACTTGTGCAATGTCACAGAACATGAGGATAACCTCCATGACATTGATGGGGTTTCTTTGCAGAAGGAAACCCACCTAGAAACACAGTGAGAGGACCTGGTTATTTCTTTGGACTTTTCAAAATGACAATAAATGTTTTACTGGCTAAAGGAGAAGAGTCTATCCTATTTGTATACTGGATAGGATAAAAGTTCAGGCATTTCTGCTGTTATTCTTTATGATTTCACCATGAAACTGCTGACTGAAGTTGGTTCTCTGTGGAAGCAGTAAGTAAGACTAATATAGAATTGTAAATTTCCTACTTGAGCATTGATGACATCCTTCAATATATGCAGAGAGCTCTTTGGCAAAAGCTGGAAAACAGACATTTAAGTAAATCCCTTTTTAATAATTAGTGGACTTCTAAGTTAATTGAGCAGAGAATTTAGTGACCACACATGACAAAGAATACAGACTTTATGTAACTAACTTAGGAACATCATTAAACAAATAACATCAAGAACAATAAAAAAAACAACAATAACAAATTCTGTGCAGGGGGTAAAATGTGATTTCCAGATGTTCTACATTAACTGGTTAAATAGTCCAGCATTAACAAAAAAAAAAGAGAGAGAGAGAGAGAGAGAGAGGGAGAGAGAGAGAGAGAGAGAGAGAAATACAATGAAATAAGAAAGTATGTCCCTGGTTGGTGTGGTCCACTTGATTGAGTGCCAGCCTGTGAACCAAAGTGTCGCTGGTTCGATTCCCAGTCAGGGCACATGCCTGGGTTGCAGGCCAGGTCCCTGATGGGGAGGGAGCAAGAAGCAACCACACATTGATCTTTCTCTCCCTTTTTCTCCCTCCCTCTCTCTCTAAAAATAAATAAATAAAATCTTTTTAAAAAAAGAAAAGAAAGAAAGAAAGAAAGGCTTTTTTTTTTTCCTTTCCTCTCTCTTTTTTTTCCCTTCTTTTTTTCTTCCTCCGAGTGAGACAATAAGACATGGAGTTATAAAAGATCCAGAGACAGATCCAAAGGGAGAGCACAATGCTAACCCCCAAAACTGAGAAACTGAGACAAATATGACTTTGCTATCCCATAGAACTGTCATATATTATTTGTACTATTATTTCCCTTATTTTTATTTCTTTTATTCTATTAGTATTTTTTATTTCTCTTCTTTCTGTTTAATATACTTCATTTTATTTCTCTGTTTAATTGCACTGTTTGACTAGTTTTCATTATTCTCTATTTATTCTATTTTAATTTTCCTTCTTTCACTTCACTCATGTTCCAAATAACACACTACTGTTGATTGTGTACTTACTATTCTGGTTATCCAAATCAGATATTTCTTGTCATATTATTGTTGTTCCAGTATATTGTAAATAATTGTTCCATGCAAATGTAAATACTACACAGCAACTCTCCCTGATCTTAGCCCACTTCAATTTTTCCTGAGCTTTATTACTATTGTGGTTAACTCTGTTCTCTCGTACACTTTGCCTACTTTCTATCCTTTATGCTCAGTATATCTCATCATCTTAACTTGTAAATGTTCTCTGTTTCCTGGATTCAGCTCACAATCCTCCTCTTCTCCAACAAGAGTCTTATCTCTCTTTCACTTTTTATAAAAAGTGGCTAGTTGAGTGAAATATCATAGTTATCGTCATATGGATCCAAAGAATCTCCTATCCCTATTCTATTTCTTGGTACTTTATATCCCATAGAATACTTTCCCACTGTCTTAAACCATTTTTCCTACCCCCTGCAAGAGATCACATACAAGAATAGACGGGAGCTGTGAACAACAGCTCAGGGAGTATATGCACTGGAGGAGAGAAACCACCAACAAAGTAACCAATAAAAGGTAAAAACCCAAGTACAACAAGAAAACCAACACAAAAAGAAGAAAGGGCGAACTGAGAGCATCTAGACAAGGAGATCAAAGGAGGCCACACCACTAAATCCCACAGAATTCCTACCATAGAAATTCACCCTGCAAAGACAGCAAGCAAAGCAAAACATGAGGAAGCGCAGAAACAAACAAAAAGAATCACATAAAATGGGGAGACAAAAAAAGAACGTGCAATCAAAAAGAATGGAAGACTCCCCAATAAAAGAGCTAAATGAAATTGAGGTAAGAAAACTATCAGATATAGAATTAAAAAGAATGGTTATACAGATCCTCAAGGATGTCACAGACAACTATAAGGAACTGAGTGAGAACTACAGCAGTATAAAAAAAGGGGGGGAAAACTATAAATAAAACCCAGGAAGAAATTAACAATAAAATGTTGCAAATAAAAAACACACTAGAAGGAATTACAAGCAGACTGGAAGGGGCAGAGGATCAAATCAGCCAACTGGAGGACAAGGTATTAAAAAACACACTGAAGAGCAAGAAAAGGAAAAAAGACTCAAAAAGAACAAACAGGTGGTAAGGGAAATGCAGGACAACATGAAACATAATAATATCCATATAACAGGGATACCAGAAAGAGAAGAAGAAGAACAAGGGGTAGAAAATGTGTTTGAAGAAGTCATAATGGAAAACTTCCCTAATGTGATGAGAAAAAATTCACACAAATCCAGGAAACACAGAGAGTCCCAAGCAAGAGAAACCAAAAGACGCCCACTTCAAGACACATCATAATGAAAATTGCAAAATTCCAAGACAAAGAGAAAATCTTAAAGGCAGCAAGGGAGAAACAGAAAGTAACATACAAGGAAGCCCTGATAAGACTAACAGCTGACTTCTCAATGGAAACACTCCAAGCCACAAGAGAATGGCAAAGAATATTCCAAGTCATGAAAATAAATGGCCTGCAACTGAGACTACTTTATCCAGCAAGTCTCTCAATTAAAATGGAAGGCCAAATAAGGATTTTTCCAGACAAAAGAAGGTTAAAAGAATACATCTCCTAATCAGCTCTGCAAGAGATGCACAAAGGTCTGCTTTAAGAAAAGGAAAAAAAAAAAGAGAGAGAGAGAGAGAGGAACACACATGAAAAAATGGCAATGATAAGTACCTTTTAATAATAATCTTAAGTGTAAGTAAATGGAGAAAATGCTCCATCCAAAGACATAGAACAGCTGAATAAATAAGAAATCATGACCCACACATATGCTGCCTACAAGAGACCCACCTCAGAACAAAAGACCTAAACAGACTGAAAGTGAAGTCTAGAAACAAATGTTCCAAGCAAATGGACAGGAAAAAAAAGACTGGGGTAGCAATACACATATCAGACAAAATAGACTTCAAAACAAGGGCCATAAAAAGAGACCCAGAAAGTCACTTCATAATACTCAAAGGAAGTGTCCATCAAGAAACATGAACATTGTAAATATATATGCATCCAACATAGGGGCACCCAAATACAGAAGGAAAATCTTGGAGGACTGCAAGAAAGACATTGACAGCAACCCAATTATAGTAGAGGACTAGAACACCCCACTGTCAAAAATGGGCAGATCTTCCAAACAAAATATCAACAAGGATATTCTGGAATTGAACAATACCCTAGATGGGAACCTAACTGATATACAGAGAGGTTTTCATCCCAAAGAAGCAAAATATACATTCTTTTCAAATCCACATGGAACATTTTCAAATATAGATGACATTATAGGACACAAAACAAACCTCAACAAATTCAAGAAAATTGAAATCATAACAAACATTTTCTTCAACCACAAGACACTGAAACTAAAAACCAACCTCAGGGAACAAAACTCAAAAACACTCAAACTCATGGAGATTGAATAGAATGCTATAAAACAATTAATGTGTCAAGAATGATATCAAGGAATAAATCAAAAAGTTTCCGGAAACAAATATAAACTCATAACAGTCCAAAACCTATGGGACACAGCAAAGGCCATCCTGAGAGGGAAGTTCATAGCGAAACAGGCCTACCTAAAAAAGATAGAAACATTTGAAATAAACGACCTAACCCTTAACTACAAGAACTGAAGGAACAATAACAAAGACAGCCCAGAGCAAGTAGAAGGAAGAAAATAATCAAGATCAGAGCAGAATAAAACAATATAGAAACTAAAACCACAATCCTAAGGATCAATAATAAGTCCAGGAGCTGCTTGTTTGAAAAGATAAACAAAATTGACAAGCTTTAAGCAGACTCATCAAGAAAAAAAGAGAGGACCCAAATAAACACAATCAGCAATGAAAGAAGAGAGATTACAACAGATACCACAGAAATACAAAGGATTGTAAGAATTTACTATGAACAACTATATGCCAAGACATTTGAAAATGTAGGTGAAATGGACAAATTTCTAAAAAAGTATAATCTTCCAAAACTGAATGAAGAAGCAGAAAGCCTGAACATATAACAGCTGGCACAATGAAAGCAGTAATCAAAAAACTCCCAACACACAAAAGCCCTGGACCAGAGAGTTTCACAGGAGAATTCTACAAAACATTTAAGGAAGAGCTAACCCCTATCCTTCACAGACTATTCGAAAAAATCCAAAGTGATGGGAGACTCCCAACCTCTTTTTATGAAGCCAGCATCATCCTAATCCCAAAACCAGATAAAGACATAACAAAGAAAGAAAACATCAGGCCAATATCATTGATGAACATAGATGCTAAAATCTTCAACAAAATGTTGGCAAACCACATTCAGAAATACACTGAAAAGATCACACACCATGATCAAGTGGGATTCATCCCAGGGATGCAAGAATGGTACAATATTATCAAATCAATAAACATAATATATCACATGAACAAAAACAAAGACAAAAATCACATGATCATATCAATAAATGTGAAAAAGCATTTGATAAGCTACAGCACCCATTTTTTATTAAAACACTCAAAAAAGTGGGAAAAGAGGGAGCATTCCTCAACATAATAAAGACCATATACAAGAGATCTACAGCCAACATCATAGTCAATGGGCAAAAACTTAGAGCTTTCCCACTAAGATCAGCATACAAGAAGAATGCCAGCTTTCACCATTTCTATTCAACATAGTATTGGAAGTCCTAGTGACAGCAATGAAACAAGAAAAGAAATTAAAAGCACCCAAATTGGAAAAGAGGAAGTAAAACTGTCATTGTTTGCAGATAGCATTATAGTATACATAGAAAATCATATAGACTCCACCAAGAAACTGCTCGACCTAATAAATGAATTTTGCAAATAGAGTGATACAGGGTCAATATTCAGAATTGAAAGGCATTTTTGAATACCAGCAATGAGATATCAGAATCTGAAATCAGGAAAAAATCCCATTTGATATAACAAAAATAAAAGTAAAATATCGAGGAATAAATCTAACCAAGGAGGTAAAAGACCTGTACTCAGAAAACTACACAACACTGAAGAAAGAAATTAAGGAAGACACAAACAAATGGAAGCATATACTGTGTTCGTGGATTGGAAGAATTAACATCACCTGAATATCCATACTACCCAAAGCCACTTATAGATTCAATGCAATACCTACTAAAGTACTAATGGCATATTTCACAGATATAGAACAAACACTTCAGAAATTTATATGGAACTATAAACCCTGACTAGCTGTAGCAATTTTTGGAAAGAAGAGAAAAATAGGAGGGATCATAATACCTGATATCAAACTGTATTACAAGTCCAATGTAGTCAAAACATCCTGGTACTGGCATAAGAACATGGAGCTATGAAACAGAATAGAGAGCCCAGAAATAAACCTAAGTCTCTATGGTCAATTAATATTTGACAAAAGACACAGAAGCATGAAGTCGAGTAAAAACAGCCTGTTCAACAATTGGTGTTGGGAGATCTAAACAGCTACATGCAAAAAATTGAAACTCAATTACCAATTAACTGAATTAATTAAACTCAATTAAACAAAAATAAATTGAAGGTGGATAAAATACTTAAATACAAGCCATGATCATAAAAGTCCTTTAGGAGAACATAGGCAGGAAATTCCCAGATATTCCACGTAACAATATTTTCACTGATATGTCTCCTAGAACAAGGGACATAAAGGAAAGAATAAACAAATGGGATCTTATTAAAATAAAAAGCTTCTGCACAGCTAAAGAAAACAGCATTAAAATGAAAAGAGAACCAACTGTATGTGAAAACATATTTGCCAATGATACCTCAGACAAGAGTTTGATTTCCAAAATATGTAAAGTACTCACAGGACTCCACTCCAGGAAGACAAACAACCCAATTACAAAATGGGCAAAGGCCTTGAACAGACACTTCTCCAAGCAAAACATACAGAGGGTCCAGAGACACATAAAGGATGTTCAGCATCGCTAGCCATTAGAGAGATGCAAATTAAAACCACAATGAGATACCACTTCAAACCCATGAGAATGACCATCATAAACAAAGCAAAAAACAATTGTTGGAGAGATTGTGGAGAAAAGGGAACCCTAGTGCACTGTTGGCAGGACTGTAGACTGTTGCAGCTGCTGTGGAAAACAGTATGGAATTGCCTTAGAAAACTAAAAATGGAACTGCCTTTTCACCCAGCAATTCCACTGCTTGGATTATATCCTAAGAACCTTGAAACATCAATCCAAAAGAACCTATGCACTTCAATGTTCATAGCAGCACAATTTACAATAGCCAAGTGCTAGAACCAACCTAAGTACTCAGCAGTAAATGAATGGATCAAAAGCTATGGTACATTTACACGATGGAATACTACACAACAGAAAGAAAGGAGCTCCTACATTTCGTGACAGCATGGATGGAACTGGAGAGCATTATGCTAAGTGAAATAAACCAGACTGTGAAATACAAATACCATATGATCTCACCTTTAGCTGGAACCTAATCAACAAAACAAAATAAAGCAAGAAAAATATAACCAGAGACATTGAAATTAAGAACAAACAGACAGTAACCAGAGGAGAGATGGAAGGGGATAATAGGGGGAAAGGGGTGAAGGGTTGTCAGGAACAAGTATAAAGGACACATGGACAACACCAAAGGGAGTAGGATCAAGGATGGGGGATGGCTGGGATCAGGGGGAAGTAGTGGGCGGAAAATATAAAATGGAAACCACTGTACTTGAACAAAAATTTTTTAAAAATTTAAATATGAACCAGTGTATTTTGTCTCCCTGAGAGAAGTTCAATGGGCCCTTTAGGCCCTCTCCTTGTCTTTTTCTTGTGGAAATGCACCCTGGAGGGTTCTTGAGCCTGACCTGCCTGTTTTGCTGATCTTCCCTGGTCCTGCAGGATATGGAGGCTGGATGAGACCTTCCCTTTTTGGAGGTTCTATGTCAGCCAGGGAAGGGGGACTCTCTCTGGCTTTAATTAAACTCAGGGGCACAGCTCCCAACCTTCCAGTTCTCAGCCCACTGCCCTCACAGCAGGCAGAGGCCAACACTCTCCACTTTGCACAGCTTCTGCCCTGCCAGCTGTGCTGGGCTAGGGCTGAGAAATCCTCTGGCTTTGCACTTTTTTTTTTCCGTTTTTTCCCCAGCAGTATGTTTATTTTATTTTTTTTATTGTTGTTCAATTACAGTTGTCTGCATTTTCTCCCCACCACTCCACCCCACCCCAGCCAAACCCACCTCCCACCTCCCTCTCCCACCTCCACCCTCCCCCTTGGTTTTGTCCTTGTGTCCTTTATAGTACCTCCTGAAAACCCCTCTCCCCACTGTCCCCTCCCCACTCCCCTCTGGCTATTGTTAGATTGTTCTTAACTTCGATGTCTCTGGTTATATTTTGTTTGCTTTCGTTTTCTTTGTTTTCTTTTGTTATGTTCCAGTTAAAGGTGAGATCATATGGTATTTGTCCCTCACCGCCTGGCTTATTTCACTTAGCATAGTGCTCTCCAGTTCCATCCATGCTGTTGCAAAGGGTATAAGCTCCTGCACTTTTCTGATCAATCTTACCAGCTGCACTGAGTAGGAGCAAATCGCACCCTCAATCCTTTCCCTTTACTGGCAAAGCATCGTTGCATGGGATCCCTGCCCAGCCTGCCTCACACCCCTTTCAAAAAGTCTTTTTGGGCACTTCCACTGCAGTACTGAATCACTGTCTGGCTTTTCATACTTGCCACTTCTCCAAAAAGTCAAGACCCTCTCAGAGTCATGGCTGGCTGCAGCCGGCCTCCTCTACTTGACCCAGGTGCAGATATTATCCCCGCGTCTCACTGTTTCTCTCCCTGTTGGCATTTGGTGCTGCAGCTATGGGTGTGCTAATCACTGTGTGTTTGTAGCCTGGATCTCCCCAACTTTGTGTATCCACGTCACTCTTGGACCAGGTCTGGGGATTACCTGCCCTGGGAGGGGAGAGAGCTGCCAAGCTGTGATCTCTGGCCAGGCTCTTCATGGCTGCAGGCACCACGCATGGAATATTGCCCCTTCCACTTATAAAATCTCCATACTGCCCATTGAGAAGTTTCTTCTGCACTCCTTGGCTTCCAAACTTCGTATCAGCTAAGATTCCATTGAATGTTCAGTTTACTTTTTGGAAAATTAGCTAAGTGTCTTAATTGGGTGGAAGAGCAAGTGGATTCCCTTTAAACTACTTGGCCACCATCTTTATTTCTTGTGTGTTACTTTTCAATTGTTTTCAGATACTTTTTAATTTCTTTTTATATCTCATTATTAACCCATTTACTATATTCAGCCTCTATGTTTTTTATTGTTATTCAGTTACAGTTGTCTGCCTTTTCTCCCTATCCCTCCACCCCACCCCAGCCAAAACTACTTCCCTCCCCCGCCTCCACCCTCCCCCTTGATTTTGTCCATGTGTCCTTTATAGTAGTTCCTGTAAACCCCTCTCCCCACTGTCCCCTCCCCACTCCCCTCTGGCTATTGTTACATTGTTCTTAACTTCAATGTCTCTGGTTATATTTTGTTTGCTTTTTTCTTTTGTTGATTATGTTCCAGTTAAAGGTGAGATCATATGGTATTTGTCCCTCACCACCTGGCTTATTTCACTTAGCATATTGCTAAAGAAAACAGCCTCTATGTTTTTTAATGTTTTTGAGCTTTTTTTCTTGATGTTGGTTTCTAGTTTAAAGCCATTGTGATCCAAGAAGAGGCTTGATATGATTTCTATTTTCTTGAATTTTTTAATTTTTGTTTTGTATCCTACCATGTGTGGTTTTGTGGGACTTCAGAGAAGATGGTGGGTGTGTTCCCCCTCCCCTGAGCCACTAGTCTGAGTCTGTCCAAGATTATTTCCCTGTATATGGTAGGGTGGGGCCCCAGTAGGCTTCCAGAGCCCAGATTTTGGGTCTCCTGGATGTTGGGAAGGTGTTTTTGTGGCTCTCCCATAAGGAACAAGCACCAGTCTGTTTTCCAGAATAGTGTATGGATTGGCTGCACCCTCAACCTGTCTCTGATTACTCCTGAATCCGTTTACATTGCTGTCTCCTTGGCAATGGTTAAGATGCAGGATGGGAGAAGAGAAAGAAAAAATAAACAAACAAAACAGAACACCAAAACAGGAAACCTGAGAAAAGAACAAAAAATGTTGCTGGGTGGAGCAAACAGGATTTCAGAGGATGTGGCAAGGGGAATTCCAGAGGGTGGGGATATGGTATCCCATCAGGAAAGGTAATTGATTTTCCTTTGGGAAGGGCTAGCTCTTCTCAAGAAAGATGGTCTTTGTGGAGCCAAGGTATATATATCTAGGCCCCAAAAATCCCATAGCCACTCCTCCAAGTCTCTCCCTAGTGCATTCCATTCCAGACTCTCTTCACACAACTCCAGTCTGTGCCTCCCTCCCTTCTCTGGGGCCCCAGGTGAGTAGCCACAAACACAAAACCTCTGCTTTTCCCATTTAAGGGAAAAAAATTAAAAAACAAGGTGGTGGATTTGTCTCCAGTGGTTTTCATCTCTCCCCAGTGCAGGCTCCTTGATCTCCTGATCTGGATGCTCTAGGAATGATCTTTGTATGGGCTATGTGGAGTTTCTTGTTGTATTTGGGTCCTGATTGTTACTGATCTATTCATTGGTGAAAACTTTCCTCCATCTGGCTAAGAGGCTCAACCCATCCCATGTCCACCTATGCCTTGAGAAAACTTGTAGGTGTAGGTTGGATCCCCCACTGGGGCATGTACAGGAGGTAACTTATTGTTTCTCTCTCACAATGATGCATCTCTCTCTCTCTCCTAAGTCAATAGAATATATCTTGTATGCATCATCTTCTTTCAGGTCTCATATCATGCTGATGGGGGATAGGAAGGAAAGGAAGAGTCCAGCCACAAAACTATATAACACAGGACAGTGGTGGTGCACTCCTGCTGCTCCCTCCAGTGAGTCTCAGGCTCATGCTCCCACTGTTGCTCTCCCACCATTACCTCTGTACCCAACCACCTCTCTCTGCCCCTGGTGTTCCTGGCTCCTCAGCCAATTCACAGCCTCTTAAGTCAGACTCTGTCTGGTTCATGGTTCCAGCAGTGCCCAGGGCCAGAGAGGTTACAGCCCTCCCCAGAAAATACTGCAATTCCTAGACCCTGGCTCCTAGCAGCAGCAAGGCACATGGCCCTGCCCAGTGCGGAGGGCACAGAGGCAAGGCTGGGCACTAAGGTGTGGCTACTCCAGCAGCTTCTTCCCAAAGGGGATTTTGTAAGTTCCAAAAAATGGCTCCCACTCCAAACCTGCACTGCCAGAAGTGCCAGGCTGGGTGGTGATGCCAGAGAGGTTCCACCAGGAGAGCCCAGGCCACCCACCACTGAATGCTGTCACAGACATGCACTCACATACTCATACACTTGCCTGCACATTCACCTGTGCACAGGCACTCATACACTCACATAATCAACTGGATTTTCAAGTTGATTATTTTGTATCTTAGCTGAAAGACCAGTCTGGGGCTGGGAGCAAGTGGACTGAGCTTCTAGCTACTCTGCAGCCATTTTGAAAACCCCTCCAGAATTTCTTTCTGAAAACAAGAATCTGGCTGGACAATGAGACCAGGAAAATTATGTAGCAATTGCATTTTCAGAGCAACAACACTGTTTGTATTTAGATTGTATGTTTTCTTCCAGTGGGTTATTAGAGATTTAGGAGATATGATTTTCTCAGTTCTAAAGTGTACATTGCTTTCCCACTCTAACATTTCTATATCAGGATGAATTACTAAATCAATGCACACGTGACCTAGAGGCAGATGGCAGTGTTTGTCCACTACCCCCAACCCCCTCCTGTAGGTGGTATGCCCTGTAAAGGTAGACTAACTGTGTTTTGAAGTCCAGAAATTCAGAAGCCATGAAGTACAGTAGGGATTGGCAGGACTGGAGCAGACCAGGCGTGTGCCCTGTGACTGGTGCATCAAGTGTCTGAACAGCATCATTAGAAATTGTTGGGGTAAAACGTAACTGAAAGCAAACCAGAGTTCTTTTTTGAGAACTAAATAGTGGGTGCCACATCATAATATGGTAAAGTCAGTTCTTTTTGGATATACTTAATTGCCTGGATATGTAGTTTTTCAAAATTTAGATTACTGTCACATGTAGTAACAAAATAATTATTTTTAAATTGGAAATTGTTCAAACCAATTTTCACCAATTGGTCATCTTGACAGTAAAAGGTACAAGCATTTCCCCATTCAGCATGGGAAACTGCACAATATAAATCCATGATAGATGGAGTTAATTGGGACTTGTCTTGTGAATGCTGGTGATTTTCAACCAAAACAAAATTTTAGTTTATCTGATATTATGCTACTCTTTTTTTATTATAATTAGTCAACAGTTTCTATTGCTGAAGTTTTCCCACAGAACAATATTATAATTGGTTAGATAATTGGGAGTTGTGTTTCTGACAAAAGACTCAGCAGCAAATAAATCATAAACATGACCAACAATATGTACACAAAAAGTTACAACCACCACAAACCTCCAAAATAATTTAAATTAGTAAATTATAATCCCAGGGTCTTAAAATGAGCAAGAATTTACAAATAACACATAAAAGACAGGCCTGATGGATCATAAATTTGGTCACCTTAAAACTAATAGAAAGATAGCTATTGTAAACATTGAATTAAAACTTTTGTAGGACAATGTGTATGGTCCAGGTCTTCAAGAAAAGAAAAGAAAGCTGTCACGGGAAGTTTAACTGATGCATTCTTTAATCCTCAGTAAATTTCACTACTGTAAGTGTCAAATAAAAGCCAATATTGTTTCTTTAAATGCAAGACCTTGGAAAAGAGTGTTTAGCAAAAATCACCAACAGACCTTAAGTTAAAATTGTCAAAAATTTGCCCTGACTAGTGTGACTCAGTATGTTCAACATTGTCCTGCAAAACGAAAATCACTGGTTTGATTTGTGGTCTGGACACATGCCTGGGTTGGTGGGTTTGATCTCTGGATGGGGTGTGTTGGAGAGGCAACGGATTGACATTTCTCTCATACATCAATGTTTTTCTCCCTCTTTCTCTCTCCCTTCCCTATTCTTTAAAAATAAATAAAATCTTTAAAAAATTTTGCCATTTCCATCTATCATCATAAATTGGCTGACATGTTTGCATATACACACATACACCCACACCCTCCCTCCTGCATGAGTTTGTATTTAGTATAAGCCCTTTAAAATCCATCCATAAACATAGGAATTTGAGAAGCAACACCAAGAAAACTCCTCTTCATGGTTCCTTTATACCAATGGTTTCTTACTAAACATGATTTTTCTTGACATTTAGCAATGCTTAAAAATATTATTGGCTGTTTTGACTGGGTGGTGTTATTGGAATTTAGTTGGTAGAGGACAGGGATGCTGCTAAACATCCTACCAAGCATAAGACAGCATCCTACAACAAAGAATTATCTAGCTTGAAATGTCAATGGTGCCAAAGTTATAAGACTGTGCTTTACACAATAATTTGTATTATACATAAAACATATGGGTTCAGTCATTCAATATCCTTGAATAATTCTTGAAAATCAATTTTACTTCTCAACAGGAAGTACCATTCATCAGCAGCCCAATTACAACCTGCAAAGAAAGCAGGGTACTTATCACCATGATCATGGTCCAGTGCCTGGAGCATTAAGGTGATTTGTTAAATAAATGAATAAATAGATGGAAAGAGGAATAAAGACTAAGAAAGAAAGAAGGAAAGGGGAAAAAGAAGTGGATGGTGCTGGGGCCAAATTTTGTTTGATTTTGGTGAACTTGCTTTCTTTTCATTTACAGTCTTTCAAAAAAAATCAGTAGGCACAGGTTCAGTTAACATTTATTGTTTACTAGTTACTATCATTAATAGCTTCTTGTATTTAACTTATTGTATTAGTGATAATTAGAGAAGTTGAATGTTAACAATCATTATATGATTTTTTTTGTAAAAGCTCACAAATAGAATATATTAAAATAATGTTATTCACTTTCAAGGATATTTAAAATATAAATTATTTTGTGTTGTTTTTCTTTGTAGTTTATCGACTTTGATCATCTGGTCTTTCTGTGCCCATAAATAATATCCTGAGGCAAAGGAGTCACCTGGTTATTTTAGGAAAACTGTTCAGAAAGAATGGAAAGTTAAGCCTACTAGTCATGGTTTCAGGGAAAGGGCTGCAAAAGGGAATGAGCACAATTAAATATATATGAAATGTATGTTTGTGTGTGTGTATATATATATGTATATGTATATACATATACATATATATATATATGAAGCCCAGTTAATTTTTAGCATCTATTATAAGAATCTTCTCCTCCTTTCCCTAAGTCACAATCCAGTGTCAGGATGGCCTTTATTACAATATAAAATAAAACAAAACAGAAGAATCCCACAAAACCAATAAAAAACAATTAAAAAGTCCTACAAATTTCTCTGTACAGGCATTTTGACTTTTCCAAGGGCCTACCATAGTTTATATATATATAAAGAAATCATTAAATAAATGCCAAATTAGTGAATGTATTAGAAATGTATTGTGTGCCATGGTCTATACTGGGTATTGCACTTAGAGGGATAAAGTATGCTTCTTGCTATCCAAGAAGAGAAACATGGTACTCCCATAAATAGGTAGAAGTAAAGATGATAAAAATAAGAAGCCAAATTCAGTAATGGCTAATTGTATCTGCAAAATTCACCAAAATAGTGGCTCCAGTCAGATAAGGCACTAATATCCTTGCTTAATATTGGGCACACAGGTAGGCATTCTTACTTTTCATCACTTATAAATGCCATTATGTCTCCTCTTGTAACAGGGAATATATAAGTCCCCTAAATTCGGAAGTCCCCCACTAACCTGGCTGGGGGAAGGGAAAGGGGAAGTGGAAGACAACCATTGAGAGTTACTTTGCATATTAATAACAGCTGGCTAACTTCATAGATTAAGTAGCTGTGGCAGAAGCTTGGAGCCGGGGAGATGGGCATGACTTTGCCTCATGAGGTAGCTGGAGGGGCTTGCTATGCCTGAGGGAGAGCAGGAAGATGGTTCCCCCATGTCATGGTGCCAAACAGTCTAGACTAACAATGGCAGCCAAGAAAGATATACTGCAGTACTGACAGATATACTCTTTGTGGGAGGAGTCAAACACGGGGTTACAGAGGAAGATCTGTGCTGGGATTTAAACTCCAGCTTGGAGCAGTCATGTGGGTCTCTTAACCATGTGGCTTGGGAGTGGAGAAGGTAGTCTTGGCCATGGTCTGAAAGCATGCAGAAGGACCTCTAATGGCCCACCATGAAGAGGGGTCAAGTGGTTTTGGATTGAGAGCAGGAGCCTAACTGAACACGGACAACTGGGAGAAGCCAGAACATTAAAATGGGAATCTACCTAGCTAAGCTATAGACTTCTATTTCTTTTCCTGAGAGACAGTACCTCTGACTGGCCTGGTTTGGCAAGAGGAGGCAGGGCTGTGTGTTTGTGGGTGTTTCTTCTGTTTTATGGGAGTGGGATTAATGGAAAAATTCCATCATTATTTTAATCTTGTATAACTTGAATACATATTTCTTTTCCTTTTCATAAGACTCTGGCATTGGGAGTCACGGGGGTTTTTTCAGTGGTGGGTAATAGAACCCAGAGGTGGTTCTGTTACACTCTCAGTTTGCATTCCAAACAATACTTTATAAATATGGATCAACTATCCAGTTTATATTTCACTATAAAAATGGTCCTTATTTTTACAGGCATCTGTAGGCAGACATCTTGATGTCTCTTAAACATAAGTTAACTCGTTTAGCAAATACCAACCTAAAATTATAATTCTTGTGACCCTCCATTAAAAGTTAATCTCAAACTGTGCATTTTGCTATTTTTCTCTTATCTTGGCTTAACATCTGTCAACTTTGGTCTTAATCTTTTGTCTACAGTTTGATGTTTACTTCTAGTTAAGCCCTTCATTGCTTCCTACCTCAAAGGCTTTATGTATTCAATGGGCTGTTTACAAAATCATCCCTTATAAGCTAATAGGCCTTGGGAAAGCATTTTCCATGTTGAACACCAAAATCAAATTTTAAAAAAATTGAAACCTACAACTAGGTTAATGTAGGAGCAGCTGGATTGGATTGAAATTTTCCAATTCTGAATGCTCCTTCTTGACAGCAGCTTCCAACAAGAAAAATGAGAACTGACTTAGCCTGTTGAACCCCAACTCAAGGAGTCAGCTGGTAATGTGAGCATGTCCCTGGAAAGCATCCTTAAGTGTACTCCAGTCTAACCAAGTTACTGTTTATAGATTCAGACACATCAGCTTTAAAACCTATAATTCTATAGAAATTTCATACAGACGACTTCATTCTGAAAACCCTTATGATAAAACCACTAGATAAAGCCAGGTTACCTAATTATCTTGGACTCAGCCTATCTGAAAGGTGCCAGAATAACCAGACAAGTAGCATAGTTAAAAATCTCTTAAGAAATATCTGAAATCAGGTAATAATGAGAAAACTGAATTCCACATGAAGTTACACAGGGGGAAAAAAATCATGCAAAAGCAGCCATTAGTAAAAGAGAACCAAGATGTTTAAGGATAGATCTCCCTTTCACACTCCCCACCCTATGATGTAACATCAGCAGCACACACCTCAATTGTCTTCATGTTTCATTGCATCTAGTTACCAGCTCTATCATAACATAATACACTACTCTGCGAGTGAGCACTGGCCCATGGCCGGTGAGCAGGACCTGAGTGAACCAGGTGACATGCAGGCACATGGCAAGGCAGTAAGTCAAAGAACCAGACAGAGGCCCACACTGTTTGTACAAGTCCTACTGGAAAACCAAACAGTGAGTGTCCAGTGGTTTTTCTACCAAGTGATATACTACTTTCCAGATCTCTGGCTGCCCTTGGAGGAATTCCAGCCCAGGTCTCCCATAGAGGAACTGTTGATTTTGAAAGTGGCTGGGACTACATTTCTGCCCAACAGGTGATTGGGACTCCAATCTCTTTTACTTAATAAAATTGTATTACTGTGATTTCAGTAGATGTTTATTCTAGAAAGAGCACATGAGAATAAAGAAAAAAACATAAATGACCATCCAGAGACAGTTTTGTGGGTATTTTAAATTCTCTCATTACAAATATTTTCTCCTATATATTCTTCAGAAATAGAATCATACCATTCATAGTAATTTTTTTAAATGCAAATACAGCATATATACAGAAATATGCACTTATATGTATACAACTCAATATGCATAAAATTCCTATTATGTGGTAAATTCTTCTTTATTTAGTAATTTATAGTGGCTTTCTATATCTACATATAGTTTCTGTATTTTAACAGCCACTTGATATTTAATTGTAAGGATCTTCTAAAATTTACTTAACAAATCTACGATCCATATTTTTAAGTGACTTTTCTGGTGATGCCCTTCCTATTTTTCCCTTATGTTGAGGTTGAGTGGGACTCTTTTTGTCACTGACTTGTATACATATATTATAAAAGTTAGTTACTTTTGAACATTTTAAAACTATGAAGTAATGACACTAAGCCTCTATTTACTGGTGTTAAATATTAAGAAGTAAGGATTGAATCTCTCATAAGATAAATTAACAAACTTTTTCTTGTTTTACTATTTCATTTTTAGTGAGGATGATGTCAGACTTTTATCTTAGATTAAAGTTGCAAAATGTAGTGTGTCTCAGGCATTGTCAACATACTCTCCTCATCTTTACACAAGTTTGAGTCAAAGACCCCACCCAGAAATAATATTGTGGTTAACTGAATAGGTTGTGATGTTAAGTAGATCTGGATTTGAGTTCTTTCTGCAACTCACAAGGCATGGTGACATTGGGCAATATAATAAACTTAATCTCAGTTTCAGTTTTTTCAGCTATGAAATAAGAAAAGTAATAACACCTACTTCATAGGATTCTTTTGTGAATATCACATGAATCAACACATATAAAAATAAAAGCTAAATGTTAACTACATTTAGGCAACTGGAGAGCATTATGCTAAGTGAAATAAGCCAGGCAGTGAGGGACAAATACCATATGATCTCACCTTTAACTGGAACATAATCAACAAAAGAAAAAAGCAAACAAAATATAACCAGAGACATTGAAATTAAGAACAATGTAACAATAGCCAGAGGGGAGTAGGGAGGGGATAGTGGGGAGAGGAGTCTACAGGAGCTATTATAAAGGACACAAGGAAAAAATCAAGGGGGAGGGTAGAGGCGAGGGAGGGAGGTGGGATTCACTGGGGTGGGGTGGAATGATAGGGAGAAAATGCAGACAATTGTAACATAATCAACAAAAGAAAAAAGCAAACAAAATACCACCAGAGACGTTGAGGGGGGGAACTGTCTAGCAGTGGCCAGGGGGGAGTGAGGTGGGGACAGTGGGAAGAGGGGATTGCAGGAACTATTATAAAGGACACATGGACAAAATCGGGGGTGGGGGTAGGGGTGGGGGAGGGATGTGGGTTGAGCCAGGGTGGGGGGAGGGAGGGGAGAAAAGGCATACAACTGTAATTGAATAACAATAAAAATAAATTTAAAAAAAAAACAAAAAAAAAAAAACCCAAACTACATTTAGGCAGTGCTTTACAAGCATAACACCTGACATGGAATGACAACATAATAAGTGGTGGCTATATGACACTAGTTGTACACCTGTTTTTCATGGGCTCTAACAATTACAATGAAGAATCCAGAGTCCAGAGAGGTTAAAATTATATTTAGCACCACCATTTATAGAACTTTCTCCCAGTGATGTTGATTTCTGTCTGGGAATGTAATATTTAATAACAGGTAGTCTAATTCAGGATGTAGATATGGCATTTCTGAGCTTAGAAAGTGTTTCTTAATTAGTCTCTTTAAAAAAGAGTACAGAAATCAGAAAAACTCAGAAAGCAAGTTCCGGCACCCCCCCCCACACACACACACACCAATTAAATATTAATCTTGGGGACAAGATGGCAGTGAGATAAGTGGAAGTAGAGTCCACTTCCCCTCCACACCAGTGAAATGCCTAGCTGATCTGAAGAACAGAGCAAACAGCCAATGGTATTCCAGCATACATGAAGATCAGAGACCAAAGATGGTAGAGGACATTGAAAGATCAGACGGTGAGACAATAAAACCTGGAGCTCTGAAAACAACACAGTTAGAACCTGTTAGACCTATAAATGACAGCCCAAGACCAGAGAGCTCATGAGATTAAGAAGAAGGCACCACTGAATCCCACTGGTATTCTACCATAGAAGTTCATACAATTAACCCATGGAGTCAGAACAGATCAATTTAAGAAGCAGAGGCTGACAAGAACAGTCTCACAAACAGGGGAAGACAAAGATACAATACCCAAATGAAAGGAAAGGAGTAAGTCTCAGAAAGAATGCTAAATGAAATAGAGGCAAGTCAACAATCAGATACTGAGTTCAAAGCAATGGTTATCAGGAAGCTCACTGAGCTCACAGAGAACTACCAGAAACTACAAGGAAACTACAATGAACTCACTGCAAACTATATGAACATGAAATAGGAAATAGAAATTATCAAGAAGGGCCAAGAGGAAGCAGAGGATCGGATCAGCGAGCTAGAGGACAAAGTAGAAAAAAAACACCCAGAAAGAGCAAGAAAAGGAAAAGAGGCTCAGACAGAATGAAGAGGGATTAAGGGAAATGCAGGACAACATGAAAGGTAATACTATCCGTATAATAGGGACACCAGAAGGAGAAGAAGAAGAGCAAGGGATAGAAAACCTGTTTGAAACAGTAATGATGGAAAATTTCCATAATCTGAGGAGAGAAAGAGTCACCCAAATCCAGGAAACACAGAGAGTTCCAAGCAACAGAAACCCAAAGAGGCCCACTGCAAGACGCATCATAATTAAAATGGCAAAATTTGAAGACAAAAAAAGGATCATAAAGGCAGCAAGAGAGAAACAAGAAGTAACATACATTGGAGTCCCAATAAGGTTAGCAACTGACTTCTCAATGGAAACGCTCCAAGCCAGAAGAGAATGGAAAAAAATATTCCAAGTAATGAGAACCAGAGGCCTGCAACCAAGACTACTTTACCCAGCAAGGCTCTCAATCAAGATAGAAGGCCAAATAAAGAGCTTCCCAGACAAAAGAAGTCTAAAACAATACACCTCCACCAAAACAACTCTGCAAGAAATGCTAAAGGGACTGCTTTAAGGAAAGGAAGGAAAAGAGAAAGAGAGAGGAACACAGGTAGGAAAAAATGGCAATGAATAGCAACCTATCAATAATAACCTTAAATGTAAATGGACTAAATGCTCCAATCAAAAGACATAGAATAGCTGAGTGGATAAGAAAACATGACCCACACATATGCTGCCTACAAGAGAGCCAGCTCAGGACAAAAGACTTACACAGACTGAAAGTGAAGGGCTGGAAACAAATTTTCCAAGCAAATGTACATGAAAAAGCACAGGGGTAGGAATACTGAAATCAGACAAAATAGACTTAAAAGAAGGGCCATAAAGGGAGACCCACAAGGTCAATTCATAATACTCAACGGAAGAATCCACCAAGAAAACATAAACACTGTAAATATATATGCACCCAACTTAGGAGCACCCAAATACATAAAGAAAATCTTGGAGGACTTCAAGAAAGATATTGAAAGCCACACTATTATAGTAGGGAATTTTAACAACCCACTGTTAAAAATGGACAGATCTTCCAAACAAAATATCAAGAAAGATATTGTGTCGCTGAACAATACCCTAGATGAATGGACTTAATTGATATATAGAGAGCTTTTCATCCCAAAGAAGCAAAATACACATTCTTTTCAAGTGTACATGGAATATTTTCAAAGATAGACCACATGATAGGAAACATGGCAAGCCTCAATAAATTCAAGAAAGTTGAAATCATATCAACCATTTTCTCTGACCAAAAGGGACTGACACTGCAAACCAACTCCAAGGAAAAAACACAAAGCACTAAAAATCATGGAGATTAAATAGCATGATAATAAACAAGAAAGGGTAGAGAACGAAATTAGGGAAGAAATCAAAAAGTTTCTGGAAACAAACAAAAATGAATTCACAACAACACAAAACTTTTGGGACACAGCATAAGCAGTCCTCAGAGGGAAATTCATAGCAATACAGGCCTACTGTAAAAAGATAGAAACATTTCAAATAAACAACAGAACCCTACCCCTACAAGAAATCAAGGAACAACAAAGACAGCCCAGAGCAAGAAGAAGGAAGGAAATAAACAAGATCAGAGCAGAGTTAAATGAAATAGAGACTAAGCACAATTCTAAGGATCAATGAATCCAGCAGCTGGTTCTTTAAAACGATACACAAAATCAACAAGCATTTAAGTAGGCTCATCAAGAAAAAAATAGAGAGGACCCAAATAAACACAATTAGAAATGAAAGAGGAGAGATTACAACTGATACCACAGAAATACAAACTATTTTAAGAATTTACTATAAACTATATACCAAGAAATGTGAAAACCTAGGTGAAATGGACACATTTCTAGAAAAATATAATGTTCCAAAACTGAATGAAGAAGAAGCAGAAAACCTGAACAGACCAATAACAGCAGATGAAATAGAAGCAGTAATCAAAAACATCCCAATACAGAAAAGCCCTGGACCAGATGGTTTCACAGGAGAATTCTACAAAGTATTTAAGGAAGAGCTAACCCCTATCCTTCACAGACTATTTGAAAAAATACAAACTGATGGAAGACTCCTGAACTCTTTTTATGAAGCCAGAATCATCCTAATCCCAAAACCACATAAAGACACAACGAAGAAAGAAAACTTCAGACCACTATCACTGATAAACATAGACGCTAAAATTCTCAACAAAATATTGGCAAACCATATCCAGCAATACATTAAAAAGATCATACACCATGACCAAGTGGGATTCATCCCAGGGATACAAGGATGGCACAATAATCAAAAATCAATGAACATAATACATCACATCAAAAGCAAAGACAAAAATCACATGATCATATCAATAGATGCGGAAAAAGCATTTGATAAGACACAGCCCCCATTTCTGATAAAAACACTCAGCAAAGTGGGAATAGAGGGAGCATTCCTCAAAATAATAAAGCCCATATATGAGAGACCTACAGCAAACATCATACTCAATGGGCAAAACCTTAGAGCTCTCCCACTATGATCAGGACAAAACAAGGATGTCCTCTCTCACCACTCCTTTTTAACATTGTATTGGAAGTCTTAGCCACAGCAATCAGACAAGAAAAAGCAATAAAAGGCATCCAAATTGAAAGGAGGAAATGAAACTGTCACTGTTTGTAGATGACATGATAGTGTACATAGAAAATCCTATAGACTCCACCAAAAAACTACTTGACCTATGAAGTGAATTTTGCAAAACAGCTGGATACAAAGTCAATACTTAGAAATCAAAGGCACTCCTGTATACCAACAATGAAACAGCAGAAACAGAAATCAGGAAGAAAATCCCATTTGATATATCAACAAGAAAAATCAAGTACCTAGGAATAAACCTAACTAAGGAGGTAAAAGACCTGTACTCAGAAAACTACACAACACTGAAAAAAGAAATTCAGGAAGGTACAAACAAATGGAAGCATTTACCATGCTCATGTGTTGGAAGAACTGACATCATCAAAATGGCCATACTACCCAAAGCAATTTATAGATTCAATGCAATCACTATTAAAGTACCCATGACATATTTCACAGATATAGAACAAACATTTCAGAAATTCATATGGAACCATAAACGACCCTGAATAGCTGCAGCAATTTTGAGAAAGAAGAACAAAGCAGGAGGGATCACAATACCTTATATCAAACTGTAGAAGGCCAGTGTCGTCAAAACAGCCTTGTACCGGCATAGAAACAGGCAGATAGACCAGTGGAACAGAACACAGAGCACAGAAATAAATCCAAGTCTTTACATCCAATTAATATTTGACAAAGGAGGCAGAAGCATAATATGGCACAAAAAAAGGCTCTTCAACAAATTATGTTGGGGGAACTGGACAGGTACGTGAAAAAAAAATGAAACTCGATCACCAACTTACGACATATACAAAAATGAACTCAAGATGGATAAAAGACTTAAATATAAGTCGTAACACCAGAAAAGTCCTAGAGGAACACTTTGGCAGGAAGATCTCAGACATTCCATGCAGCAACATCCTCACAGACACATCCCCTAAAGCAAGGGACATAAAGGAAAGAATAATCAAATGGGACCTCATCAAAATAAAAAGCTACTGCATGGCTAAAGAAAACAGCATTAAAATACAAAGAGAACCAATAGTGTGGGAAAACATATTTGCCAATGATACCTCAGACAAGGGCCTGATCTCTAAATTATATAAAGAACTCACAGGACTCCACTCCAGGAAGACAAACAACCTAATTAAAAAATGGGCAAAGGACTTGAACAGACACTTCCAAGGAAGACATACAGAGGGCCCAGAGACATGAAAAGATGCTCAGCATCACTAGCCATCAGAGAGATGCAAATTAAAACCACAATGAGGTACCACCTCACAGCAGTCAGAGTGGCCAACATAAACAAATCCACAAACAAATGTTGGAGACGATGCGGAGAAAAGGGTACCCTAGTGAACTGTTCGTGGTAATGCACACTGGTGAGGCCACTGTGGAAAACAGTATGGAATTTCCTCAGAAATCTAAAAATGGAACTGCTCTTTTACCCAGCAATTCCGCTGCTGGTATTATACCCTAAGAACTCTGAAACCAATCCAAAAGAACCTATGCACCCCAATGTTCATAGCAGCACAATTTACAATAGCCAAGTACTGGAAGCAACCTAATTGCCCATCAGCAAATGAGTGGATCAAACACCTATGGTACATTTACACAATGGAATTCTACTCAGCAGAGAGAAAGAAGGAGCTTATACCCTTTGCAACAGCATGGATGGAACTGTAGAGCATTATGCTAAGTGAAATAAGCCAGGTGGTGAGGGACAAGTACCATATGATCTCACCTTTAACTGGAACATAATTAACAAAAGAAAAAAGCAACAAAATATAACCAGAGACATCGAAATTAAAAACAATGTAACAATAACCAGAGGGCAGTGGGGTGGGGACAGTGGGGAGAGGGGTTTACAGGAACTAGTATAAAGGAGACGTGGACAAAATCAAGGGGAATGGTGGAGGCAGGGGAGGGAGGTAGGTTTGGCTGGGGTGGGGTGGAGGGATGGGCAGAAAATGCAGACAACTGTAACTGAATAACAGTAAAAGTAAAAAAGTATATTTCTCTTGAGTACTAGTCTTACTTCCATCTTCTCACCCTGAAATCAAGTCCCATCCTATTAAGGGAACAAAGAAACTTCCAGTATCTAGTTAATCCTGTGGCCCCAGAGATACCGCCTTCATGATGGCAAAAGAGATCTACCTTGAATCTTTGTGAAATCATTAATGACGAAGAAATAGTTCCCTCTCCAGGAAAATTCTGTTTTTGGTTTGTCAACTCTAACGTACATCACAATTTTATTTTATTTTTTAAATTTTTATTGTTATTCAATTACAGTTGTCTGCATTTTCTCCCCATCCCTCCACCCCACCCCAGCCAATCCCATCTCCCTCCCCAACCTCTACCCTCGCCCTTGATTTTGTCTATATGTCCTTTATGGTAGCTCCTTTAAACCCCTCTCCACACTATCCACTCCCCACTCCCCTCTGGCTATTGTTACATTGTTCTTAATTTCAATGTCTCTGATTATATTTTGTTTGCTTTTTTCTTTTGTTTGCTTTTTTCTTTTGTTAATTATGTTCCAGTTAAAGATGATATCATATGATATTTGCCCCTCACTGCCTGGCTTATTTCACTTAGCATAATGCTCTCCAGTTCCATCCATGCTCATCACAATTTTAAAATTTTGATTTCTATCTATTTCTTATGCAGACATTCTTAATCTATTTTTTCTTTCTCCCTTCTTCCAGTTTTTTAGTTGCATTATTATACTGTCTTAACAGTACAGAATTACACTACTTTTCCACCCTTGCCCTGACATTAATTTAATCTTAGATCTACAGTTAAATGGCTCACTGTTAGTCCTTTTTCAAAGTTTTCCCAGACCTCTGTGATATGGATGAAGCCTGGCTCTGTGGACATTTCTCAGGAAGGGCTTGGAGGATAGGAAGTATTATGTGTTCAAAGCTGTTGAAGATAGCTTGGCTAAATATAATCTTTGAACCATATTCTTGAATTTCTTTAAAATGTTCTCCACTCTGGTCTTGTTTATTGTTGATAACTTTGAGACAAAAACTAATTTTCTTTGCATTTTTTACTTGCTTTGATGCCCAGAGGATTTTTAAAAAATTGTCTTTATGGTGTTGAAGTTTTACTGGTATATGTCTCAAATTGCTTATTTCATAATTTCTCAGGTATATGGCAAAGACTTAGAACTTGTAGATTCAGTCCTTTATTTCTGGAAAGTTTTCTTGAATTCATATTTTATTGTTGATTATCATCCTTTGTTTGTTTTTCTTTTCCAGGGACTTCAACCATGGATATGCTAGCTCTTTTTTTATCTGTCCTCTATTTGTCACATGTATCTCAGATTCTTTTAAATTTTTTATTTTGTTTCCATTCCTCTTAATTTTTACTTCCTCTACTTAATGTCCCTTATTATATTTTCAGTCAAATCTATTTTGTTTAGAACTTGCGATTTTATTTTTATTTCTGAGTTGATGATATCTTTTTCTTCAATTTTTTTCTAAGTCTGTTTGTTTTCTTTTCACATCATCTTGATTTTTGTTCTTTTTTGCTCTGACTTTTTGAATTCTTGTTTCAAGGAATTTTTTTTCATATCTACAAGTGTTCAGGTTTAAGTGTTACCATTTCCTTCTGCTTTGTCATTTTATTTTAGGTTAAACTTTCATAGCCGAAATGTTTTGTTTCTTTTTAGGTTTACTTCTTATAGTAACTTTGTTCAAGTGTCACCGGACATTTTCTACTCATTTTGAAATGTCTTATATTTTGTACATCACCAATAATAGGAGACCTTATGCAGACAGGAATGGTGCACTGGGTTTAAGAGTTCCCTCTTGTGATAGTGACATGCAGTTTCTTCAATAGGTGATACTTTGGGACAGTACAAATGTGGTTACCATGTCTTCTGATTTTGTGAAGGGGTGGTTTTCTACAGTCCCCTTACATTAAACTTTTTTACTACCAAACCCCCAAAGGTTATATCCCCTTGAAAGTTGTCAATCTCTCACGGAACTGGTACATTCCCATAATGGCCACATTTTGCTCCCTTCTCTTCTCATACCACTTTTTTCCTTTAATTTCCTCCAGCAGCTAATAGTCTCACTTACAGACTCTCAGACCTGATCTTAGTATTTCCTCACCCAGGGTGAGACCATTGCCTCTGGGGGTGACTTTATTCATATAATAGCACCATATTTGGCTGAAAAGTGTCCCCTCAAAATTTTTGTGCATCCCGATTCAGCAAATGTGACTGCATTTGGGAAGAGAGTTTATGCATATGTAATCAAGTTAAGATAAGGTCACGCTGGATTAGGGTAGGCCTTAAATCCAAAGATTAGCATCTTCCTAATGAAAGAGACATGTGGAGACAAAGAGGTACAGACACACATGGAAGGAAGGAGGTCATGTAATGACACAGAAAAAGAGCATGTGACCATGAAGTGATGAAGCTACAAGCCATAGAATACCAAGGATTGCTGGCAAGCACCAGACTCTGGGAGAGACGCATGGGGCAGATTCTCTCTCAGAGGCTTCAGAAGAAGCCAAACTAGCTCACACCTCCTTGATTTCAGACTTCTAGCCTCCGGAATTGTGAGAGAACAAGTTCATGCTGCTTTAAGCTACCTAGTTGTAGGAACAGGTTATAGAAGCCCTAGGAAACTAATACAATCACCAACACTAGTCATCACTACTGTCTCCTTATCCCTGTGTAGTATTCACTTGACTCTCCATGCTGGTGTGGGCTTCACAGTCAATCTTTCTGGTTTCGGTTGTTTCTTTCCCTTGTATATGCAAATTAAAATCTGTAGTAATCTCTGTCTCACAGTATACTGGTTATGGTTTATGGATGATTTTATTTATATTCCTTTTCATTCTGTAAGGTTTTGAAAGATGTGTGGGGAAATTCAGATTTAAGATCCTATAGGCAATGTGATTTATTGTTAACAAAATCAAGTAAGTGATAGATGTTTCCACATAGCTAAGATACTGGTTCTCAAACTGAACAGATCATTAGAATAACCACAGATTCTTGAACAACATTCTCCAAAATTGTATTCTATATTTCAAGGTAGGAACCAGGGCCTATATTATCAAATAAGCTTCCCTAGCACTTCTGACCTGGTTGATGCCTATCATTTATATGTGAGCTATATAGGACAGAATTTTCTCATTTATGGAATCTGAGTTGTTAAGAAAGCAAATAAATAAATAAGAACCTTAGAGAAATATTATCAGTTAAACATGCATGACACATAGATTCAGATAGTTATGGTAAACCAATTTTAGTATCTGTATTTCACATAAGGCATAATCCATTGAGGCTCTCAAGGTTCTAACCAGAGAGTTCGTTGCATTTTTTATTTATAGGTCAACCAGCTTTTCTTCCTATAAGAGCCCAAGAAACTCCATTCTTCTAAATGGAGTAAATGATTTTTTTTTTTTGGCATCCAGATCTACTCATTATTGGGCTACTCCAATCCTTTCAACAGGAAAGCATTCTAAAAACTTCATTCTATCAGCAAGCACATTATTCTTTCAGGCCTACAGAGGGTGTAAGTAGAGAGAATTTTGATCAATTTCTTTTCTTCTTTATGGAGTAAGAATAGGACATGTGTTTTGATGGGTTGACTGAATGGATTTAATGGTTCTCAAACTGAACAGATCATTAGAATAACCACAGATTCTTGAACAACATTCTCCAAAATTGTATTCTATATTTCAAGGTAGGAACCAGGGCCTATATTATCAAATAAGCTTCCCTAGCACTTCTGACCTGGTTGATGGACATGAATAAGAACCTTCTAAAAGTGAAACTAAATGATAAAAAGTCTTAAATTGCAAAAGAGAGTGATTAGCAAGCTTTCCCTGGGAGTCTTCAAAATGAGGGTAATGTTTATTTTTACCAATTCAACCTACCAATGTCTCATTAATTTTTAAGCCTTTCTATAAATTATATCTTCTATGTTGATATATTAAAAATAAAGGAAACCAGGGGAAAAAAAACAAATCATACAGAAACCTATACTTGAAAGCAAAAATTATGAAACTCTTAGAATAAAACAGAGGGGGGAAGCTTCACGACATTGAACTTGGTAATAATATCTTAGACATAACACCAAAAGTACAGGAAACAAAAGAAAAAAAGACATAAATTTGACTTCAAAATTGAAAATTTTTGTGCATCAACGGTCACTATCAATAGAATGTAAAGGTAATCCATGAAATGGGATAAAATATTTGCAAACTACATCTATGATAAGGGATTGATATCCAGAATATATAGAGAACTCCTACAACTTGACCAAAAAACCCCAAAACAACCTCATTTTAAAAATGAGGAAAGGACTTTAAAACAGATTTTTCCAATGAAGACATAAATAATTTCAAATACATGAAATGGCATTCAACATCACTAATCATCAAGGAAATGCAAATCAAAACCACAATGAGATAATACCTCATACCCATTAAAATGGTTATTTTCAAAAGAAGATAAGACCAAACTAAACAAAAAAACAGAATATAGAAAGTATTGGTATTTGGAAAAATTGGGATTCTCATTCATTGCTGGTGAGAATGTAAAATGGTCCAGGTGCTATGCAACACAGTATAACAATTTATTTAAAAAATTAAAAATAGATTTATCATATAATCCAGCAATTTCACCCTGAGTATATAACTAAAAGAATCGAAAGCAGGGACTTGAACAGATATTTGTGTACCCATGTTTATAGCAACATAATTCTCAGTAGCTAAAAAGTAGAAGTATCTCAATTGTCTGTAGACACTTGGATAAACAGACTATGGAGTGTACACATGCTGAAATACTGCTTAGCCTTAAAAAGTGAGAAAGTTCTGGTACATGATACACATGGATGAACTTTGAAGACACTATGCTGGATGAAATTAGCTTGTCAAAATGACAAATATTATAAGATTTTGTTTATATTTGGTACCTACAGTAGCCAAATTCATAGAGCCAGAAGGTAGAACATTAGATTCCAGGAACTGGAGGGGGAGGGGGAGGGGGAGCTGTTGTTCAATGGGTATGGAGTTTCAGTTTAAGCAGTGATAAAAGTTCTGGAGATGGAAGGTAGTGATGGCTGCACAACAATGCAAATATATGTAATGCCATAAACTGTACACTTAAAATGATTAAAATCTTCTAAATATTTTACCACAATTAAAAAATTAAAAGCACTGAAGAAATATGTATCATGGAGAACCAAGATGGAGGTGTAGGTAAACACACTGCGCCTCCTCGCACAACCAAAAGAAGGACAACAACAATTTAAAAACAAAAACAACCAGAACTGACAGAAAATTGAACCAAGGAGAGTCCGACGACCAAGGAGATAAAAAAGAAACATTCATCCAGACTGGTAGGAGAGACAGTGACAGGCAGCCGGGGTGGAGAGGACTCGTTGCTGGGGCAAGACACAGAGACTGGCAGATAGTTGAATGAATGGGGCAGGCAGCGTGACTGCTAGCAGACCCCACAGCCCCACATTCGAGCATAGATAAACTGGGAGGGCCAGATCCAGAGACCTGGTGGATTGTGGAACAAATGGGACAGGCAGTGCAAAAGCTAGCAGACCCCGCAGCCCTACATTCGTGCCTAGATAAACCAGGAGGAACAGTGGGGGAGAGAAGCAGACCATGAAACCCAGGGCTCCAGCTCAGGGAAATAAAGCCTCAAACCTCTGATTGAAAACACCCATGGGGATTGAGGCGGCAGCAGGATAAACTCCCAGCCTCACAAGAGAGTTTCTTGGAGAGACGCACAGGGGCCTAGAGTGTGCACAAGCCCACCCACTCGGGAATCAGCACCAGAGGGGCCCAATTTGACTGTGGGTAGCGGAGGGAGTGACTAAAATCTGGCAAAGAGTGGAGCAAGCACCATTGCTTCCTCTCAGCCCCTCCCCCACATAGATGTCACAGCACAGACCAGCATTACCCCGCCCTGGTGAACACCTAAGGCTCCACCCCTTTACGTAACAGTTGAATCAAGACAAAAAAAAAAAAAAAAAAAGGCCCAAATGAAAGAACAGTTCAAACCTCCAGAAATAATTCAACTAAGCAGCGAACAGGTAGTCAACCTATCAGATGCACAGTTCAAAACACTGGTAATTAGGATGCTCACAGAATTGGTTGAATTTGGTCGAAAATTGGATGAAAAAATGAAGGCCATGCTAAGAGAAACAAAGGAAAATGTACAGGGAACAAATAATGATGTGAAGGAAACTGGGACTCAAATCAATGGTGTGGACCAGGAGGAAGAAAGAAACATCCAACCAGAAAAGAATGAAGCAACAAGAATTCAGAAAAATGAGGAACCTCCAGGACATCTTGAAATGTTCCAACATCTGAATTATAGGGGTACCAGAAGGAGAAGAGGAAGAACAAAAAATTGAAAACTTATTTGAACAAATAATGAAGGAGAACTTCCCTAATCTGGCAAAGGAAATAGACTTCCAGGAAGTCCAGGAAGCTCAGAGAGTCCCAAAGAAGCTGGACCCAAGGAGGAACACACCAAGGCACATCATAATTACATTACCTAAGATTAAACAGAAGGAGGAGCAGCAAGAGATAAGGACACAGTTACCTACAAAGGAGTTCCCATAAGACTGTCAGCTGACTTATCAAAAGAGACCTTACAGGCAAGGAGGGACTGGCAAGAAGTATTCCAAGTCATGAAAGGCAAGGGCCTACATCCAAGATTTCTGTATTCAGCAAAGCTATCATTTAGAATGGAAGGGCAGATAAAGTGCTTCTCAGATAAGGTCAAGTTAGAGGAGTTCATCATCACCAAGGCCTTATTATATTAAATATTAAAGAGATTTATCTAAAAAAATGAAGGTAAAAAAGATGAACAGTAAAAATGACAGCAAACTCACAGCTGTTAACAACCACACCTAAAACCAAAACAAAAGCAAACTAAGCAAACAACTAGAACAAGAACAGAACCACAGAAATGGAGATCACATGGAGGGTTATCAAGAGGGGAGTGGGAGGGGGAGAGAGGGGGCAAAAGGTACAGAGAATAAGTAGCATAAATGATAGGTAGAAAATAGACAGGGGGAGGGTAAGAATAGTATAGGAAATGTAGAAGCCAAAAAACTTATAAGTATGACCCATGGACATGAACTATAGGGAGCGAATGTGGAAGGGAGGGGGTGGGCAGGATGGAGTGGAGTGAAGGGGGGGAAATGGGACAACTGTAATAGCATAATCAATAAATATATTTTAAAAATTAAAAGCACTTATTCAATGCCAAGAAGTTGGTTAGAGTCTGGGTGCACAGAAGTGAGTAGAGAGGTAGGTGGTCAGCCTTTATAGAATTTACAGTTTAGAGGAAAATGTAGAAAATGATGAGAATTACATCAAAGAGACATAATGGAGTGTAGTTAGTTCGGGTCTCAAATAGAAGAGAATAAATTTCTGTTCTTTTAAGCAACACACACACATGCACACACATATATGGTAATCACTATAAATTAGACTTCCTTTATTTTTTTGCCATCTTTTCTCAATATTATTTTATTTTAGCTTTAGGTGTACAACACAGTGGTTAAACAATAATGCACTTTACAAAGCGATTCCCTCAATATTTCAACAACCCCCCTGACACCTACATAGTTATCACAATATTGACTATATTCCATATGCTGTACTTTACATCACCATGATTACTTTGTAACTACCAATTTGTACTTTTTAATCCCTTTAACTTTTCCAATCAGAGCTAATTTCATATAGTGTTTTCATAATACACATGTATGCAAATTTACTCATTGGGTTCGTTAAATATTAATCAAGCATAATTAAGCATTCAGTTGTTCCAACTGATTCTCATTTGATAGGAAATCTAATCTTTTGAAAAGGCTGTTGAATTACAACTCAATTATTTCCTGAGATAGAGTTGTAATAAGATTCTTAATTTTAACTTGACAAGCATTGTATTAAATAACAATAAATTAATGTATAATTGGGTTAAAGCATCTATATTTTACAACAAAATATTTCTTTCAAGTTAAAAAAAAATCATTCACCTTTTTCATCCACCCCCCCCTCCTCTGGCAACCATCAATCTGTTCTTTATATCTATGAGTCTGTTTCTATTTTGTTCTTTAGATGTTACATATAAGTGAAATCATATGGTATTTGCTTTTCTCTGACTGGCTTATTTCACTTAGCATAATACTTTGTAGATTCATCCAGGCTGTTGCAAATGGTAAGATTTCATTCTGTTTTATGTCCAAATAATACTCCATTGTATTATGTACCACTCACCTATTCAGTCATTTATCTGTTGACTTTTACCATCTCTTTTCATTAATATTGGCTATCCTTATTCTTGTAAAAGAAACCATAAATTCTTCAACTTATATTCAAAAACTGAGAATGGTTTAAATCAAGAAGGAAATCTTTCATCAGATGCACACAGTTTCAGGAGTGATCTTATAACTGAGAGTTTTTTTCTGCTTGGAATTGGTGAGCAAGTAAGTCTTAAAAGAAATAAAAGGATTTTACTAAGTGCTAATAGCTTCCATTTTTGGTGTACATAATTTTGAAGGTTCTTAAACATCTGTAAATGAGTTCATCAAAGAAAACATTGAGTAATCATTGTCCTATTATAATTTTGTATAACTGAACTTCTCATTCCATGAATTCACAATTTTACTTTAATTGAAAATGATGAAACTATTACACAAAAAAATTCTATCATCCAGAACTTGAAGGGGATTTTGCTAAGTGAAATAAGTCAGATAAAGACAAATACTGTATGATCTCATTTCTAGGTGTAATCCTTTAAAAATAACATGTAAAAAGACAGTATAATGATATTTCCCAGGTACTGGAGGGTGGGGAAAATGGAGAGATGTTGGCCAATGGGTAAAAACTTCCAATTATAAGATGAGTAAGTTCTGAAGGTCTAACATATAGCGTGGTGACTATAGCCAACAATACTGTGTGTATAGTTGAAAATTGTTGAGAGTTGATCTTAAGTGTTCTCACTAAACACACACAAAAATATAATAATTATACGAGGTGATGGATGTGTTAACTAACCTTATGGTGGTAATCATTTCACAATACACATGTATGTGTATAAAATCAACATACTGTACACCTTAAACTTATACAATGTTATATGCCAATTATATCTCAGTAAAGCTTGGGGATGGACAAGCTAATCATTATACATCTTAAAGTTATTTCTATGTCATGCCAAGCTTTATTTTTAGCACCTGGTTGGAATTTTTATTATTTCATTTTGAAATTTTATAGCTGTCATACGTAGCAATGAATGGGTAGAAGAGATTCCTATAAAATACTTAAAGTCAAGCAAACTTGGACTGAACTTATTTCTTTCTTTCTAGAAGCCAAAAAAAGTCAACAAACTGCAATTTAAATATCTGACCTAAGTATTAAGGTGAAATATATGAGTATTTATCTGGCTCTAGACTACTGCAAATAAAATAATAGCAATTCTTACCTGAGTACTTGCATTAATTATATTTCCAATTAGCCTATGACTTTAAACTCCTCATATCCAAACACCAATTTTGTACTTGAGCATATGTTTTTAGAGTTTTGTGACAGAAATCCACTGCAAAAAAAGGAAATGTATTCATTGACTTATATATCCAAGAAATCCAATGAAGATGCTCAGCAAATTTCTTCTTTTTGTCTTCCTCTTTTTCTCTCTGTATCTTGTTCTTCTCCCTTTCTTTTCTTTCCTCCATATCTCCCTCTGCTTTTCTTTATGTATTGTTATCCCTTCTACCTTAAATTGTCTTTTACTACATATCCAAAATATATCTGCACAGTCTCTTTTGCCTACCGGAGTTTCCAGGGATAAGATATGGACATGATTGGGGAGCAGTTATTTGGTCTACAGGCAGAGGAATGGATCTACAGGATAGAAATCAAGAGCTCCATTTTGAGGGTGTAATCATCAGAATGCCAATGAATCATGACAGTGGAGTTGTCAAGGAGGGAAATACCTGAGAGCCTTAATTTTGTTGTAGTGTTAAACTGTAACTACTGGTGCAAGAGTTAGTATGAAAATATACTAATCTTTGCATGTCTTTGAATGTTTTCAATTCTTCAAAAATATGTATTTTTCTGTTTAACGTTTAACAATTCTGGAGGAAAGTCTGAGAATATGCCTAAAATTTTAGTTTTGCTCTTTTTTAAATTAATTTCAAAGATAAATATCGCATAGATTTTTTACACTTTAAATTGCTTATATTCATATTTAAAATATTTATTCCTTCAAAACATCTATTTTTTGTTGTTGTGATTACGCTTTGATTAGAAGTTGCTATTGTTTCCTTTAATTCAGTGTATCCCAGTAAGTGGCCTCTCATTGGATAAGGGATATTAAGTAAAATGGAATTTATCAATAAATAATTCAAACATTTCCTGTGTATTGCCCTTTTCATTGATTTTATTTACCTGATAATTTGCCTTTCTTTGTAAGTAATGTTCCCTTTAGAGACCTCATGAATGTTGTAGAAATAACTCAGACTTTACCATAATATCTCAGTGAGGTGAATCTGCCAAAACAGGATGAGTGAGTAGAGTGAAAAGTGATTTTGTGCTACACTGTTTGCTAGTTAGCCAGTGGAGACACATTTTTTAATTCATTAAATGTAGTTGTATAGATTTATAGAGGTATGCCCAAAAAGTACCCAGCTATATAATATGAAAACTAGAGACATTTACTGAATACAGGATGCAGGAAACATTGTACATAGGACAATGACACCTGAGTCCCCTTCAAATTAGGCACCTTGGACCTCACACAGTTCTCCCAGTCACCCTTACCTGTCCCACAGTATTTTTCTCAATCTCATTGATGGTCTGAAATCTCTTCCCTTTCAAAGGTGATTTTAGTTTTGGGAAAAGCCAGAAGTCTCAGGGCACCAAATCTGGGCTGTAGGGAGGCTGAGTCACCTGGTGATTTGGTTTTAAAGAAAAACTTCAGGAGACATGATGCATGTGTGGGCATGTTGTCATGATGAACCTGCCAATCATCTGTTGCCCACAGCTGTGGTCTTCTGAATCATCCAAATAATTTCCATGGATGAATGTTCAAGCTTAACATAAAGTTTGATGCAGAATTGTTGTTCTACTTGCTCAGTTATTTTTAAATCAATGGCCACACAGTACACATGCTCACTCAATGGCATCTACCACCCCCACTGACTAGTATAGTGAAGTCATCATTGTTCACATATGCACATTCTAGTCTACTCTTCTTGACTGCCATGTTACATAGATGTCGCCCAAACCACTCTCATTATAGTAACAATGACTGGACTTTTTAAGGACAGACTGTGTGTGTGTGTGTATAAATGTATATATATATATAAATGTATATGTATATATAAAAATGTATATACACATTTATATATACACACATATATACATATGTACATATGTATATATATAAAACAAAATTATAAATGCTTAACTTTAATGATTCTACTTTTCTTTTTTACCATTTATCAACATATATATAATTTAATATTGCATGATATTACTTTAATTACATTTGCTTAATTATAAAATGAAAATATCAGAGGACAGAAGGTGGCAGTAAAGTGGGTAGGAGCTGAGTCCACATGCACATGCACCCAACTGAGACACTTAGCTGACTTCCTGAAGGACAAAGTGAACAGCCAACAGAATCTTAGCTGATAGGAAGTTTGGAAGCCAAATTGTGCAGAAGGTGCTTCAAAACAGGTGGTAAGGAGGTTTTACGGGCCTACAGGGAAAGTCCCCTGGTGTGGCTCCAGAAACCACAGCTGCCACAGGGACAATATCAGAGGAGAGCCTGGACAGTCATAGCAGCCTGGTGGCTCCCTCCCCTCCTAGGGCAGGCAAGTCACAGACCCATGCGGGGAAAGACTTGAATGTGTAAAGAATAGAGTCACTGTGGGGGAAAAAAGGAACACAGGCACACAAACAGATGGCAGCACACCCAAACCGGGGCTGTGGTGACTGGCCAGCAAAGTGGCAAAGAGTGGGGAGGATCCTGGTGGCACCTGGAGCTGGGAGAGGAGGTGGGCTGTGGATGGCCGTGTGACTGAGATAGACTCTGGACTTGCCAGAAAGTTGGAATGTGTGGAAAGCCAGGGAGTGGCTTAGAGCAGCAACGGTGCCCACAGAGACTTTTTTTCAAGAGGAGAACTGAGGTGCACAGGCCAGGGACCTCACCCATGCAGGGGCAGTGGCCCGGCCAACAAGGAGGGAGGATTGTGGGCACGATTTACTCCCATTCTGTGTATTTCACAGATTAATCAAAGGGGCGCAAAGCGAGGTGGTTTATCAGCCCCAGCTCAGCGCAACTATACAGAGTAAAGAGTGCCAACAGCACAGTGCTATGGGGCGTGGGCTGGAAACTGGGCGCCTGTGATTATTGTAGCCCAGACTGAGCCCTCTTCCTTGCAGAACCACAGGAAGGGGAAAATGGAGCCCAACTCCCCACCATCTGCAGGAGCCAGGAAGACCTGCAAAACTAGTGGGGCAGGCTTAACAACAAGCAGGGTAGCAGGGGGCTTTTTTTTTTTTTCTCAAGAATACGACTAAGGTTTGGAGCTGAGAGAAAACGAAAGACAGATCCAGAAAAAAGTCAGAAGGCAAACACCAACAGCTGAGACAAATTTTACCTTGCTCTTCATCAGGATTTGCATGATTTTTTAAACTTGTTTCTTCTTTTCAGGTATTTATTTTTTTGTTTGTTTGGTTTTTTCTTCTCCCTTTCATATTGCATTTTAATTTTTCTTCTTTCACTTCACTTGTATTCCAAATAACTCACTACTCTTAGTCTTTTACTTTTTAATTTTATTCAGATTACATAATTTTATTATATTATTGTTATTCAAAACCCCACACAGCACCCTTCCCTGGTCTTAATCCATTTTGCCATCTTCCTGAGCTTTATTACTGTTGTTGCAAACTTTATTTTCTCTCACACTAGGTAATGTTCCTATCCCTTACTCTCACTATTTCTCCTGCATCTAACCTCACATAAAGACTCTTCTTTCTTACATCAGCTCACATTATTTTTCTCCACTTATAACAGTCTTATTTTTTTTCACCTTTTATAAACAGTGGCTAGTTGGGCAAAACATCATGGTTATTGCTATAATTTTCCAACAGAATACCTATTTGTTCACTATTTCTTTGTACTTTAAATCCCATAGAATAATGTCCCCATTTTTACCTTCCCCCCTGCCCGTGATTACTTGAGTGAGGAATTTTATTTCATTTTTACCCTCTCTCAACCTGGGCTTTACTCCTTACTCTTATTTTTTGCTTCCCCCATCCTCTCAAAATAATTTTTCTTAAAATTCCCATTCCAGCTTTATTAAACTTTATTCAGCTGTCATTGCTATCAACCCTGCTGTATTTTTTCTGTAATTTTGCCCCCATTGGTCCAATACCTTTACAGTTTTACTTCAAATCTCACAGTATACTCTTTCCTTTCCTTACTACATTGTTCCCATCACCCTTTCATGTTTTATGTACATTTTAAATTTTGTTCTCTCCCTTTCTTTGCCTTGGTTCTATCCCTGTTTTTATCAATTCTCCTCCCTCTTACCACTCAATAACATTTCTCCCTCTTTCAGTCACCTCATATTTCCTTAGTCATAGATTATACTATCTGTAATCTCCCTTCACTTTTATTAATCCTAGTTAAATTGTGGTTGATATTGCTGATGTAGTAGGGGATTCTTTTTGCTGGTGTAGGTTTGTTTGGTGAAACTGCTTTCTTAACCAATACCGGCACAACAAGACAAGGTGGGAGTTGTAACTACCAGTCAGACAAGGTGGGAGTTGTAACTACCAGTAAGCCCATTGGAAGGGAGAACCGACCCACAAAAAAGCCACCAACAACTAGACCCCAAGTACAACAAAAAAGCCCACAGAGGCAGAAGAAAAGGCAACCCTAGAGCATTCAGAAAAGGAGATCAGAGACCACACCACTGAGTCCCACAGACTTCTACCACAGAAGTCCACCCCACAAAGACAGCTGGCAAAGAAGAGCATCTGGAATCTCAGGAACAAACAAAAAGAGTCACCTAAAATGAGGAGACAAAGAAAAAACCATCAATCAGAAAGAATGGAAGAATATCCAGTAAAAGAACTAAATGAAATGGAGGCAAACAAACTATCAGACATAGATTTCAAAAAATGGTTATAAGGATGACCAAGGAACTCATTGACAATGACAGGAACTGGGTGGGAAATACAACAACACAAAAAAGGAAATAGAAACTATAAAGATGAACAAGGAAGAAATGAAGAATACAATATCTAAAATAAAAGATACACTACAGAAAATTAATTACAAGTAGTCTGGATGAAGTAGAGGACCGAATCAGTTAGCTAGAAGACAGGTAGAGAGAAATACCCAGATAGAGCAGCAGCATCAAAAACTATGAGGATAGCTTAAGAGTACTGCAAGACAACATGAAACACAACAACATTCCAATAATAAGAATACCAGAAGGAGAAAAAAAGGAGCAAGGGTTAGAAAACTTGTTTGAAAAAATAATGACAGATAACTTCCCTAACTTGGAGAAGGAAAAAACCACACAAGTTAAGGAAGCACAAAGGGTCTCAGTCAAGAGGAACCCAGAGAGGCCTACTCCAAGATATACGATAATTAAAGTGCCAAATTTTAAAGACAGAGTATCTTAAAATCAGGAAGGGAAAAACAGATAATAAAATACAAGGGAACTCTGATAAAGCTAGCAGCTGATTTCTTAACAGAAACATGACAGACCAAAAGGGAATGGCAAGACCCTACCCTGCAAGGCTGTCATTTAAAATGAAAGATGAAGTCAGGAGTTTCCCAGACAAAAGAAGTCTAAAAGAATACACCTCCATCAAACCAGCATTGCAATACATGCTAAAGGGACTGCTTTAAGAATATGAAGGTATAGAGTGAGAAAGAGAAGAACACAGGTATAAACAGAAAAAAATGGCAATGAATAAATACCTTCCAGTAGTAAACTTAAATGTAATAGATTAAATGCTCCAATCAAGAGACACAGGGTAGCTGAATGGATAAGAAAACATGACCTTCATATATGCCGTCTATAAGAAGCCCACCTCAAAACAAAATATATATACAGACTGAAAGTGAAAGTTTGGAAAAAATATATTCCAAGCAAATGGACAGGAAAAAAAGCCAAGGTAACAATAAATGAGACAAAATAAATTTCAAAACAAAGTCCATAAAAAGAGAGAAAGAAGATCATTTCATAATTCTAAAAAGAAAAACCCATCAGGAAGTTATAAATATTGTAAGCATATATGCACCCAATATACAAGCACCCATATATGTAAGAAAAATCTTGGAGGACTTCAAGAAAGATATAGACAGCAACACACTCCTAGCAGGGATTTTAACATTCCACTGTCAGCAGTGGACAGATCTGCCAACCAGAGATTCAACAAGGACATTGTGACACTGAATGACACGTTAGATCAAATGGGCTTAACTGATACATACAGAACATTTTACCCCAAAGAAGCAAAATGTATGTTGTTACCAAATACACATGGAACATTTTTATTTTTTAAAGGTTTTAGGTATTTATTTTTATAGGGGATGAGGGAGAGAGAAGGGGAGGGAAAGAAACATGAGTGTGTAGAGACCTGGCCTGCAACCCAGCCACTTGTCCTGATTGGGAATCGAACCAGCAACCCTTTGGTTCACAGTATGGTGTTCAATACACTGAGCCACACCAGCCAAGCACATGGAACATTTTAAAGATAGACCACATGATAGGAAACAAAACAAGCCTCAACAAATTCAAGAAAACTGAAATCATATCAAGCATTTTATTGGATCACAATGACTTGAAATAGAAACCAAACTCAAGGAAAAAAAAACTCAAAATAGTCAAACACATGGAGACTGAATAACATGTTATTAAACAATGAATGGGTAACAATGAGATCAAGGAAGAAGTCAAAAAGTTTCCAGAAACAAATGAAAATGAACACACCACAACCCAAAACCTATGGGACATAGCAAAAGCAGTCCTGAGAAGGAAGGTCATAGCAATACACGTCTACCTGAAAAAGAGGAAAATTTTTAAATAAAAGACTTAACCTTAAAAGTACAAAAACCACAGGAACAACAACAAACAAAGCCCAGAGTGAGAAGAAGGAAGGAAATAATCAAGACCAAAGCACAATTAAATGACATTGAGACTAAGAGAACACTCCAAAGGATCAATAAATCCATGACTGGTTCTTTGAAAAGATAAACAAAATTGACAAGCCTGTAACCAGACTCATCCAGAAAAAAACAGATATGACCCAAATAAATAATATCAGAAACAAAAGAGGTGAAATTACAACCAATACCACAGTAATTCAAAGGACCATAAGAAATTAGTATTAACAACTATATGCCATGAAATTTGAAAACCTGGGTGAAATGAACAAATTTCTAGAAACACATAATTCTCCAAAACTCAGTCAAGAAGCAGCAAAAAACCTGAATAGACTAATATCAGCTAGTGAAATTGAAGCAGTAATCAAAAAGGCCCCTGACACAAAAAAGCCCTGGGCCAGACTGATTCACAGTAGAATTTTACCAAAGATAGAGAAGACTAACTCAGATTCTTCTCAAACTATGCCAAAAATTCCAAGAAGGGGGAAATCTCCCAAATTTTTATAAGGCCAGTAGTATCCTAATTCCAAAACCAGATAAACACACAACAAAGAAAGAAAACTACAGGGCAATATCACTGATGAACATAAAATCCTCAACAAAATATTGGCAAACAGGATCCAGCAAAACATTAAAAAGATCATATACCATGTTCAAGTGGGATTCATCCCAGGGATGCAAGGATGACACAATATATGCAAATCCATACATGTAATATACCACATAAACAAAACAAAACACGAAAATCATATGATGTCATAGATGCTGCTAAGTATTTGATAAAATATAGTGCCCATTTATGATAAAAAAAAAACTTTCAGCAAAATTAGAATAGAGGGAGCATACCTCGACATAACAAAAGCCTAATACTAGAAACCAACAGCCAACATCATACGCAATGGGCAAAAACTAAAAGTTTTCCCTCTAAGATCAGGCACAAGACAAGGGGGTCAACTTTCATCACTTCTATTCAAAATAGTATTGGAAGTTCTAGCCACAGCGGTCAGATAAGAAAAAGAAATAATCCAAATTGGAAAGGAGGGAGTAAAGCTGTCACTGTTTGCAAATGACATGATAGTGTACATAGAAAACCACATAGACTCCAACAAAAAACTGCTTGACCTAATAAATAAATTTGGCAAAATGGTGTGATATAAACTCAACATTCAGAAGTCAAAGGCATTTTTGTACACCAACACTGAAATATCAGAAACAGAAATTAGGAAAAAAAAGTTACTAAAGCAACAATAAAATAAAATACTTAGGAATAACCTTAACCAAGGACATAAAAGACCTGTACTCAGAACACTACACAACAATGAAGAAAGAAATTAAGGAAGACACAAATAAATGGAAGCATATACCGTTTTTATGGATTGGCAGAATTAACATTATCAAAATGGCCATACTACCCAAAGCAATCTATAGATTCAACACAATCCCTATAAAAATACCAATGACATATCTCACTGATATAGAATGAATATTTCAAAAATTTATATGGAACCATAAATGACCATGAATAGCCTCAGCAATTTTGAGAAAGAAGAACAAAGTATGAGAGATCACCATACCTGACATCAAACTATATGACAAGGCCACTGTAATCAAAATAGTCTGGTGCTGTCATAAGAAGAGACACAAAGACCAATGGAATACAATGGAGAGCCCAGAAATAAATCCATGTCAATATAGTCAGTTAACATTTGACAAAGGGGGCAGGAACATAAAATGGAGTAAAAATAGCCTCATCAATAACTAGTGTTGGGAGATCTGGACTGGTACATGCAAAAAAAAAATGAAACCAGAACACCAACTTACACATATACAAAAGTAAACTCAAGATGGATAAATGACTTAAATATAAGTTGTGAAACCACTAAAGTCCTAGAGGAAAACATAGGCAGGAAAATTTCATATACCCAATGCAGCAATATTTTCACCAATACATCCCCTAGGGCAAGAGACATAAAGGAAAGAATAAACAAATGGGACTATATAAAACTAAAAAGCTTCTGTATGGATAAAGAAAACATCAACAAAATAGGAGAGAACCAAGATGGCGGTGTAGGTAGACACACTGCGCCTCCCCACACAACCAGAACTGACAGAAAATCGAACGGCAAGGGGGTCCGACACCAAGGAAATAAAAAATAAACATTCATCTAGACAGGTAGGAGGGGTGGAGATGGTCACTGGGGTGGAGAGGACTCACTTTGCCCTGGCGGGACTGAGACTGGCGGAGTGTGGGACGAACGGGGCAGGCAGTCCGACCACTAGCAGACCCTGCAACCCTACATTTGCGCAGATAAACCGAGAGGGCCGGACTCAGAGTGGCGGAGAGCGGAGAGCGGGGCAGGCAGAGCAGTGGGTAGCACCCCGGGGACCTATATTCACACATGGATAAACCGGGTGAACAGTAGGGAGCGAAGCAGGCCTCACAACCCAGGGCTCCAGCTCGGGGAAATAAAGCCTCAAGCCTCTGACTGAAAGTGCCAGTGGGGTTTGGGGTGGCAGCAGGAGAGACTCCCAGCCTCATGGGAGAGGTTGTTGGAGAGACCCACAGGGGCCTAGAGTGTGCACAAGCCCACCCACTCAGGAAGCAGCACCAGAGGGGCCCAGTTTGATTGTGGGTATCGAAGTGAAAGACTGAAATCCGGAGGAGAGTGAGGTGGGCGCCATTGCTCCCTCTCGGCCCCTCCCCCATGTACAGCATCACAGCACAGCAGCGTTACCCCGCCCAGGTGAACACCTAAGGCTCCGCCCCTTAAAGTAACAGACGCGCCAAAACAAAAAAAATGGCCCAAATGACAGAACACTTCAAAGCTTCAGAAAAAATACAACTAAGCGAGGAAGAGATAGCCAACCTATCGGATGCACAGTTCAAAGCACTGGTTATCAAGATGCCCACAGAATTGGTTGAATCTGTTCGAAAACCAGATGAAAAAATGAAACCTATTCTAAGAGAAACAAAGGAAAATGTACAGGGAACCAATAGTGATGAGAAGGAAACTGGGACTCAAATTAACGGTGTGGAGCAGAAGGAAGAAAGAAACATCCAACCAGAAAAGAATGAAGAAACAAGAATTCGGAAAAATGAGGAGAGGCTTAGGAACCTCCAGGATATCTCGAAACGTTCCAACGTCTGAATTACAGGGGTGCCAAAAGGAGAAGAGGAAGAACAAAAACTTGAAAACTTATTTGAACAAATAATTAAGGAGAACTTCCCTAATATGGCAAAGGAAATAGACTTCTGGGAAGTCCAGGAAGCTCAGAGAAGAAGCCCAAAGAAGCTGGACCCAAGAAGGAACACACCAAGGCACATCATAATTACATTACCCAAGATTAAATGCAAGGACCTACATCCAAGATTACTGTATCCAGCAAAGCTATCATTTAGAATGGAAGGGAAGATAAAGTGCTTCTCAGATAAGGTCAAGTTAAAGAAGTTCATCATCACCAAGCCCTTATTATATGAAATGTTAAAGGGAGTTACCTAAGAAAAGGAAGATCAAAAATAGGAACAGTAAAAATGACAGCAAACTCACAGTTATTAATGACCACACCTAAAACAAAAACAAGAGCAAACTAGACAAACAACTAGAACAGGAACAGAACCATAGAGATGGAGATCACATGGAGGGGTGTCACTAGGGGAGTGGGAGGGGGAGAGGGGGGGAAAGGTACAGAGAATAAGTAGCATAGATGATAGGTGGAAAATAGACAGGGGGAGGGTAAAAATAGTGTAGGAAATATAGAAGCCAAAGAACTTATAAGTATGACCCATGGACATGAACTATAGGGGGGAATGTGGGAGGGAGGGGCAGGATGGAGTGGAGTGGGGGAATGGGACAACTGTAATAGCATAATCAATAAATATATTTAAAAAATAAAAGAAGAAAATTAAAAAAAGAAAACATCAACAAAATAGAAAAGGAACCAACCATATAGGAAAACATATTTGCCAATGATACCTCAGGCAAGGGTTTGATCTCCAAAATATGTAAAGAACAGGCACAACTCCACACCAGGAAGACAAGCAATCTGAATAAAAAATGGGCAAAGGACCTGAACAGTCACTTCTCCAAGGAGGACATACAGAGCACCTGTAGACAAATGAAAAAATGTGCAACATCACTAGCCATCAGAGAGATGCAAATTAAAACCACAATAAGATACCACTTCACACCGGTCAGAATGGCTATCATTAATAAATCAACAAACAACAAGTGCCGGCAAGGTTGTGGAGAAAAGAGAACCCTAGTATATTGTTGATGGGAATGCAAACTGGTGCAGCCACTGTGGAAAACAATATGGAATTTCTTCAAAGAACTAAAGATGAAACTGCATTTCCATGTAGCCATCCCACTGCTGAGACTATGCCCTAAGAATCCTGAATCACCAATTCAAAAGAACATATGCACCGTGATATTTGTAGCAGAGCAATTTACAATAGCCAAGTGCTGGAAACAGCCTAAGTGCCCATCAGTAAATAAGTGGATCAAAAAATTGAGGTACATTTATACAATGGAATACTATGCAGAAGAAAGAAAGAAGGAACTCCTCCCCTTTGCTGTTGCCTGGATGGAATTGGAGAGCATGATGTTAAGTGAAATAAGCCAGGCAGTAAAAGACTAATACCATATGATCTCATCTATATGTGAAACCTAATCACAAAACAAACAAATGTGCAAAATAGAACCAGACACTTCGAAATAAAGAACAAACTGGCAGTGACCAGAGGATAGGTGGGAGAGAGTTTACGGGGGAAAGAAGCAGAAGGGTGAAATCAAGGAACATGTATAAAGGACCCATTAAAAAAGACAATGTGGGGAAGGGAATGATCCACCATGGGAGTGCAGGAGGGGAAGTGTAGGTGTGAGCAGTGGGGCAGAAGGCAGGACAACTGTAACTGAACAACAATAAATTTTTTTAATCATATATATTTTTTATGATGTGTGTCCCCATAAACAGAGAGGGCTAACTGAGACTTCCCCATCCTGTGACCAAAAGAAAAGTTTTCTCTTTTTTAAAAAAAATAAGAAATAAGTAGCTTTCATTATTTTTAAAAAGTGAAAATATCATTTAAGTTGAGATTCTGTCAGAACTAAAATATTCTAAAAGAAATACAAGAATTTTTGGATAAACAACACACTTTTTGATTAATTCTCCATGGTTTTATCTTTTTTTAAAAAATTGCAATCTAAGTGCAAGTCTACCTTTGGTTATTACTTTTCTTAAATCTAAAAATTATTAAAAATTGAAAAATAAAATAAATTAAAAAAATTTTTCCCTTATTACTCAGGCAAACATGGCTTAAATGATAAGCTAAAAATCATCCTATACTAACCTGAGATATCAGTGTTATCAAAGTATAGAATAGCAAGTTAAATGTGTGTTTTATGAAGGGAGTTGTCCTATATATACAAACACATATAACACATGTACATATGGAGCAACCCCTTTCTTAAAACATGCACACACACACACATACACCCTTATCCAATCTGCAAGACAATAATAAGTCTTCAGCTTCTAAATAATATTGTATTCTGGTAAAATATACATAATGTTAAAATGTATCATTTTAATCATTTTTAAGGGTGTAGTTCTGTGTCATTAGCACTGTTGTACAATCATCACCACCATCCATCTCCAGAATATTTTAATCTCCCCAAACTGAAACACTGTACCCCTTAAAAAATAACTCCCTATTCACCCTTCCATCAACCCCTGGCAGCTATCATCTTATTTTCTTTCTCTATGAGTTTGACTCTTCTATGTACCTTGTATAAGTGGAATCATACAATAACAAATCATTTTTTTAATTGCAATGTAATTATCCTAATTTTAGTACAGTTAAGCAAATTATGTCCCTTAAAATATAGAAACAACCCATCATTGGAGCATATACATAGACCTCCTGGTTTCACAATGGAATCTAAGCCCTGGCCTGATGAGGATTTGCCTCCATCAGGAAAATACAAAACTCTTTTTATTTACCCTATTTTGTTGAACCCTAAACAGTCTCATTGGCATTCTGTGTCTTGCCTATACATTTTGTGTGTTTCTGATGGTGCAAATTCAGCTGTAAAAATATCTACAGTACTTGCTTTAAAAGTATTTGCTGCCACTTAACTGTAAACAGACTTGTAATTTGGCTAAAATTCCTGTTAAAATTCATGACTTGCTGAAAGTAGCTATAATAAAGTTATAACAATTGCTTGTGCAAACACTATCAGAGAGGCTAAGGATAGCTGGCTGGCCATGAAGGGGGATATGTATAAGGTAAGCTGGGCAAAGCTTGGGCTGTGGCCACTGGTATTTCCCATGAAGACCTATCTTTCCTATGATTTTCATTATATCAAGTGCTAATGTGCTCACGGTTGGTAAGAAAATGGCTCAACATCAATCTCAGCTTTATTGTGAAAATGGAGGAACCCTTCAAGACCATCTAGTCACTTGAAGATCACTAGTCTTTCTTTATGGAAGAAGGATGTGAGGCAACTTTTGGAAATGAAGGCTAGAGATAGAGGCCATTTTATGCTAAAAACAGTTCTCATTGAAAGTCTAGTGTGCCATCACTTACTTTATATGTGACAAGAGATCACTTCTTTCTGCAGGGATTGTTAGAGGAAGGTTAGGCAAGTAGGAGAAGGTTATTCTTATTCATTCTGAGGTGGTGGGAATATAACCAAAAGGTGGGATGTATCAGATATGACTCAGGGTCAGAAGTGATCTACTATCAGTTTCGGACTTTGCTATAGTGGCTTCCAAAAGTACACAAGGAAGTTCTTGTATTAAACGTTTGGCTCAACAGACTGGAAAGTCAGAGCCCACTGCTCTTCTCTTCCCTCTCTCTCCCTGGGCCCTGTTTTCTCCTTTTCTCAACTTTGCCCCTGGTTACTTTTCATAATTCTCTATCTAGATTATGTTGCAGGGTCCACTGCACTGAGACCTGTCTCTCAGGAGACACTTGTTGTGCCTGAAACCCATTTAATTTACTTCTCAATCTACATACAGCTGCAAAGCCTTTCAGAGGAATAGTTTGATTAAACAAAATGGCTGCCCGATCTTGGCTTTGCCAGCAATCAGACCCCAGGATGACAGAAAGTATCCTATTTGGAGTCAGGAGATCTGAATTTGGGGATATAATGTTATCTTTCAGGGACTGGATTCTCCTTTATAACATGAGGGGATTAAACAAATTTTCTGAGGGTTTTTTTTCAGTTCTAACAGTTCTGATTTTTGACCTAAAGGATGTCTCTTGAAGCTACTGGTTCCCTATCTACCCTTTCAGAGAACTGAGGCCACAGAAGAACTGGATGCAGTTAGACCTTTCTTTTAGTTATGGTCCTTGTTTAGGCCTATAGAGATAGAAGAGACACACGGATCCTGGGAGCCAACTTGAAAAATATCATTAAAATTGAGATTTTGTTAGAATTAAATTATTCTAAAAGAAATCCAAGTATTTACGGATAAACATCATACTCTTCTCTGTGGTTTTATCTGTTTTGAAAAAGGAAAATTATATTAAACATAAACATATCATCCTGGCCACAAGTTTATCTATAATGGATGTGCAGGAAAACCTTTCCTGAACACTCATTTCATGGTTTCTATTACCTGGAAGGAAAACACAGATCTTTACTTCCTTATAGAACCATTCCTAGACAGTAAACACTGGATGTTGTGAGCTGAAGTGGAGTTCATGCCTTCTGTACTTACTATAGAGTCCTGGGCCCATGTGAGGACTGCGATAAATCCTGATGAGGCAGGAGAACACTTCATTTTGGCCAAAGCCTTCTTCACTTCTCCACTGCCATCTGTCTGGGTTTAGCTTGAAGTGCACTACCATACTCCTTATTTCTGGCCCCACTGTACAGAATAACCAGTGAATTCCTACTGCCTCATGACCTTTGTTCTGAGATTCTATAATTTTAAAGATAACCAACATTTTGCTCGTAAGTGCCCAAATTTGGATGCAACCAGGATATCTTCTTTCAGTAAGTAAATGGGTAAATAAACTGTGGTACATGCATACAATAAAATATCTTTCAGTGCTGAAAAGACATAAGCTCTCAAGCCATGAAAAGATATGGAGAAAACTTAAATACATATTACTAAGTGAAAGAACCCACTATGAAAGGCTACATACTGTATGACTCTAACTATATGACATTGTGTAAACAAAAAAGCTATGCCAGTAAAGATCAGAAGTTGCCAGGGGCTGCAAAGGAAGAGGATGATATGAACAGAGCACAGAGAATTTGGGGGAAGTGAAAATACTTTGCATGATCTTTATAATGATGGATGCATGACATGTCATTATACATTTGCACAAACCAACAGAATGTACAACACCAACAGTGAACCCTAATATAAACTATGAACTTTGAGTAATTGTGATGTGCCAATGTAGGTTCATAAATTTTAACAAATGTTTCATTCTGGTGAGTGATGCTGATGGGGGGGGAGGCTATACATGTATGAGAGGAGAAGGAATATGGGAAATCTCTGTACCCTCCTCCTAATTTTGCTGTGAACCTAAACTGCTCTAAATAATGTCTTAATTTAAAAAATCCAAAAACTCCTTTCACACTTAGCATTTCTGCACTATTTTAAGGGCTTTTAAAGACTGTAATCCAGTTTATTTTCATCAGATATATTCTTTAGTTTCTTGCTTCTCTTTGTGCTTCTTTTTCAGTTGCGCTTCTGGATTTATTGCCTGGTTTTCTTTGCTCTGATATATGTGTGCCAAAAAACCCACATAGTTAATGGGGATGTGCAGAGGGCTCTGTGAGCCTCTGTCTGAAGATGGGCATAAATCACGGCAGACTGGAAACTCCATTCAGCAGGGCCTGAGCTTTCAGAACATCTCGGGTGTAACCTTCTAAATAAATGGACACCAACTGCACTCTCTAGTACCCGAAGGCGATGGTTTCTTAAGCGTGTGTTGCAAATTTCATAGAATTAGCCAATTATCCTTGTGAGAAGGAGATACAGGGACCAGGCTTCTGGACTATTACTAATAAGTTGAAACAAACAGCTTTCCCTGGCTATAGAGGCAACCAAAGGATTTGATGAGGAAGTAAGAGACTTAGGAACAGCTAAGAGAAAGTGGCTTCCTTCTCACTAGCCACTTCCCTAGCTATTGGTCACTAAGGTCCCTAGGTGACTGTCTTAATCTTTTGTAACAAAGTTCTTTTGAAATCCATGAAAGAGCTGGAAGTTATCTGGAATGTGCACTCTGTAATGGACTTAAAGCTTACTGAAGACAAATAGAGTATTCATCTAAGAGGAACCACTTAAAACAGCAAGCTCAGAATCAGGACACCCTCCCCAACCCCCACCCCTGCAACACACATGTATCCAGCCAACCTGACTTATTTCTTCACACTCGGGACAAATACATATAAGCCCAGAGCTTCTCACTCTGTTTGGAGTCCCTTTAGCTCCTTGTGGACTCATGTCTCCTATACTGACTCGCAGTTTCTTGAGCACAGATAGCTTCTTGAGACCATCCCATGCTCTTTGTGGACAAAAAGGAGCATCCCATTTTTTCAGCATTCTTATCCATGACTACTGGCAGCCATCTGGCCAAGGCCCAAGCCAGGGACTTACCTTTGATAACCAAATAAGCACTATTGTTTTAATTAGCCAAATCTGTGGAACTACCTCTGTAGGTCAACAGGGGTAAATACTAGTTTTATTTTACATCTTCTATGCCCACAGTCACAGTGTAAGTAATAGTTGTTGAATGACAAAGTGAATTTGAAGAAGGTGGTGGCAACTGAGACCCCCACATGAGGTTGGGCAGTATGATTCACAAAAGCTGCATTCCCCAGAGAAAGCCAGTGTTCTTCCTGGTGCCCCAGGCCACCAGGGGCTTGTTAAGTGTGGGGAATCCCAGCTTTCCCTGAGGGCCGATGTAGAAGGCCTGTGCTGGGTCCAGGAGCCCACAGGTTTAAGAAGTAGCCAAGCTGATTCTAAGTCAAGTTTTCCGAGCAACAATTAAGGATAAAGAGCAGCCTGAACATTTGACCCTCCTGGAAAGAGGACCCCTGCACACCCAACCTGGGACCCTAAAAGCTGAGGAGGAATAAGTGTGCTGGCACCAACATCATGGTGAAAGCCCAGTGTGAGCTTGGATCAGGCACTTCCCCTTCACATTTGTAAGATGAGCAAAACAACTGTCCACATTAACCTCGAATATGGCACACATAAGACCAGACATAGAAAAACTTAGTAAATATCTTTTTCATGAAAACCAAAGTTTCTCTCTTTTACTATGAAACACATTATTGACACCCAGCAATGATGAAAACACAAAGCAGCTTTATTAACTCTAATTTCAAATATGATGCTAACTAAATGCATACTCATCCATAGTCCTGCACCACCTGATGTTTGCACAGATCCAAACTCTAAGTCTGAAAATTACTGAGAGAGAGAGTAGGATGCACAACAGAATGGCTGAAACTTTGGAGACAGGTGGACTTGGGGTGAGCCAATCTCTACATTTTTCTCTCTGAGAGAACTTTTGCAAGCTACTTAACCTGTCAAGGACCTTACTTTTCTTACTTGCAAAATGGGGGTGACAAACTCAACCCTTTTGGAAGGAGTGAGGGGAGTGATTAGTACAATCACAACCCAAAGAAGAGAAGTGACTGGTGCCGTGAAAGAAATGCAAATGAGCGATCAGCCTCCCTAAGAGACTGTGAGCCCCTGATTATGGTGATGTCTCTGTCCCCCCAAAGCCTCACTGATCTGACTGATTACAATAATAGGCAAAGCAGTTTGAAACTTAACCATGGGCCAGGCCCCATGCAAATTGTTTCAATGGGCATGATTTCACGTACTCCACACAACTAGTTCATCTTACAGGCAAGGAAACATAAAAAGACTTAGTAATCTGTTCAACACAGTGAAACATCATCAGGAACTCAGAACTCAAAATCTGAACTACAAATCTACATGGGGGCAGAGAGGGGCAAGAGGAAGAAAAAGCTGGAGCTTGGAGATGGCTGCACAGAGAATATGGTACTTGTTCTCTACCTTGAAGGACAGCAAGGTTTGAGACAAGCCAAAACAAGAGGGTATTTAAGGAGCAGGAGTCAACTTTGCAGAGCTGGAAAGCACTATTTGTTTTATGTGGGCTCTTCCCACAGCTGGACCATACCTTCATTTTAGAGGCCTGATGGTAGCCCCCACAATAACAGAAGTTGTGTCCCTGTGCAGTCATGACATGTGGACCTGGGGGTAGCCTTAGCCCCAACCTTGGTGATATGGAAGCTCCTCCCTGACTGGGCTTTCCTTTGTCTTTAGAATCAAGCTGAATTTCTACTTCTACTTTGAAGCCCAGTGATGTGTATCAGTGCACACAATGGTTTGTCAGGGACAGAGTTGCCGGTTAAAGACTCAGTTTCCTAAATTTAAAAAGAAAAGGCTCTGGCAGTGTAGCTAAGCTGGTTACAGCATTACCCTGTTATGCCAAGGTTGCAAGTTAGATCCCTGGTCAGGGCACATACAAGATCAACCAATGAACACAAAAAATAAGTGGAACAACAAATCAACGTTCTCTTTCTCTCTTCTCTCTCTCTCTTCCATCTTCTGTCTCTCTAAAATCAAAAATAATAATAGTACAAGACTCGATTTCCTGGCCTCTCATCTTTGTGTCACCTCCTTAATGACATTTCAACATTGAAAAGGTTTCTTTTTTCCCCTTTCTTTTAAATTAAATATACAGTAAGTGTCTTGTGTTTAATTTTCTCAAGAAAAAGCATGTTGTGGAGGTGAAATGGTAAAGAAAAAACATAGAAGAGAGTTGGGGAAGTTTATAACAACCATATTATGTACTCAAGGGACTAGGGTTACCCTTATGGAGCCTTTTCATTCTCCTGGGAATACTCATAATGTTGTCTTATGAGTTTTGTTTGTTGTATTTTTCCCTTTGGTTCTTTCTTACTTTTGAGCATGTGTGCTACCTTCTGAGTCACTTGCCTTTTTATGTGCTTCTCAGAGGTATATTGCTGACACAGTAGCCTGGAGCCAGCAGGCTTTGGAACCACTTCTGTTCCATCTTGTAATTACCTTTACAAGGTGTATTTATAGCAACAGAGGTGCCAAATAGGGAATAGAGGTGAATGACAGGCCCTGCCTCCAGGTTGGGGGCACTGTGTGGGCCCTGCAGAGATCTTTGTCCAGTCATGTTGCTGTGGAAGAGGGGTGCCAGTCTGTTGGCAGAGAGAAGTTCAACCGAGGCACACTGCACATGTCAGCTGAGGCAAGAAGGAGATGAAAGACACACCAGATGCTTAAATTCTCATTTCTCCTACATCAGAAGTTATCTCTGGGGTTCTTCAAGAGGGGCTTGGAGGGCTCTGTTGAAGAGGAGCAGAGGCAAGAGTGAGTGGGGCAGGGCTTGGCTCTGGGCCCCTTCCCAAGCCCCAGTGGGAGCCACTTTTGTCTAATTTATTGTAGAGTTTCTGAATATGATTTTGTTTGAAGAAAATCTCTTCATTTAGCTAAAAAGTTTGACTGCCCCTAGGAGATACAACCTGTTATTCACAGCCACTAGAGTGATCATTCTACAACACAACTTTGATCCTGTCCCTGAACTGGTTAAAACTCTTCTGTTGTTTGTCCACCTCCTGGAAGATAAAAGTCAAATATATTAACACACCACTCAAGTGGCTGTACATTCTGAGCCTGACTTGTGTTCATGTGGCAATCACATGGAACATTTATTCCATCGGTGATTGAATGAGTATTTATACGGCAACTATTATGTGCCAGGCATGCTGTCAGTGCTCAATGAGAGATGCAAAATGATTGCCCTCCCACACAGAGCTTCTGTGAGAGAAAAGTAGCATAAACACAAATACCATGGTTGATCAGTTGGTCACAGATATTTTGCAGAAAACGTGGTTGTGGGGCTATTTTGAATAGTGTATAAGGCTAGGACTGTTTGGCAGGCAACCTGGAGTAGAGATTTGAAAGGTGAGCAGCTGTAACAGGATCTGAGGAAGCAGCCTTCCAGGCTGGTCAAAGGAACAAATAGTGAAGTCCAGGAAGCTGGCAGGTCAGATCCAGGGTGGGAAGTTTTTATTGTAATGGAAAGCTGTGGAAGCAACTGGAAGGCAAGGCCTAATTCCCATTTTGTAAAAGACCTCCTAGTGTCTGTGTGGAGAATGGCATAAGGGGTGTTAGGGAAAGGGGCTGCCTAGTCATGACCCTGGGCATGCCCCCAGAGTGGAGGGAACCACTGCTTCCTAGGAGGGAGACTCAAAGAAGAACCTTCACAGCACACCCTCATTCTCATTTCTGTCCACTGGTGATTTCACATGGGATGAGTTTGGGTTCTGGAAGGAATGGGAAGTGAGGAGGGAAGTGGGGAGAGTGATGAGGGGAGAGACTTTTCCTGCAGTTTTGCTGAAAAAAGGTCCACTGAAATAGGACCCTGGCTAGTAGCAATAGTAGTCAAAGGAGGTTACTTCACCTATATTTTGGTTCGAGAAGAAACTGGTAATGGATAAATTTACTTTATGTACACATGGAATTGCACATCAAGGGATCTTGGTCTGTGAGGACAAAACTCCACTCCAGGTCCTCAAGGAGTAAACTGGAATGTTAGAGCCCAACCATGGGCCCTGTTTCTGATATTTAAGTCTGCAAATATACATGGTCAGACAATGCCAAGCCTCCTTGGAAGCCATTCTTGTTGGGATTCAGATGCTCACAGATCAGGCATGAGCTTCTCAGAGCATGGGCTCCAGGCTCACCCCAAAGTTAGCAATGCTCCAAGGCACTTTTCCTCCAATTAAGGTGGCAGCCCCATTGAGCACATGACCCTTAAGTTATGAAAGTAGCTGTTCTCCCAGGCAGCACTGCAGGCCACATGCTTCCAAACTGCTCAGTCCATCTAGGAGCCACAGACTGATGCCGTCCACTTTCTAAATGTTCCCATGGAGTCCCAGGGGCCATCCAATCCACAGACAGTAGGGCCCATGATTCTGATGGCGGATATCAGCAACCTGCCTCAGGGCACAACTTAACTCCTGGATCCCTCTGCTCCATTCACCACAGTCAAGCTCCAGTGCTTCTGCATTTTCCTGTTGCCTTTGTGCCAAAATAAAATTAGTGAAATAAAACACAGTCACACAGCATCAAGCCACAGGCTGTTAGTTTCAGCTTAAATGACTCTGACAGCTCAGAGAGGAGATCAGCAGAGCAGCCGCTGAGCAGCAGCCATAGCCATGCTGAGGTTACAGGAACAGAAGCTGATGCTACCACACCGGGCTGCAGCTGAACCCCTCTCTAATATACACTCAGGGGTGCTGCCTGGGGCCTGCGCAGCCACTCCCATTACCCATAGCCCTCTGGGTCCTCAGCTGAGGCAATGAACAATACCTATCTCTGATCAACCATATATTCTCCCTATCAAGGTCTCTGACTATTCAGTTACATCCTACCCATCTGGGGTCCCTATTTAGATGTTCCTGCCTGTAACCTCCAAAATGCACTGTACCTTAGACATTCTGTGACATAGTTATCAAAAAACCTATGTTCCTGCTTTAAAGCACAAGGCTAAGGATGTCATTTGTTGTTGCTTCCTATGCAAACCAAGTTTATTTGGATTCTTCAAAAACTATTGGAACCCTGATGGTGGATCTTTACTTTTGTGGTTAGGTCCTCACGGAGAGCCATTTCCACATATTCCCAGTCTCTCAATGGTGTTGGCAACAGAGTAGGAGAGAAAGCCTGCTGTGGGACTGCCTCATCCTCTTATGCTCAGATCTTTATCAACAAAACGAGGATGCTGATGTCTAAGGAGTGTAATTCAGTAGGAACAGCATCAGCCCTGGAATCAGCTTTTTCCACCCCAGCTCTAACACCGCAGGGACCAAATGCTATGTGTAGAATGTTTAGCACCATGCCTGCCATACTGAGGCCTTTAGTGACACCTGACCCTGCTGAACAAGGCCAACTTTGATAGAATGCACTCTCCACTCCCCACTTCCACATGCCATACTCCTTTACTTTTCACTCAAACTCAATGATCACTTCTTTTCAGTACCCTTTGTGGACTCTGCCTCCCTCCTTTCAAACAATACATTTTGGAGGTTCAGGGCAATAGTCCTAGAGCCCTGTTCCTTTCCTCTCCCTTGTGAAACTCAGCCTCTCACTTTTGTGTCTCTAGCTTAAGCACTCCTGGGACACCAAAAAGCCTTGGAAAAACAAATGCCTCCTTGAGACTCCATCTGAATTTCTCAAAAATAGAACTCTTGATCCTGCCTGCCAATGAAGTGTCTTACTCCTTTATATTCCATTTCAGTCAATAGCTGCACTCTTGTCCTGGTGACTGAAGCCAGAAACTTAACAGATTTTTCTAATCCATTATTGAACTCTGTGATTCTGTATTTAGAATAAATTCAAATGTAGCCTTGTCTCCATGACACTCATCACTAACCTTGAAGCAGTCTAAATCATCACCACCTCCTGCTCTAACTACTACAGTAGCTTCTTAACTGGTTTTCAGCATTTAACCATGCTTCCATAACACATTCTCCAAACAAGTATAGTCTTCCTAACTTGAAAGTCAGATCTTATCACTTGGTTGTCTAACCCATCCTGGTAATTTCACATTATACATAGAATTAAATTCAAACCATTCTTCAGGACTTGGGATATTCTTTATCATCTGGCTTTTGCCTAGTTACTCAAATTCATCCCATTTCTGTCTCCCAGACACTGGTTGGCTCCAATCATTCTGGTCCCTTGTCACACCTCAAGGTCCTTGCAGGTGCTATTCCATTGTCCTAGAACTTTTTCCCATTTCTTATGTACAGGACACTTGTTCAACAAAAAGCTCCAGCGTGAGTCCATGGGAGACTGAATTAAGAGATGCCATGGGTTCAGAATTACTCCTACTCTCTCAAGCCAAAGGCTTTGACCAAGAGTCAACTTCTTTGAGTGGCAATTTTCCCTGGTGGCTTCCAAATTTCTCATATAAATAGACTTTTCTGGGCCTGCCCTTCCAATAATTTAGACTTGTCAGTAGGTCAGAATTTCAGTGTTGGAAACAAGCCTATGATATGTTGGGATGGCCACTGTATACCAATTCTGGTATCTCTGAATTTTCTTGTCTCTTGGAGTTAATAGTTCTGGATCTCAGCTAGCTAGCAGGGCTGGGAGATTGGACCATGTTGGAGTCTTCCCATTCTGGAAGAATTTCTGAATATGTTAGTCAAGCCCACCAATAGCTTATTTTTTACATTCACCATTCTCCCCATTGTCTGATGAATTTACCTTTTGTAGCTCAGTGTTCGTTCCCTATCCATGACACTTCCTCAAGTCACTGTGAAAATCATGCTTTGCTTCAATGTCCAAACCAAATCCTACCTCTCAAATATCCTAAATCCAGGTAGATATTAATTCCAACCAGAGTTCTGTGTTTACTCCTCAGGGCTTTGATGGCCCATACCATATACTACCATGGATTAAGTATCATTTCTGCATCAGGTGCAGTACTACGCAGTTTACAAGCTTTATCTAACAGATTTAACATGTTATGTATAAGGAAACTGAGGCTTTGAAAACAGTAGAATGTTCACAGTCACAATTTAAGCCCATCTTTGTCCAACTTTATCATGAATTTTTTTTCTACTGTATTATTTTGCCTCATTCACAAGCATGCTTGTCTGTATCACATCCCTTAAGATTCACCTTTATATACTCTAGACCTTCACAGTATATGATGTACTGATACTTTTTGGGCAATGCACTGCTAATAGGGTGGTTTCTTATTCTGCATTTGTAAAGTCTTTTAAGTGGAAAAAAAGGGTGAAGTCCTTCTACAATATCATTAACATTCTGTTATAATCAGAAAAATTCAGAAAATTGATATCTACATGTTCCCAACACCAACATTAGAAATTCTTATCCACACCCTTGTTCTGGGGAGGCCACACCAAGACAAGTGAACCTGCCCTTTGGAGCCCATTCATTAGAGAAAGGAAGTGTTTATGTGGCCTCAGCTAAGGGATGATATAATGATTGCTTTTCCTCACAGCAGGTCTCACCCTGTCTCAGGAAGACGTCAGGGGTCAGAACAAGGCCAGATTCTGGGTTGATGAGTCACTCTGGGAGAAGGCCAATCACAGGATGAAGGTTGGCTCTAGGGAATTGGCCAAAGGAAATGGTACCTTTTCCTTGGAGAACTGAGGTTGAATCTGACCTCAGTGTGATGGCATGGAAAACCACCTGGCCTCTCTGGCTGGAGATTCAGGAAAGGGAACAGGAGTACCCAGAGAGGAAGGCTCAAAGGCCAGTCTCTAACCAGGACTCTGAGGAAATCTTCACTGCCAGGTCTCTGAGGAGCTCAGGTGACGCAAGTGTCAGGAATATTGATCCTTCTTATTTTTTCCACTTGTAAGCCTGGTTCAATTAAAAGCAGGCAAAATGGTTTGAAAAATATACTTTGGAGAAGGCAGTAAAGGGGTAAGGCCAAAAAACTTTGGTTTTTCTCCAAGCCAGTGCATTTGCTATGGCACTCTTAGAAAACCATTGAATCATATGGTGAAAAAGCTAGAGCCTCTTTTTCCACTTGTACTAACAGTAGAACTCCCACCTCTACACCATCATCACCACCTCTACCAACACCACCATCACTACCTAACTAGATAACATTTAATGCCACTGAATTCTTTGGCAGGTACAATTCTATGGTCTTTATGTTTACTATTCATTTAATTTATAGAACAGGAGTTATTATCCTTAATAATGAGGAAACCAAGATTTAAAAAGTTCAGGCAACCTGACCAAGGTATATATTTTGTGAGTAGCAGAGCTGAAATTCTCACCCAAGCATGTCTTATACCAAGACTACACTTTCAACCACTTTGTCAGATGAAAGATGCCCTTTGGGCCAGAAAAGAGAGTTAAGATTGACAAACAAACAAACCATAAAGCAAAGGCTAATCCTACTGCATGTTTATTCCATCCCCAACTACTCTTCTCCTTCTGCTCATCCATACATTCAGGGACTCCATTGCACATACTCCTTAGAATAACTGATTCTCTTTCTTCTCCCTTGGGGCCATCACTCACTTGCTCATTTCTGACAAGCAAGAAGTGGTTGCCATGTGTCTTTTATTCTAAATTTTGAAGGCCACTTTTGAATTTACAGCAGGTAACTTGACCTCTGCTTGAAAATTTCAGGAAAAATAATTCCTTTCACAAAAACTCCCCAACATCTACCACAGCAGGAGATGTGAGCCAACTTTTAACATGTGAGGTTTGGATTAAGTTAAGGGGCATCTGCCAGGCTCAGCCATCCACCAAACTTAGGACACACAGCCATAGGGAAGAACTATCTCTTCAAGAATCCCAAAGCATTTGTTCCCCCACAAGAAGGCAATAGGGAAGGGAAATGCAGATATGTAAGGAAACCCAGAATGTCATTTTCCATCATGAACTACAAAGAGTTAATGGTGATGTAGATGCTGACAGGGAGATCAACAGTCTGTTGAAGTCCCAGAGCCTTTTCTCTGCCTATGTCAGCAACTGAAGGTATCAGCCAAGTAGTGGTCTCTTGTTGCTGTCTCTAAAAATTTTCCAGTGGGATCTTTAAGCACAAATGTCTTAGAATGAACCTGATCCCAGTAAAAGAACCAAATGTCAGTAAAGCGGAGCATAAATCTTGCCTAGGACAGGGGTTCCTTTACAGTCAAATGTTTTTTCACTACTGCTACAAAACAGAGACTATTAAAATAAAGCTGTTTGCTTAGATGAGCTGTGATCACAGTATTCCTCTTTCTGGAACAAATTTGTCATTGCAGAACTTTTCTGTTATTTAAGCTCCTGAAAACTGAATTGACTAGAACCCCTCTCTGAGGGGTTCCTGTGTGTATCCTGCTTCCACAGTCAGTGACAGTTCAGTGGGATACTCCTGGGAGAAGGTGGACAAGGTACATTTGTTCCTTCAGGACTGAGGTAGAACTGCATCAACTGCTTACAGTAAAATGTACAGGAAATTAAACTGAGCTTTATGTTAATAACTTCACTTAAGTCATTTGCATTTTGAAACAATGCTGGAGAGCTCCACACTTAGCTTATACTATTTTAACATATGAGGATTGAATTAAGTACTATTTGTAACAATTTTAGTAGCAAACTTATATAAAGAACTAACTCTGTCCTAAGCATGTTACATGCATTATCTCACTTAAGTCTCATGTCAGTCCAATGAGATAGACATATTAACTCTATTGAATAGATGAAACAAGTACAGAGAGATTCAAAGACTTTTCTAACTTCACACAGAATACATGTCAGAACAAACATGTACCCTTAAGGTTGTTGGACCCCAGAATCCATGCTATTAACTTTCACACAGTGTTACTTGTGAATTAAATGAAAGAAACCAAGTCCCACATCCTCCAACACTCAGGGTCATCACAGTCACACCTGGAGTTGACTATGGAAATAAATAGCAGTTGAATTACTAGAGCTAGCATCCAAAACCACCATCAGCATGCTGCTTTTGATTCCAAATACCCATGGGGAACATATTCACCTCCTACAGCTCATGAGCTGGATTGATATCTAATTAACTAGCCTGTAGTATTGAAAGGAAAGCATAGTGAGGCTTGGTGAACACAAAAACTGAAGTCAGGAATGCCAAGTTCTGATTGCCCTTAGTATAATCTCTTGCTTTCGGTTAGGCAGGACAACTGAGCATTAAGGAAAAGTATTAGAAAGTGAACTGTGAAGATAATTCTCTATCAAACCCTGAGCACTCTATTGACAGAGTCAAGATCTAGGACAGTAAAAGAGCATTGTGAAAAAGAAGATTAAGCTGATCCACATATATAGGAGTGTGGAAAAGGGACAGGTAGATGTAGGTCCAATTTTTAAGCCCTCAAACCACAGGGAATTATTCTAAGAAATCACTAAGGGCAAATTATCGATTCTATAATAAATGAAATAAGGTAAATCTGGTTTTATCTGATTAAAACACCTATTTTGTTTACGGCCATTTATCCTCTTTAAAGATTGAACCAAGAAAGTAATATTTTACTTTATATTTCTGTTTAAACCACCACTTTTACACATTTTCAAAAAAGTCAAAGTTTACCTGCAGCATCTCTATTTTTTTTAAGTCAACTTTAAAACAAATTCATGGGAAGCAGACTTCACATGCACTTAGTGTGAGCATCACTTTAAGAGGCTTATTTATTGTTTTAATAATGAGCACATCTACTTCTGTTAGTGATACTAGGAATCTTGAGAGCTCACACAGACACAAGTGGATACACCCACTCACACACAAAAATACATATAAAATCTATAGTAATCATTGGGTGTTTTCTTACATAAGAGAAAAAAGAATAAGTTTGTACCAGAGGAAGTATGTGAGGTGGTAAAGATGGTCCTCTCTATAATGACCATAAAGAAATCCAATCAGTTGATGATAGACAACCAGGCCCCAAGTACCACAAAGCAACTGGGTCATTTTACCTGCTTTGAATAGGAATAAATAAATCTTTTTTTGTGAAATTCTTTATAATGCCAGAACTTCAAGAAGTTAAACTATAGTGTTTGATACTTCCTAAACTTTATAAATTAATAAATGTTTCCTTAAATAATCTTCAGCCTTGTGGAGTATTCTGTGATGCTTGGAGGGTAATGAAAGACCTTCTTGTTTGTGGTGGATATAGTGAGTGTTCGTTTTACCAGAGCATTTGACAATGTTGAAGACTTTGTCTTAGATAAAACTTGTAAGCAAATAAAGGTGTGAGAATAGAAAACTTTCTCAGGGATTTAGACAACAGTTAGAGCCAGTGCTGGTTTACTTAGAAAACCAAGTAACCCTCTTCTCTGCTGACCTTACATGTGCATTTTTTTTCTACACGAACCCTTAATGTTGCCTTAGATTATGTCTCTTCTCAAGGCTTTCCATTCAATTTTCCTGTTCTTCCTTCTGCAGTCTGCTTTCTGTAAGGCAGGAGTGAGGATCTCAGAATAAATAATCTACCAAAAAGTTTCCATCTTGACTTTCTCCAGGACCACCCTATGTGGTTGAAGCCAGTGTCAACTTCTACAGGGAAAAAAATGTCACTGCACTTAAGATCTAGAGAAGAAACTAAAGTCATCTTCCTAGTTGCTGCTTTATGTGGCATAACTAGAGTCATTTCTACTTTCAAGTTAAGAAAGGGGACAATAATGTATCTTTTTATATCAGGACATGGGGTCATATGCATGTTCTAGACAAAGCAAGAGAAGGAACATATGCTATGCAATGAAGTATCTGTCATTGAGAAGATCTGTTCTTCTAAACTCCATAAACATGTGATTGAGTCACAAGTGATGAAAGTGTGGGTTAAACTTGAGAGAGTTGTTTCACTAAAATCTCTATAAATCAAGAGTATTGCTTTTCTATTCATGTAATGAAGTGAAACATAAGTATGGAGGAGAGGAATTATTCCCACTTCAAAGGAAATCAGAGTAACACATCAGGGAATGCAGTGAACATAGCAGAGCTGTGTTCTCTGTAGTGACAGGTTATAATTTCAAGGTTTTGGGTAGTGGGTCATGAGAAGAGGTTAGTGATGGGTGACTTCATATTTCTGAGAACAGGGGAGAACATGTTATCTCATGAGACCCTGGGGACAGTCACAGGGTACTTTAGAGGAAGCTAAAGGTCCCATAGTGGAGGATGGGGGAAGAGAATTACAGAGGTTATTTTTGTTATACTTAGTAATTCAAGTTTTATATCCTACATTGGTGTGAGGTACATATACACGCACAACATAGAACAATTATTTGGCATGGCTTTTGAGACTGAAGGCTGGAGGATCATTCTCCCTCTACCTTACAAGAAGCTATTGGTCAGAGGGACCCTCCATAGCTTCATCATAATTCTCTAGGCCCGAGGGAGAATCTAACTGGTTACCTTGTACAATTTTCTATCAGCTATACTTCTTTGTCCTGTTGTGAAGCATGAACAATTAGAGCTGGAAGGTATTCAAGAGATCATCTGGCATGATGATTTATAAACTGTTTTTAATAAAAATTTTCAGTGGGAAATTTTACTCAGACCTCAAAATATAAAATAATACAGTAGTTATGATTCAAAATGGCAGTTTAATCATATTTTTTATTTTATTTAACAAATAAAGATAGGTTGGATTAAGAAAAATCATTATTTTGCAGTCATCAGTGAAACATGGGATCTACACAATAATCATGAATGGATGCTGAAACCATAAGATGAAATATCAATGAGGAACTTTTGAATAGAAAGATCAGGCTAATACTAGCAGAGCCCATTGATCAAGCTCAGCATTAGCAAAATGAGTATCACATACTGTGGCCTCATATGTGATACAATACGAAGCACATATGAGGAGTATCTACAAGGTACTCTTACCTTAAAAAATATCAAACCCAAATCCAATCAATACTCTATATTTAAATATCAGTTTTCAGGACATTAAATCATAAATCAAATGATACCATAAGGAAGTGATCAGCCAAATTTACAGTGTGGGACAGTCTACAGAATAAATGATTTAGTTTCTTCAACTGATCAAAGGCATGTGCAGTGAATTTTATTATTGTCCAATTAATCATTCCCACTTCCTATAAAAGTAAGGATTATATACTTGTAAACAGATCATACATTTGTGTCTACAGCATTTTGGCTGACCATTAAGAAGAGCTGTATGCATTCCTACCCCACTGAAATTGGCTGGGCCTCATAATTTGCTTGAACCAATGCAAGTAAGAAAAAGAGACTAAGCCATGTCTAAGAAAGCTGTGCTCATCATGTCATCACTGTTTTGCAGGCCTTTTACTTCTACAAGGACATCCTAATACAAATAGCCTGGGTTCCAGAATAAGAAGACACATGGAGAAAGGCTGAGCCAATGCCAAATAGCAGACAAAGTACAATACGAGCCAGAAATTTTTAAAAAGTTTAACCTTTTATTGCTATAGCAATTGAGATTTGGAGGTCATTTATTACAATAGAAAGGCTGCTTGATTTAATAGTTTCTTTTTTAATGCACAAAAGAACTGTTATAGAATAAAAAAAAATTAAAACATTTAACCATTAAGGACATGTTGTGTGCCATGATTATATCTCAATTCAAAGAATTCAAGTGTAAAATGTCATTTTAGGGATAATTGAAACAATTTGAAAAATGTTTGTGTATTATATAATATTAAGAAATTACTAATTTTTTTTGATGTGAGAATGATCCCATATGCACATATTTCTCAGTTAGGAATGTATAATGAGGTATTTATGGATCAGATGTCTGTATTTCCTTTTAAATATTCTAAGAAAAAAGGTGTAAGAGATGGACAAAATATTCATAAAATGATGGTAATTGTTGAAGCTGAACACTAAGCATCCAGATGATAAGTATACTATTATCTCTACTTTTAATGTATATTTTAAATTTTTTCCTATAAATAAATTTTCAAACATAGCAAATAAAATAAAAGGCATTAACAAAGACAAAACATAATAGACATCACCAAATGACAAAAAAAATTCTTTTTTTTCTATTTTTTTAGTTTTAATTTTTTATTGTTATTCAATTACAGTTGTGTGCCTTTTCTCCCCATCCCTCCACCCCACCCCAGCCAAACCCACCTCCTTCCCCCACCTCCACCCTCCCCCTTGATTTTGTCCATGTGTCCTTTATAGTAGTTCCTGTAATCCCCTCTCCCCTCTGTCCCCTCCCCACTCGCCCCTAACCATTGTTAGATTGTTCTTAACTTCAATGTCTCGGTTATATTTTGTTTGCTTTTTTCTTCTATTTATTATGTTCCAGTTAAAGGTGAGATCATACGGTATTTGTCCCTCACGGCCTGGCTTATTTCACTTAGCATAATGCTCTCCAGTTCCATCCATGCTGTTGCAAAGGGTATAAGCTCTTTCTCTCTGCTGCATAGAATTCCATTGTGTAAATGTACCATAGTTTTTGGATCCACTCATTTGCTGATGGGCACTTAGGTTGCTTCCAGTACTTGGCTATTGTAAATTGTGCTGCTGTGAACATTGGGGTGCATAGGTTCTTTTGGATTGGTGTTTCTGGGCTCTTAGGGTATAATCCCAGCAGTGGAATTTCTGGGTCAAAGGGCAGTTTCATTTTTAGTTTTCTGAGGAAATTCCATACTCTTTTCCACAGTGGCCTCACCAGTCTGCATTCCCACCAACAGTGCACTAGGGTTCCCTTTTCTCCTCATCCTCTCCAACATTTGTTTGTGGATTTGTTTATGTTGGCCACTCTGACTGGTGTGAGATGGTACCTCATTGTGGTTTTAATTTGCATCTCTCTGATGGCTCGTGATGCTGAGCATCTTTTCATATGTCTCTGGGCCCTCTGTATGTCTTCCTTGGAGAAGTGTCTGTTCAAGTCCTTTGCCCATTTTGTAATTGGGTTGTGTGTCTTCCTGGAGTGGAGTCCTGTGAGTTCTTTATATATTTTAGAGATCAGGCCCTTGTCTGAGGTATCATTGGCAAATATGTTTTCCCATACTGTTGGTTCTCTTTGTATTTTAGTGCTGTTTTCTTTAGCCATGCAGAAGCTTTTTATTTTGATGAGGTCCCATTTGTTTATTCTTTCCTTTATGTCCCTTGCTTTAGAGGATGTGTCTGTGAGGATGTTTCTGCATGGAATGTCTGAGATTTTCCTGCCAATGTTTTATGGAAGATGTAAAGTGTAGATGAGTGGTAATTTAGAAAATAAAGATGAAAAAGCCTCATTATCTTGTGTGTGTGTGTGTCTGTGTGTTGGGGGATGGAGGGTGGGGAGATATGAAAAGGTTATTGATCTGCCCATTAGAGCATAGCACAAAGTTGACACCAGGCATGTAATTGAAAGTCTGTATAAGCAACTGTTGACTTTACAACATTCACCCATCCAAACGCCTAAACATAGAATGATGAGCAATGTTTACGTTCCAGGTGAAAAATATTAGGCTTACTTTCTTTTTAAACAAAACACATTCTGTCTTATATGAACAGCTAATGTGGGCACTGATGCCCACAAGGAAGACACTCTAAAAGCAGGCAATGTCATGTAATGGTCAGCTCCCCATTTATTCATATGAAAATGAAGCCTATCAGATAATCAGCCTTGTTGACAGAGGAATACCAACTAGGTCATCATTGCTCCATTCATGAATGTGAAGAGACTACTTGGGGTCACCATACAATTAGAAAAACCTGCTGCATAACAGAGATAAACACAGAGGAAAAATGATACCTGAAAAAAAAGGAATAATTAGGAAATAGGGGATGATTTTTTTTAAGAAAAAAACTTTTGGCTAACATTCTCAGAGAGATTTCAAAACAAGATGGCATTCAAAAAACAAGAATAGAATTCTATAAAAAAGGAAAAATGGGAGATAAAGAAAGTACTGTAGAAATTAAAATTCAATCCCAATTCCCACTCTGTCCCATCCAAACAAAAAAGAAAGATAAAAGAAGATACTATAGGCCTCACCAAAAAAATAAAAAATAAAGAGGAATAGTATACTTTCCATCACTTGGAAACTGAAGGAAGTATTTGGGGCACACAGAAGAGTAACAAAACTGACTGAACCAGATGAAGGTAGAATCACCATTTACCTGAGAAAATGGCACACATCAGATCTTTGTTAAGATCTTCAATGTTGCCATCATCTGGTTTTGTCACCATGCATTTTCAGAATATATGACACAGGTGTGCAGAAACAAATCAATGAGATGAGTATATTTTAGAAATGGAAAACCAAAGAAGATTCAACATCATAAGAAGTAAATACTCAAGTATCTAATAACTCAGCCAGGCTTTTATTTCTAGAATTAAAAATCTTAGTGTGTAGTCTCTATATTAATTGTCAGCATATAGTATAGAATGACTAAGTTTCTAAAAAAAGAAAAACCCTAAAATTCTCTTCCAGATAAGTCAATTGCCCAGAGAAGTTTCTGCATTTTCAGTTTCAAAAGCTTATGGTTTTCAGATGAGAGCTGTTTGATATTTTTGTTTAAAAAAAAATTTACAAATGGAGAAAAGCTTTATTCACACATCCCCCACTCAATGAGTACACATTAGTGCCTGCACTAGGTTATTGAAAAATCCACAAAATATGTCAAAATTACTTTTATATGGGCTATGTCTAAAAATGCTTATCAAAGTGATTAGAATACATTTGGCAATGATTTTGGGGAAAATATCCAATGATGAACCTTGCAATTGGATGTAACTTCCAATAAACATACACAGACACATATTTGGGTATAACATGAAAGAGAGTTTAGGAAGCTCTTGCTACATTGTTTTTTATATCTTATCTAAAGAACATTTAAAGTTTTGATTAGAAACCATAATTCAAAAGAAATTTTGTTTACCTGAGAACATCCTTTGGCCTAAGGAAGCCATGTGGGTTAAAAAGATCAATACACAAGGAAGATATTCCCTCCAAAATATCATAAGTAGCCCTCAACTTCAAATGTTTTTGAACTTAATTCAGGCTGTAACTGAGAAGGGGGGAAGTCCACATATATATTGAAGAAAGGAAAAATTTTTGTGAATTCCGTGAATCCTGGGAAAGAATACTATTTAAAAAATAGGTTGGCTGATCCCAGGGGAAATTAGAACTCTGACCACGTGGAATCCCGGAATGGCTCCAAGCTGCATAGGCCTCTCCTGGAGCAACAGTTGCACAGACAGTGTTTGTTCACATTGGAACTGTGACTCTGACCAGCATTTGTTAAGTGTGGTAGCCCTGGGAGGGATGCACACACACAAATTCATTCAGCACAATGATTCAATAACCCAACTCAAAGAACTTTAGCATCTCAAAGTGCCAAATCCACCTTCCATGAGATGGAGACAACCTATGTGGAGTTTGGAGAGGGAACCTCTGATTTATGATGAATTGAAGCTTTCCTTCTTTCTAAAACATAGTTCCAGCCTGCTTGATGGAAAGAAACTAAATTAAACACTTCTCATATGTAGACTTCTAAGTCATGAGTGTCATTAGCTCCTTCAACTTGGTACAAATAATCCCTATTCCTTTAATGTGTTAAGAATACTTTCTAGAAATGTCAACATGGCAAGCCCATACATTTCCTAGTATGTTATCCATTTTGCTTTTTCCATGGAATAAATTATTAGACAACTTGACGCTAGCATAAAATTTAAGAGTGTGGGTTCCTAAGTACAAATGACAGCTCCAAAGCATAAGTGCTCTGTGACCTTAAGAAAGTTATATAAGAAATCTAATTTTCAGGTCCCTGCCCTGAGAAAAAAGGCTTAAGACTGTATCAACCTTATGGAGTTTCTAGGAGGATTTAATTGAGATAATCTCTGTAAAGTTAGGATATTCCTCTACCCAGAGATAGATACTATGGCTGAAAACAACATAAACAGTAACTCAAACTGGATAAAATAAGAAATAAATGTGTGTTTCATATAGGCTGAAATCCAGAAGAGCAGGCTTCTAGCATGAAATGATTGACAACTTGATAGATTGTCAAAAACCCAGGTTCTTTCCCCCTCTCATATGCTATTCTTGGCATTGATTTATCACAAAGCTGTTTCCTCTCCTGGTAACATTTTGGCTTCCTATGGCAACTAGGACTACATTATTTTTTTGTTCATATTCAATAAGAAAGGGCAAAGTAAGCTTTCCAGAAACTTTCCTGTAGACTCCTTTCATCTCACTGACCAGAATAAGATCAAAGCCTAGTTTAAAAGTACCACTGCAAGTAGAATATAATCACCAGCAAATAAATTGAGACATTAATTGAGAATAATCAACATTATACCATGCAGGAGATAGCCAATATACTCAAAATATCCAAATCAATAAAGTTATTGGTGAAAATGAAAAATGTGTCTTTTATTTTACAGAAAAAACTAAACAGCTGTTTTGGCCAACCCAATAGTAGAACAAAGCAATTTAGAATTCAGGGCTCAAGGAAATCTCTACAGCCATTTTAACTGGCCATGAGTGAACTGACCAGGGAGAATCCCATAATTAACTGCAGTGCTGTTTTGCAGATTGGAATATGGGCTCAGCCTAAATCTGTGCTAGGGAATGATACTTTCCATGGAGCAGGCAGACAGATGGCCTCAGAATTTTTCAGGCTTAGTGTCAATTTCTCCCATGTGTTGACTGTAACCACTACCATGAACTTGTATAAATACATCTTCTTCCTGAGAAGAATGAGTTTTGAAGCCTGATGTGGTGCTAAGTTGCTAGAGCTTTAAAAGTACATCAGTGGCTTCTCAAGGCTCTATCTTCCAACATAATCCTCAAGATTCACTTCTTGAACATGATCAATTTGATCTAAATGGCTTGGCACCCTTGATCCTAGAGAATATGTTACATAGGTAATATATTGTATATCAAAAATTCTTACATGATTGCCCATATCAATGCTATGTGTTTGTAATGATTTGGAGCATCTAAGCCTATAAAAATCTACTGAGTAATGATAACTAACATTTACTCATCAACAGACACTTAATCCTGAGCACTGTACAGACAACAAAAGACATGATATAAAACCAGAGGAAAATATTTTTGATTCACAAAGGATTTTTAATCTGGTTAAGCTAATACATAGATATAAGGAGCAAAATGTGTAGATCACATACAAGATGGCTATCTCTTGGCCAGGCCCTCACTGACTCACAGTCAGATTATGGCAGTCAGTCTCTTTGGCTCCAGTCCTACACTCCAGTGTATTCTATCACAACTACCAGCATCATCTTCCCAAAGTGCAGCACTGACAAAGCCAATTCCCTGTTGGAATGACACCCCAGTACCTACAGAAAAATTACCCTCTTGACTTTCAAGGCCTTCAACTACCCTCTAAAATCTGCTCCTTTTCCATCTTTTAATCTATTGTCAATACAGCAGCCCTCTTTCATTACTCAAATGGTCCCTTTAACGTCATTTGTTCACTCAACATCTGCCTCCATGCCTTGCTCACCTCTATATGTCTAACCCTACCTTCCTCCACTGATTTAAATTTCATTTTTCTTTGAAGGTGAAGGTTTTTATTTCCTACATACTTTCCTAAAAACATCATATTACAGATTATTCTCCCCTCTGAACCCCAATAGCACTAGCATTTTTTTTATGTAGTACCAGGAGTTACTCTGCTTCCCATTTATGTCATTGTCTTGCCTTCCCAGTTCAATTTCCAGTTTCTTGATGTTAAGAATCTTGTCCCGATACTCTCTATCTTCCCAAAGGTTAACAAACACAAGACCTTCAGCAATCTTGTTTGATGGGAAAATAAACTCAAACATAAATATTAAGTAAAGAAGTAATCACTTATAATCAGAAGGGATTAGAATGAATTTTTTAAAAAGTCTTATTAGACAGGTGACTTTTTAAGTTGAGTTTGGAAGAAAGGACAGGAATGGCAGAGGGCAAGAAAGGGAGGAAGCTACAAGGCATAGGTTAAAACAGTGACGGTGGACATCGGAAGGAACGGGTGGATCTGGGAGCCTGGCCATGTTCTGATAGTTGAGTAAAATCAACACAATGACCCAGAAGCCTGCTTGCCAGATGCCCTTCCCTTTGTATATCTTCTAGGTGTAACTTACTTAGGTCTATAGAGTTGAGAATTACAGCCAAGAAAAAGTCATGGTCTAGGTTTAAATTCTACTGTATGACCTTTAAATGTTCTTCTTCCATTTAATTCTTTGAAATATCATTTCCTTTGGTGAGGTAACTTTTTCCAGTGGGAAGCTTGTTGGTGAGTGTTTTGGCCCTCACTTCAACCTCGTCGGAACAATTGGATAGAATTGCAAATGTTGATTAATGTTTTTCACACAGACTTATTCTCCTTTTCATGTCCTTACCTACCCCTCAACAGCTCCATTGTAGAGAAGGTAAGATCTCCAGATCTGCAAGATTTCAGGGGTGTAGAGGATATTACTTGGAATGTACTGATCAAAGGGTCATCTTAGTTCTGCTGTGACTGTAACCTGAGATCTTCTTATGAGAACCCTTTGCCTCAATTACACCACAACTCTTCCCCAAAGTAGACATCTGCAGAAAGCATACATCAAAGACATAGACAGTTTTGTCAAGGAATTATGCCACATCATATTTGTTAATTGTGTAAATAACCTGCTTCCCTAAAGTTCTGGATCACCAAATACCCAGGAGTATTCCTAATTCCTCAATCAAAGTGTGCTTCTCCTTCCAACACTGTTGTTCAAACTTGTCTGTCAGTTATGTCTATTATATATGCCACATCATATTTGTTAATTGTGTAAATACCCTGCTTCCCTAAAGTTCTGGATCACCAAATACCCAGGAGTATTCCTAGTTCCTCATTCAAAGTGTGCTTCTCCTTCCAACACTGTTGTTCAAACTTGTCTGTCAGTTATGTCTATTATATATGCCACATCATATTTGTTAATTGTGTAAATACTCTGCTTCCCTGCAGTTCTGGATCACCAAATACCCAGGAGTATTCCTAATTCCTCATTCAAAGTGTGCTTCTCTTTCCAACACTGTTGTTCAAACTTATCTGTCAGTTATGTCTATACCTATGGCTATCTCTGTGCATCCATAGTATAACCCTAAATGAAAGAACCAAAGAATGAGATAACTTGAAATCAGGATCTCATAAATTATCTTGTTAAAGTCTCTTAATCTGAAGAGTGAACTGTGGCCCAAAATGGGAATGCAGCCTGGCCAAGGTCACTTGGGCATGTTACAGTTCTCTGATCATATTAGAAACAAAGATTTTTCTTGAAATTTTGATTATGTCCTTAATGTAACTGTAACTGTGAAGAATAAATAATGAGTTTACTCCATTAACTTCCCTCCCTCTACTTTAAAAACATACATATTACAAAGTTTTCCAAGGATTTCACATTTCCATTAAACAAATGTAGGCTTTTTCTGGCGATCATATTATACCTCAGTAAGCCAATTCCTCTCCTCTATTAAACTTACATAAAGTAAAAAAAAAAAAAAAAGGAATAGAGATGACCAGTGAGGCACCTGTTCTTCTGTCTCAAGAATAAGCTTCCTTTATAACAGTGTTTCTCAACAGCTGCTCTATTGATACCGCACACTGAAAAAGTGTGTGAGGTAGGGCTAGACAGGGCATTGCTTTATTTAGCAGCATTCCTGATATCTATATACCAGATGTTAACTGCAAACTGCTCCCCCTGCTTCCCCAGTTTTGAGAACCAAGCCTGTCACTAGGCACTGCCAAATGTCCCACTGGCAGAAATTGCTACCCTTCTCCTTGACAACTATTAGCTTTACAACATATTGTAAAGGTGGAAGTTATTCTGAGGGGCTCTTAAAAAGTTTTGTGTCCCTTGTCCCCTCCCTCACTGACTCTATATTACTGCTGTAATTTCCACCCTGCAGGCAACACTGCCCTTATTTTTATAATGTCTCCACATAGGACTGTACAGGCCTATTACACTTAAGAAGAGTAGTGATAACAGACTAAAATGAAAACGTTAAAACTCAAATATGAAAGTCATATTAAAAATGACTTTTTGGGATGGGGTAGCAATACTTATATCAGACAAAATAGATTTCAAAACAAAGGTCATAAAAAGAGACCCAGAAAGTCACTTCATAATACTCAAGGGAAGAATCCATTAAGAACACATAAACATTGTAAATATATATGCACCCAACATAGGAACACCAAATACATAAAGAAAATCTTGGAGGACTTCAAGAAAAATACTGACAGCAACACAATCATAGTAGAGTATTTTAACACCGCACTGTCAAAAATGGACATTTCTTCCAAACAAAATATCAATAAGGATATTGTGGCATTGAACAATGTCCTAGATCAAATGGATTTAATTGATATATGTAGAGCATTGCATCCCAAAGAAGAAAAATACATATTCTTTTCAATAGCACATTGAACATTTTCAAAGATAAATGATATGATAGGATACAAAACAATCCTCAACAAATTCAAGAAAATTGAAATCAGATCAAGGACATTCTCTGACCACAAGGAGAATGAAACTAGAAACCAACCTCAAGGAAAAAACTCAAAAAACTCAAACATATGGAGATTGAATAGTATGCTATTAAACAATGAATGGGCCAAGAATGAGATCAAGGAAGAAATCAGGGAGGTTTGGGAAACAAAGAACATAAGCTCACAACATTACAAAACTTGTGGGACACAGCAAAGGCAGGACAGAGAGGGAAGTTCATACCAATACTGGCCTACCTAAAAAAGAGACAAATATTTCAAATAAACAACCTAACCCTAAATCTACAAGAACTGGAGAAACAACAACAAAGACAGCCCAGAGCAAGTAGAAGGAAGGATATAACCAAGATCAGGGAAAAATTAAATGACATAGAGATTAAAACCACAATCCAAAGGATCAATAAATCCAAGAGTTGGTTCTTTGAAAAGATAAACAAAATCGATGAGCCTTTAAGGAGACTCATCAAGAAAAAAAAAAAAGAGAGGACCCAAATAAACACAATCAGAAATGAAAGAGGAGAGATTACAACTGATCCACAGAAATACAAAGGATTGTAAGAAATTACTATGAAGAACTGTATGCCAAGAAATTTGAAAACCTAGGTGAAATGGACACATTTCTAGAAAAATATAATCTTCCAAAACTGAATGAAGAAGGAGCAGAAAGCCTAAACAGACCAATAACAGCTGACAAAACTGAAACAGTAATCAAAAAACTCCCAGCACACAAAAGCAGTAGACCAAACAGTTTCACAGGAGAATTCTACAGAGCATTTAAGGGAGAGCTAACCCCTACCCTTCACAGGCTATTCTAAAAAATCCAAGAAAATGGAACACTCCCAAACTATTTTTTATGAAGCCAGTATCATCTTAATCCCCAAACCAGATAGAGACATAACAAAGAAAGAAAACTTCAGGCCAATATCGCTGATGAACATAGACGCTAAATTTCTCAGCAAAATATTGGCAATCTGCATCCAACAATATATTGAAAAGATCATACACTATGATCAAGTGGGATTCATCTCAGGGATGCAAGGATAGTACAATTTTCTCACATAAATAAATGTAATCACAAAAAGGAAGACAAAAATCACATGATCATATTAATAGATGCAGAAAAAGCATTCAATAAGGTACAGCACCCATTTATGATTAAAACACTCAGCAAAATGAGAATAGAGGGAACATTTCTCAACATAATAAAGGCCATAAAGGAGAGACCTACACCCAACAACATATTCAATGGGCAAAAATGAAAAGCTTTCCCACTAACATCAGGAACAAGACAAGGATGCCCACTTTCACCACTCTTATTCAAAATAATATTGGAAGTCCTAGCCATGGCAATTAGACAAGAAAAATAAATAAAAGATATGCAAATTAGAAGGGAAGAAGCAAAACTGTCATTATTTGCAGATGACATGATAGTGTACGTGGAAAATCCTATATACACCACAAAAAAAAAATACTCAACCTACTAAGTGAATTTGGCAAAACAACAGGATTCAAAGTCAACATTCAGAATAAAAGACATTTTTGTACACCTACAATGAAATAACAGAAACAGATATCAGGAAAAAAATCCCATCTGATAGAGCAACAAGAAAAATAAAGTACCCAGGAGTAAACCTAACCAAGGAGGTAAAAGACCTGTACTCAGAAAACTGCACAACACTGAAGAAGGAAATTAAGGAAGACACAAACAAATGGAAGCATGTACCATGCTCATGGATTGGAAGAATTGACGTCATCAAAATGTCCATACTACCCAATGTAATTTATAGATTCAACGCAATACCTAGTAAAGTACCAATGACATATTTCACAAATATAGAACAAACATTTCAAAAATTTATGTGGAACCCTAAATGACCCCAAATAGCTGTAGCAATTTTGAGATGAACAAAGAAGAACAAAGTAGGAGGGACCACAATACCTGATACCAAACTGTATTACAAGGCCACTGTAATCAAAACAACCTGGTACTGGAATAAGAACAGACACATAGACCAATGGAACAGAATAGAGAGTCCAAAAATAAACCCAAGTCTCTATGGTCAATTAATATTAGAGAAAGGGGGCAGAAGCATAAAATGGAGTGAAAATAGCCTCTTCAACAAATAATGTTGGGACACCTGGACAGTTACATGTGAAAAATTAAACTCAATCACCAACTTACACCATATACAAAAATAAATTCAAGATGGAGAAAAGACTTAAATATAAGTTGTGACACCATAAAAGTCCTAGAAGAAAACATAGGTAGGGAAATCTCAGATATTCCACACAGCAATATTTTCGCCAATATGTCCCCTAGAGCAAGGGACATAAGGAAATGAATAAACAAATGTGACCTCATCAAAATAAAAAGCTTCTGCTGAGCTTAAAAAAAAAAGAATTAAAATGAAAACAAACTATTTGGGAAAACATATTTGCCAATGATACTTCAGACAAGGGTTTCATCTCCAAAATATATAAAGAACTCACAGGAGCCAGGCTGGGTTGTGTGAGATGCCAGGTGCTTGTCTGGCCCAGGGGGGCTTGAATAGGAAGAATTTCTTGAAAAGAAAAAGAGAAAATAGAGGCACTCAGCAGCTTGTTAGAGAACTCTCAGGCAGCAGCCCTGGCCTCTTGCACCCCTACCCTCTCAGCCCCTGGACTGTGAATGTGGGATAAGCAGCCCCAGCACACACCTGAAGCCCAGTTGGTGTGCACCTTGATTAGCGGCCCCGTTGCCTGGGTGTACAGGCCCAAAGCACACCAGTGGGCGAGTACCCCAATCAGTGGCCTGGGGCCCACACCTAAAACCCCGAGTGGGCGCGCACCTCAATCAGCGGCCTGGACGCCCACAACTGAAATCCCAGGTGGGCACGCAACCTGATCAGCATCTGGCTGCCACAGGTGCACAGGCCCAAAGCCTGGGATCAGTGTTAATCCAGATCAGTGGCTTGGCTGCTTGGGCACACAGGCCCAAAGTGCCTAGGTGGGCGCGCACCACGATCAGCTGCCTGGGCGACCACACCTGAAACCCCGAGTGGGTGCCCACACCTGAAACCTCAGGTGGGTGCATACTGGGGTCAGCAGCAGGCTGCCCCTGTGCACAGACACAAAGCCAGGATCAGCAACCAACCGGATCAACCTCCTGGCTATACAAAGATGACCACACCTGAAGCACCAGGGACTGAACAACTTCCACCTAGCCCCTAAGCACAGAGCCCTACAGGGCCTCCTCGCTCTCTAGGAGGAAGGCAGAATGACCAGCAGAGGGGAGCTGCAGGGCTAAGGGAGACTGCAGTCCCCAGAAACACTTGACCTAACAGGGGGCTGAACTACCCCAAAGGAGCACCGAGAGCCCCTAGCATCTAAGACAGCAAAGAGCAAGAAGGTGGAGTGTGAGTTGCCCCTAATTGGTGCACCTCAAGAACAGCACAGCTAGTGAACTAAAGGCCTAGGGGGGAGCAGAAGGACCCTGAGGAACTTGACTGGAGGCTGAACAACAGCAAAGAGTGTGGCTCAGGAAGGGAGAAAAGTGAAAACAATCCCTCAAACCACCCCCTCCCGTTCTCCCCTTTCACAGACAGGAAGACCAGCAGAACTAACCTGACTGGTTTAAAGCTAACAGAAGACTTTTATTTTTTTCTAACGTCCTTTTCTTTTTTCTCCTTTCCCCCTAAATTCCTTCTCCCTTTCTATCCTTCTTTCTTTTTATTCCTTCCTCCTTGCATCCTTTACTTTTTTATTCCTTACTCCTGCCTTCCTGCATTAATTTTTTTATTTTAATTTTTGTTAAAATTCCTTCTTCTTCTCTTTCCTTTGATCTTTTTTTCTCCTTCCTTCCTTCCTCCCTCCTTCCTTCATTCCTTCCTTGCTTCCTTCCTTCTTTCCATTCCTTTTCTATTCCCTTTGCCTTCCTCCCATTCTCCTTTTTTTTTTTCTCATTTCTCCTTTTCCCACAGGTGACACAATAAAACCTGGAGCTCTGAAAACACCAGAGTTAGACCCTCTTAGACCCATAAACATCAGCTCAAGACAAGTGAGCACAGAAGACTAAGGAGAGAGCACCACTGAATCCCATTGGCATTCCACTATAGAAATTCATACCATAAACCCAGGGAGTCTAAACAGATCAATTTAAGAAGCAGAGGCTAACAAGGAGAGTCTCATAAACAATGGGAAGACAAAGAAACAATCCCCAAATGAAAGGAAAGGAGGAAGCCTCAGAAAGAATGCTAAATGAAATAGAGGCAAGTCAATGATCAGATACTGAGTTCAAAGCAGTGGTTATCTGGAAGCTCACTGAGATCACAGAGAACTACCAGAAACTACAGGAAAACTACAATGAACTCACTGCAAACTATATCAACATGAAAAAGGAAATAGAAACTATCAACAAGGGCCAAGAGGAAATGAAGAATACAATTTCTGAACTGAAGAACACAGTAGAAGGAATGAAAAGCAGACTTGATGAAGCAGAGGATCGGATCAGCGAGCTGGGGGACAAAGTAGAAAAAGACACCCAGAAAGAGCAAGAAAAGGAAAAGAGGCTAGGAAAGAATGAAGAGGGGTTAAGGGAAATGCAGGACAACATGAAACGTAACAATATCCATATAATAGGCATACCAGAAGGAGAAGAAGAAGAGCAAGGGATAGAAAACCTGTTTGAAAAAGTACTGACGGAAAATTTCCTGAATCTGATGAGACAAAAAGTCACACAAATATAGGAATCACTGAGAGTCCCAAGCAACAGGAACCCAAAGAGGCCCACTGCAAGACACATCATAATTAAAATAGCAAAATTCCAAGACAAAGAGAGGATCCTAAAGGCAGCAAGGGAGAAAAAGGAAGTAACATAAAAGGGAGCCCCAATAAGGTTAGCAACTGACTTCTCAATGGAAACGTTCCAAACCAGAAGAGAATGCCAAAAAATATTCCAAGTAATGAGAACCCGGGGCCTGCAACCAAGACTACTTTACCCAGCACGGCTCTCCATCCAGATAGAAGAAGGCCAAATAAAGAGTTCCCCAGACAAAAGAAGTCTAAAACAATACCCCTCCACCAAACCAGCTCTGCAAGAGATGCTAAAGGGACTGCTTTAAGGAAAGGAAGGAAAAGAGAAAGAGAGAGGAACACAGGTATGAAAAAATGGCAATGAATAATTACCTATCGATAATAACCTTAAATGTAAATGGATCAAGTGCTCCAATCAAAAGACATAGAATAGCTGAGTGGATAAGAAAACATGACCCACACATATGCTGCCTACAAGAGAGCCAGCTCAGGACAAAAGATTACACAGTATGAAAGTGAAGGGCTAGAAACAAATTTTCCAAGCAAATGTACATGAAAAAGCACAGAGGTAGGAATACTGAAATCAGACAAAATAGACTTCAAAAGAAGGGCCATAAAGAGAGACCCAGGATTGGGGTAGAAGATGGTGGTGAGATAGGTGGGAGCGGAGTCCACTTCCCCTCAACACCAGTGAAATGCCTAGCTGATCTGAGGAGCAGAGAGAACAGCCAACGGTATTCCAGCATATATGAAGATCGGAGACCAAAGATAGAGGACATTGAAATATCTGACGGTAAGAAGAGTGCTTAAGGACAATAAGGTTTCCTGGACCTGCGCGGGACCAGGGAGGCTGAAGCCCCAGCCTGGGCGCAGGGTCTGCTGTAGGATTCTTGGGAGAGAGCCAGGCTGAGCTGTGTGAGCAGCCAGGTACACGTTTGGACCAGGGGGGCTTGAATAGGAAGAATTTCGCAAAAAGAAAAAGAAAATAAGAGGTACCCAGAGGCTAATTAGAGAACTCTATGCAGTAGGCCCTGGCCTCTGGCACCCATCCCCCCGACCCCATGGACGGTGAACGCGGGACCAGCAGCCCCTGCACTCACCTGAAGCCCCATTGCACGCACCCAGATTAGCGGAGTGGGGGCCCACACCTGAAACCTCGGGTGGGTGCGCACAGGGAGCTGAGGCTAGCTGCCCCACCCACAGGCCCAAAGCAGTGGACCTGAGGGCTGCGGGACTCAGGCCCAAAGTGGCTGGATTGGCCGGCCTAGCGAGACTCAGTCCCAAAGCAGCCCCCTCGGTCTGTGCAACTCAGGCCCAAAGCTGCCTCCCAGGCCCACTTGACCCAGGCCCATAGCAGCAGATCAGCTGATCAACAGCCAGGCTGCCTGCAAGGGACCACACCTACAACTCCTACCTAACCCCTGCACACAGAACCCTGCAGGGCCTACGGCTCTCTAGGATGAAGGGAGAACACCCAGCAGAAGGGAGCTGCAGGGCTTGAGGAGACTGCATGCCCCAGAAAAACTCGACCAAGTAGGGGGCTGAACTACCCCACAGCAGCACCCAGACCCCCTAGCATCTAAAACAGCAAAGAGCAAGAAGGGGGAGTGTGAGTTGCCCCTAGTTGGTGCAACTCAAGGACAGCACAGCTGGTGAACTAAAGGCCTAGTGGGGAGCAGAAGGACCCGGAAGAACTGGACTGAAGGCTGAACAACAGCGAAGAGTGTGGCTCAGGAAGGGAGAAAAGTGATACCAATCCTTTCAACCACCCCCTCCCATTCCACAGACAGGAAGAGAGCACAACTAACCTGACTGGTTTAAAGCCAGCAGAAGACTTTTTTTTTTTTCCTTTCCTTCTTTCCCCCTGAATTTCTTCTTCCTTTCCATCCTTCTTTCTTTTTTCATATTCCGTCTTCCTTCCATCCTTTACCTTTTTTATTCCTTCTTCCTGCCTTCTTTTATTTATTCTTTTGTTTTAATTTTTGTTAAAATTCCTTCTTATCTTGCCTCCGATCTTTCTTTATTCCTTCTTCCTTCCTTCATTTCCTTTTCTATTCTCTTTTCCCCTCCTTCCCTTCTTTTTTTTTCTCCCCCCGCTTTTTCTCTTTCTCCCACAGGTGAGACAACAAAACCTGGAGTGCTAAAAGATCACAGTTAGACCGTGTTACACCCATAAATGTCAGCTCAAGACCAGTGAGCACAGGAGACTAAGGAGACAGCACCACTGAATCCCATTGGCATTCTACCATAGAAGTTCATACCATAACCCAAGGAGTCAGAATACATCAATTTAAGAAGCAGAAGCTAACAAGGAGAGTCTCACAAACAATGGGAAGACAAAAAAAACAATCCCCAAATGAAAGGAAAGGAGGAAGCCTCAGAAAGAATGCTAACTGAAAAAGAGGGAACTCAACCATCAGATACTGAGTTCAAAGCAATGGTTATCAGGAAGCTCACTGAGCTCTCTGAGCTCAAAGAGAACTACCAGAAACTACAGGGAAACTACAATGAACTCACTGCAAATTATATCAACATGAAAAAGGAAATAGAAACTATCAACAAGGGCCAAGAGGAAATGAAGAATACAATTTCTGAACTGAAGAACACAGTAGAAAGAATGAAAAGCAGACTTGATGAAGCAGAGGATTGGATCAGTGAGCTGGGGGACAAAGTAGAAAAAGACACACAGAAATAGCAAGAAAAGGAAAAGAGGCTAGGAAAGAATGAAGAGGTGTTAAGGGAAATGCAGGACAACATGAAACGTAACAATATCCGTATAATAGGAATACCAGAAGGAGAAGAAGAAGAGCAAGGGATAGAAAACCTGTTTGAAACAGTAATGATGGAAAATTTCCCTAATCTGAGGAGAGAAAAAGTCACACAAATCCAGGAAACACAGAGAGTCCCTAGCAAGAGGTACCCAAAGAAGCCCAGTGAAAGACACATCATCATTAAAATGGCAAAATTCCAAGACAAAGAAAGAATCTTAAAGGCAGCAAGGGAGAAAAAGGAAGTAACATACAAGGGAGCCCCAATGAGGTTAGCAACTGACTTCTCAATGGAAATGCTCCAAGCCAGAAGAGAATGCCAAAAAATATTCCAAGTAATGAGAACCAGAAGCCTGCAACCAAGACTACTTTACCCAGCAAGGTTCTCAATCAAGATAGAAGGCCAAATAAAGAGTTTCCCAGACAAAAGAAGTCTAAAAGAATACACTTCCACCAAACCAGCTCTGCAAGAGGGAACGCTTTAAGGAAAGGAAGGAAAAGAGTAAGAGAGAAGAACACAAGCAGGAAAAAATGGCAATGAATAATTACCTATCGATAATAGCCTTAAATGTAAATGGATTAAATGTTCCAATCAAAAGACATAGAATAGCTGAATGGATAAGAAAACATGACCCACACATATGCTGCCTACAAGAGACCCATCTCATGGCAAAAGACTTGCACACACTGAAAGTGAAGGGCTGGAAACAAATTTTCCAAGCAAACGGACAGGAAAAAAAAGCAGGGGTAGCAATACTCATATCAGACAGAATAGACTTCCAAAGAAGGGCCATAAAGAGAGACTCAGAAGGTCAATTCATAATACCCAAAGGAATAATCCACCAAGAAGACATAAACATTGTAAATATATATGCACCCAACATAGGAGCACCCAAATACATAAAGAAAATCTTGGAGGACTTCAACAAAAGACATTGAGAGCAACACAATTATAGTAGGGGACTTGACCACCCCACTGTCAAAAATGGACAGATCTTCCCAACAAAATATCAACAAGGATATTGTGTCACTTAACAATACCCTAGATAAAATGGACTTAACTGATATATATACAGAGCTTTTCATCCCAAAGAAGCAAAATACACATTCTTTTCAAGTGTACATGGAACTTTTTCAAAGATAGACCACATTATAGGACACAAAGCAAGCCTCAACAAATTCAAGAAAATTGAAATTATATCAAGCATTTTCTCTGACCAGAAGGGAATGAAACTAGAAACCAACACGAAAGGAAAAAACCCCAAACACTCAAAATCATGGAGACTGAATAGCATGCTATTAAACAATGAATGGGTCAAGAACGAGATTAGGGAAGAAATCAAGAACTTTCTGGAAACAAATGAAAATGAACTCACAACAACCCAAAACCTATGGGACACAGGAAAGGCAGTCCTGAGAGGGAAGTTCATAGCAATACAGGCCTACCTTAAAAAGATAGCAACATTTTAAACAAACAACCTAACCCTACGCCTACAAGAACTGGAGGAACAACAACAAAGACAGCTCAGAGCAAGCAGAAGGAAGGAAATAACCAAGATCAGAGCAGAGTTAAACGACATAGAGACTAAAAGCACAATTGTAAGGATCAATGAATCCAGGAGCTGGTTCTTTGAAAAGATAAACAAAATCAACAATCCTTTAGGTAGGCTCATCAAGAAAAAAAGAGAGAGGATCCAAATAAGCACAGAAATGAAAGAGGAGAGATTACAACTTGATACCATAGAAATACAAAGGATTGTAACAAATTACTAGGAAGAACTGTATGCCAAGAAATGTGAAAACCTAGGTGAAATGGACAAATTTCTAGAAAAATATAATGTTCCAAAACTGAATGAAGAAGAAGCAGAAAACCTGAACAGACCAATAACAGCAGATGAAATACAAGCAGTAATCAAAAAACTCTCAACACACAAAAGCCCTGGACCAGATGGTTTCACTGGAGAATTCTACAAAGCATTTCAGGAAGAGCTAACCCCGAACCTTCACAGACTATTCGAAAAAATCCAAAATGATGGAAGACTCCCAAACTCTTTTTATGAAGCCAGCATCATCCTAATCTCAAAACCAGATAAAGACACAGCGAAGAAAGAAAATTTCAGGCCAATATCGCTGATGACATTTACACAATGGAATTCTATGCAGCAGAGAGAAAGAAAGAGCTTATACCCTTTGCAACAGCATGGATGGAACTGGAGAGCATTATGCTAAGTGAAATAAGCCAGGTGGTGAGGGACAAATACCATATGATCTCACCTTTAACTGGAACATAACAACAGAAGAAAAAAGCAAACAAAGTATAACCAGAGACATTGAAGTTAAGAACAATCTAACAATAGCCAGGGGGGAGTGGGGAGGGGACAGTGAGGAGAGGGGATTACAGGAACTACTATAAAGGACACATGGACAAAATCAAGGGGGAGGGTGGAGGCGGGGGAGGGAGATGGGTTTGGCTGGGGTGGGCTGGAGGGATGGGGAGAAAAGGCCTACAACTGTAATTGAATAACAATAAATATTAAAAAAAAATAACTCACACGACTCCACTCTGGGAAGACAAGCAACCCAATTAAAAAATGGACAAAGGAGTTGAACAAACACTTCTCAAGGAGGACATAAAGAGGTACAAGTTATATATGAAGACATGCTTAGCATCACTAGCCATCAGAGAGATGCAAATTAAAACCACAATGATATACCACTTCAAACCCAAGACAATGGCCATCGTAAACAGAGCAACAAATAACAACTGTTGGAGAGGTTGGGGAGAATAGGGAACTCTATTGCACTGTTGGTGGGAATGCAAACTGTTACAGCCACTGTGGAAAACAGTATGGAATTTCCTCAGAAAATGAAAAATGGTACTGCCTGTTGACCTAGCAATTCCACTGCTGGGATTATATCCTAAGAACCCTGAAACACCAATCCAAAAGAGCCTATGTACCCCAATGTTCATAGCAGCACAATTTACAATAGCTGAAAGCTGGAAGCAACCTAAATGCCCAACAGTAAATGAATGGATCAAAAAACTATGACCCATTTACACAATGGAATACTATGCAGCAGAAAGAAAGAAGGAGCTCGTACCCTTTGCAACAGCATGGATGGAACTGAAGAACATTATGCTAAGTGAAATAAGCCAGGTGGTGAAAGACAAATACCATATGATCTCAATTTTAATTGGAACTTAATCAACAAAACAAACAAGCAAGCAAAATATAACTAGAGACATTGAAATTAAGAACAATCTGACAGTAACCAGAGTGGGGAGGGAGGGGATAATCGGGGAAAAGGGTGGAAAGGTTTAGAGGAACAACTATATAGGACACATGGACAAAACCAAAGAGGGTTGGAATCAGGGGAAGGAGATGAGGATGACTGGCAGGGGGGAGTGGAAGGGTAAATGCAGACAACTATACTTAAACAATAAAATAATTTTTTATAAAATGACTTTTTGCCTAAACAAATTCCCCCAAGGTAAAGCTAACCTAATTTATTGAAAATATAGTTGAAACAACAATTTATTCATTTGCACAGTTTCTGAAGGTCAGGAATCTGGGAGAGGCTTAGCTGCATGGTTCTGAGATGTCAGTAAGCATGTTGGCTGGTCTATAGTCATCTCCAAGCTATACCGAGGGAATCTGAGGTTCTGGCAGGCCAGCAGACCTCAGTTTCCCACTGGCTGCTAGTCAGAGGCTTCCAGTTCCTTTTTATGTGGGCCTCTGTATAGGGCTGCTCACCCCATAGCAAGAGGCTGCTCCAGAATGTATGATGAGAGACAGAAAGGGATTTGGGGGGAGAGAGACAGAGAGAGTGAGCAGAAGCTTCAGTTTTTCAAAACCTAATCATACCATCATCTGTGCTGTATGTTGTTGTTTCCACAGACCAACCTTGGTACATTGTGAGAAGGGAGAACACAAAAGTGTGAAGCACAGGTAAGGTCCTTTGGGGGCCTTCTTAGAGGCGGCCTACCATGGAAACCCCTCAGTAACTTAAACCTTTTCTATACTTAACCTTTTCCTAGATCAAAATCATGGCAACTTCTGTTCAACTATCTTCAGTTTCATCTGAGGATGGGAAAGGATTCACACCTGGTCAGAATGATGACACTGAGGCACCACATTATCAAAATAATTAAACATATTCCATTTGTTATGTGACATTAGTAGGCCAATTCATTAAAAAAAAAAAACTTTCAACTAAAACAGGTTTTTGGTGGCCCTATTTCAATAGAAAAAATAATTAATAAGCCATAGCACAGCATCTTATTTCCTGCCTTCATCAGCCAAGATTTCATGAACACTATTCATCAAACTACGTTTATTAAATATTTATTGAGAGCCTTCTCTAAGTTAGATATTTACTTACATATTGCTATATAACAAAGTGACTTGAAAGGATGGATTAGAACATTAATTTATGTGGATCAGCATTAGGGTAAGTTTCAGCTGGGCAGTTCTTTTACTCCATGTGGCAATGGCTGGAGTTACTGGCTCAGCTGAATTCGCATGGTTATAGAAGTGAGCTGAAGGGCCAGGAAAGAACTCATGTGCCTGGTGTCTTTGAGCTCCTCCAACTGGCCCTTCTTCTCCCAAGATAGCAGCTACACTTCTTCTGTAATGGTTGATATCAAAGAAAAAATGAAAAAGATGCTAAACTTCTTCAAGCCTTGACCTAGAACTGATACAGTATCATTTCTACCACATTCTGTTCATCAAAGTGAGACATTTTCTTTTGTTTGTTTATTTTTTGGAAAGCATATTCTTTTGGAAAGTTTCTTCCCTTGTGCTTCAAATCTTTGGCCTAAAATCTTTAATCTCTAGACCAAGATTTAAAGGACTCATGTGAGGTCCTTTAGATAAGGTCCACCCAGATAATACTTGGGACCTCAATTACAGCTGCAAAATCCTTTGATAGCAGCACTTAGATTAGTATTTGATTGCATAATGAGGAGAGAGTGTGTGTATATCAAGAGTTGGGAATCCTGGGGAATATCTTAGAATTCTGTCTACCAAAGTGAGACAGCTAGTAATATTTGAATAATGTTTATAGAATAATTAATATTATTATATCAATGTTAGTGTTTTGGTGTAGATCATTGTATGTTGGTTATATAAAATGTTAATATCAGTGGATACTGAGTTAACAGTATATGGGAATTATATATACTATTTTTGTAATTTTTGTGAATCTGTTTATTTAAAATAAAAATATTTTTTAAAATGAACCCATCATAAGGCCAGCCTGAATTTCAGGGGAAGAGAAACAAAGCACATCTGTGAATGGAAAGAGAGGCATGTGCATATAGGAAGAGAAGAATTGATGAAAACCATCTTTGAAGACTATCACAGGCATTATGAGTAATAAAAAATTAATATGACCAATTCCTCCCTCATAGAACATATAATCTGGTGGGTGAAAGAGTGTCTATTCAAAAGATATTTATTGTGTATCTTCCATAGAGGTGGCATCATGATAACTACTGTAGATTAAGATTACTGGATTAATATCCAGTAATATTCACTACTGGATATTAAAGTTTAATGGGAGACAGAAATTGGTGACCATTAATTATAACTCAATGTCATATAACTGTTGTGATCAGATTAAAGCAGAAGACTTAAAGAGTGAACAAGATACAGAGATCACTTCCAATCAGGGAGATCAGAAAAAGCTTCATGCATGGGTTAACAGACAAACAACAAGATATACTTCCCTCTCCTCTCTACACCAATACTTTGAAAATGTTCTAAATGAACCAAAAGAAGTTTTCTCTATGGTTCACTCCTGTATGTTCTCATTTGAGAAGATCACATTTTTTATTGCATTTGCTTACACAAATGAATATTTTTCTACTAATGTAACTTTTAACTCCTGCTTGAATAAATAAATTATGGACATTTCTGGACATTTCTCATACTTTTTCATTTGTCTGAGAAGAATCTGAAATTTAATCGGACATAGTGTCACTTATTTTCCAACAATTTTTAGTATCTCTGACATGCCATAGTTCATTTATACTGAAATAGTTTCTCTCAGAGTCCATTAGGACTCAACAGTGTGCTGGGTGTTCTTTATGCACTAAGATGCTCCCTTAAGTGGTTAAAACCAAGTGATTTAGGTTCTCTCATTTTTCTCAACAGTGGTCTTTGGGAGAGTTGTTTTTAAAGTACTTATTCAGCTACTTTATGACTCTATTTAACCTTTGAAAAGAACCAATAATGACAGTTTATATCTGTAAATTTATACACAGAAAAATTGGTTGGGGTTAAGGTCCTCTTTTGTGTGTATATATGCACTTAGGACTTGTAACAAATGAAAAAAAGTGTAATATCTTGCTGAGATGGCAAGTTGAGATTTTCCAGGTGAGTTGTCTGGGAACACTATTATTTCTAGATCATGTGAAAAGGTTGAAAGGATTGAATTAGGGTTTTTCTTTCTGCCCCTGATATATCTTGTCCATTATCCCTTGAAGATCTCAAAAGTCCTATGTGTGATGAGTTTTAGGAAGACAATCTGAAAGTAGTGTTCATGGTAATAATGACAGGGTATCAACTGCACTGAATGTGTTAGAACACATAAGTTCTCCACACTGACATAATGTCTTCTCCAAGAAGCACATCCATCAAGCCTTTTCAGGCACATTTATTAAGTGATTAGTACATGTAAATATACTGACAAAAATAGTTTCCATATAAGAACTCAATAGATGTTACTTATGATAAGTATTATTATTTAGCATCATAATAGTCATAAAACTCATGAAAAATCACCCAGCATTGCTAAACTATATATATTATGTATCCCAACGCAGAAAAGAATACAATAAGAGTTCTTATATTTTAGGGATGAGTAGGGTAAATCTACTTCCATTTTGCACAGGAAATTAAAGGTTATAACTCTGACTACTGGTAAAGTCCTTTTCTCCCCCAGTTGAGCTTATTCTAGATCTCAGTGCTCTTTCTGCTTAGTTAATAAAACTTCCCCGAGAAATACACCCACACAGAGACCCACCAAGCTACTCATTTCAACTCATGTCACCTGAGTCATGTGATAATAGGTGCATAAAACATTGAGTTTTGATCACTGTCATCTCTCCATGGTTCTGTCAGTGAGTTCAGCTCACTGATTCACCTACAAGTCCTGAGCACCACCTCTGGCTGAGTACTGGGTCCACATTCTTTCACTTAGATTTTCCCAGAAAGCAAAGGTAGAGTACCAAACAAAATGCTTGGGATTCACAAGATGGAAAACATGGACACAGAGGTGGAAGTCATAGTGATTGAATATTTCCATCTTCTTGTTTTTTTTTTTTTTAAATAGGGAAATTTAGTTTGCTGTTGCCTCAGACCTTTCCCATTATACAGTTCAACAAATCAGGCTGAAAAGATTCTTAGGGTCCCAAGTCACTGGGCATAGCTTCCCGAGGTGACCTTTAGGTTATCGCATTTCTGCCCTTCCCTCTAATGTCTGTGAATGTCACTGCAAACATGTTTGACTTTATGCAAGGGCAATTCTACATAAGGAAATATAGTTCATTTTTCTAATCCCAGAAAGAGTGATGTTAAGTCCCTCCCCCTAATATACTCATAGATGCTACAATTTGCTTGACCCTCTCCAAAGAAAGAACACAATAATATCCATTTGTAGTACATTTCAAAGCTTCTGTCAAGAACAGCCAGAAAGTTCTTTGTAAAATCTAAAATCATAAATTCAAGACTGTCAGGGCAAATGTGTGTTCCACATGTTGCCACGTCTCATACCAAGAGATGCTAGGGAAGTCTGACTTTTTCTTTAGGGTTCAGAAAGAGGTAAAGGGGCTGTTTTACATTAATTTCAATCTCAGTTGTGTGTTCTGAAGCTGAGTGTCTGGCTTCATGATGAGTACTTGTGCAAAATTTTGGGCAAGAGAAAAGGTGCAGGTGATGAGATGAGGGGCAGGAAAGCATTTTTCCTCCAGTATATGCAGTCAGGAGCCAAAGAAACCAAGCTGAATTGAACAGACTGTCATGTGGTTAATTTGCAAGAAAATGAAAAGGGGAGCAATGATGTATTAAAGTGTTTTTTATCCTGTTGAAAGAAAAAATCATAGAGACCTATGAGGATTCAGTCACTCTTTTTAACAGATGGCAAAACCAAAGCAGAGAAGAAGGCATCATCCTTCTAGAGGCTATTTGAATAAAATGGCTAGGAACAAACTAGTAATCACCACCTGAAAGCCAAGTAAGCCTGCCTTCTCTAAAAAAAATAGAACAGGAAACAGGCCAAGGCCTAGTGCTGGAACAGAACCATTGACCAATCATGCTTCCACATCTCCACCTACCTGTCTCAGACGAAAGCCCAATAACCAAAGAAGCAAGGTCCTGGCTGTCACAGAGTCTAGATTCTTTCCTGTATTATAGTTTTTTTCTTAGAACTGGGGACATGTGACAGACAGGTAGTAAGCCTGAGGGCTCTGCCTCAGCACAGTGTGGCATTAGAAACATTCCTTCATGTTCTCCCCTGAGTTTCAAGGGAGAATGGGCAGTTATTTAGAAACCACCCCACCCAGAGATTAATTCATGATTTTTTGTGGAGGTGAAGTCATGGCCAGAGTGTCCAAGAACTATCCTCCAAGTTACTGTGCAAGCCCTATTTTTCTTAAGGTCAGTTGTAGGTTTTGGTATCCATGTTTTTGTAGCACAAATATAACTCTGTGTGTTTATGTAGTGAAAAGGGAAAGATGAGATAGAAGAGGAGGAAGAGGGGAAGGAGGATAAAAGGAGAGGGAGAAAAATATTATCAGTGAGAAAGTAAGAAGAAGGGGTTTCAGAGAATGGGGAAAAATGGTAAGGAAGTAAGTAGGCAGAAAAATAGAAAAAGAAAAAAGAAAGAAAGTGTCACCTGGTCACTTTGAAAAGTAGTGATTGTTCCTATAACTGTAGACTTGCAAAGGCAGAGCAGCTTCTGTATTAGTTTTCTATTGGTGCTGTAACAAATTACCACTAATTTAGTGACTTCAAACAATGCAAATTTATTATCTTAAACTTCTGGAAATCAGAAATTCAAAATAAGTCCAAAAAAGTTTTACCAGCCTAAAATCAAGCAGGTATGTGCTCCTTCCTTCTGGAGGCTGTGTAGGAGAGTCCATTCTTTTTGCTTTCCATCTTCTAGATTCCTACATTTTTAGTTCACTTCCATTTTCAAAGTTGGCAGTGGTTTATCAGTAAAGTCTTTCTCATATCACATAACTGACATTTATTCTTCTACACTTAAAGAACCCTTGTATTTATATTGGGTCCATCTGCATAATCCAGGATAATTTTTCTATTTTAAGGTAACCTAATTAGCAAACTCAATTCCCTCTTGCACAAGGTAACATATTCACAGGTTCTGAAAATTATGGTGTGGCCATCTTTGATGGGCCATTATTCTGCCTACCACAGCTTCTTTTTAAGACTGTTGCAAAGGGCAGGATTGGGGCAATGTCTTAATCCTAACACCTTAAGAAATGGGGGGAAAAAAGAGCTATTTCTCAGGAATAATTTGAAGGTGGGTGAACTCTGTTTTCCGGGTGGTGTTTGAGCTGTGTTCAGTGTCTGCCTTCCCCTCCTGGCACCTGAACATCAGGATGCTGGGCTCATCCTTCTGTGAGCATCAGAGTCTCCTAAGCAAATGCACACTTGGGTCATGCTCTCTTTTCCTTTTCTGTTTCTTAAACGTACCATATTTTTGGACCATAAGACGAACCTAGGTTTTAGAGGAGGAAAATAGGGGGAAAATTTTGAAGCAAAAAATTCGGTAAAATATTTAATAACATCCTTAAAAGCAGAAATCCTATAGCGAGCCAGGTAAGCTACATTCGGACTATAAGACGCACCCTCATTTTCCTCCCAAAATTGGGAGAAAAAGTGTGTCTTATAGTCCAAAAAAATGGTAACTACTCTAACTCTCATATCTTCAAAACTCTCATTTTTGTACTTGTTTTCCTTTTTTAATAATATGGTATTAAATGTGAGTGCAAAGAATTTGCATCCATTTGTCTATAATACTTTAAGTTCCTAGAGTGACAGCAGAAGACATGTTTTTGAGTGGGTGTTGGGAAAATATGTCTATTGAAGTTGTTTATTTTATAACTACATCTCAAAAACCTGTCCAGCATATAGCCAGGCTGGTTTAAAAGTTAAGGGCCATTTGGCCTCAGAAGATAGCTTGATATGTCTACATTAAAACACTAAGTATCATATAGAGTAGTAATTTTTAAAATATTTAACCCTGGTATTGCTATAAAAAACAACTTTATACTGATGTCTGAGAAAACTTCTACACTTCAATATGGATAATAATGAGACTCTGTGAAGTGTTTTTTTGTTTTCACAATTGGTGTTTGGAATGGAAGCATGTACTTTTCTCTGAATCTTTTCATTCTCCTTTTCAAACAATACTGTACTACTACTAGTACAACAAAATCATGAAGGAAGAGAGCTTGATATTCTCATTTCTATGGATTATTGATACTACAATCAAAGTTAACAACCATTTTTTTCAGGCCCATTTTCTCAAGTATCTTATCAATGGTAAGGGCTCACTATAACAACTAGTTTCCTATGAATAGAAGCACATGCAAAAAGAACACCATAATCTTAGGGAATGAGTATGAAAATGAATAGCCCAGGTTCAGGGTATAAAGGGCAAGGAAAGTGCCTTTCTTCCCACTTGTCTCATTTGCCAATTTAGAATCAATGGTGAGTAGTCAGAGGACAGGCAGAACATCTGACAGTCTGTTTAGCCCTGAGCTGGCATTCATTCTCAGTACCTGTAGGCACATTATCTGGAGAATGAGTCCTATGGATGAAATCAGCATTGAGGCATGTGGGAAAGTGACAAGCAAAACTCACATCTATAAAGCTCTTACAGTAGACAACATGCCAACATCATGAGACAAAGGAGTCTGTGGTGAAATGTCAAATTCAGGTGAGATGGGAGTAGGGGTGAATTTACCTGAAGAAGGCTAAAAGCAGGGTCATGAACTTTTAATGTACAAATCCCCATTATGGGGCTATCTAGGTTTAGCAGCTGAATGACCTAGTATGAAATAGCCTAAATGAGACCTCCTTTGTTTTGTTTTGTTTTGTTTTTAATTACGATTGTACTTCTAACTCTTAGTAAATGGATCAAAGACAAAAGGATATCATATAACTGGGGTAGTCACACAAAGTTGGTTAATGTTCATTTCTCCTCTTCTAGGAAAACAGCATATCAAACTGCATGTTGGAAAATATCATGCTTGATTAATCAGAAAATTATGGCAGCAAAAAGTTTCATTAAAAAAGTCAAGTAAAAGATTCTAGATGCTTGTGGACACACCCTCATCTCTATATCAATTAACCCACTAAGTTTCAAAAACTTTTCTAGGCAAGCCTCAGACACAAACCTGCCAGGAGGCAGGCCTGACATAAATTGAATTGAGCATATGGTACTTACTATTGTGTTTGGCTTAGGGAATATGTAAGATAATAGGCCCTGATAATTAAAACAGTATATTTGTTTATAGGAAGAATCTGAGCTGGGACATTTGCTAAAAAATTTAGCCAGCAAAATGTTTTTTCAGGGCTAATTATTTTGAATCATTTCCCTCACTAAACAGGTAAAGTAAATGCTTTCTGTTGGATGATGACTAGGTTCAAAGTTCTCCTGGATCATTTTGAATTGTGTAAATGGTAATCTGGTTGGCTATGTACACGACTGTACTTGAGAGAGTCTCTACTGGTTACTTTGTTATGTATGTATGAAGTCTGCAGTTTTGATTGATTTAAAGGTTTTAGAGGTATTTTGTGACCTCTCTGAACAATCAGTATCCTGCTACATATGACTACCCAGATATTTAGGGTCATTGCTCAGTAACCAAGTAATTTGCATTTTAAGATATCTACTTGGATCAGTAGAAGTAATGGTGGATCTGTCATTTAAGATATACAGTTTTGTCAATTGTCTGTCGTCCAGTCTTTAATCATTTCCATTACTAACTGTATATTCATAGAGGAATTTCATTTTAATGTCTGACTTGAAGTAAGTGAATATACAGGGTCCGGCAGAAGTAATGCTTGCTTGAGTGTGGTTGGTAGGGTAATAATATGGGTGTAATAATTTTTAGTTTAAATTTGAACATTTCATCTAAAATGTCATATGATGTGCTTGAGTATGATACTGTTATGTTACCGAATTACATGCTTATGATTTTGAATACAAGATTTTGTAATAAAAGGGGTGTTATTTGTGCCAAACCCTGTATATATCAATGAAATAGCCATTGGGGAAAAAGTACTACATAAGGCATCAATTACCCTTTATGATGAAATTCTAACTAGTGGAATAACAGTAGGAGTTCTTCAAATGTGCACAGAGAAGAAAAGCAAGGAGGACAGTAACTGTTTCAAAAATTAGTAGGCATTCTTTCTAAAAAGTCCTGTGAGGCCATGTGAGAAGACTATTTTTTTAAATTGGAATCCCTGATTCTAGATGCATTATCAGGCTTACAGCATGGATAAATGACTAAAATCATTCTGATAAAAAAGAACAAAAAGAAAAAAGAAAACTAGTTCTAAATCACAGTTTGAAAGATGAACATGTGTAATTTAATTTTCTGTTACCACTTGGTATGTAATGTCATGACTTTCAAATATGTGTGCCTATTGGCCATGAATAGAGATTATATCAGGATATTGATCACAGGAGTCATCTGGTTCCTTGGACTATACCTGGGTGTGGGTTATTGGCAGGCTGTGGGTTTTGGGAGTGACAGTTTATTCTGGAACACATATACAATTTAGTTACTACCTTCAGGACAGAAGATGTTTTCCATACTTTAAATTCACTGACAAATACTTAAATGCTTAAATACAAATATTTAATAATAAGGCATGAATGATACATGCTTCTACAGTAGATACGTTCTTCTTCAGATTACCATGAATGTTTTCATTCCATTCTTCTATTTGTCATTATTTATACATTATTTAATACCTAAATAATTATCTGACATTCATTTAAGATCTTGTTGCATTCATACTTGGCTCAAAATAAGGTATCAATTAAAGAACTACTCTTCAATGCCTGATGCATGTAGATACCTACACCTCAAAATGCATTGATAAAGCCCTGGCTGGTGTGGCTCAGTGGATTGAGTGATGGCCTGAAAACCAAAGGGTCACTGATTCGATTCCCAGTTAGGACACATGCCTGGGTTATGGGGCAGGTCCCCATGAGGGGGCATGTGAGAGGCAACCACACATTGATGTTTCTCTCCCTCTCTCCCTTCCTTCTCCTCTCTCTAAAAATAAAAAAAAATAAAATCTTTAAAAAAGAAACACATTGATAGAAATTGCTTTTCTGCTATTGTATCATGAAGTAATCAGAGAAATACAACATAAAGTAAACATTTACTTCAATGGCAGAGAATAGAGTTCAGTTCTATAATGGCCATCAGCAAAGTCCATGGTCTAAATGACAGGTTAACCAAGAGCTCATGAGCTCAAAATTAAGTTATTGTGTTTAAAATCAATCACTGAGACTGTCATTCTGCTTATTACTTTGACTTCCTAACAAAGGTTTAAATGAGGACTTTATGTACAAGTAGAGAATGCCAGGAGATCTGGGTTGTCTTTTTTTTCAGACCAGCATGGGTTAAAAAGGCAAAACATTTAAGCTATTGATATAATTAGAAAGAGGAATGTATTTTTCTAGAAAAAGATCTTTACGAAAATATCCCACAAATATACAATTAATCTATTATCTGGAGGAAAAATTAATAAGAAATGAAAGGTGGGGTAGATTTAAATCTTTTAAAAAAATTATTTATTTATTTCTAGAGAGAGGAGAAAGCAGGGAGAAAAACATAGAGGTGTAAGAGAAACATCAATTGGTTGCCTCTCATACACCCCCAACTAGGAATCTGGCCAGCAACCCAGGCATGTGCCCTGATGGAACTGAACCAGTGACAGGATAGTGTTCAATTCACTGTGCCACACCAGCTAGGGTATAAGGTGGGGTACATTTAAAAAGCAGATACCAGAGCCAAACGTTAGGCAGGAAATCTGAAATTTACCTAATTCTACCTTCTAGTGCCAGGCACCAGAATTAGGGAGAAGAGTTCAGAAAGAGTATTGCCTTTGCTAGCAAAATGCATTCAGATTGTGGTTTTAAGAAACAGTATTTTCCTTTTTCATTTGGTTTCAGGTTGGCTCACTACTCCAGTCCTGAGCAGCTCTTGAATGGTGCTGTCATCATATCTGAGGGTCTCCTTCAGGATGTACATTGTGTGCTGCCCAAGCAGGGGAGGCGGCCTGGCCTCTGACATTTTGAACTTACTGTATCTCACAGCTGGGCCTGTCAAAAGAAGAAGAAAGCGGGAAGCCTGTAAATGACTAACCTTAGGAAATTAATTACCCAAGCAGCCTGGGGTGTTTCCAATGAATGCCAAGAATACCACTGCCAGTCACATCCTTGCAGATGCACCATCATTTTGGAAAGAAATGTATTTTCACATATGCTTTTTCTTGACTCCATTTCATGCAACTGCATAGAGGTCATCTGACCTGTGTACCAATATGCAGAGGCTGCACACACATGCCTGGTATGTGTCCGGCCTGTTGAAAAGTTGTCAGTTCTGTCACAGGAACTCATAGGGGTAAGGTACTCAACCTAGTGGACTGTCTGGGTTCAAGAGAATAATGACCAGGATATATAATGCCTTTCTGAAGTTGAAAATTGTACCCCAGGTGAAGACAACCCAAAATTTTACTATTCAGTGTCTACTGTACAGTTCCAAGATTTAATTCAACAAACAGCAGCTCAACTAAGCAGCATCTAAACCCTGGATGGAGCATTTTGATGGTAGAAGTTATATATGCAAACTCCATTGTCAGGGAGACCTGAGTTTGGATGTTAGCTTTTATAATTGCTAGCAGAGCCATCTTGAAGAAATCACTTAATTTCTCTGAGCCTCATGTTCCACAGCTGTAAACTGGGTATGATGTTTACCACATAAACTTGATGTAAGAATTTAAATGAGATAATGGACAGAAAGCACTAAGCAAACATTCCCTAGCCCACAATAATGCACAAAACCCACTGGCTACTCTGATGGCAAAGCTGCCATAGCATCTCTCTTGAAGCTTTCAGTGCAAGGGGAAAGAACATGTATCTCCAGCTATTTGCTGAGCACTGAACTACTGTAAACAGGGTAATTAAAGCAATACTTTCAACCACTGTTGGAAATAGATATCCCCATTCTTCAAATAAGGCCACTAAAGCCCACAAGCTAAGGTTTTACTCAAGGTCACATGGCTAATAATTAATAACACCAGGATGCAAATCCATGTGCATTTGCTTTGTCTCCAATTGACAGCCATGCAGTTTCCATAGCCTTAGCAGTATCTTTTTACTCCCCACTCTAACATGGAAAAGTTTAACTGATATTGGGGAACAGAGTCTACCTTTACTGTATCATTCAACAAGTGGTTTTGATGTTGCTGTCCTTTATTTCTCATTTGATTAGCCTTCAAGGAAACAATTTACATAGTCACAAGAAGAAGACTACAAAACTGCATTTCTATCTCCTAAAAAGTTTTTCAGCCTCCTCTTGATTTGCAACTCATAGGAAGAATAAATAAAACCAAAACATATGTGGGTAACAAATTGTCAGTAAGGAAAGCAGTGAATGTGCTTCCATCTCTTTGGAGAATTCCGTTAATAAAAAGTACTGTTATAGAAACCATTTTTGATGGAGCTGGAGCAACAGAGACCATCGAGTCACCCCTCTGTGTAACACCTTCCATCCATTACCGATAAATGGGAACCTTCAACTGATAGCAAAAGTTTTCCACATCTGAAGCCCAGTGAAATCCCTGTTTTTCTCACATTTCCTTTTAAATGCCCCAGTGCATGACTTTTTTTCATGTGTTGGTTCCTTTTCAATAAAGGAGCACACATTGGGAGGCACAGTGTGCTGCTCTCCTAAGAAAGCTGATAATAGGACGTTTTAGGTATGTGATCCCTACTCATTGCTCTTACAGACCTGCTTCTATTTTGATACTAATTAACAAAAATTTAAATCTAAAGCTTGTCTCTCAAAAGAACTCCACTGAGGGCATACATGGCTAAAGTTAATGCCATAGTCCTTATTCCTAAATTAGTAACCTGAAGTGAGACTTCCAACTGGAAACTAATCACTTGAATATATCAAGTACCTGGGTTGGAACACAACCTACTACAATAGTATTATTGTTGCTGCTGCTGCTAATAGTAGTAAGCAGTAATAGCTACTGTTTCCTAAGAATTTATGATGCATCAGCCTCTGTACCAAAGGCAGTACATATATTATCTCACATAATCCTCACAACAATCCTGTATGGGCATTGAAGGTAAAGGGGGGCTAAGGTAAAATGGTTAGAGTTAGGGTTGACATTGGGAAATTAAAATAACTAGCCCATTGTCACACAACTAGAAAGGGACAGAGTTGTCTTCCAAATCAAGATCTCTTGGGTTGAAGAACTTGGAATTAAAACAAAATAATTTGAAATTTTACATGAAATTCACATTACTTAAAATTAACCATTTGAAACTGAACAATTCAGTGGCATTTAGCACATTCACAATGCTTTACAACAACCACCTCTATCTAGTTCCGAAACATTTCCATCACTCAAAGTAAAACCCTCTATCCATTAAACAGTTTCATTCAACTCCTGCTCCCTCCATCCCCTGGCAACTACTGACCTACTTTTTGTCTCTATGGATATATCTATTCTGGATATTCCATGTAAATGTAAATATAGTAGGTGACCTTTTGTGTCTGTCTTCTTTCACTCAGCATCATGTTTTTGAGATTTTGTCCACATTATAGTACACATCAGTACCAAGGACCTAAGATGTTCAACCTCCATGCAATGATGGTATTGAGGAAACTCTTCAGGTCCAGCCATATTAAATGGAATTTCAATTTTGGTCACTCTCTCTATACACCATACTTTCCTGGTAGCTTCCAGAATTATACTGAAGACTATGTCACCAGTTTAGGATTAAAAGTATTTGACCCTTTGCATAAAAATCTTAAATAATTTAGGTTGTTAGTTTGGTATTACTTGGTAAATTTTTACACTTACTTGGATAAAGACATGTGTATATGCAATGAAGCAAATAAAGTGATGTTCAGATCCCAGGAAAATTAAGCTCCTGTTAAACTATTCATGCCACCCTGTACAACAATCAAGTGTATCAGGGACATCTCTCTCAGTCTAAGCTTTGCACAAAGAGAATAAAAGGCTTTTAAAATATACTTGTTTCAAGAAGTAGAAAATGTTTGATGTAATTATATACATGTAAGGCCAGAAAGAATAAATAATATGCTCTTTCATTAACCTAAGATGAGCAGATAAGGCACATGTCCTTAAATTTGTTTCGGCAAAGTATGTTCATGTATACTTTCAAACACTTGCAAGCTGTGTGATCTTGAGGATTTTTAAAGTCTCTGAGCTTCAGTCTACACATTTCTAAAATGAAACTAACAATACCGTTTGAGTATTGTTTTGAGCATTTGAGTAATCTAATATGGGTAATATTCCATATCAATAATAATAGAAGAAATTTGATGTAATTTTAATAAGATACATGAAGATAATAAGATACAATTTTGTTTATAAAATTATCAAATATTGTGGATATGTTTTACTGTTTTTAAAAGGTTGGTAACTAGTAGGAGTACAAATCAGTGCAATTTTCTGGAGGCAAATTTGTCAACTAAATGTCAAGGGTTTTAAAAGTGTTCACACAATTGAAAGAACAAATCTTGATTAAAAATGCAAAAAACAATAGAGACAGACTCATAGATAGAAAGCAAGCTGACAGCTCTGGGGAGGGCTGGGGGTGTTGAGGAATGGAGAAAAAAAGACAAAAATAGAAAAGGGAAAGAACTCATGGACATGAACAACAGTGTGATAATTGTGGGGGTAAGGGGGAAAGTGGAAGTGGATGAGAATACGGGGGTATAAGTGGTGATGAAAAAAGTAAAAACTTTTTTTAAAAAATTAAAAAATATGGATGTAATAAGAAATGTTGACAAATTTTAGAGGCAAGAAGCTATACAAATTTCTAAACCCACTCAATACTCTTAGCTCTATCCTTCCCACACAGCTTTCTAACTTATAGCCTGCATGGGTTCTTTGTATGGGTTTCTGTACTTTCTTTCTTTTTTTTAATTGAAAAAAAAAAAACCTTTTACTTAAGGAAGTATATTAGCATTTCTGTGACTAAAATAGGAAATGTGGAATGGGTTAATGGTGTGTTTACTCTTATTTGGATTTTTGGCTAGGATGAGATTAAGGAGTTGACATTGGATAGAGTAGTTCTATGCAGACTCAATTCTGCAGGAGGCTTACTGGGTTTTCTCAGTGTTTTTGGCTGCTGACTTTCACCATTTGGTCATGCAGCCAAGTAAGTGGAAATGATTATTAAAATTTTGAGAAAGTTTAGTGTCTTTTAAAGTAGATTCTGTGATTTTTTTTTAAAGGGTTTTTGGAGCAGTTTTAGGTTCACAGCTAAATTGAGAGGAAGTCATAGAAATTTCCCATACACCCTCTGTCCCACACATGTCCCCCACTAACAAACCCCCCACCAAGTGGTATGTTTGTTACAACTGATGAATTTATATTGACCTATTAAATCTGACCTGGCAACTTTATCCTAAGTATTTTGTTCTGTTATCTGGAGTCATGGGTTTTGACCTCCCAAACGATTAAAATGTGATTTTTCTCTTCACTCTCAGGGGTCTAGGAAAAGATATGTTCCCCTTTCATGAATGTTGTGAAGAACTCCAGTGCCCAGCTATGTCCTACCTTTCTTTTCCTTTTTTAATGTTAATTTTTCTTTTTTATTGCATTTTATCCATTGCCCTTTAGTTCCCTTATACTTCCCCTCCCCCCTTTTACTTTCCATCTGCCGATTGCTTCCAAAGGTTTTTTTTTTTGTTAAGAATAGGTATTTAGCTCTTCATTCTTTCATGTACTGCTTAAGCCAATCTCTAACTTCTTCATTCCAGATAAAAAAGTCAAATAGTTATAATATTGGGAAAAAAGTAAAATATATCCAAAACATGGTCACTGGTTAAATATATTACAGTGCATCTAGCTGATGGCAAGCTGTACAGTAATTTCAAGTTGTACTTTAAATATAAATATCACCTTCACTCTCTCCTGGAATACCATTGAAATAGAAGTATAGAAGTACAATGAACAAACAAAATTTCATGTGAGTGAAGATAATGAAAGGATGCATCACTAGTGAACAAGATATTTCAACAAATTTAAGAATGTCACAGATGGAATCTGGTGTTGGGTTAAAAGAGGAAGAGAAAGTTGAAGCCCAGAATTTTCTATTGAGGCTGAGAGGAAGTGAGTTCGACTTCCTCAGAGCATATAATCTTAAAATCAGTAGTTATTAGGGAGATAGGTCTTAGAATAGAAGTAGGTCTGAAACAGAAAGATTGAATATCTCAATATAGACTAATCTGACTAGTTTGTTTTAGAAAATAGAAAAAAGTGAGGCTTACTTTCAATTTTTTAAATAAAAATTATATTAAACCTAGAATTCTCTATCTAGTTACATTATTAATCAAATATAAATATATTTGCCAACTTACAAAAATTAAGGAAGTTTACTAAGAAAGTTTCTTGATGCAGACTCCAGTAAAATATGCAAGTAAATGACAGAAGAAGAAAATTTTGGTACACAATGAGAACCAACTAAGAAGTGATGGGAAAGGAGGGTCCCAGGATAATAGGTCAGAACTGGAGAGTCAGTAAGATAGAGATGGAAGAGGACAGAGGTCTTCAAAAAGGGAGAGTAACAAGATAAAAAAAAAGCCTTAATTATTATAACTAGCATAACTGAAAGGTTTAAAGACTTTATAACTGAAAGTTTGGAAGTATAATAAGATAAAATTACACTTAAAGAAAATGTATTTAGAAAAATATTTAGGAAAACAAAATTTTCATAAGAAAATCATAATCCCAATATGAAGCAAATTATAATATGGCAAGATTTACGGAACTGATGAAATATAAATAAAGAAAATCCACTTGACCTTAATGTCAAGAACATTTGAGTAGCACATATTACCTGTGCATCTTCTATAACAGCACTAAACACAGTGCATTAAATTGTCTGTTTAGTTTTCTGTCCTTGATGGGGACAGAGAAATGCCAACTGTGTTTGCTAATGGGTCCTCAATGCCTTTCACATTCCTACAAAATAAAGATAATGGCAGGCATCCTTTCTTAAACACCTGTAATGATTGTAGACTGTGCTATTTATAGCACTATCTGACACTTTTCAATTTATAAAATAGAGACCATTGTAACTGTCATTTTATAGATAAGAAAACTGTGGCCCTTTATATGGTTAGTTTGTCTAAAGTTACCCAGCTAAATAATTGAAAGAACCAGGACAAGATCTCTTATACGTCAGGCTCCAGGGTCCATGCTCTGTTATTCAATACAAATTTGTTATTAAACTAATTATTATTGATATTGAAGATATTTGAATAACTACTGTTTACATCATTTTAATTAATCATTATCCATGAATTTATTCTACATATAATTTTTGAGTATCCCTTTGTCATGATCAGGGCTGTATAATCTAGACACACATTAGCAAACTCTGGATGCTACTCACAGGAAATGTATATTCTAATTTTGGATACAGACAATAAACAAATAAGCAAACAAACATTTAAATTTAATAGAAATTTTAAATTGTTTAAAAAAAGCTTACTGAAAAGAGAAGAATATTATAGGCAGAGAAAGAAGGGGTCATTGTGGTAGTAAAAGACTATTCTAAGTGGGAGGTATAATAGGCCAAACAGATTACATGACGTTTAAGCTGAGTCTTAACTGAGTTATCAATACAACTAATGGAGGAAAGAATTTCCCAGACAGTGTACACAGGCTTCATGTTGAAGGAACTGTAAAACAATCCAGTATGGATATAACATAATTTGGTAGAAGAAGAGAGGGTTTTAAATGAAATTGGAGGTAGAGGCAGAGAAGAGAGAATGCACAGGGATTTAGAGGTTAAAAACTCCTGAACTGGTGGGGCCATTTACCAGATGAGGAAGAATGTATGGATTGCATGGATAAGTTTGTGTGAAAGCAGTAATCAAGTTCTATTTTTTCTATTATATTTCTATTAAATTGGTTAATAAAATTATATAGAGTTCAAGTATATAATTCTATGATATATCATCTGTATATTGCATTGTGTGCTAACCACCCAAAGTCAAGTCTTCTTTTGTCACCATATATTTGACCTCCTTTGCCCTTTACTACCTACCCCCCTCTGCTTCACTTGGTAACCACCAGATTTTGTCTATGTCTATAATATTTATTTTTCTTGTTTGTTTATTTATTGTTTTCAGTTTTATATCCCCCATATGAGTAAAATCAAATGATTCTTGACTTCTGTCTGATTTATTTTGCTTAGCATGATATTCTCAAGGTCCATTCATGTTGTCACAAATGACATTATTTCATCTTTTCTTGTGGCTCAGTAATATTTCATTATATACAGCCACTATGGAAAACAGTATGGAGGGTCCTCAACAAACTAAGAATAGAGTTACCGTATGACCCAGCAACCCCTCTTCTAGTTTTCTACCTGAAAAACTTGGAAACATTTGTTCACAAAGATAGATGTACCCTTATATTCATTGTAGCATTATTCATGATGGTTAAGATATGGAAATGGCTGAAATGTCCTTCAATAGATAATTGAATAAAGAAGATGTGGTATATATATCAAATTATTTTTGGACATGTTGTTTGAGGTGCTTATGAGATATCTCAAGAGAGATATCAGTGGGCATTTACTTATGCAAGTCTTGAATTCAGAGAAGAGTTTTATATAAATTTGGGTATACAAATTTAGAAGTCATTTACCATCTAAATGTCCTTGTTACAAAGCACTATATATCCAAGGCAATTGTATTTATTCCATCATCCCTGTTGCTGACATCTTAAATAAGTTGTTTAAACAGCCTTTCCTCTACTATCTAAGGTCTATACCAAATCTATTGCATCACACATGTTTAGTGTCCACAGGACACAAATTAAGTGAATAAAAATTAATTTCTATAACTCATAATTTTGTAGATAAATGCATTCCTTTAAAAGTTTCCATTTTCTTGGCCTTAAACAGACAAGCCACTATTGACTTGAGAGTAGAAATTAGGACAGGTTTTTTTTTTAATTAATTAATTTATTTTTATTCAGTTACAATTGTCGGCATTTTCTCCCCTTCCATCCACCCCACCACAGCCAGTCCCACCTCCCTCCCCCACCTCTATCCTCCCCCTTGATTTTGTCCTTGTGTCCTTTATAGTAGCTCCTATAGACCCCTCTCCCCACTATCCCCTCCCCAATCCCCTCTGGCTATTGTTACAATGTTCTTACATTTCAATGTCTCTGGTTATATGTTGTTTGCTTTTTTCTTTTGTTGATTATGTTCCAGTTAAAGGTGAGATCATATGGTATTTGTCCTTCACCGCCTGGCTTATTTCACTTAGCATAATGCTCTCCAGTTCCATCCATGAGAGAAAGAAGGACAGTTTTATGTTGGATGAAACTGTGGACTTTGTGTCCCACAAGAGGAGCAGAGACAGAAGCTCAGAGTTCTCTACTACTGAGTCATAGCCACTTAGGGATCAATAAAGGTAAGGTGTTTTTTCTCTGCCTTAACAAAAGCAATCAAACTAAAAAACACTGAAGCCAATGCACACCAAAACAATTTCCAGCACATTAACTGAAACCCCAAGCACTATATTTGTCTAGCCAGTCTAATGATTGGTGGTCAAAGCCCTGGGTCTCTTTATACCCTTCACAAAAAAAGAAATAATGGAATACAAAATGGCATTGGAGTAGGTAGAAGTTACACTCACCTTTTCCCAGAACAAAACTGGAATTATAACTAAATTATAGAACAATAAACCTGAATAACAAGCTGAAGACTAGCTGAACAGAAATCTTACAACCATGAATTTACAGAATAAGCCACACTGATACTGGTAAAAAGGGCAGAGAGACAAGAAGGAGTGGGCTGTACCACACATGACAGCTCAGAATCTAAAGGAATATCTCAGCTGCAAAGGTCCCCCCGTGAGGAGTGTGTGGTCTCAACCTCACACAAGGCTCCCCAGCCTAGTGCATCAGAGCTGGAAAGAGAAGGCCACATAAGATCTGGCTGTTAAAATCAGTGGGCATTATGACCACCAAGGAGAGAAAGAAGTCTGCTAGAAATCCAGGCCCCTCTTAAAGCGGCAGCACACAAAATCTCAGTCTCAGTCCCAGTCACACACTCTGGGTTCCAGTAGCGGGTGGGTAGCTCAGCTTGGATCAGACTAGTCATGCCAGGAGAAACTGGGTTATGTGGCTCTGAGACAGAGCTGAAAATACAGCTACCAGGGTCCCTGTGCTGAGTACCTCTCTCACACTACCCACAGATGCAATCTTTCCTTGCTTAAGCCCTACCCTCCATACTGCATCAACCTGGGGGAAAGCAATAGCTCCACAATACTGACTCCTGGTCACACCACCTTGCTAATGCCAGGCTCTCTAGGAGGTCCAACAAAAATATGGAATAGACAGGGTTGTATGGCTCTAGGACATAGGATATTTTTCCCTCACACAAAATGGATGCAGATCCCTCCCTTCACAAGGTCAAATATTGGTTGTTTTGGGCCTGCTAAACTCTACTGGCTTCCCCTGATGACTCCCTGAGATCCTGCCCCATCACAAAGGTCTATAGGCAGCTGGTAACTGGAAGCTGAACTTCATGTACATTGGGACTTTTGATGAGTGACCTTGGGCCCAACACTGGCACCGAATTTGAATATCAATCTGATAAACACCTGGTGATTCACTGAGAACCTACCTCATGCAACTTGTATACTGCTAAAGGCTCTTTTAGTGACAGAGCTTAACAGGAAGCCAGCAGACAGAAGTGGGCAGAGGCAGATTTAGAGGGCCTTAACCCCTTTACTGACCTACTCTTAAACTTGGTGCTAGTGGAAACAGGTCTTGATGCACAGCTAGGCCCTTCTCACACACACCCAGGGCCAGCAGAGGCAGCCACAAACTGTGGACTGATTTGTAGCTCAAAATATGTTGCTCAATGCCATTCACAGGAAGTGTCTGACATTTACCTGCACAGGAATCCCTCCCAAGAGGTCTCAGACCCAATATACTCAGTGGAAGTCTTCAGACAATATCAGAGCAGGATCCAATTAACTCCACAAGCATTACATTCAAAGGGAGATCTTGTCAGGCACCGAATAACATGAGGGAAATTGTGCTTCATGTGGTCAGCACACTCAGAGCAGCTCATACACAGTGTTCCAGGTCTATCTTCACAGTCAGCAGCCTGAAGTTCACCTACCCATGGGCAAGCCAATGGCAATTAAGACTCAACTACAACAAGAGGGCTCACATAACCCACACAGGGGATATTTCTGAATAACCCAGCTCAAGTGATCAAGGAGACTGTGCCACTAAGTCTGACTGAATATTTAAGATTGCTCTATCCAGCAAAGCTATCATTTAGAATGGAAAGGCAGATAAAGCGCTTCCCAGATAAGGTCATGTTAAGGAGCTCATCATTACCAAGCCCTCATTATATGAAACTTTAAAGGGACTTATCTAAGAAAAAGAAGAAGATCAGAAATAGGAAGAGTAAAATGACAAACTCACAACTATCAACAACCAAACATAAACAAAACAAAACCAAAAATAAAGTAAGCAAACAACTAGAACAGGAACAGAATCACAGAAATGGAGATCACATGGAGGGTTATCGGTGGGGAGGTGGCAGGAGGAGAATGGAAGAAAGGTAAGGGAATAAGAAGCATAAATGGTAGGTACAAAATAGACAGGGGGAAGTTAAGAATAGTATAGGAAATGTAGAAGCCAAACAACTTATATAACAACCCATGGATATGAACTAAGGGGTACATAGGTGGTGGGATGGGTGGGTGCAGAGCAGAGAATAAAGGGAGGGAAATGGGACAACTGTAAGAGCATAATCAATAAAATATTTTTAGGAAAAGAACACACACATAGATCAATGGAACAGAATAGAGAGCCCAGAAAGAAACCCAAGTCTTTATGGTCAATTAGTATCTGACAAAGGGGAAAGAAGCATAAAATGGAGTGAAAATAGCCTCTTCAACAAATGGTGTTGGCAGATCTGGACAGCTACATGCAATAAAATGAACCTTGATCACCAACTTACGCCATACACACAAATAAATTCAAGGTGGATAAAAGACTTAAATGTAAGTCGCAACACCATAAAAGTCCTAGAGGAATATATTGGCAGGAAGATCTGACATTCCACGCAGCAACATCCTCACAGACATCCCCTAAAGCAAGGGACATAAAGGAAAGAATAAACAAATGGGACCTCATCAAAATAAAAAGCTTCTGCAGGGCTAAAGAAAACAGCTTTAAAATACAAAGAGAACCAACAGTATGGGAAAACATATTTGCCAATGATACCTCAGACAAGGGCCTGATCTCTAAAATATATAAATAACTCACACCACTCCACTCCAGGAAGACAAACAACCCAATTACAAAATGGGCAAAGGACTTGAACAGACACTTCCCCAAGGAAGAAATACAGAGGGCCCAGAGACATATGAAAAGATGCTCAGCATCACTAGCCATCAGAGAGATGGACATTAAACCACAGTGAGATGTCACTTCACACCTGTGAGAATGGCCATATAAACAAATCAACAAACAACAAGTGCTTGCAATGTTATGGAGAAAAAAATGGAACCCTAGTACATTGTTGGTGGGAATGCAGACTGGTGAGGCCACTGTGGAAAACAATATGGAATTTTCTCAGAAAACTAAAAATGAAACTGCCTTTTGACCTGGCAATTCCACCGCTGATACTATACCCTAAGAACCCTGAAACACCAATTCAAAAGAACCTATGCACCCCAATGTTCATAGCAGCATCATATACAATAGTCAAGTGTTGGAAGCAATCTAAGAGCCCATCAGTAAATTAGTGGATCAAAATACTATGGTAAATTTACACAATGGAATATTAGGCAGCAGAAAGAAAGAAGGAACTCCTACCCTTTGTGAAAGCATGGATGGATCTGGAGAGCATTATGCTAACTGAAATAAGCCAGGTGGTGAAAGACAAATACCATACGATCTCGCTTATTAGTGGAACCTAACCAACAAAACAAACAAGCAAGCAAAATACAAGCAGAGGCATTGAAATAAAGAACAAACTGACAGCAACCAGAGGGGAGGAAGGAGGGGATGACGAGGAGGGGAAAAAAAGGAAGAATTGTCAAGGAACATGTACACAGGACACACAGACAAAGCCAAAGGTGGGTAAGACCAAGGATGGAATGTGGGGCTCGGTGTGGCAGGGTAGAGTGGTGGGGGATAAATGGAGACAACTGTACTTGAACAACAATAAAAAATAAAATAAAAATAAAATAAAATAGTTCACCTAAAAAAAATTCACACATGAAATCTCTCTTAACTGGAAAGAAACTTTGCCCATTGCTTTACTCTGGACCAGGGTAGCCCACAAACCCTGCTTGAGATTCAGTCCCTTTGAGACACTATATGGCCAACATGTTCTATATTCTGAACTCCTGCTAGACACAGAGGCTTCCTCCCTAGAGGCCTACATGCAAATAGTGGCTCAATTCTAAGCTATCCTTTAGAAATTTGGCTTGCCTCAAAAATCTAGTCAAAATGCAACCACCATACCATAACCTCCAGGAATCCAGGTTTTAATAAAAGTCTGGAAAGATGGTTCCCTTAGCTCTGAACCCTTGTAGAAGGACCCCTCCCTGTTCTTATTACTTCCTGGACAGCCATCATGGTCCTTAGCTTTTCCAGCTGGATACATCAGTCTCAAACTTTAGAAGAAGCCAACTTTTTCCAAAACAGCAGGACAATACCCAGTGAGCCAGCAAAGGACCTCAAACTCATCTTCAAGGAAACAAAAACCTCTTACAAATAAGAAACACAATAAGTAGGGTGCAATATAACTCTCTCTCTCTATTTCTGACACTCTTTTCACCAGCTTGTCAATATGCCCAGCCTACTCCCTGAGAAAGAAATTTTTCTTCCACTGTTATACTTAATGCTTATCAAAGAAAGTCCCAGGTCCTCAAAAAAAAAAGGGGGGGGGCAAAGGACCTGAATAAACACTTAAAGAGGACATACAGATGCTCAATAGGCATATGAAAATATGCTCAACTTCACTAATCATCAAAGAAATGCAAATAAAAACCACAGTGAGATATCACCTCACATTTGTCAGAATAGCTATCATCAGTAAATCAAGAAACAACAAGTATGGGCCAAGAAGTGGAGAAACAGAGACCCTTGTGCACTGTTGGTGGGAAAGCAAATTGGTGCAGCCACTGTGGAAGATAGTATGGAGGTTCCTCAAAAAAATAGCGATGGAACTGCCTTATGACCCAGTGAAGATTCCACTACTGAGGATTTATCTGAAGAAACCCAAAACAGAGATTCAAAAGGATATATGCATCCATCCCCATGTTCATTGTAGCAACATTTACAATAGCCAAGCTATGGAAGTAACCCAAGTGCCCATTAATAGACAAGTGTATAATGAAAGTAGCAGTAAACATATATACCATTAAACATTAATTGGACATAACAAAGAATGAAATATTACCATTTGCACAGCATGGATGGCAGAGGGTATTACGCTAAGTGAAATGTCAGTCAAAGAATGACAAATACCATATGATTTCACTTATATGTGGAATATAAATAATATAAATGAACAAAACAGAAACAGATTCATAGAAACAGAGAACAGACTAATGGTTGCTAGAGGGGAGGGCTCTTGGGGGCCCAGGTTAAAAAAAGTGAAGAGATTAGGAAGTACAAGTTGCTTGTTACAAAATAGTTATAGGGATATAATGAATAATAATATAGTAACTATGTATGATGCCAGATAAGTACTGGAAATATCCAGGGGAACATTTTGTAAAGTATGTGGTTGTCCAACCACTGTGCTATCCACCTGAAACTAGTACAAAATAATATGGAATGTAAACTATAAGTGAAAAATTAAAAATGAATTTTAAAGTGAAGGGAATTGGGTGGCATGGTTTGTAGACTATACCTTCCTCTAAGTTAGGACTGGGTGAACTACCTGTGGTCCCCCAAATGGAACTGCCCTTTGACCCAGCAATTCCACTGCTGGGATTATACCCTAAGAATCCTGAAACACCAATTGAAAAGAATATATGCACCCCAATGTTCATAGCAGCACAATTTACAATAGCCAAGTACTGGAAGCAACCTAAGTGCCCATCAGCAAATGGGTGGATCCAAAAACTATGGTACATTTACACAATGGAATTCTACGCAGCAGAGAGAAAGAAGGAGCTTATACCCTTTGCAACATCATGGATGGAACTGGAGAGCATTATGCTAAGTGAAATAAGCCAGGTGGTGAGGGACAAATACCATATGATCTCACCTTTACCTGGAACATAATCAACAAAAGAAAAAAGCAAACAAAATATAACCAGAGACATTGAAATTAAGAACATTGTAACAATAGCCAGAGGGGAGTGGGGAGGGGATAGTGGGCAGAGGGGTCTATAGGAGCTACTATAAAGGACACAAGGACAAAATCAAGGGGGAGGGTAGAGGTTGGGGGAGGGAGGTGGGACTGGCTGTGGTGGGGTGGATGGAAGGGGAGAAAATGCAGAAAATTGTAACTGAATAAAAATTAATTAATTAATTTTTTAAAAACTAGAATTATCGAAGTTTGAAACTGAACAGGAAGGTCTTGGAGTAGAACATGCCAAGAATAGCTTCAGGTTCCATGTTCTGACTAGTCTGTTCTCTCCATATTTCCAGATCACAGTTCTACTAGAAATCTTATGCAATATGTACACATTACTAACTCATCTTTCCAAATTAGTTTTTAATATGTCACCAATTTCCTTGTACAAAGTCCTAAAATTACAGCACCATTCCTACATTTTGATTTCTCATGTTTCTGAGCTAGGCAATGCTGTCCAAAGCCTTCCTCTCTCCCCACCACAAAAGGAATGATGCCTTTACTGTGTTCTTTGCAGAAAGTTATTGGTTTAAGCCACTATTTTAACCAGTTCCTGGTGTGCCAGAGAATTCCTCAGACTAGTCTTGGAGTGTTTTCCATATGTGTTTTGAGGCCTTTTAGTAACAAGACCCTGACTATTTTGTTTCTTCTCCTTTTAGAAACCTTCCATGATTCTTTTAGGACAAAAAGGGAATCTACCAAATCTATGCAAACATTCTCAAGCTACACTAACTATACACAGAGTTCAAGCAACATTTTATAATCCAGACCAACTTGATAATGTAAACAGTTTCAGGAAACAGCAGTAGCCAAAAAACATGTGGGAAACCATAATTAATATTCAAGTAATGGGAATATTATATCACATCATTGGGGAAAGGACCCAAGATAGAGTTTTTTCCAGAACTCTATGCAACTCCCATCTTGATCATGTGTTTTTAAAGCAATGAAACAATGTATTGCTTAACCTCATAGCACACTGGCAAATGATTGACCCTAAGGGTTAAATTAACAAACATAGCTGGCCTACCCAATCATAATGGAAGCAAGAATAAGTAAAGTTAAAGGTAGATATTTGGGTCTTTTCATTTGCTGTTTATTTAATGGAAGATATGAGTATCAACTTTAAAAAATGTCAAGAATACTTAAAAGCAAACATCTATTTTATAATATATGAAATGCTATATTAAACATTTTATTTTGACTTTTTTAGACTATTGCTATGATACATACTGTAGATACCATTTAATCTTCAAGGCTTGCTAGTGTTATAAGAAGCCAAACTTTATTTTGCTGAAAATAATGAGAGCTCAAGTACCAAGTTATTTCACAATTTTCTCTCCAGTACTTGAACTGATCATAATAACAATATTTTTTATATTGCATCTCTTAGCCATAGCATCCAAGGCACCAAATGGACCAATACAGTTAGAACACATTAAACCCATTAGATGTGAGATAAATACAGATGAAACCATTTAAATTGGAATGGAATGGTAGGAAAAGCCTGTAGAGAATAAAAGTGGCGTTGGATATCTCTAACAGAAGCACTTAATCTATTGGACTGCTTATGTGATCAGGCATCCCAGAAACTCAAGGCAACTTAGAGAGGCAATCCCCTCATCTCACTCAGAGCTGAGAGGCATCATTTATAACTCCTGATATAACAAATTTTAATTCATTATGTTGTGACTCAATAGAGAGTGCCTCAAGTGCCACTACCCATAAAGAACCTATTTTCAACTATGTATATGGTCTTCTGGTAGTCATCAGTGTTGTCCATCAAATTTCCAGTTTCCACTTTCCAAGAGTAGGGTACTGTGTCCTGACCCCTGTGATGTTGGGTAAGGTCTGTGCCTGTCCAAAAAATTGTAAATGGAAGGGATATCTATTATATCTCCAGGCCAGAACACTCACTTGCTGATTTAAAACTGTCTCTCCATTACGACAACTTAGCAGTGTGTGAGATGGTTACTGCTCCACCAGCCTAGGGCCCTTTCAACCCATCATGGATCTGTAGTGTGAGCATGTGTTACATCTGTGTTGTTTTAAGCCAATGTAATTTGGGAATTGTTTTTTACCACAGTATAACCTAGCCTATGGAGACTGATTATAAGCCTCAATTTTAATACAGAGTCCTATTTGCCTAGACAAGAAGAGGGACTCATGAATCTAGTCCCTCAGCATTCCTTTAGAAAGCATTCAGTTCAAATGTTCCAAACACTTTGAAACTCTCATTTTTGTGTGCTGCCAATTTTGACCAGTGGAATGAAGATAACAGCTATTATTTATTGAGTACTCACATGTGTTAGGCATTTGGTAGAATGCTTTCCATATATTACCTTGTTTGATAGACTATACAACTTTAAAATGTAGAATTATTGTTATACAATTTTATCAACAGAGAACGTGGGGTTAAGTAACATTGTCAAAATTATATAGCCAGTCAACTAAAAATTTTGTTAGAACTTAGGCTGGCTAAATACAAAGTGCATGCTCATTAACACTAGGATGTATTTCCTCCCTGCATAATGTGGAAGAAAATCTGTTCTCATATCAGTGGCTGAATAAATACCATTCTTTGGCAGATGGTGTTATAAAGCAGTACTGTATTATAAATACTTATATATTTTATGATTGCTGGCCCATTGAGGCATTTATATTTCATTTAAAAAAAAACAGGGCAACTAGTATTTGATTTATCTCTCTTGTTCCAACCCACTGAAATGTCATAGTAGATTATCCATTTCCTAGTAGAAAAATATAGGACCCATAAGGAAATGCTATTCATACTCATTAGCAAACACGCCATCTCCCCTCAAAATGTGCTACCTAAATTTTCAGCTGAGGTCTCTAAATAATGTTGGGCTGGAGGGAACTCTCCTTTGAATGCTTTTTTCCAAAATCTGTGTTTGTTTCTAACTATTTTTAACACTTCTGAAAATACTAGGAAGCATTAAGAAACACCTTGTGACAATGTGCTCTTTGAAAAATAATCAATTATCCCAATTTTTTGGCTTCTAAAATTCAAATATTCAATACAAGTTCCTTGGGTGCATTCCCAAAATTGTATTTGGTTAGACTTCACCATGGAAAACAAAATTGGTTCAGCTGGGGTCTGTAGCCAGAACATTTTAAGCTTCATAGACCGTCAAAGTAGTGACCTGCTCCTCACCTCCTCTGTCTCTGTGCTCTATTAAGGAAAATACCGGAAGAAATTTCCAGTCAGAGAAGCCAGATTGCATTTCAATTCAGTTTACAGAAGAGGAACTGAATAGAGTTGGAGCAGGTGGTTATTTGTGGCTCTTACCTCAAATAGCTTGGAAAAGGTTTTCTGTAAACCTTTGGGGGCTTTTTGTAATTTAATAAATTTTTCTGCCCTTTTTCTAAGTTGAGTCTTTTTCTACTAGAATATGGTTTTTCTTTTTTTTCTTTTTTTTTATTGTTGTTAAAGTACAGTTGTCTCCATTTCCCTCCCTCTCTCTCCCTCACCCCACCCATCCCCACCTCCCACCCCTTTGGCTTTGTCCATGGGTCCTTTATACATGTTCCCTGAAGACCCTTCCCCTTTATTCCCCCGTTATTCCCCTCTCCTCTCCCCTTGGTCTCTATCTTAAAGGAATCTGCCTTATATCTACCACTTTTTCTTTTCCAAGAGTTTCTGAGTTGATTGGAATCTGACCCACACCCACACTTCTGATATTTTCTGCTGCCTCGTTGGCCCAAAGCACCTTGAAATAGGACATCTTGCCTAATCTTTTCCCCCTGTTGCTCCCTACAGCCAAACTGCATTAATTCTCCTCAGGACCTGATCATATGTAGGTCCCTGTGCCCACCTACAGTGCACATCATTTTAGCAATCCTTATGCCCATGTTATTCTAAAAGTTCTGTTCAACCCCACTTGATGTTGAGCCTTTCCTCTTTCTCAGAGTGCAAAGGAATATTTCCCTTCTCTGACTGCCTATAACATTTCATTGGCTTTTCCCCTGTGGTATAATCTCAATTTCTAATTGTTTTTCCTCTTGTGATTTTCTTTTGAGACCCAAATTATTGTTTTGCTCATCTTGCATCTCCCACAGCACCTACCACATGGTGAGTGTTTAATAAATAATTATTAGACAAAAATAGCCCTGGTTGGTGTAGCTCAGTGGATTGAGCATAGACCTGCAAACCAAAGGGTCACCAGTTCCATTCCCAGTCAGGCCACATGCCTGGGTTGCAGGCCAGGTCACCAGTAGGGGCTGCATGACAGGCAACCACATATCGATGTTTCTGTCCCTCTCTTTCTCCTCCCCTTCCTCTCTTTCTAAAAATAAATAAATAAAACCTTTTTTAAAAATAATAATTATTATAAAAAATTAATTAGACAAGATGAAAAAGCTTAAGTAGATGTCAAGATTAGAAATAAAGCAGAAACATGTAAAATAAATAGTAAAGAGAAGTTAAAGCTTACAAATTAATATATATTGCACCAAGTTGCTAAATGGAGTATCTTGACTTTCCTTTTTCCAACCAGTCAGCAAATCCTATTAATTCTGACTTCAAAATATATTGGAATCCAGCCAATTTTTATTTTTTATTTTTAAATATTTTATTGTTATTCTATTACAGTTATGCCAATGTTTCCCCCTTTGCCTTCATCCACCCACCCAACCCCCCAACCCACAGTCAATTCCTACACTGTAGTCCATGCCCATGGGTCATTCACACATGTTCTTTGACTAGTCCCTTCCCTTTTTTGCCACCATTACCACCACCCCACCCCTATGGTCACTGTCAGTCTGTTCTATGTTTCCATACCTGTGGTTCTATTTTCTTCATTAGATTCTTTTTATAGCTGAGATCATATGGTATTGGTCTTTCACTGACTGGCTTATTTCGGTTACCATACTATTCTCCAGTTCGATCTATGCTGAAGCAAAAGGTTACTTCTTTCTTTCTGCTGTCCAATATTGCATTGTGTAAATGTACCACAGTTTGTGATCCACACATCTACTGATGGTCACTTAGGCTGTTTCCAGCACTTGGCTATTGTAAATAGCACTGCTGTGAATATAGGGGTGTATAAGTTCTTTTGAATTGGTGATTTGGGATTCTTAAGGTATATTCCCAGCAGCAGAATTGCTGGGTCAAAAGGCAGTTCCATTTTTAATTTTTTGAGGAAGCTCCACTCTGTTTTCCACAGTGGCTGCACCAGTCTGCATTCCCTCCAACAGTGCGCTAGAGTTCCTGTTACTCCTCATCCTTGCCAGCACTCATTGTATGCAGATTTATTAATGATGGCCATTTTGACCAGTGTGAGATGATAGCTTATTGTGATTTTAATTTGCATGTTACTGATAGCTAATGATGTTGAGTGTATTTTTATATGTCTGTGGGCCGACTGTACGTCCTCCTTGGAGACGTGTTTATTTAGGTCCTTTGCCCATTTTTTAATTGTATTGTTTGTCTTTCTGGTGTTCAGTTGTATGAGTTCTTATTATATTTTGGAGATTAAATCCTTGTCCAACATATCATTGGCAAATATGTTCTCCCATGCGATCAGTTCCCTTTTCATTTTGATGATGGTTTTTTTAGCCTTACAGAAACTTTTTAATTTGATGTAGTCCCATTTATTTATTTCTTCCTTTATTCCCTTTCCTCTAGGAGACGTAACAGCAAAAATATTGCTACATGTGATATCTGATATTTCACTGCCTATGTTTTTTCCTCTAGGACTTTTATGATATCAAGACTTATATTAGTCTTTTATTCATTTTGAGTTTATTGTGGTGTATGGTGTTGGTTGGTGGTCTAGTTTAATTTTTTTGGCATGTACCAGTACAGTTCTCCCAACACCATTTATTGAAGGGTTATTTTTACTGCATTGTATGTTCATGTCCCATTTTTCAAATGTTAATTGACCATAGAGACATGGATTTGTTTCTGGTCTCTCTATTCTGTTCCATTAATCTATGTGTCTGTTCTTATGCCACTACCAGACTATTTTGATTACACTGGCCTTGTAGTACAATTTGATATTGCATATTGGGATCCCGTCTATTTTGTTCTTCTTTTTCAAGGTTGCTGAGGCTATTAGGGGTCTTTTTCAGTTCGATATAAATTTTTGAAATTTCTGTTCTAGATCTGTGAATTATGCCATTGGTATTTTAGTGGGAATTGCATTGAATCTATAGATTGCTTTGGGTAATATGGAAATTTTAATGCTGTTAATTCTTCCAAAATCATGAATACAGTATATGCCTCCATTTATGTATATCTTCCTTAATTTCTTTCTTTGGTGTCCTATAATTTTCCAAGTGCAAGTCCTCCTTGGTTAAATTTATTCCTAGCTACTTAATTTTTCTTATTGCTATAGTAGATGGGATTATTCCCCTAGTTTCTCTTTCTGATATTTCATTTTTTGTGTGTACAAAAATGCCAACAATTTCAGAATATTGACTTTGTATCCTGCTACTTTGCCAAATTCACTTATTAGGTCAAGTAGTATTTTGTTGAAGACAATAGTTTTCTATGTACACTATCATGTCATCTGTGAATAATGAGCATTTTACTTCCTCCTTTCCAATTTGGACACCTTTTATTTCTTTTTCTTGTCTGATTACTGTGGTTAGAAATTCCAGTACTATGTTGAATAAGAGTGGTAAAAGTGGAAAACTTTGTCTTGTTCTTGATCTTAAGGGGAAATTTTTATTTTTTGACTATTGAGTATAATGTTGGCTGTAGGTTTCTCACATGTGACCTTTACTATGTTGAGGCATGCTCCCTCTATTCTCACTTTGCTGAGTTTTTTTATATCAGCAAAGATTTTGCTGGATTTTATCAAATGCTTTTTCAGCATCTATTGAAATGATCCTGTGATTTTTGTCCTGCATTTTGTTTATGTGGTGTATTAAGTTTATTGATTTGTGAACATTGTACTGTCCTTGCATCCCTGGGATGAGTCCCATTTGATCATGGTGTATGATCTTTTTAATGTATTGTTTAATCCAGATTGCCAATATTTTGTTAGAGATTTTAGCATCTATTTTCATCAGAGATATTGGCTGTAGTTTTTTTTCTCTGTTGTATCTTTGTCTGGTTTTGGGATTAGGATGATACTGGACTCATAAAAAGAATTTAGGAGCCCTCCCTCCTGGCTATTTTTTTGAAGAGTTTGAGAAGAATAGGAGTTAGTCTTCTTTATGTTTGGTAAAATTCACCTGTGAAGGTATCCAATCCAGGGCTTTTGTGTGCCAGGATTTTTTGATTGCTGTCTCAATTTCACTCATTGTTATAAGTGTATTCAGGCTGTCTGCTTCTTCTTGATTCAGTTTTGGAAGATTATATTTTTATAGAAATCTATACTTTTCACCAAGGTTGTCCAATTTCTTCACATATAGTTAGTTATTCATAGTAATTTCTTACAATCTTTTGTAATTTTCTGGTATCAGTTGTAACTTCTTATTCATTTCTGATTTTATTTATTTGGGTCCTCTACCTCTTTTCTTGATGAGTCTGGTGAGAGACTTGTCAATTTTGTTTATCTTTTCAAAGAACCAGTCATGGATTTATTGATCCTTTGAATTACATTTCTAGTCTTTGTCATTTAATTCTGCTCTGATCTTGATTATTTCCTTCCTTCAACTCGGTCTGGGCTTCATTGTTCTTCCATTTCTTGTAGATGTAGGAGTAAGTGGTTTATTTGAGATTTTTCTATCTTTTTTAGGTAGGCTTGTATTGCTATGAACTTCCCTCTCAGGGCTGCCTTCACTGTGTCCCATAGGTATTGGGTTGTTGTGTGTTCATTTTCATTTCTTTCCAGTTGTTTTTGATTTCTTCCTGGATTTCATTGTTAACCCATTCATTATTTAACAACGTGTTATTCAATCTACATGTATTTGAATGTTTTTGAGTTTTTTCCTTGATATTGGTTTCTAGTTTCAACTCATTGTGTTCTTAATATGATTTAAATTTTCCTGAATTTGTTGAGGTTTGTTTTGTGTCCTACCATGTGGTCTATCTTTGAAAATGTTCCATGTGCATTTGCAAAGAATGTCTACTTTGCTTCTTTGGGGTGAAAGTTTCTGTATATCAATTAATTCCACTTGATCTAGAGTGTTATTCAATGCCACAAATCCTTGTTGTTTCTTTGTTTGGAAGATCCATCCATTGTTGACAGTGGGATGTTAAAATCCCCTATGATGACTGTGTTGCTGTTGATATCTTTTTTAAAGTCCTCCAAGATTTTCCTGATATATTTAGGTGGTTTTATGTTAGTTTCATATATGTTTACAAGGGTTATATCCTTATGTTGGCCTACTCACTGAAGTATTATGTAGTGACTTTTTGTCTCTTTTATGGCTTTTATTTTGAAGTCTATTTTGTCTGATATAAGTATTGCACACCCACTTTTTTATGTCCATTTTCTTGGAATATTTTTTTCTATCCTTTCACTTTACTGTATATATCTTTTGTTCTGTGGTGGGCCTCTTGCAGACAGCATATATGCAGGTCATGTTTTCTTATCCACTCAGCTATCCTATGTCTTTTGACTGGAGTACTTAATGCATTTATGTTTAAAGTTATTATTGATAGGTCCTTATTCATTGCCATTTTTTTTTTGCATACGTGTATCTCTGTCCCTGTCTCTCATTTCTTGTCCTTATACCAGTCCCTGTAGCATCTGTTGCAGTGCTGGCTTGGTGGAGATGTACTGTTTTAGCTTTTTTTTGGTGGGCGGGGGGGAGGATCTGGGAAACTCTTTGTTTCACTTTCCATTTTAAATGAGAGCTTTGCTGGATACAGTAGTTTTGGTTACAGGTCACCAGTTTTCATTACTTGGAATATTTTGTGCCAGTCCCTTCTGGCTGCAGTGTTTCTGTTTAGAAGTCACCTGATAGTCTTATTAGACCTCCTTTGTATGTTACTAGCTGTTTCTCACTTGCTGCCATTAAGATTCTTTGCTTTTAAATTTTGCCATTTTAATTATGATGTGTTTAAGGAGTATGCCTCATTGGGTTCATCTTGATTAGTACCCCCTGTGCTTCCTGAACTTCCATGACTTTTTCCCTCACCAAGTTAGAGAAGTTTTCTGTCATTATTTTTTCAAACAGGTTTGCTACCTCTTGCTCCTCTTATTCTCCTTCTGACAGTCCTATGATAGGAATGTTACATTTCATCTTGTCCTGAAGTTCCCTTAGACTATCCTCATTCTTTTTGAGTCCTTTGTTTTGTTTTGTTTTATTGCTCTAACAAAACTGTTTTATTTTTCTAACTTGTCTTCCAGATTGCTCCTTCGGTCTTATGCTTCATCTAGCCTGCTTTTGATTCCTTCTAGTGTATTTTTCATTTTAGATACTGACATCTTCATTTCCTCCTGGTTCTTATTCATAGTTTCTAGGTCCCTTTTCATGCTGCTGTAGTTCCCACTAAGTTCCTTGTAGTTCCCATTCAGTTTCTTGCAGTTTTCACTGAGTTCCTTGAGCATTCTTATAACTATTATTTTGAATTCTATGTCTGATAGATAGCTTGACTCAATTTCATTTAGCTCTTTTTCTGGGGATTCCTCCTTTCCTTTAGATTGGGGTCTATTTCTTTGTCCTCCCATTTTAGGAGACTCTTTTTTTTGTTTCTGAACCTCAGATTTCTCTGCTTTGACTGCCTGTCTTCATGGGGTAGACTTCTGTGGTAGGAGTTCAGTGGGACTCGGTGGTGCAATCGCTTTGATCTTCTGATCTGGATGCTCTAGGGATGTTCTGTATTCATTTTATGTGGGCTATCTTGTTATACTTAGGCTTCGATTAGTGATAAATCACTTGTTGGGTTTTCCCCTCCAGCTGGCTGGCCGGAAGTCACAACCCCCATCACGTCTTATATGCACCTGTTGGGAAGTGTCTTCTGTACTCCTTGGCTCAAATCTTCATATAAGCTAAGATTCTGTTGATTTTACAGGCTATTTGTCAGAAGATCATCCCAGAATCTGATTTGGTGGCTAGAACAAGGGGACTCAGCTTCCACCTACTTGACCACCATCATTTTCCCATAATTCAGCCATGTTTTACCACCAATCTGGTCTTAGCCACCATCACCTCTTGCCTGGATTTCTATGAGAGCCTCCTACCACATCTCCCTTATCACATGCTTTCTTGCAATATATTCTCAAAAAGGCAGCTGAAGTTATAAGCCCAACCATGCCACTCCTATGCTCAGAATTCTGCAAAACTTTCCCTGTTTCACTATTGACGGTAGGTTCTGAAATTCTACATAATCCACCAACCTTTCCACTAAGTGGTTATCCATGTGAGCTCCCTTACTGCCTTTCTCCCTTACTCCCTTTGCTGCAGCCCTGCTGGCCTTATTTCTCTTCACCAGGCACACTCATCCTCAGAGGCTTTGCTCCAGCTCTTCTCTCTGTTTGGAACACCATTCCATCAGATGTCTAAACATATTCCTCAAATTCTTCAAATCTTTTCTCAATGAGACCTCTGCTAACTACCTACCAAATTTAACATTGCAACTTGCCATTCTGACCCTTACCATGCTCTACTTTTTCCTTTTTCCATATTTCTCATGTATGTCTACCAGTCTTTGTCTCCTTTTGCTAGAAGATAAGATTTGCCATGGCAGAGAGCTGTGTTTCTTCTCAACAAAATTTGCTGAAGATAAATGAATGAAAGAAAGTAAAAGGAAGGAAGAAAGGAGGAAGGAAGGAAGGAAGGAAGGAAGGTAAGATGGAAGAAGAAAGAAAGAAAGAAAGAAAGAAAGAGAAAGAAAGAAAGAAAGAAAGAAAGAAAGAAAGAAAGAAAGAAAGAAAGAGAAAGGAAGGAAGGAAGGAAGGAAGGAAGGAAGGAAGGAAGGAAGGAAGGAAGAAAGAAAGAAAGAAAGAAAGAAAGAAAGAAAGAAAGAAAGAAAGAAAGAAAGGAAGGAAGGAAGGAAGGAAGGAAGGAAGGAAGGAAGGAAGAAAGAAAGAAAGAAAGAAAGAAAGAAAGAAAGAAAGAAAGAAAGAAAGAAAGAAAGAAAGAAAGAAAGAAAGAAAGAAAGAAGAAAAAGAAATTAGCTCAAGCTTTGAATTTAGTCCTCAGGTTCCTGAGACAATAAAACTCAAAATATTCTTGTTCTCAGACTCCATGATTGTAGCAAAATGAATCTTTTCAAAAAGATCTGAAAGCAAGATGAAACACTGTTATTGACTATTAACCAAAAAAGCCGCATGTGAACAGAAAATGTTCAATGTAATGTGTTTGTTCTCACTTCATCTTCTTTATCCAGTTGTGCATTTTGCACTTATAATACCCATGAGGACAGACATCTATAACATTCCAAAGATGAAACATTCCAACAGCTGGATTAAATTTTTTAGTGTAGACATTCACTTTATAGGTTGGATTAAAACAGATGTTCAGGAGAATGTTAAAGCTCTATGAGGGCAAGAATCATATCCATTTTGAGTCCATTGTATGTCCAGAAGCTGGTAAATTATGATACTTAATACATACTTGTTAAATGAATATATGAATAAGAGAAAGGACATTTTTTAAGAAATAAACAAGGCAGTAAAAGATAATTTTACTATTCACATGGATAAAAACTTTAGCACCTGTATGTTGGTAGAGTGAAACCAAATGCTACCTTTCATTTGTTAAGAAATTAATTTTTATTATCATAATAATATTTGGGATTCTATACAATGTAAAATAGCTCAGGAAAACATTGTCAGACTTTTAAAAATATTTATTTTTCCTTCTTAGATGAACATAATATCTTCTAAATTTTAATGAGTATTGTTTTCCTACTTGGAAAACATGTTTTTTTATTTATATGAATTATAATGTTTATAATTGCATGTTAATTTAATCTTGTTTCCTATGTTTCTCTTTGCTTGTGGGTGTTGTGAGTTTTGCATAATCATAATGTCTGTTGTGGTATGACACAAACATTTTCTTATTTATTGTTTCTTCCATTTCCCACATTCTCCTTATTAGCTATTTAGATTGGTGTTTACAAAATGTCCTGATGACTCTCTTGCACATTAATTCTGTGGTTATTCTGTGCTAGTGTCTTGAATTATTCAAAATTATTTAACAAGGTAAAAAGAACTAATAACTATTGAATATCTGAAGTGGTTTCTTTTTCACAGTTTCATTATAAATTTGAAAATGGTCATTTACTTTTTATATATTAATTAAATGAATGAGTAATAGTCTCTCCCTGCATCGAGCAGTTTCCAAGAACACACACTTGGTTCTAGTAAATTAATTCTTTTCCCACAAAGGGTACTTATTCTGTGTTTGAGCATCCTTATATTTAGGATCAGTGGAAACACTTCCTGTATAATCATAAATAAGCTAATAATTAGTTAAAATTTTTAATAAGATAGCATAAAGGTAAACCTCAAAATGATCTTCTAAATATCTAAGTTATCATGTGTTCCAAATTAATGAGAACCAAATTTAAAACGTTATTAGGTTTCTAGGTTCATAAAGGCCATACAACAAGAAGACCTGGTTCCTGATAATTACTTGTAGATGAGTAAAAAGGCTTTTAATGAGCAGTGATACAGGTATAATTTGTCATCTGTACCCTTTAAAAAAGTAAATATGATAAATACCTTAATTAGAAGGCTTTCACATGGCATTTTGAATGTCATGAAAGAAAAAGTCTAAGTACTATAACAGTGATGGGTTATAAATTTGAGTCTTTCATGGATTATTTTTTCTCTGAAAGTTTTTGTACCTTAAAATTACATGAAGAGATATAGAAGATTTTATGTGAAGAAAATTACTATTTTGGGGATTTGGGGGTGTCACACTATAAAAAGTGTTATAAAGTCATATACATAATATATCCAAATACATAATATATATTTTAAAGATAACCACAATTTTTTTTCCTATTAAACAGAACATTCACAAAACAACCAGTTTACTGCACATTTATTTCCTGGAAACATCCAATTTACTGCACATTTATTGCCCATATCACTGGGCTGTGCAAATGGGTAAACTCCATTCTCCAATTGCCCAGCCCCGTGGTACGGCAATAAATGTGCAGTAAATCCCACACACAATGGTTGGGTATATCTTGGGCAAAACCCAGAAGAGGTAAGCATCCTCAAATTACTCTTCAAAAAGAAGAAGTTTGTGTGCTTTCTCCCTTACTTACTTTTGAGGGCCATCTTCACCAAAGACAATACAGATACATGCCTCACTGCCTTGGGTGTTTGTGAAAATGTGAATAAAGGGTTTTCTACCTCAGTTTTGCAGTTTGCCCACTCAAAAGTGCTTATTGATGCTCCTAGCCTTATGCCCATTAATCAGAATCTTTGGGAGTAGGGTTTGCTATCTGAATTTGAATGAGGATGTCAGAAGTTTTGTGAATCACTAAATTGGGAAATGTCATGCAGATGTGGGCAAATTACTGAAACTCTCTTTGCCTTGGTGCCCTCACTATAATATAAAGGTGCTAACAATATCTGGTTCATAGACTAGTTTGGAGGATTAAATGATAAAATGCCTGCCAAGTACTTAACACATGATGCAGAACATATTAAACACCTGTAAATTGTTAGTTCTTATTCTTATTATAACCAACACTGCAGCATCTGAGGTGCAGGGACAATGAGAATTGAGTTTATGTTTCATGATGAGCAGAAGTGATTCAAAATCATGCTGAGGCTCTAGTCAGAAATCTGTCCACAGGGATGGTATTTTAACATTAGGAAATTGATGATGAAATCTTTAAAAAGCATCACATAAAAAGGAATACCTTGAATTTCTAGTTTTGGGCAAAATGGAATAGTCCCATTCTTCCAAGTCCACCCTCTTAGAACTAAAAACTTTGTATACAGGCAACAAAAAGTATAATAAAATTTTTCTCTCTTTTATTTTGAGGATATTTTTCTCTATTTTTTTATTTTGTTTTTTTTCTCTCTTCTTCAAATTGTTGTTCATGTGCAGTTGTCTCCATTTCTTCCCCACCATTCCCCCACAGCCCAGCATCTCCACCTCCCACACTTGATCCTACCCCACTTTGGCTTTGTTCATATGTCCTTTTTACATGTTCTGTGATGACACCTTTAGCCTCTGTCATCCCCTTCCTCCTCCCAACTAGTTACTATCAGCTTGCTCTTCATATCAATGTTTCTGGTTATATTTTGCTTGCTTGTTTGTTTTGTTGATTAGGATCCACTTATAGGTGAGATCATATGGTATATGTCTTTCATCATCTGGATAATTTCACTTAGATTGCTTCCAAAACTTGCCTATTGTAAATTGTACTGCTATGAACATTGGAGCACATAGGTTTTTCTGAATTGGTGTTTCAGGATTCTTAGGGTATAATCCCAGCAGTGGAATTAGGTTTCTTGTATATGGACTTTGTCATTTGCAGGTATGCTCCCTCTGCTCCCACTTTTCTGAGTGTTTTTATCATAAATGGGTGCTGTACTTTATCAAATGCTTTTCCACATCTATTGATACAATCATGCAATTTTTGTCTTTCTTTTTGCTTATGTACTGTATTATGTTTATCGATTTGTGAATATCATACCATCCTTGTGTCCCTGGGTTGAATCCCACTTGATCATGGTGTTTGATCTTTTTAATGTATTGCTGGATGAAGTTTGCTAATCTTTTGTTGAGGATCTCAGAGTCTATGTTCATCAGAAATATTGGCCTGTAGTTTTCTTTCTTTGTTGTGTCTTTATCTGGTTTTGGGATTAGGATGATTCTGGCTTTATAAAGAGTTTGGGAGTCTTCCCTCTTCTTGCATTTTTTAGAATAGTATCTGAGGATAGTCCATGAGGCTCTTCCTTAAATGGTATGTAAAATTCTCCCGTGAAATTGCCTGATCCAGGGCTTTTGTGTGCTAGGAGTTTTTTGATTACTGCTTCAATTTTGTCAGCTGCTATTGGTCTGTTCAGGTGTTCTGCTTCTTCTTCATTCAGTTTTGGAAGATTACATTTTTCTAGAAATTTGTCCATTTCATACAGGTTTTCAAATTTTCTTGGCATATAGTTTTTGGTGGTAGTTTCTTACAATCCTTTGTATTTCTGTGGTATCAGTTGTAATCTCTCCTTTTTTATTTCTGATTTTGTTTATTTTGGTCCTGTCTCTTTTTTTCTTAATGAGCCTGCTTAAAGGCTTGATGATTTTGTTTACCTTTTCAAAGAACAAACTCCTGTGTTTATTGATCCTTAAAATTGTTCTTTTAGTCTCTATGTAATTTAACTCTGCTCTGATCTTGGTTATGTCCTTCCTTCTACTTGCTCTGGTCTTTGTTTGTTGTTGTTCCTCCTGTTCTTGTAGATGTAGGGTTAGGTTGTCCATCTGATATATTTCTGTCTTTTTTAGGTAGGTCTGTATTACTATGAACTTCCCTCTCAGGACTGCCCTCACTGTGTCCCATAGGTTTTGGGTTGTTGTGAGTTCCTTTTCATTTGTTTCCAGAAACTTTCTGATTTCTTCCTTGATCTCATTCTTGACCCATCATTGTTTAATAGCATGCTATTCAATCTCCATGAGTTTGAGTTTTCTTTGAGATTGGTTTCTAGTAACATACAAGGGTGCCCTGATAAGGCTAGCAGCTGACTTCTCAATGGAAACACTACAATCCAGAAAGGAATGGCAATAAATATTGCAAGTAATGAAAAGCAATGCCCTGCAACCAAGACTACTCTATCCAGCATGGTTCTTACTTAAAATGGAAGGCAAAGTAAGGAGTTTCCAAGACAAATGAAGGATGAAAGAATACATCTCCACCAAACCAACATTGCAAGAAATGCTAAAGGGACTGCTTTAAGAAAAGGAGAAAATAGGGTGAGACAAAGAGGAACACAGGTAAATGTAAATGGATTAAATGCTACAATAGAAAGGCATAGATTTGCTGAATGGATAAGAAAATGTGACCCACACATATGCTGCCTACAACAGACCCACCTCAGAACAAAATACTTACATGGGCTCAAAGTGAAGAGTTGGAAAAAAATATTCCAAGCAAATGTGAAGGAAAAAAAAAAGCTGAGGTAGAAATACTTATATCAGACAAAATAGACTTCAAAACACAGGCCATGAAAAGAGACACAGAAGGACACTTCATAATACTCAAGGGAAGAATCCACTAATAAGACATAAACATTATAAACATATATGCACCCAACATAGGAGGACCAAAATATATAAGGAAAATCTTAGAGGACTTCAAGAAAGATATAGACAGCCACACACTTATACTAGGGGATTTTAACAGCCCACTGTCAACAATGGATGTATCTTCCAAACAAAATATCAACAAGGATATTGAGGCATTGAACAATGCCCTAGATCAAATGGACTAAACTGATATATATAGAACCTTTCATCCCAAAGAAGCAAAATGCACATTCTTTTGAAATGCACAAGGAATATTTTCAAATATAGACCACATGATAGGACACCAAACAAGCCTCAACAAATTCAAGAAAATTGAAATCATATCAAGCATAGAAAGATTTCTGAGAGGTGGAAACAAGAGGGTGACTGCCAAGAAATCTTGAGACTTGAGGAACAACACTGAGAAAAGTTTTCAGGGTATCCTTGTAATCTCCTATACATCTTGGACAGGGTACCACAGAAGTCTCCAACCCAACAGACAAAGACAAAATAAACACTAAAAAACACTTGTTCCTTCTAGTCAAAAACTAGAAAAAGGGTGGCCTAATGGAACCCTAGACATTTTTGTCAATATCTGCCATACTCTGGCAAACACCAATGGTGGAGACTCCTCTACCACCACTGCCTTACAGTTCCATGAAAAGAGACACAGAAGGACACTTCATAATACTCAAGGGAGCTTATCTTCTACCCCCAAATCCCCACCTCATTACCACAAAAGCAGGCAGGAGCACTCTGATTTCCCAGAACTGTGGGTTCAGCAGGACCAAGGGGTAGTAAATCTCGCATTCCCCACCCAATGGAGGGAATGGTATTCTAATTATGCTTCCAGGAGAGTGCCATAGAAATCCAGCAATGAAGTAAGAGTAAGGGAGCCAAAGGAAAACTAACCATACATGCCTACCTGGCCTTCATCCTACACCTCAACAGGATGATTGCCTGCTTAGGAAAAGGAAGATTGAATAGGATACAGAATCTCATAACATGATGTCAAAAATGTCCTGAATAGCCCTGGCTGGTGTAGCTCAGTGGATTGAGTGTGGGCCTGTGCATCAAAGGGTCACTGGTTCGATTCCAAGTCAGGGTACATGTGTGGGTTGTGTGACAGGTTCCCAGTAGGGGGTCATGAGAGGCAACCACACATTGATGTTTCATTCCCTCTCTTTCTCTTTCCTTTCCCCTTTCTCTAAAAATAAATTAATAAAATCTTTTAAAAATATTTTTTAAAATGTCCTGAATTTAATTAAAAGTTATTTAATTTAACAAAAAACAGGAAAATCACACAGATTAAATGATAGACATTTCATGTCATTCCAATCAACAAATGTCAAAGCCAAGGTAAATCAGATGTAGAATTATCTGACACAGATTATAAAAGAGACATCAAAAAATGATTCATAAGTAATCATAGATTCTCTAGAAATCAATAAAAAATATATAATATCAGCAAAAAATAAAAATATTATAAAGAAGCAAATAAAAATTGTAGATATCAAAGTATGATAACAAAAAAAAAACTTACTAATGTGCTCAAGAGCAGAATGGAAATGATAGAGAATAAAATCAAAACACTTGAGAAAAAATCAATAGAATTTGCCAATCTAACAAAAGAGAGTGAGAAGATTGAAATTTTTTTAAATGAAAAGACAATCAGGACAATAACAAAAGAGTTAACACTTCTATCATTGGAATCTCAGAAGAAAAAAGGGAAAGAGTTGGACTTTTTTAAAAAAAGTATTTGAATAAAATAATAAGGAAAAACTCCTCAAATTTGTGAAAGACATTAATGTACAGTTGTAAAAATTTGGACAAACTCCAAACTGAATAAACACATAGAAATCCATATCAAGTCATATCACAATTAAACTTCTGAATACAAAGACAAAAGAAAAATCATGAAAGTAGTCAGAGAAAGATGGCACTTTACTATATATATAAGGAGAAAACAATTCAAATTACAGGGGAGTTCTCATCAGAAATGATGGGAAAACAGAATATAGTACATTTTTAAATGACTAAAAGAAAAAGAAACTCAACTGTGAATTCTATTTCTGGCCAAAAATATCCTTCAGGAATTAAAATATATATATAAAGACATTTTCAGATGAAAGAAAACTAAAAGAGTGTTGATAACTAAAAGTTTGTTGATAGCAAACTTACACTTAAAAAATGGCTCAAGAGCCCTGGCCAGTGTGGTTCAGTTGGTTGGAGCATTGCCCATAAACGGAAAGGCTGCAGGTTCAATTCTTGGTCAGGGCACATGCCAAGGTTGCAGGTTCAGTCCCCTGTTGGGGTATGTTTGGGAGGCAACCTATTGATGTTCTCTCACATTAATGTTTGTCTATCTCCCTCCCTTTCTCTCTGGAATCAATGGATATATCCTCAGGTGATGATTTTAAAAAATGGCTAAAGAAAATTATTTAAACAGAAATAAAATGATAAAATAAGAAGACTTTGAGCTTCAGAAAGAAAAATATATCAGAATTGGTAAAAACAGAATTAAATATAATAGACTATCCTTCTTGTCATGAGTTTTAAAGTCATCTTTGATGATAGAAGCAAAAAGTATAATACCATCTAATATGATGCTCAATGTATGCAGAGGAAATATTTAGAACAATTGTATTCATTTTACATACATGAAACAGTAAAATGACTTAAATGGAGTAGTGGAAACAACAGGGCTCTATGTCTCAAAATGTCAATACCAGTTGACCATGATAAGTTACATATATATATATATATATATATATATATATATATATATAACATAATACCTAAAGCAAGCAAGAAAGAAGAGAAAGAAGGAAGGAAGGAAGGAGGGAAGGAAGGGAGGAAGGAAGAAAGAAAGAAAAGAAAACCTACATAAAAAGATACACTCATAAATAAATGAAAATAGAATTCTGAAAATGTTAAGTAACTCACAGGAAGCCAAAAAACAGGAAACAGAAAATAAATAAAACAAATAATAAAATAGCATTGTTAAACTGTAATATATCCCTATTTACTTAATTTTAAGTGATCTAAATGCACCAACTGAAAAGACAGAGATTGGAAGAAGAGACAAAAATGTGTTGACTATAAGAAACTCATTTCAAATTTAATGACAAAGATCTTGGGGAGCCTTGGATCTTTTGCTGTCCATCCCTGGGCCCACTGCTGGAGGAAACCAGACTTGGTGTACAGCTATGTCCCTCCCACATACACCCAGGCCCAGCAGAAACAGACAAACTGTAGACCAATTTCTAGTTCTAATAGGTAGTCCAGGGCCCATCACAGGCAGTACCTGACATCAACCAGCACTGGACATTTACCAAGTGCCTCAGAACCAACACATTCAGTGGTTCAGACTACATCAGAGCATGACCTAATTAGCTCCACAAGTGGCACACACAAAAGGAGGTTTCAGCAGACACTAAACCCTGTTGGGATGAATTAAGCTTTGTGAAGGCAGCCCCCACACAATACCTCATACATTGTGCTCATGATCAATTCTCATAGCCAGCCAAAGAGGTGCCACCACACATGTAAATACCAACAGCAATCAGAATTTAACTGCAAAAGAGGGCTTATATAACTCACACAAGGGACTTTCCTGGGGCATCTAGATCAGGCAATCAGGGAGATTGAGCCTCTGAGCTCTATAAGACACCTGCTACATAGGACCACCAAATCAAGACATACCAGATATGCCTTCTACACAGAAACAAATAAAGAAAGGAGACCAAAATGAGGAGACAAAGAAACATTTCTCAAATGAAAGAACAAGCGAAACTACCCCCCCCACCACCAAATAACAAAAAATTAAAGGCAAGCAATCTACCAGATACAAAGTTTAAAATAATGGTTATAAAGATGCTCAAGAAACTTAGTGAGAAGTTTAACAGCATGAAAAAGGAAATAGAAACAATGAAAAAGAACCAATCAAAAATGAATAATACAATATCTGAAATGAAAACAACACTAGAAAAAATATCAACATTAGGTTAGATGAAGAAATGGACTGAGTCATTAATTTGGAAGATAAGGTAACAGAAAAAACCCAATCAGAGCAGCAAAAAGAAAACAACAATTTTAAAAATTAGCATAGTTTACAGAACCTTCCAGACAACATAAAGTATAACAACATCCACACCATAGGGGCACCAGAAGGATAAGACAGAGAGTAAAGGATTAAGAATATATTTGGACAAATAACGACTAAAAACTTCTCTAACCTAGTGAAGAGCAATGACACACTAGTCTATGAAGTACAAATAGTCCCAACCCAAATGATCCCAAAGAAGATCACACCAAGACATATCATAATTAAATTGGAGAGAATATTAAAAGAAAAAAAGAAAGACATTTAGTAACCTACAAGGAAGCTACCATAAGACTACTAGCTGATTTATCAAGAGAAACATTTCAGGCCAGAAGGAGGTGGCATGAAATAGTCAAAGTGATGAAAAGCAAAGACCTACAACCAAGACTACCCATCACCTAAAACTGAAGGAGAAATAAAGAGCTTCCTAGATAAGGGAATGCTAGAGGAGTTCAATACCAACAAACCAGTATTAAAAGAAATGTTAAATGGTCTTCTTTAAGAAAAAATAAGCATAGTTATAAAGAGTAAAATTCAATAAGTAACATACCTATCAATATTCACTTAAAATGTAAATGGCTTAAATACTCCAATCAAAAGGCACAGGGGCCCTGGCCATATAGAGTATTGTCCAGACATGCCAAAGCCGTGAATTTGCTCTGCTGTCAGGGCGTATACAAAATATACAAAAATCAATCAATGAATGCAAAAATAAGTGGAAAAATAAATCTCTCCTTCTCCCTCTCTCCTCCCACTTCTCTTTCTCTCAAATCAATTTAAAAAATAAGATATCTGAATGAATAAGAAAACAAGACATTATATATATAATAGAGTCTCTCTCTCTCTCTCTCTCTATATATATATATATATATAGATATAGATATATATCTATATCTATATCTATATCTATATCTATATATATATATATATATAGAGAGAGAGAGAGAGAGAGTCTTCAAGGGACAATCTCAGAATGAAAGACAAACATAGACTAAAAGTTAAGGAATGGAAAATAAATTCATGCAAATGGAATGATTAAAAAAGCTGGGGTAGCAATACTTACATCAGGCAAAATAGATTTTCAAGCAAAGACTATAATAAGAGACCACAGAGACACTACATAACAACAAAGGGATTCTCTGCACACAAACAGGACCAGCAGAGAAAGCCACATGCTGTGGATCACTGATAGATTCAAATAGGTTGCCCATGGCCAGTCACAAGTAGTATCTGACAATGGCCTACAATGGAGTCTTGGCAGATCTACTTAATATATAGAAACAAATAAAAAGAAGAAATCAAAATGGGAAGACAAAGAAACAGACCCCAAGTGAAAGAACAAGAGAGTTCTCCAGAATAAGAGCTAAATGAAATGGTGGCAAGCACTCCATCAGATAAAGAGTTGAGAGTAATGATTATATGGATACTCAACAACATTTAAAAAAGACATAGATATAATGAAAAAGGACCAGTCAGAAATAAAGAATGCAATATCTGAAATAAATAATATACTAGAAGGAGTAAACAGTAGGTTAAATGAAGCAGAGGATCGAATCAATGATTTGGAAGACAAAGTAGAAAAAAGCACCAGGGCAGAGCAGCAAAATGAGAAAGGAATTTAAAAAATGAGGAGACCTTAGGAAACATTTTGGGTTTTTTTTTTTGTTTTTTTTTAATATATTTTATTGATTATGATATAATAGTTGTCCCATTCCCCCTTTATTCACCTCTGCCATGCACACCCTCCCACCCACATTCCCCCTCTTTAGTTCATGTCCATAGGTCATACATATAAGTTCTTTGACTTCTGCATTTCCTATACTATTTTTACATCCCACTGTCTATTTTCTACATACCATTTATGCTACTTATCCTCTGTACCTTTCCCCCCTCTCTCCCTGTCCCACTCACCCACTCACAACCCTCCATGTGATCTCAATTTCTGTGATTTTGTTCCTATTCTAGTTGTTTGCTTACTTTGTTTTTTGGTATTTTTTTAGGTTCAGTTGTTAATAGCTGTAAGTTTGTTGTCATTATACTGTTCATATTTTTGAACTTCTTTTTCTTTTTTTTAAATTTTTTATTGTTATTCAGTTACAGTTGTGTGCCTTTTCTCCCCATCCCTCCACCTCACCCTAGCCAAATCCCCCTCCCTCCCCCACCTCCAACTTCCCCCTTGATTTTGTCCATGTGTCCTTTATAGTAGTTGCTGTAACCCCCTGTCCTCACTGTCCCCTCCCCACTCCTCACTGTCCATTGTTAGATTGTTCTTAACTTCAATGTCTCTGGTCATATTTTGTTTCCTTTCTTTTTATTTTTTTTCTATTTATTATGTTCCAGTTAAAGGTGAGATCATACGGTATTTGTCCCTCACCACCTGGCTTATTTCACTTAGCATAATGCTCTCCAGTTCCATCCATGCTGTTGCAAAGGGTATGAGCTCCTTGTTTCTCTCTGCTGCATAGAATTCCATCGTGTAGATATACCATAGTTTTTGGATCCACTCATTTGCTGATGGGCACTTAGGTTGCTTCCAGTACTTGGCTATTGTAAATTGTGCTGCTATGAACATTGGGGTGCATATATTCTTTTCGATTGGTGTTTCAGGGTTCTTAGGGTATAATCCCAGCAGAAGAATTGCTGGGTCAAAGGGCAGTTCCATTTTTAGTTTTCTGAGGAAATTCCATACTGTTTTCCACAGTGGCCTCACCAGTCTGCATTCCCACCAACAGTGCACTAGGGTCCCCTTTTCTCCTCATCCTCTCCAACATTTGTTTGTGGATTTGCTTATGTTGGCCACTCTGACTGGTGTGAGATGGTACCTCATTGTGGTTTTAATTTGCATCTCTCTGATGGCTCGTGATGCTGAGCATCTTTTCATATGTCTCTGGGCCCTCTGTATGTCTTCCTTGGAGAAGTGTCTGTTCAAGTCCTTTGCCCATTTTGTAATTGGGTTGTTTGTCTTCCTGGAGTGGAGTCGTGGGAGGTCTTTATATATTTTGGAGATCAGGCCCTTGTTTGAGGTATCATTACCAAATATGTTTTCCCATACTGTTGGTTCTCTTTGTATTTTAGTGCTGTTTTCCTTAGCCATGCAGAAGCTTTTTATTTTGATGAGGTCCCATTTGATTATTCTTTCCTTTATGTCCCTTGCTTTAGGGGACATGTCTGTGAGGATGTTGCTGCGTGGAATGTCTGAGATTTTCCTGCCATTGTTTTCTTCTAGGGCTTTCATGGTATTACAACTTATATTTAAGGCTTTTATCCATCTTGAGTTCATTTTTGTGTATGGCATAAGTTGGTGATCAAGTTTCATTTTTTTGCACATAGCTGTCCATATCTCCCAACACCATTTGTTGAAGAGCCTTTTTTTGTGCCATATTATGCTCCTGCCTCCTTTGTCAAATATTAATTGACCGTAAAGGCTTGAGTTTATTTCTGGGCTCTCTGTTCTGTTCCATTGGTCTATGTGCCTGTTTTTATGCCAGTACCAGGCTTTTTTGATTACAGTGGCCTTGTAATACACTTGGATATCAGGTATTGTGATCCCTCCTGCTTTGTTCTTCTTTCTCAAAATTGCTGCAGCTATTCGGGGTCATTTATGGTTCCTTATAAATTTCTGAAATGTTTGTTCTATATCTGTGAAATATGTCATGGGTACTTTAATAGGGATTGCACTGAATCTATAAATCACTTTGGGTAGTATGGCCATTTTGATGATGTTAATTCTTCCAATAAATTAGCATGGTACATGCTTCCATTTATTTCTGTCTTCCTTAATTTCTTTCTTCAGTATTGTGTAGTTTTCTGAGTACAGCTCTTGTACCTCCTTGGTTAGGTTTATTCCTAGGTACTTCATTTTTCTTGTTGCTATATCAAATGGGATTTTTTTCCTGATTTCTGTTTCTGCTGTTTCGTTGTCAGTATACAGGAATGCCTTTGATTTCTGAGTATTGACTTTGTATCCAGCTGTTTTGCCAAATTCATTTATTAGGTCGAGTAGTTTTTTGGTGGAGTCTATAGGATTTTCCATGTACACTATCATGTCATGTGCAAACAGTGACAGTTTCATTTCCTCCTTTCCAATTTGGATGCCTTTTATTGATTTTTCTTGTCTGATTGCTGTGGCTCGGACTTCCAATACTATGTTGAATAGGAGTGGTGAGAGAGGGCATCCTTGTCTTGTTCCTGATCTTAGTGGGAAAGCTCTAAGTTTTTGTCCATTGAGTGTGATGTTGGCTGTAGGTCTCTCATATATGTCCTTTATTATGTTGATGAATGCTCCCTCTATTCCCACTTTGCTGAGTGTTTTTATCAGAAATGGGTGCTGTATCTTATCAAATGCTTTTTCCGCATCTATTGATATGATCATGTGATTTTTGTCTTTGCAGTTATTGATGTGATGTATTATGTTTATTGATTTGCGAATATTGATCTTCCTTTTCTTAGGTAAGTCCTTTAATATTTCTTATAATAAGGACTTGGTGATGATGAATTCCTTTAACTTGACCTTACCTGGGAAGCACTTTATCTACCCTTTTATTATAAGTGATAGCTTCGCTGTATAGAGTAATCTTGGATGTAGGTCCTTGCCTTTCATGACTTTGATTACTTCTTTCCAGCTCCTTCTTGCCTGCAAGGTTTCTTTTTAGCAATCAGCTGAGAGTCTTATGGGAACTCCTTTGTAGGTAACTCTCTCCTTTTCTCTTGCTGCTTTTAAGATTCTCTCTTTATCTTTAATCTTGGCTAATGTAATTATGATGTGCCTTGGTGTGTTCCTCCATTGGTCCAACTTCTTTTGGGCTCTCTCAACTTCCTGGACTTCCTGCAAGTTTATTTCCTTTGCCAGATTGGGGAAGTTTTCCTTTGGTATGTATTCAAATAAGTTTTTGATTTCTTGGTCTTTCTGTTCTCTTTCTGGCACCCCTCTGTTCAGATGTTGGAACGTTTAGAGATGTCCTGGAGGTTCCTAAGCCTCTCCTCATTTTTTTGAATTCTTGTTTCTTCATTCTGTTCTGGTTGAATGTTTCTTTCTTCCTTCTGCTCCAAACCCTTGATTTGAGTCCTGGTTTCCTTCCCATCACTGTTGGCTCCCTGTAGATTTGTCTTTATTTCACATAGTGCAACCTTCATTGCTTCCTGGGTCTATTTTATGCTGTTGACGTACTCAGTTAGTTCCTGGAGCATCCTGATAACCAGTGTTTTTAACTGTGCACCTGATAGGTTGGCTATCTCTTCGTTGTTTAGTTGTATTCTTTTCTGGATCTTTGATCTTTTCTTTCATTTCGGCCATCTTTTTTTTTTTTTTTTTTTTTCTCTGCAGTCTGTTATGTAGTAAGGGGTGGAGCCTAAGGTGTTCACCAGGGTAGGACAACCCACGTTGCTGCGCTGTGATGCTGTATGTGGGGGAGTGGTCCCAGAGGGAACAGTGCTGCTTACTCTGCTCTCTGCCAGTTTTCAGTCACTTCCCTGATACCCACAGTCAAATTGGGCCTTTCTGGTGCTGATTCCCAGGTGGGTGGGTTTGTGTACATTCTAGGACCCTGTGGATCTCTCCAATGAACTTTTCTGTGAGGCTAGGAGTTAATCCCACTGTTGCCTCAACCCCCACAGGTGTTTTCAGTCAGAAGCTTTGAAGCTTTATTTCCCTGCACTGGAACCCTGGGTAGTGCAGTCTGTCTCACTCTCCAGTTGTTCCTCCTGGTTTATCTGCATTCAAATGTGGGACTGCCCAGTCCTCAAGCCACCGCTTTGCCCAGTCCACCAGCTGCTGCCTTGACAGCCCCAGTCCTCCAGCTGCTGCCTTTCCGTGAGTCCTCTCCACTTGGCTGCCCATCTCCTACCAGTCTGGATGAATGTTGTTCTTGGCTAGAAGTCTTAAGAAACATTTTGGACAACATGAAGCATAACAACGTCCATATCATGGGAATACCAGAAGGAGATGGGAGCAAGCACGGGATAGAGAACCTGGGCTTGATCAAGAATTGGGGTTGAAAAAGTTATTTTCCTGGACCAGAGAGCCTAATAATAAGTTAATGAAGATTTACTTTGAACTAAGAATAAATTTTTCTGTGAATTCAAAAAGTTATTTATCATTTAAAAATTTTTGAAACCAAAGGAGAATGTAAATACAACTGTGAAATATGTTATTTTGCCAAGTTGTTGGCAAACCTTGGGGGATAAGCTACCATGTCATATTTATAATGGGTTGAGGTTAGCAAATGCAGATCTTTTATAGAAAACACTATTTCTGGAGGTCTGACAATAGAATGTGGGTGCTGTCAGAAGGAAAGCACTAATAGAGCTTAATTTCTGCCATCAATATTTCAACATGCAAGAAATGAGGAAAGATGCTGTAAAGCATATTGTCATTTAATAAGAAGATTTGAAGAACTTGGATATGGGACTCAGGAAATATCTAGAAGGAATCCAAAAAATAACAGTCCACATTTAGTAATTTGGAAATTAGATTTTAATTCTGTTACACATTTGTTTTTAAGCTTTTAGGTGAACTTGGAGGAGACAAAAGACCAAATTCTTAAAGTGTTAGCTAACTGAAATGGAGCAGAAAGACACTATATTGACCTTACTGCCTAGTATCGTAACTACCAGCCCCATGTGGGCATCTTAATTAAAATTAAAATTAAATTAAATGAAAATCCAGTTCCTCAATTTAATTAGCAAATATGTAGTGTTCAATAGCCAGATGTGGCTAATGGCTATCATATTAGACAGTACAGAAAATATTTTCATCATCTCAATAAAATATTGGGAAGCTATAATCTAGATCAGTAAGGAAAATATTATAAAGCTCTAAAATACTTTTTAAAAGGACACCATTTCACAAAATGGCACTTACACAGGAGTATGTCCATGGCCTTAGAAGAGCAGAGTTGAAAAGGACCTTAATATCATCACGTCAAAACACCTGTCATATCCCTAACAAGGTGGCTCAGTTGGTAGGAGTGTCATATACCAAAATGAAAGTTGTGGGTTTGATCCCTAGTTAGGCTCTGTACAGGAGGCAACAGAGCAATGTTTCTCTTACATCTGTCTCTCTCTCTCTCTCTCTCCCCCCACTCCTTCTTCTCCCTGTAAGATCAATAAACATATCTTTTGGCGAGGATTAAAAAAAACATGTCATATGCTTAAATCTTTGTGGTTGCCCAGTCTATGTTTAAACATTTGTTCTATAGCAAAAAAAAAATTATCATTTCCCTTATTCTTTTCAAGTTAAAAGGAACATTTCTGTATTTTGAAAGTATTTTATGGCTGAAAATCTTTCATCATTCTGGCTGTTCACTGTTGGATTTTAATCTGGATTCCAATTTATTTATATCTCTAATCAAATAACTATGTGCCAAAATTAAATGCATGCTTCAAGTGCTCAGAGTATAAAAGATTTTTCTTTTCCTTTATTTTAGATATTATACCTCTATTTTTACAAACTAAAAACACAGGGTGTTTTTAACTAACCCTAGCAATTAGTTTGTATACAATGATCTTTCAGTCAAATAAAACCCTGCAATCTATTTAATGTGGCCATTGCTCCAGCTATTTGAAATGTTGTGTATCTTGATTCTAATAACGTCTCCATAAGGTGAACCATCAGTAAACTTTGGGTACTTCAGGTGGCAAGATCATTAATGGCGTTGGTTTTATCTCAGATGCAAATGTATGGCCTCCTACATCTTTTCATATTAAGTTAACATCTTTTCTTATGTAAGTCACATAAATGTTGGCCACAGGGATCAAGGATGTGTCCTTAGAAAACTCTCACCAACATCCAACCCCATCCTAAAAATCATCACAATTTGAATCAAATCATTCTCATATCAGTTGGATTGTACTAGTATCTAGTCCCCACTTCTCTGTTTTACCCAGAAAGGCATACCTGAATCTAGATTATATGTAATTTCCTACAATATACTTCACCTTTTCCTAGAAAGCTAAAAGCAGATGCTAATAATTTTTTAGTTTAAAATGACTAGAAAGGCTTTTACAGCACAAGAGATAACTCAACAACTCTACAATAGGAGGATGCACCTATAATCCCAGCACCCCACAGTGGGCAAATGTGGCATTTTATAGTAACACAATGCTGAAAAAAAGTTTACTGATATTACTGATTTTCAAACAATAATAAAGGTGAGATCCTGTTTAACTGAATTCTAATGAAGTTGGTATTTGTCATAGTCCTCCAATAAATGCTCCTCTTGTACAACTATCAAACTGATTGTGGAACTTAGCATTATTTATGCTGCCTTAACCACTGCCCAGTGAGGATGTTTTAGAACCAAATATCTTCATGACTCATTCACTCTAGAGATAATAGAGAAACATTTACAGTGTCTGATCTCAAAGCAGGTATTTATACCATAATGAACATACCGTATGTGCCAAGATCCTGAAAGGCAAAGTTATAGAGAAACATTTCAGGGCATCATTCTTTTAAATATCTCTCTAAGTTCAAAATGGTTTGAGCCCATGACTTCAGTTTTCAAAAGACACATGCAATTCGGCAATTAAAACAGAGAATGTGAAAAATTGATACATTTATGAACACATGTTGAAATGGTAAATCACTAAATAGGTGGACTTCTAAAAAATAGTCATTTAAAAAGAGTCAGTCAGGAACTTTATGTCACAAAGTAGGAAGAAAAATTCAGCAGAGTAGGGATAGCTTTCCAAATAAGCACCCTCCTTGAGTTGTTAATTTTTCTTGTTATATGCAGGGCCTTAAAATAGGCCTTAGAATAGGAACCATCTCAGCTCAACATTCCTACATTTGGAGTTTGGATAAAGATTAGTTTTCCCTCAGGAATCTGCAAGTACAATGTGATCTATTTGATTATTATTAGGAGGTTTAAATTATTTGTTAGATTCTTATCCATCAAGACAACAACAACAAAAAAATGGGCTGCTGGCAAGGTAGATCCTTATTCTGCTAAAGGGAGAACATGCAGCCAAGCAAAGCACTGGTTCAAGGACTGGCAGTGGTTGTAAGCAGACATGGAGGACCAAAGGGGATGACTGGGCTTCCTCTTCAGATAATTGCTAGGAGTGCTAAAAAAGGAAAAAAAAAACCATAGTGGATGGATAAAAGTTGATGTGTGTCCCTCTCTTAGTTGTTTTGTGTCAGGACACCAAAGAATATTAACCTTGGGAGAACATGTGGCCTATTGTGTAGAGTGTAACACTAATAAAGCATTGCATGGGGTAGAAAGTGTTTTTACAATTATATCACAATAGACATTCACAACTACCTTGTGCAGTGGAAGGTTATTAAATTTTTCCCACTTAACATGAAAGGGAAATAAGGCTCTGAGAGAATACATGTTGCCTACAGTCCCCAGTTAAAAAAGCAAAGAAAGGACTAGACCTTTCTGATTTCTATTCTGGGTACGTTTCACAGCTCTGCACTGCTACCTATTTCATAAATACTTTCCAAAGATGTGAGGATATGCACAGAGAACAGCCATACATATGTACATATTGCCCTGCTGACTGGTGACTGCCTCCTTAATGCTCATATTCTGTCATTACCGTGTCTGCTCAGGTTACTTACCACATCACAGAAGACCTCCCCATAATATGTGCAGGGTCCTAAAACCGGATTCACTACTCTATACAGGCTCTAAGCACAGGCTATTGCCCTTTCAGAGGACCCCTATTCAGAGAGCTGTATTTTGTTCTCACAGCCCTGTACCCCTCCCTCTTTCAAAGGCCCAGTACCTCTCACTACCCAAGGCTGACAACTAGCCCTGCTGAGTTCCAGCTGGAGTAGGGAGAGTGGTAAGGAGAACCTCACACAGAGATAGGGGCACCAGGTAAATAATGTGAACATAGTGCCCTTAATGTCCCCAACTGAAACTCAAAATCTTATTTCCCACAGAATTCATGTGACTGATGCTGACTTGCCAGTGAGGTTTAAAAACTCTAGGAGTATCTAGTAGCATTTTGGTTTGACATTTACATTATACAGGGCTTCATGAATGATCCCAAGGCCCCATTCATCATTGATAATATTGTTTTTATGGGGAAATGTATTTCAAGTTTCATAAAACAGCCCTCCAACAATTGTAACAAACAAACCCATTTGCAAGTCGGGCACTGTCTGTCTTCCAGAACTGGCTGTTCTCCTACTTGTTCTCTTCGACATAACCTGTTTTCTCATGTCCAGCTTCTGGGTGGCCCATGAAAGCTATTGCTCCTCTGAGACTATAGCAGGCATGAGCAATGATTTGAAGGTGAAAGTTCTAGGGAAAGGTCCCTGCAGCAGAGGGAGGGAGTGAGTGAGAAGAGGGAAGAAGACCGAGTTGGAATCATTCACAAAACAGCAAGAATTGCTAAGCCTATGCTATTAACAAGCTACAGGGAAGAAGGTCTTTTACGGGAATTAAAATAGAATTTTTAGGCAACCAGGATGGATGGCATTAATAAAGCACAATCTGTGGATGAGAAAGGCCTGTGGTACATTCTGTCACTGAATAGAAATACTGATGTTAAGCTAAATATTTAACCTCTCAGAAGGTTCAGTTTTCTCATCTTTAAAGTGAAAACAATATTTACTTGTCGGGATATTTGTGAAAATCCAAATAATTTTGTGAAAGTGAACAGCACAGTCCCTAGCAGCATACAGCAGACAGTTGATTTTTTTTTTTTTGCTTTCCCTTTGAAAGATGCAGTGTGATATGAAGAAAGATTGGAGTAAAAAGGAACAAGTTCAAATTTCAATCTCAGAATCGGCAATAGTGAGAACCTGGGCACACTCTCTGAGTTTCAGTCAAGTGTGCTGTTTGGAAATGACATAATAATGTATGTTAATGCCTGCAACCACCTTGTGCATGAGAAGTTTTATTAATTCAATATTTCGACAAATGTGTGTTGTATGGTTAAGATGGGCCAGACATGGTTCTAAAAGAAATAAATTCAGCCAACTAGAAAGAAAGAGATAGGGCTGTTCTACTGAGTGGGATGGTCAGGGAAATTTCTCTGAATAAATGAGATTTCAGCAGAGACTTGAATGAAAAGAGGAAGAAAAAGAACCATAAAAATATCTAGGTAAAGAAGTGTCCAGGTTGAGGGAAGGGCAAGGCTAAAGGCCAGGCATTTGTGGGCCTGACCGACAAACAGTGAGATCTCAGAAGGCTGTAATGACTGTAGTGGAGGGAACAAGGAAAGGGTGGGCATTGATGGGGACTGGTGGTCTATTAATGTGTATACTGCAGGCAATCAAAAGGACTTCTACTTAGTTTTGAGCACAATCGAGCACTGGGGAGGTTTTAAAAGCCATATGAAGAGATTATAGTGGTGCATGGGTGGAAGCCAGAAGGCACTAGGAGGCTACTGCAGTCAGTGGTGCAGACCAAAGGCAATGGTACTGGGCCCAGGCTGAAAGCAGTGGCAGGCCAAGATTTGTTCTGATTCCAGGTATATTTTGAAATTAGAACCAATAAGATTTGCTGATGGGTCAGTTGTGGAAAATGAGAATAAGAAAGTGGGTGAGAAAAAATCAAATTGTGTTTTCACTCTAAAGGTAATGCTACTTACTGTAATGGAGAATTCAGTGTAGCAGAAATCATTTGGGGTAATCAGTGTTCTTTTTACAGCAGGTTAAGTTTGATATACCCATTGGATATCTGTGGGGAGATGGAAGGTGGGCCCTGGAGTGTGGGAAAAAGCACAGGCCTGAAACAGATACTGTGGAACCCTCAGCAGCATGGCAGTCTGAAAGGCAGGAGACTACATGCAGTCAGTTGTCTGGAAAGTAGGACTAGAGAAAAGGGAAAAGTTCTAAAGCACTGTAGGCAAAGCATTTAAAGTTCTAGGGGGGACCCACTCCATCAGAGGAAATTGAGAAGGCAGGTCACTTGACAGAGGAGCCCTCCACAACTAAAAGTATTCATGTTTCTTTTGGTTATTGCCATTGTTTTCTTCTTTTAATTAAATAACTATGAAATATTTCAAACATACTTAACACCAGAAATAAAGTAACTGACACCCGGCCAAAATCTGAAATTCATGAACATTTGGGTACTTTGCTATATTTATTTCAAATACACCCCAACCTCTTCTTTACTTTCCAGAGACTTTAGTGAGCTAATTTCAAGAATAGTGCCTGGCAATTTACAATAGCCAAGTACTGGAAGCAACCTAAGTGCCCATCAGCAAATGAGTGGATCAAAAAATTATGGTACATTTATACAATGGAATTCTACACAGCAAAGAGAAAGAAGGAGCTTATACCCTTTGCAACATCATGGATGGAACTGGAGAGCATTATGCTAAGTGAAATAAGCCAGGTGGTGAGGGACAAATACCATATGATCTCACCTTTAAATGGAACATAATCAACAAAAGAAAAAAGCAAACAACATATAACCAGAGACATTGAAATTAAGAAAATTGTAACAATAGCCAGAGGGGAGTTGGGAGGGTATAGTGGGGAGAGGGGTCTATAGGAGCTACTATAAAGGACACAAGGACAAAATCAAGGGGGAGGTTAGAGGTGGGGGAGAGAGGTGGGACTGGCTGGGCTGGAGTGGAGGGAAGGGGAGAAAATGCAGACAATTGTAACTGAATAAAAATAAATTAATTAATTAAAAAAAAAAGAAAACTGCCTGGCATGTGGAAAGTTCTCTATAATCATCAGGTACCATAGTGCTGGTGAAGGTGAACATGATAGTTATTGTTTTGCTAATGTATATCCTTCTTATGTACTATAGCTTTTCTTACATAAATATATAACTGTATAGTAAAATTTTCTATAGTTTTCTAATTAATAAAAGTGGTTAATTTTTGTACTATATTCCTTCTGGATTTTTTCACTTAACACTGTGTTCTTGAGATGTTTTTTCTCTGAGTCAGATAAATTTTAGAAAATAAGACTAATAGGAGGAGGAAAGAAAGTTTCTGCAAAGAGGGTAAGTGAAGGAACTTTGGAAGTGCTAACATACATACCAGCTCACTTTCTGGCACCCTTTCTCCATTCATTCATCCTTTTCATTCCTCCTTAATCTTCAGCTATTACAAAGGTAGGGAAAGCTAGCTCAATGTTATAGAAATATGAAATTCTAGCTTCTTGGACATCAGACCAAGAAGTGAGCCTAAAGACCTCTGGTCCTATAGCCTCCAAATTTTTCCACTGCTTGATCCTTAACAAGGAGCCATAAAGTGGGTGAAAGTCCTTATCCCAAGTTTCTATCCCTGGGGCAGCCTCATTTTATTCAAGAAATGACAAACACTTCTACAAGCAGAGTAAAACTGAACATAGAAGCTATACTTGCTAGTTCTTGTCATTTTTCTGCTCCCTCATATTCCAATTATCTGTTTTATTTTTATTTCAGAGGCCTAACAAAACAGGCAATGTTGGGATTTAAGCTCCAAAGGGATGCAAGTAGACAGACAGTACATTCCACATAAGGATCCAGGCATGAAGTTTGAATTGGCAATTTGACCAATGACATTGTGGAGTTGCCACTGGAAGACAGAAATGATTTTCAAGACCCTGGTGTCAGCATGTGACAGAATGGCAACCTCTGTGCTGGTGGCATCAAAGCAACACCACCAAGAGGCACGCTGGCCTCTTTGTGGCTGGATAGTTTCTGTGTAGTGAAGTTTTGTTGCTGTTGCTCTTGTGAAGTTTAAGTTCTTGGGGCTTTCCCTCTTTTGCTAACTTTGCTTAGAACTGAAGGACAGCTAGATGGTAAAGACAATCCTAAGTGTGGCCACAGCAAGGAGGGAAGAATCAGGCCAAAGCTTCAGGACCAGACAAACCCTAGAGAAGAAATGAGTCTCAGAGTTCGCACCAGATCCAAGCTACCTCTGCCTAACCTTTCACTAGAATTAAGAGCTCTTCCCATTTTAGTTGACTATAGAACAGCCCAGGGCCCCAAATCAGAATCAGCTTGAAAATGGTGAGCAAAAAAACAGTGGCCTCTAAATGTGGGCAGCTTAATGTGTCCTGTTCATTAGTGAACGCATAGGAGCCTCTCCATTCTCTCTCCTCCCTGCACCACTTAAGGCTTCTCTCCCCTTTCTGAGGCTCTTATCTTAAAGCAGGGGGTGCCTGAGTCCAGTGGAATTTCCCCACTGCAGGATGTCTCAGAGCAGGCAGCACCTTCCACCCACACACTATCACCTTTGATTCTTGGTCATTTGCAGTTGGAGTTTTCACTTGGTCTTGTGCTCTGAGTTTGCTCCAGAATCTGTGTTTTTGTGTTTTTTCCCCTATGCTTCCCTTTCCCTTTTTCCTGTGGCCCAAGTTCACTGAAAATCTTCCTTTGTATGTCGGGGACTCCTTTTAGTTCATCTTTTCTGAAAGTATACCTTCCACAAAGATCTGAAGTAAGAAGTGCCAAAAGAAAAAAGACATAGGAAAATGGCGATTTGGGGTGAACAAAAACAAACTTGCTTCCCCCTTTCCCAAACCTCAAACATGTTTCTTTCTTGGTGAAGTTCTGAGTTATAACCAGAGTTATAACCACAGTGCTCTTATTTTATGTGTTAAGGGGTAGGCAAAGGCTCTTTCCTGCTCAGTATATACTTAATACACAACCTAAAAGAAACACCCCTTTTTCTCTAGTGATGCACTTTTTGCTAGCAGTAGAAAGGCTGGGCATTCAAGAGGCCACAGTCTCTAGAATTCCAAGGTCATTTCTTCTGAAGACTTGTGGATGACTCAAAAACAGTTCAAGTCAAAATCAACAACCTTCCTCACACATTGTTTAAATGGAAATTATTTGTCTTGAGCTGCATACTTTGTGAAAACAATATCTCTATGCTGCAGCAAGCCCAGTCTTTGGTTATGAGGCCCAGAGGTCTAGTTTCTTCACCCAAAGCTTGCACAATGTTTATGGTGAACTAAAATCCCTTCTACAGATCACTCTGATCCCCCATCTGATTTCTGCACCAGCTGCTCAATGCCTGATTCATTGTGCAGATTTCTTACTGCTGAAGTGGATATTCCCTAGTTACCTACCATAATACTAAGACTTACAGGTGTATAGCATATTTGTAATGCTTTTTCATATACTTCTAGGGAAAAATTCATAAAACATAATCTTATGTGTAATTATCTTGAATGCTAAATACTTTGCCCTGAACTTTAACATAGTGTATCAATGCCAGGAAAGACGCCAGGAATTACTTCACCTCATGGATATGTACCTATTATAGATTATGTCCATTTTTAAATTAATTTCAAAGCCAGTTGTTACTTTTTATAAAAGTAATCCTTGATGGTATACGTTAGCAACTACCACTTAAAACTTAAAGAGACAACTAGCTGCGCAGTATATTTAAAAAAGACAATGTTTGTATTACTGTCATATTTGTGCTTAAGTATTTTTAACTATATTGTCTTCAGCACTTAATAAAAATAAGTTTTAAGGAAAAAACATACATATATATAATGTTGGGGTTTTTAGTAATTTATTCTTTTATTTCTGCTACTACAGTAATTTAATTAACTTTACAGCAATGGTAAAATTGAAAAGCGAGTTCTTATCCTTACAGGATCTAGTTGGATGTTCTTGCTGGGAATGCAAATACGTATGTAATCTTTTTAAAAATTTTTATTTATTGATGAGATTGAGAGAGAAAGAGAGCAAGAGAGATTTGTTGTTCCACTTATTAAGGCATTTATTGGTTGATTCTTGTATGTGCCATGATAGGGGAATGAAACCCCAACCTTGGTATATACAGATGACACTCTAACCGAGCTACCCAGCCAAGGCTCAAGGGCTCTGTAATCTTAATGCAAGAAGACAGCTCCTGTACCTGTGAAGGTTGTCTGATTTGACCATCAGACAGCTGGGCAAGATGGGATACCTGCCTAGCCTACTTAATGACCTGAGTCAACTGGGACAGTCAGAGCTGGAAGGAAGTATCTTTTTCAAAGTGAACATATATCTGATTCCATTACCTATTTTTGCTTACTCAAGTGGAATTTTAGTACTTTTAAAAAGTCAGGTTTTTATTTTTCTCTTTCTATTTCTGAATGGAATTGACAGAGTGATTATATGTAGTATGAAATAAAGGAAAGAAAGAGACAGAGACAGAGACAGAGAGAGAGAGAATGAACGAGGGAGGGTGACTTAGCCTACACCATGCACTTCTAATTAAGTTACCTCAGAAAATTTGAAACCTTGGAAATTTTCCTCATTCAAATCATACAGAGATATAAATAATAAGTTTATAGATTCAAACTCTTCTAAGTTATGCTGAAAATAAGGCAGCCAGTGTTCCCATAAGGGCAAGATCTTACTTGCATGCTTTTTAGGACTCTTATCATTGTCAATTTTAGCTTGATGGAAGTCCTACTACATATTAGAGACAGTGCCACAATGTCATATGTTCACCAAAATCAATTTATTTTCCTTCTGGATATACAGGAAGACTACATTTCCCAGTTTCTTTTACAGTGAGTTTTGGGTCATGAGTCTGAATTCTAACCAGTAGAATGCAAGTGAGAATTTTGTATGGCACTTCCAGTCCTGGCCACAACCCTTCCTTCTCTTGAACAATCTTTAACATCTCTGTCCCTATTACAGAAACCTCAGGGCCACATATTGAAAACAGTGTCATTACAAGATAGAAAGAGCCTGGATTCCTGAAAGAATGCATGAGATGATGTCCTCTCCCCCTCCCCAGGACCATATTGGATTGTGACAGAGGTGAACATGAAATAAGTAAGATTTAGGAGCTGCTTGTTATGGCAGCTAGCATTACTAACCCCAACATACCATATTCTATCAGAGATGTTTTCTGTGTTGCTTAATTTCTGCCTCACCCATAGCCATAATTTTAAGATAAAAATTGGGAAAATGACTTCATCTGCCTAAGTATTTCTTCCATTTTCCTAACTGATGTTTCTCCCCTGGCCCCTTCCTTTGTCCCTCCCTCCCCAACACACACTTACATACACACACACATCCCTTTATCTTTACACACCCTTTTCCAGTTTTGAAATAGCAAGCAGGCCTGACACTCCTTGGGCTTTAAAGCACATCAATCAACTTCATAGATATAGCAAAGTCCTTTCCTTTGAGAACATTTTTTCAAGCAAGAAATGTATTTGCTCTCTCTAATCAAAGAGTGAAGTTAACAGTATAGCTAGCTACTTGTGACAAGGCTGAATAAGAGGAAGAAATTTTCTATCCCTGTTCACTGTCATTTTCTCCCTTTCTAACTTCCACTTCTAAATTATTCCATTAATGTAGCAACTACCCACTGATCACTACTGTAGTGTAAGCATTCAAGAAAGGGACCCCAATGCTTATTCCCTTTTATCCTCAATATTTGGAAGCTACTACGTGTTCAGTATATTGGCTATTTTAGTAATAAGATTATAAACCAGGAAGCTAATCAGCTTTGACTCTGTCAAGAGGAATTAGGAAAATTTCATGGTACTAGAAACAATGCTTGGCCCATCTTATCTGAATCCCAGATCTGACACTTAAAGGAAATGAAAATTTTAATATAAATGCCATCTTTTAATTCATCTGGAAATGAGTTCTCTTTCTTTTTCCCTTCTCTCAATAGGAAAAGGAGAAAAGGAGGAGAAGGAGGAAGAAAAAGAAAAAGAAAACATGGAAAAGGCCCATTTTCTTCTCAAAATAGAAAATAAGGGTATCGAATGCTTACAAAATGTGCCCCTTAAAACTCATATTTATAATAAGCAGGATAGTAAAGTCAGGTAATGGAAGTAAAGAGGTAATGGAAAACTATGGAGGTAAAAATTGTGTTTGCTGAGGATAAATGTAAAACTACAGTTTCCACCTTCATTCTTCAGTGTTAGTTTTGGAAATCCTCATGATAGGAAATCCACTTGAAATATGTTTTCCTTTGGATATATTTTTAAGTGAAAAAAATTCTTACTGTTTCTGGTATATGTATGCATATGAGATGGTGTTAACCTAAGTTGAGTGAGGAGACTGAAGGCAATTTATCAATGACAGAGCTCAACACCATAAGAAGAATTGTAATTTTTTTAAACAAAAGTTCTATTTTTAAGACCTAATTGGTTAATCCACTGGGACTATTTCTAGTATTAATTTTTTTAAAAAGAATTGTTCCAAGAAACTCAGACATATGTATGGAAAAATCATCATTTATTGATACAAATAAGCAGCTCTAGAATATCTGGGGACTTGCCTGCTATGGCATTGAGTTATAAGAGAGGGGATTACAGGAACTACTATGAAGGACACACGGACAAAATCAAGAGGGAGGGTGGAGGTGGGGGAGGGAGGGGGGTTCGGCTGGGGTGGGGTGGAGGAATGGGGAGAAAAGGCATACAGCTGTAATTGAATAACAATAAAAATTAAAATAATAATAATAATAAAAAGAGACATCACAACCAAGTCCCACTTTTGTGTTTCTTTGTTTCCAGAGAAATACACACAATCCTTTGAGTCATCAGAATATCCAAGAAGACCCATAACCTGTCCTTTGGGAATATTTGCTGGAACTCCTGCCTACTGATTTTTCACTTTCTTTGACCTTCCCACTCTTCTTTCCCCACCTCCTGTTTCCATTGATCTCTCTAGCTGCCCATTCACATGGTATTTCTCCATTTCTCTAATACTCTCACTTTCATTTTAGTTCTTTATATTTCTCTCAGAATTTTCCACACCAAAAATATCATCAGGCTACCCCAGATAGGGGAATCCACTGACAAGTGTAAAAATTGACAAAGTGAATGATGGTTCTCTACAAGGATCCCTTTCAGTTCTTTAGGGACACCAGTCTATGGATCATCTTCTGCCCTGTATATGCACCCTCTGTTTCTCTTAATTATATCTTTCCTACTACTATATAAATAAGTGGAAACAATTTCTATCTTGTCTTGAAAACATATGTTCTACTAGTTCTGGTACTGTACTTCCTACCTTCCTTTCCACAAAGACTTATCTATATTCCCCATTCTCTAGTGGCTCACTTCCCATTTACCCCTTGGTCTGCTAAAATTCAAACTCTGGCTTCTTTCTCCAATGTTAAAACGACTCTGTCAGTATGCCAATACTTTCACATTACCGATATCCATGGTACTAAAGAAAAGGCTTTAAAACAGTATGAGTCTTCCAAGAACACTGTCCCTTGTTGAGCAAAACATTTCTTGGTGGTTCTTTTTTATTATTATTGTTATTCAATTACAGTTGTCTGCATTTTCTCCCCATTCTTCCACCCCACTCCAGCCAAACCCCCCTCCCTCCCCCACCTCCACCCTCCCCCTAGATTTTGTCCATGTGTCCTTTATAGTAGTTCCTGGAAACCCCTCTCCCCACTATCCCCTCCCCACTCTCCTCTGGCTGTTGTTAGATTGGTCTTAACTTCAATGTCTCTGGTTATATTTTGTTTGCTTTGGCTCTACTGCCATATTACCATCTCTAACCAGCCTTTCAAGGACAGAATTCCCAGTTTCTAAGTAAAGAAGGACCTTATAGTTCATAGATTGGTAGTCCTTGGGTCACTTGTATACCCTCACACCCTGGAGTCTAGGTAGCTGTGGCCAGAGAAGCAAGGTAACATATTACCTAGGACTTGACTACCTCTTCATAAAGAACCACCAAGACTATGTTCCAGTTAAAACCACCAAGATTATGTTCCAGTTAAAGGTACATAATCTTGGTGGTTCTTTATGAAGAGGTAGTCAAGTCCCGGTTATTATGTTACCTTGCCTTTCTGGCCACAGCTACCTAGACTCCAGGGTGTGAGGGTATACAAGTGACCCAAGGACTACCAATCTATGAACGATAAGGTCCCTCTTTACTTAGAAACTGGGAATTATTTCCTTGAAAAGCTGATTAGAGATGGTAATATGGCAGTAGAGCCAAGCATGCAGATCTCCATAGAGAAACAAAGAGTTAGGGTTATGGCAGGCAGACTGAAGAGGGATTATGGAGCACTTCCTATGAGGTGGGATCCTAGAATCTTCTCTGTATTCCTATAGTACCTTTAGGAGGCAACAAGATATCCTGACTGCGAGAGCTGATATATCCTGAAACTTCTACTTCCTGAACAGTATTCCATTTTCTACAAGGCCTGACTTTTCTATAATTCCTATTATCCCAAAACTTGGCTGCATAGATAAGGTTACTGTCTACTTAATTTTCTGAGTGTGTACTTACAATAAAGCCACTATTGCTTAAGAAAACTTGAGTTAACATAATCTTTAATTGTGAAAAACTCATAAGAAACAGAGATATCTAGCAATTATTATCTTATATCCCTGATGTTGGACTGTGCTGAGACCTTTGTCCAGAAGTTCACATTCTCTTGGTTTACAACTCTTCTTGGTATTCCTCCTATTTACATAGCTATTTCTTTTCTTTTTCTTCTCCATCATCTATTTTTCTTCATTTCAATCCTTAAAAATTCATTAAGCATATTATGATGTACTTTTAAAAAATCTATATACTCTCTCTTTGAAGAAGTGTATACATACTCATGGTTTCAACCTCCATTTAAATCCTGATGACAATTGTTTGCTGGACACCTTATCTTCATTTGGATGGCCCACAAGATCCTCAAATTCCACATGATTAAAACCAAAGTCATCATTTTGCACAAGACAGCTTTTTGTCTTGTGTTCCTTATATAAATGGATGATATCATTGATATCTTAATAGCTCCAGTCAGTAATCTGATTCTAAGTACAGTTTCTGTGTTGTCACTCTATGGTTTAACTTCTCTCCAACATATCTTCACCACTGCACTCCTCTATAGCTGCCTCTTATCCAGGTACTCATTCCCTGACTCCCCCTTGATTTCAGTGGTCCTACTCTGTGTTCCTGTATGACCTTCTGATACCTATTCATAGCACCCACCTCCTGTAATGAGAATACTGACTTCTTCATCTGTCTCTTCCAAAACTGTAAGTTCCTTGTAGGTTCAGATCCAGTCTTAATCTCACTTGTACTTCTACCACCTAGCACAATGCTAGCAAACTAGAGGTACATATTAATGTTTCTTAATAAATAATAAATAAATAAAAAGTCAGACTTGTCTGTGCTGTACATAAAACCAATGACGTTACAGACTCTTAATTACATCAAAATCTACTCATCTACAATAAGAAATGTAATACTGAACAACAGAGGTGTTGGTTCATATTCTCCAAACTTCTCCTTTCAAAAGACATTACAAACAAATATTTCTTCCTTCCCTACCATCCCTTTCTCAGACTTCTTCTTTACAAAATGTTCATGCAGCTCTTGTTGGACTCCTTAAATGTGTGTTCCTACCAAACCAGACCCCTGATCTACAGTTAATGGCCATAGCTAATACTGCACAGTTGTGAATACCTCACTCACCAAGATTCTGATCTTTCTATATTAAAGAGGATATTTACTTCTGCATACAGAAGGGTTGTTGGTATGATACCTCTTTAAATAAGTTAATCACAGATTCTGTTGATAGTAGGAAATCCTTTTTGTTGTGTGTGTGTGTGTGTGTGTGTGTGTGTGAGAGAGAGAGAGAGAGAGAGAGAGAGAGGAAGAAGAAGAAGAAGAAAAAGAAGAAGAAGAAGAAGAAGAAGAAGAAAGGAAGGAAGGAAGGAAGAAGAAGGAGGAGGAGGAGGAGGGGGAAGAGGATGGGGAAGAAGTAACATGTACACACACAAATGTATTTGTATACATGGAATAAAACACAGTGTCCCCATTGCCCATTTTGATTTTTCCATACTAATAGAAAAGAGTATTGGCATATATGGTAGAGAATAACAGATGTATATAAAATTTAACCCTAGAAAGAAAATTATAAATGGGAAAGCAATATGGGCACTTTACAAGAATTGTTTTATATAACCTTATAACAACCTTCTTGATAGATTGGAAAAGTGAGCCTCTAGTGTAGTTGAGTTGCCTTTGCAAAGGGGCAGAACCAGGATTTAGAGTCAGGTATATTCATCTTCAAAATCATGTTTTCAACAGCAATACCCTGACTATCAAATTTACCTTATCAAGTTCAACTTGTTAAGTTACCAGATAAGAAAACTGAGACCAAAAGGTGTGAAACAAGTTGTCCCAAGTCACATGCTTTCTTCTTTTGCCTGACTTTGGGATGGACTGCATTCTGTTTTGTATAAAATCTCCAAGAGTCAACAATTACATGCATGGGAATAAAAGCAGTCTGCTTGATATATACAAGAGATATTTTTACATAAAAGAAGGGGATTGGGACACTTGTAGCCTCTTAAAGATCAAAGGCCCTTAAAAGAATGTTGTTCCTTATCACCAGCTCCTTATCCCAACCCATAGCTGACTGACTTCCTTATTAGGCTGTGACAGTGGAAAGCAAAGAAATTAAACCAAGTAGGCTTTGTGAAACTGCAGAAGAGTAAGGCTTGGGAAATGGAGGCAATGTCCCCAGGGAGCATGGCTGGAATTGGACCATTTGAACAGTGAGGGAGGACACAGTGCCCAAGCATATGGATGCCTCTGTGCAGATAATCCAGACTTGGCTGAATATAGTTCTTACAAATCTAAGGCATCTTAGTTTTCCAGATGGCCATTCCCACTTGTTCAGCTGCCCAGACTTCTGTTGCTGGATATCTGATTTCCTCTATCTGCATGTGAGGCCAATGGCTAGTCTCAAGGGAGGTCCTTTAGAACAGCTTTCTCAGGCCTGAAATCTACTGCTAAGCTCCTGGGTTTTCCTCACTTCCAACAGTGCTTCCCATGCTGGCAAGCAGGGTAAAGATGGGTGGCCTAGAGACATGTCCAGTGTAGCCAGATGGTCCTCCCACCATAATTCAAACTACCCCCAAGTTAGCCTGATCATGGACTGAGCTTCTGTCTGGCTGTTCAGCTCCTCCTGCCTCAAGGGCCATAGTCCTTTCCTAAATCTGAACTTAATAACTAAGTTTTAGTTATGTGACCTGTTTGTTGGACAGTTTGCTTTTTTCCAAAGAGAAACTGAGTAATTTGCTTCAGACTCTACCTACCTTAGCATCTTACTTTCCAAAGATTCCCCCTCCTCTCTGGCCTTAGTTTATTGAAGACCTATCATGTGAGGCCTCACATAAAGATTTCCTATTCTATAATATTAGGCATCAAATAATATAATTGTTCTTTGAAATATAAGTAGAATTTGCCTATGCCTTGTCAATGATTTTCTCCAACTTTTGAGACTGTAAATAAACAAAACTACTGTAACTGGTGCTAAACTACCACTACCATTACTAATTAGCATCTCTGGGTGATGAGGATTGTGCTAAGTGCTTTCTACATATGAAGTAATTTGATCTTTACAACTTTGAGATGTGGATAATGGATATCCCCCTTATTACCATTTTATAGGTCATAAAACTGATCTATGAAGAGTTGAAGCTGGAGATTGGCACCTGCCATGCCACTTACTCCATAAAAAATAGGGAATGAGTCTACTGAGGTACACATCCACTCACCCCTTAGAGAAGCTGAGCCAGACTCTGGCCTCTGCCTCAGGAAGGCTCATTTGCTTACTTTAGGGTTCTTATCCCAGCACTTATACAAATATTATCAGTTTCAATTTATTCCATGACATTAAAAATGTTTTGAAGCACTAGTTTAAGCAACTTGGTTAAGTGGTGGAGTTATTCTGAATTCAAATCTGTGGAAATCAGAACCTGATCTCAAGATAAACACTCATAATAGTGCTTTTCTTAACAAAACAGAAAAAAGGGGAGGGAGCACAAAAAACAACATAAAATACCATATGAATGGGTATAAGAGAGCAAAATTAATCATAACCACCATAGTTTTCCTAATTTTATAAAACTAAGAGGACACAGTAACAGAAGCAAAGAGAATAAAATAAGGTTGAAGAGGGAGGTTACAATGATGATGGTCAAAAAGAAAAGGTTAAGCCTGTCTTGAATAGAATCTCAGTGTTCAAAGAATGCCTTAGGTGGAAATATCCTTAACATTCACTGAAGTATAGACTGGAAAATACAGATTTAAAGCAGGGTGAATTTGGGGTTGGACATCTGCAAGTCTTGACCATGAGTTTGATTAAGCCCTGAGATTGGTTAAACAGGACCATTTGGAACACTTTGAGAACAAAACCCCATCAATACCTTAGACTTTAAATATACCATATGATCTCACCTTTACCTGGAACATAATCAACAAAAGAAAAAAGCCAACAAAATATAACCAGAGACATTGAAGTTAAAAGCAATCTAACGATAACCAGAGGGGAGTGGAGGGGGTTGTGGGGAGAGGGGTTTCCAGGAACTACTGTAAAGGACACATGGACAAAACCAAGGGGGAGGGTGGAGGCAGAGGAGGTGGGTTTGGCTGGGGTGGGGTAGAGGGGTGGGGAGAAAATGCAGACAACTGTAATTGAACAACAATAAAAAAAATTTAATTAAAAAAAAAGCTGAAATTTAGTCCAAAATATCTAGTTCTAGGTACTTGTGAACCTGAAATTTCTTTAAGGTTTTAGGTTTCTTTTACAGACAAAGTGTCTCATTACACTTAGTGGTTTTCACTTGGATGGTTGGTATTTGAGGGTTTGGAAGTGTATCTATTCTTTGCTCCTCAGAAGGTTCTCCAAATTCTTTCCATGATGCAGGCACTAGTTTAAGGATCTTTGTCTTCTCTCTGCTCTACATTTCTGGTATTTGTCTCTGAGGCTCTTTAGATGACATTTCACAGACGGACAATGATTTTAGACCAAGTCAGAGCAATACTCTCAGTTTATGCTGCCACAATAGCTTGATAATACATATGGAACCATTTAATATGTTCAAAACCAAAACACTAGCATTTTTATACTTAAAAGTATCCCAAAGGAATATGTGCTCTTTTCACAAGGCCATAAAACAAATGACAACTGCCATTAAGTCAAGAACACAGAAAAATTATTGATTCCTGACAGAGGAGGCATTAACAGTTTCCTAGGCTGGATTCATGTTGGAAGGATACCAGTCAAAGTGGTTGCTCCCCAAATGGTTTACAAACACTTGAACTTTGTAGGAAAGCTTCAAGAAGGTGCAAGCCAGCCTCAGTGTCTTCGTCATATACTCTTGGCCACAAATGCTTGTACATATGGCTGCCTGCTTAAAAGCAAGTCATCTTGTTTTAAGGCACTGTCAGCTTGGGGGTTGTCAGCTTGGGTTGAAGTAATGAACCCCAAATGTATTTTGGCTTCCATATAGTACACCAGCAAATGATTTTCTCTCTAACTAAACCCAAGGAATAAAAATGTTCATGTCTATTTTGATGAATGAGTTATTCAGAAGCAGTGAGTTCATTTCCTTGACATCCAGAAATTGGTGAAGGCCCATGTAAACAGTGTTTTTATGGCTTTGTGATCCAACTCAAACAGTATATTACAAGAAGCCAGTCAGAGTCTACTCTTGGACACACCCAGATGAGTGCCACTGTAATCGATGAAAATTGCGTGAGAATTTCAAAGGGGCAAAATTCAGTTAGGGGAGTATGCATGAGAGTTTAAGGGCAGAGTTCGGGCCCAGAATCTAGCTCAATGGTTTGGATTTATGTGCCTTTAAAGACAATGCCTTTTTCCTTTGCAGTATATTAACTAGCATGCTTCAAGCAGGCATGGGAAAACTAGGAGTCAGTAAACCCTAAAACTGTCCAACTGTCTGTAGCCATACCACAAAAAGACAGTCATTTTACTTCTCATGTGTGCTTGCATGTAGACATATTGAAGCTGACCACAAATAAAAGTGAAAACAGATACAGAATAATACAGCAAACAATGGAAAACAAAGGGATCCTGGAGTACAGATGAAAAAGACTAGTTTTGCGTGCCACCATATTCTCCTTTTTCCCCTAAAAAATGTTTTCTTAACATTTCTAACATTATTAATGAAATTAAATTATTCCACATGGGTGCAGAATCAGTCCCATGGTGGCAACATTTGCTTTGAGCACTCAAGCTGGGAGAAGAAACACAGCTCTTCTGAACAATGGTACTGATCTCTTCTTTTTTTTTTTTTTTTAGCTTTTTTTTTATTGTTGTTTAAGTACAGTTGTCTCCATTTTCCCACTACCACTTTCCTCTGCCCCACCCACCCCCACCTTCCACCCTCAATCCTTATGGCAGTTTAAGACTTGGAGTTTACCCATGGGAAGTTGGGCATCATTCAGAACATAAAAATGACAAGAATTTTGTCCTTGAGTACCTTATCATGTTTTCTAACAGATGCTTTCATTTAAGATATTCAGTCCTTGAATCACCCACAATGTTACTACACTAAAAGAATTTTTTTTTGGCTTGGTCAGTGATATTCTTAAAAAGAGGAGGGTGGGAAATCCCACTATTCCTCCTCATGGATATAGAAATATATGCAGGGAAAGGTGCAGTGTCCCTTAATTACTTTTCTTAGAGTTCACATTATGTAAGAAATAACTTACTAAGTATCTATTAAGTACCAGGTACATTTCTAGGTGCTAGAGAGAGAGAGAGCAATTAACTAAGAAATAATAAATATCTGTCTTCATATAGCTGACATTTTACTTGGAATGGGGAAAATAAGTGCATGAATACTTTATTTTTCAATTAATCATTTGCTTAAATTTTTGGTATCTTCACTAGTTTTATGTCTAATGTTATATTTATGCACATTATTTTTAAGATTTAAAAATGAACATGTATCTTTCTGAGGTTTATGGCAGGTAGTGAAAGACACAAGCTTTGAAGTCAGAAAAATTGGCTTGAATCCTGCTATATACCAGTTGTATGATTTTATACATAGTTGAACCTCTCTAAGATCAGTCTTCCCAGAGACATATGAAAAGATGTTCAGCATCACTAGCCATCAGAAAGATGCAAATTAAAACCACAATGAGGTATCATCTCACACCAGTCAGAGTGGCCAACATAAACAAATCAACAAACAAATGTTGGAGAGGATGTGGAGAAAAGGGAACCCTAGTACATTGTTGGTGGGAATGCAGACTGGTGCGGACACTGTGGAAAATAGTATGGAAAACTAAAAATGGAACTGCCCTTTGACCCAGCAATTCTACTGCTGGGATTATACCCCAAGAACCTTGAAACACCAATCCAAAAGAACCTATGCACCCCAATGTTCATAGCAGCACAATTTACAATAGCCAAGTAGTGGAAGCAATCTAAGTGCCCATCAGCAAATGAGTGGATCCAAAAACTATGGTACATTTACACAATGGAATTGTACACAGCAGAGAGAAAGAAGGAGCTTATACCCTTTGCAACAGCATGGATGGAACTGGAGAGCATTATGCTAAATGAAATAAGCCAGGCGGTGAGGGACAAATACCATATGATCTCACCTTTAACTGGAACATAATAAATGGAAGAAAAAAGCAAACAAAATATAACCAGAGACATTGAAGTTAAGAACAATCTAACAATGGGCAGGGGTGAGTGGGGAGGGGACAGTGAGGAGAGGGGATTACAGGAACTACTATAAACGGCACATGGACAAAATCAAGGGAGAGGGTGGAGGTGGGGGAGGGAGGGGGTTCAGCTGGGGTGGGGTGGAGAGATGGGGAGAAAAGGCACACAACTGTAATTGAATAACAATACAAAATTAAAATTAAAAAAAAAAGAATTCTATGCAGTAGAGAGAAAGAAGGAGCTTATACCATTTGCAGCAGCATGGATGGAACTGGAGAGCATTATGCTAAGTGAAATAAGCCAGGCGGTGAGGGACAAATACCATACGACCTCACCTTTAACCAGAACATAATCAACAACAAAAAAAGCAAAAAAATATAACCAGAGACATTGAAATTAAGAACAATCTAACAATAGCCAGAGGGGAGGGGGGAGGGGACAGAGGGGAGAAGGGTTTTCAGGAACTACTATAAAGGACACATGGACAAAACCAAGGGGTAGGATAGAAGCAAGGGAGGGAGATGGGTTTGGCTGGGGTGGAGGGAAGTGGTGGGGAGAAAATGCAGACAACTATAACTGAATAAAAATAAAATAATTTTAAAAATAAATTTAAAAAAAGAAACAAAAAAGAAACATGTAACCAATTCCCCATAATCAAGGAATAAAAATTAGCATGTTTAAATAGAAAACCATAAGTAATCTTTAAAATTTCATTCAAATTTTTTACTGTAGTGAACACAAGTCAAACAAAAGAGTAAATAAAATCTGGTCATTTATATATCTTTTGATGCAAAACTTGCTCCACTATAAATAATAAGAAAGAGAAGAGGTGGTTATACTTACTATCCCCATGTTCATTCCAAATTTCCAAGTTGTCTCTTTAATGTTGTCACTTGTACCAGGTATCCATGAAAAGTGTGTGTGTTAGGGACAAAGGGAATGCCCAGTGGTTTTTTGGTTGGGTATTTTGAGTGAGCCTGATGAAACATACAGCTTCTGTATATCCCCATCTGATGGAAATTATTGGTTATCTTCCTTGTTCCCCATTGAGTATCAGAGAGAAAGCTCTATTGCTCACTACTTGCAGTCACTAGGGTTTACTGGGAAAGGTTTTTACAAGGCTTTAAATATGACAAAAGGGCACTTGTAAGGGTTTTTTTTTTCATAGTCCCAACAGGAAACTTTGTCCATGATGAAGGAAAGAGGGGATCAGAATTGAGAGTACACATAGACCCAGCAATAAAAAGAGGATTTTGAGGTTTTAAAATACCATTTTGGTGATGACCAAATTGAAAAGTCAGAAAGGAGACAATTTTATTTAATTTTTTAAAATTGTTCCTCAACTATAGTTGTCCCCATTTTTCCCCTACCACTCTCCCCTGTCCCATGCACCCCCACCTCCTACACTCAATCCCACCCCATGATGGCTTTGTCCATGTGTCCTTTATACATGTTCTTTCAGTGACTGTGTGTTTGTGTGTGTATGTGTGTAACTGTGTGTGTGCTTACACTAATTTTCATAAAACACAGAGGAAAAAATCATTCATTGACTTTTCTTCAACCTTGCCTTTGGCAGCATATCTTCAAGATATTTGTCTGGTCTAGTTTGTAATGACTAAGTGATGGGGCTTCCAAAATGTTCCCAGTGAAACTGTTCCACAGTCTACAAAATCTCACTGTTTCTTCTTATTTAGCTTAATTTTATTCCACTTCAATTCACTGTTTCTGTTTAAGAAGGGGAAAAAAAGTAAGTCTATTCTCTAAATCCATGTCATAGGAAACAGTTTCTGTTTTCTTTTCACTTTAATAATTGAGTTTCTCTGTGGCCATGCCTAATATTTGCTAAAAGGGGTATAAGACTATATGCAAATTTTTGTCTATGAAGTCACATGCTTCCCAAGTACAACTGTGAGGGTATTTTAAGTTGTACTCATCCCAGCAGACAGGGGCCTGAAGCACATCTGAATAAACCATATAATCCATAACATCTTTAGGGTTGTTGTTTTTCTCCTTGTTCCTATGTTCAAGGTACATAAATATGAGTTCAATGTTCAGACCAATTTGAAATGTCCCACAAGCTTTCATTTCTTCCAGAGTACCCTGCCATGTGTTGCACTTCTGTACCAGAAGGGGCATCTTCTCCTGAAAGCAATCGAGTCTTCATGTTAGTTAAGGTCGTAGACTATCTCACTCTTTCCTACTTTCCCAAACCCCAGTTTCATTGTCCAAGTGAAACCTGCCCATAAATGTGAATTTCAGTTCTACAAAGTTTCTTACCCAGAACGCATCCACAAGATATGGATGATGTTTAAAATAAAATCTTACTTTCCATTTTCCCTGAAATAACCTGAAGTCTGTAGGTAAAAGGCACAAATATCTAGTGAAATATATCTCAGACACCCTCAAAATGTTCTGAATTGTTTGACAGTGCTTACATTAATGTAGACTCCAAGCTCCAAGACTTGCTGAATCAGAAATTTTTGTAGGCAGGGACAAACTTAATAAATGCCCCAGGTGTTTTGTATCCATGGTAAAGTAGGAGATTCAAAGGTTTTAGTCCTTTTGGCTCTATGCAGGACAGTGTTCACAAACTCACAATATTTATCCACTTCCTTACATGCATTGTCTTCCCCTTTTCACCTATTTGTACCACTGTTCCATGGGAACAAGCTGATCTGGTTTATATGAAATACATCATCTGCCACCACCAGAAGACTGCTCTAGGTCAGTGTTGCAAGGTGGTTGAACATGAAGCCAGTCACCACTTACTGACTTTGTGACCTTAGCCAAGGTGCCTAACTGCTTCTGTCTCAATTTCCTCATCTCTCAAATAGTAATAACAGCACATACATCATGGGCTGTTTGTAAACACCACATGATTCACTGAATTAGTGTTTGTAAAGTGCTTAATGTAATGCCTGAAATATAGTAAATGACATGCTATAAATGTGACCACTCTAAGACACTGTAAGCATCAATTTCTGTACACAATACAGAACCAACTGTATAACCTATATACCTTTATAGGTACAAAACAAAAGGATACAACGGAAAACTTGTATGTATAATAAGCAGTGGCAGAAAAAAAATAGAAACCTTGGTTTCTGCGGTATTCAGCATGAACAACAAAGACCTAAAAGGCTATGAATACAACTCCACAGCCCATCCCCAGGCTAGGCCATCCACATTGTCTGGGCCAAGAGGATTCCAGAGTGCTGCAACACCCATCATTATGTGAAGAGAAAAGAGTAAGTCCTGCATTTTGGCTGGGTAGGCAAGAATTCATCTTTGCACATTCATGACAATGACTCTTGAATGTCAGAAATGAAAACAAATGCTTGCCTGGAGCACAACGTCATTTTCCAGGTCCATGGTCACAACAGGAACTACCATAGCACTCATGCTATGAAAGAATTTTCTTTTATACAAAAAGAATTTTCCTTCATACAAAAAAAATATGACTAAAATCTTCCTGAATTTCAGGAAGAGAGTCCTTCCTAATTTGTTATCTGGCTTCATCTATGACAGGTTTGCTGTACTAAAGACTTTTTCACAACAGGTATTCAGCATTCTGCTTGTTTCACAAACTTCCTTCACAACATTTTCCAGACTAGTGCCAAGGGTAAGGCTTCTTTCTCCATGCCAGATTTTCTGAAAAATTAATAAATCTCCTGCCATAATCCTTACTGCTTCAACTGACAAATTCAATAAACAGCAGGATGTGAAGCCCAGGTTTCTTAATGGGATTGCTTTCTTTTGTTTGGGTATTTTTGTTTGTTTGTTTTTGGCATTTGACAAGTTTTACAGAGTAGCACTTCTGAGACATAGTCAAGTGCTATAAACCTAATCCTTAGCAATTTCCTCCTTAGCTCAAATAACATAAATATTTTGTGAATTGGTAAAGGGTTTCACATGTCAGCCATCAACAAACGAACCCTTTTCTGTCCCTTAACTCTGCCCTTTCTTCTGTTGTTTGGGTAATTTTCTTTATAACAACATACATCAATTTTTCATATAAATTGTACAAGATATTTTTAAATACAGTTTCTTCAGAAAGTTTCAAAAAGTCTGTTATTTCTAAGTAAAGCTATCAAAATTTTGTAATAACTGATGTTAGCTTAAAAAATTTTTGGTTTAAGTGTTTGGATAAATAAGAAGACCAGTTCTAGGGGATCCTAAAGGCCTCATGGTGCATGAAAAGTAGTGATTGGCTCCAGGGAGAAGGAGCTCTGCTGAATTTTTAGGACTTTTTAGGTGCAGAGATGTGTTTGGGCCCAAGATCCACTCCATGAGACAGGAGACCTTTACCCAACGTAGTGAGGGCTTGCTCAGGCTCCAGCAAAGCAAAGCTATTCATCCATGGAGTCTACCACAAACTTAATAAAGCAAAGATCTACAAGGATTCACAGTGGGGCAGTGCAGTTCAGCTCAGAACAAAGAATGACAAGGTACTACATATTTGTGAACCTAACATTTTGGGGCAGAGTCCATCTAACAAAAATAAATTTTTAAACAAAATAAGAGGGAAAGATGTGAACATTGATTAGTACGTGCTTACTATTTTACCCCCTTGGATCCTTATGATGATTGGGATAATTCTGTGAAACAAATATCATTTCCTGTGCTTAAAGGTAAGAATTATTTTTTTAAAGGTAAGAATTATTATGCTTGAAGAGGTTAAGTAGCCAGCATAAGGCACAAAGAACTGGCAAAATAAGTGGTAGTATTCAAACTTTATAGCATTAAAGAAATAATATATTTTTATTTAAAATCCAAGATATCAATGTACTTTGAAATATTACCCAATAGCACCAGGATATATTATATGCTAAAATGGGTTAAAATTCACTTATTTTGATAAAAGGTATGTCAGCAAGCAATGATTTCTGACCTTGTATTTTACTACTGTTAACTTAAAAACATTTCCTATGTCTGTTCAATATTTTGATGTTCTAAGTTAGCAATTCTAAATACATCTTTTTCCTTTATATCTATCCCCCTATATAGATCTCAAAGTATCCTACAAAAAGAAATGCACCATAGAAAACAGCAGAATATGTATCAAAGGTGCCAGAATCATTTCTTTGCCATAATTAATTAATCTTATAACAATCATCTATTGAACATATACATTTATTGATGTAGGACCTATGCAAAGGGCTATGGATAAAATGTAAATAAAATATGATTCTACATTTAAGAAGATCACTGGGTAAAGGGGAAGACATAATACCAAATTATTATAACACAGTGTGATAAATGCTAGAAAAGGTACCTATATAGGGGTGTAAAGCATTTTAAAGAAGCTATATGTGCTGGAAATTCCACCCATGTTGCTGACACCTTGAATTCTGAAGGAAAGCTGAGAGCTCTCTTGGTGGGCTTGATGAAGGTGTACACTTCAAGCAGAAGAAATAACATGAATACATGCAACTACAAAGTGGTGCAAATATGTCTGAGTAATTAACACAGCATGTGATTGAGAGTGGGGCAAGACAGGCAGGGAAGGTAGCCACTGTAAAGTCTTTGTATTCCAGGCTATAAAATTGGAATTCGGAATCTGAATGCAAAAGCCATAAGGAATATAAATCTAATATTGAAAGGCCCACAATCCTGAAAATATCCATTACTTGTATTACGCCCCTGACCATCCTTTTGGTTTCCACTTTTTTGATAATGTGATCCTGTAAGCTTAACAAAAATAAATTGAACTGACAATCAGTGCCAAACCAAAATATTAAATGTTAGAAAGCCCATTGGCTTATAAAGTAGATAGGAAGAGGAATTTAGGAATGGAGAGGAAGGGAAAAATTTGATAGACATATATGATTTGGAACTGAGGGCTCTCTTGATTAGGTGAATGTGAAGGATGAGGGAAAAGAAGCAGTTTAGGGATGGTGGGAAAGTTTCCAGCTACAGTAGCTGACTGGATGAATAATTTAGACAGTGAATACAAAAGAAGAAAAGGATTTCAGAGAACAGATAACCAGTGAGTATAGCATTAGAGATCTTGAGTTAAGAAATTGAAATAACTGAGGTGTATATTATGAAGACAATAGTCATATTTTACAAATGGAAAAAAACGGTTTATAAGAATCTGCCCAACATGCAATTTTATTGTGTGAGAAAATTAGGAATGTATTTCAACTGAGTTATTTTATGACTATGAAATGCAGTGTATTTTAAATTAAATGCTCATATCAAAGGTCAGTTTCACTGTTTAAAAAACAGTTCATGTTGTGCTGTTTCATAAACACTAGCTGAAAATGCATGGAATTAAACTGTGCATCACCTACTCTACACTCTATTTTCTTAGACCTATGAAAAGTTATCATAAGACATAAATGAGCCTTCTCAGTATGCCCTATAGGCTACATACTGAGGAAACTTGGTTATGACCACCAGAAAAATGCTTTTTCAGAAATGCCCCAATCCACTTACTACTTTGTTCATATCTCAGTCAACTGTGGTTTTACCCTGCATTGTTCTTTGGATATGCAGCTTCCAGGTTGCCCCTGGCTTGTCCCCATTATTGTTGACCTCCACTCACTGTCCCTTTTCAGCACTTGTCTCATGCCCAAACTGCTGGGCTTACCAGTTGACCTCAGATCTTCACAGGTTTAAATTCACTGCCTAAATTCAAATCCCTTTTTCCAAAAATGTCAAAGATATTAAAAAAGATATAGCCTATAGCCATACTTGCTGCAAAAGGCAATATAGCTTAGCAATTAAGACAAAGATTATGGTATGAGGAAAAAAACTGAATTTAAATTTGTGATCAGCCATTTATGGTGTAAGATCTTGTACAAATTACTTTTGTAGCTTATTAGCTCTTTAAGCCTCATTTGGAAGACATGGATAACAATAGAAACTGTCTCTTAGCTTTTGAGGTAAAAATATAACAATATAACAATATATGTTCAGCACTTAATCCTATACCTAACAGAGAGTAAAAGTTCAACATTTCTTCTATTTTTCTTCCATTTTATCATTATTATGAATTCCCACAGTATGCTTCTTGTTAGTAAAAATTCTACCAAGTTGCCGCCTTACAAATCCCTATCTCCGAAATGCTTAGGACCCTCCCTAGACTTCAATTACAAGTTCTCTACTTAAAATATCTATAATGTTTCATTCTCTTTAAATATCTTTGCATATATCCATTTGTTTTTATAATATATTCATGACTAAATGGGACACCAACACTCGGATTCCAAACCCAATACACATCTTCACTGTCCTATGTCAATGCTATTAGGTATTATTAACTGACTATTTAGTAGACTCAAGGCACTGTGGGGTTTTTTCCCCCTGAAAATTATTTGTTGCACACAGACAAACAGAGGAAATGAAATTCTGAAAAGAAACAACTTTAAGGTCTAGGATTCAAAAGGGTTATTATAAACAATTGAGAGTGTTAAAAAAAGGAAAGAAATATTTAAAAGAGGTCAAAAAGTACCTCAACAGAACCCTTTCATTTATACTGTTTTAAGTAGAATATCACATATTCAAAATGTTCCTATTAATTTTTATATGCTGCACTCACTCAACATGTTTGACTATTTTACTTCATAATGTTCTGGCATGAAAATGTAAATAACATTGCACTTCACCTTCCCAAGTTCCCACAGTCCCTTTTCTCAGTAGTAGAGGCAAGAATACACTGTCAGAACTGTGCACATTCTGCTGGTTAAAATCCAAAAGTAGTTTTCAAAAAAGTTTTTTGTCACAACATGTTCTTGTTTATTCCCTGCCAACTAAAATTCCAGCAACTATGATTTTCAGAACACAAGCCCTTTTAAAAATCAGACAAGCTTACTGTATTTATGTATTGATTTGTATTGAAGCCCTGTGAAAACATCTTCTTTCCACTTCAGGTTAAAATCTAGAACTTAAAATTGTAATTTCCTTGAGGAACTTCTAGAGTATTCCTATTTAGCTGTTTTAGGGAGAGAAGCCAACTTTCCTTTCATTTAGTGAAAGAAAACAGTTTCCAAATGCATTCCAATTTGAGGATGGGGCACTACTGAAAACAGTTTCACAACCAGCTATTTACAAAACTTACGAAAGGATTCATTGTGATGATAAAGAGGAAAAGAAAGTTAGAAGAACTGGGTTCTAGCCTTTGCTCTGTTACTCACTACCTCTATGGTCTTAGGGAAGGCAATTTTCTAAGACAGCTTTCCTTAAGTGCACCTCTGAGATGTGTACCAGTCCTATGAGTTATCCCACTCTCAAAAATGCACAAACATATTGCACAGTTTCTTCAGGTAGAACATCTGTAACTTTGTTTAACCAGTGCTTCCGAAGCTTATTTGCCCATGTAACTACAAATCTGTGTTTTAGGGAACTCACTTTGGGAAGTGTTACTCTAGGGATGCATTTACTCATAGACAAAAAAAGAGGGTACTGGAAAAATGTATATTGAGATTCCTGTACATTTTTGAATTGCTTGATTAATAAAAATGTCAGTAATATAAAATGAGAATTAGAAAATTAAAGAATTTTCTTAACTAACTTTTTTCAAAATGGAACATCTGTTTATAGAACATCTGTTTATAGAAATACAGTAGTAGGTATCATGAAAAATCTTCTTGATCCAAGGCATTTGAAAATGTTAGGTATATTTTTTAAATAATTTAAATATATTTCTGAGTTAACATGAATGTAAAAGAAATTTTTGAGTGGTAGTTTGGGGTGAGGGTAGTTGGGAAGGACTCAACAGACAGAGAAAATTTTAAAAAGTTAAGTTCTGAAGCAAGTAGCTATGCCAAGAGCCTCTACCAATGCTTACTGACATAGTTGTGGTAATAAATGACCACATGAAAAACAGAAGATAGAGCCTAAGGGTGGTACAAGGTGAGAAGTCATATTGAGACTCTCCCATAAAACTTAGACTCTCTCAAAATGTTATAACTTCAGTGAATTGGTAAACTAGAAATAAAATTGACCTCATGTGGCATAATGGCAAGAAAAAAATATACCTCTCATTCTGATTCTCATAAATATTGATAAAATAATTTCCTTGCCAATGTATAACCTACCACAAGTTAGTCGTCATACAAGTTTGGAGTTTGTTTCATACCACTTTGGTGGTCACAAAGACTATAAGGTGGCTTGTAGTTTACAGTGTCATAGATGTCAACCAGAAGCCAAGATAAAAGAATGTGCTCTCAATTTAGTCCTCAAAGAGATGAGATTAGGCATTCAGGGTGGTATGACTGTAGACAGAACTCACATTACTCCACTCCAGGATGACAAACAACCCAATTAAAAAATGGGCAAAGAACCTGAACAGACACTTCTCCAAGGAGGATATACTGAGGGCCCACAGACATATGAAAGGATGCTCAGCATTACTAGCCATCAGAGAGATGCAATTAAAACCACAATGAGATACCACTTCACACTGGTCAGAATGACCATCATAAACAAATCAAAAAGCAACAAGTGCTGGCAAGGTTGTGGAGAAAAGGGAACCGTAGTACACTGTTGGTGGGAATGCAAACTGGTGCAGCCACTGTGGAAAAGGGTATGGAATTTCCTCAGAAAACTAAAAATGGAACTGTCTTTTGGCCTGGCAATTCCACCACTGATATTATACCCTAAGAATCCCGAAACACCAATTCAAAAGAATCTATACACCCCAATGTTCATAGCAGCACAATTTATAATAGCCAAGTGTTGGAAGCAACCTAAGTGCCCACCAGTAAATGAGTGGATCAAAATACTACAGTACATTTACACAATGAAATACTATGCAGTAGAAAGAAAGAAGGGGTTCCTACCCTTTGTGACTGCATGGATAGAACTAGAGAGCACTATGTTAAGTGAAATTAACCAGGCAGTGAAAGACAAATACCATATGATCTCACCTATTCATGGAACCTAATCAACAAAACAAACAAGCAAGCAAAATATAACCAGAGACACTGAAATAAAGAACACACTGAGAGTAACCAGAGGGGAGGTGGGTGGCAGTAACAGGGGGAAAAGGGAGAAAGGTCATCAAGGAACATGTATAAAGGACATATGGACAAAGCCAAAGGGGGGTAGGATTGAGGGTGGGATGTGGGGATGGCTGGGATGGGGGGGAGTTTTGGGGTGAAAATGAAGACAACTGTATTTGAACAACATTAAAGAGAGAGAGAGAGAGAACAACAATAACAAAAATTTAAGCCTCAAAGAATCCTGACAGATGAAGTTTGACTGAAAATAATACACATAACAAAACATACCTATAAATAAGTTTCTAGGTACTAGACAGAGCAAAACAATCAAGTATTCAAATATTTCAGATATTGGGTTATCAGATTCAGTGTATAAATATGTTTAAGAAAATAAATGAAGAAAAAGTTATGTGAAAAACAAGTCTATAAGAATAATTAAAATATTTGAAAACATAGCTTTTAGAAGTAAAATCATTGAATTAAAAATTTGATGAAAAGATTGAACATGTATTAGACACAGCTGAAGAGGCATTTAGTCAACTGAAAATGGGACTAAAGATACTACTCAGCATGCAATAGAAGGAAAAAAGATTTGAAATATTAAAAAAAGTTAAAAGGCATGAAAGATAAAGTGGTAATGTTTAACATACATGTAAGTTGAGTTCCAGGAGAAAATAGAGTCAAAATTTGAAGAATTTTTCACAATTGAAAAAAGGTATGACTTTGTAGATTCAGGAAGCCTAACAAATTCCAAATGAGAACATACAAATATCAATAAATCCATACTCAGACACATCTTAGTAAACTGAAAAAATAAAGGAAGTATAACAGAAAAGTTTCAGTTGAGCAGTAGAGAAGGAGAAAAGATGACCTACAAAGGAACACAATTAGATGAACAGCAGACCTCTTAATAGCATAATTGAAGCCAGAGGTATAGATACTACTATCAGTGCAAATGCCCTTGTTAATTATAATTATAAAAGCAAAATAAGAAAGATCAGAAGCTGATCAATTATATGACTAACTTGGAAAAGGATGCCATTAGTATTGAAGGTACAGCCATCACTAATCATTTCTGAACTGAAGTGTCTAGGGAAGAGAGCAGTGTGTTTGGCTGCCTATTTACCACCTCAAAGATGTTGAGGCCACTTCCCATTGTGGCCATCCCCTAACACAACACCCCTTCTACAAACTCAGAAGTGTGTATTTTGGTTAGTCAGCCAGAAATTTCACTTAGGAATTTATGAGTATGATATAGGTAAATGTAGCAACTCACTAAATTGAATTATGCCTTTAAAATATCAGTTAAAAGAACACACATCTTAATGTCATATGGAGATAGAGTCTAAAGCAGTGGTTCCCCAACATGGCTATGCATTGGAACCATCTGGGGAGTGTTTTTTAAAACATGAGTAGTTGGACTATACCTAATTTACTGAAACAGCATTGCAAGCACGGGAATCTTTAACAAAGCTCTGTAGGTGATTTTGATACACTGACAACTTTGAGAACTACTGGTCTAAGGGAACTCCAACTAGATCAGGCCTTTTGCTTCAATGACACACAACCTGGTTCTTATCAGCTTTCAGTCTCATGAAAGCTGATACACCCAAAATCAAACTGCCTTTAAGGATGAAACAGATACCAGAATACCACTCCTTGAAGTACATAGCTGTGTGTGAAGCACAAATATCGATGTTTCCATGATTAGCCCCTTCTCCACCTATAGCCAATACATGGATACATAATTACAAGAGGAAAGTAACAGTTTGCATCAACCATTTTCTCACAAACCAGAGAGCTATATTGAGGCTAGAAAATTCCATCAGACTATTTTCTTCTTGAGAATTAATAGGTTGTTGGTTGTTGATAGGAATCAGAACAAGAGACAGTGGATAAAGTGAAGACTGAAGTATCCTCCCCATCAAAGCGATGGTTTTCAACATGAGAGTAGAATATGCCAGTCTGTTGACAACAACCAGCACTGCAGATGCTGTTGTCTGCCTGGGAAGACTGTGGATGGTGGAGCTGACAGTGCTGGAATGGGATGGGATGTGTACAGATGACACTGCCTCTGTAAAATTCCTGAGCTAATCGCCCTAGCCCTGCTTCAGATTAAAACTTTTAAATATACACTGTTCCTTTCTATTCTAAGACATAACACATGTTCATATTTCTAAAGTCAAGATGTGTCTTAAGACAGATGTGTAGATTTAATGTGGCTTTTAAAAATATTAAATCAGTGCAGCTCCTGCCACTGGATAGGAACTCTTTCTTGCATTATAATTGTGAAATTTCTGTGGTGATGCCTCATATTTACCCATCTTAGACCAACCCTGGATCAATCAGGTGTGGTCAGAAGGGCTGGATCAGAATGGTTGCTTATGCTCTCCATGTGTGTGGGAAGAGTTTCCCAGAAAAAAAAAGAAAGAGAGAGATTAGGCCAACAGAAGAGAGAAATACGGTAGAAGTGCATAAGGTCAAATAGTTTCTGTATTCATAATATTCTTGATTAATTCCAAAGGGAGTGCCTGTCAGAAACAACCCAATTCACTAAAGTTACATGTTTATAAGAGCAGGGTGGCAGCCCAGGTGAGACCTTAAACATATTTTTCAATTGTTTTAACAGTAAGAATTTGGATGGAGGTAAGACAAAATATAAGTCCAGGATTAATATTTCTATTTTTTAATACTTCCTGCCTTTATTAAACTGTGGCCTTGATTTCAAAAACTTGCCAACATTCTACTGTTTGTTTACATGGGACCTATGGAAACAGAATTAAGCAAATTATTCCTTCAAACTGCTATCTTGATCTTAAAATTCTAATGCACACCAACATTCTGGTTATTCTTTCAAGCATATCAAATTGACCTAGTTAGCAAGCCTCACAGACCTCTGATCACAAAAGTAAATCCACAGAAAAAATACCCAGCACTAAATAACAGTTCCTGGAGACTCAGATCCATTAGAAAGCTGCTTAAGCAAAATAGTGAGTAGAAACATTCTCTGATTTGTAATTATTTTGTTTCCATCTTTAAGAAAAAGTATTGGTCAGTATTATATAGACAACAAAAAGTTATGATGGTAAATTTTACAATAATGGTTATTTGATTAAGGCAAACATATGTTACACTAATTTTAATCCAGGGGTTTTACCTTAACCATAACAACTTTTATTTTCTTATTTGAAAAAGATACATTTTATGTAAACAACAATACATTTTCTGTCAAATATAATTAATGTCTGATAAATAAAGTTCATGAATTTTGTAAAAGAAAAGATTTTTTTTGGCTTTTGAATGATGTTAGCAAAATAGCTTTCCCTGTTTATTTAACATCTGTTAGCTCCTCCATATCCTGGAAGCATTAAGTGTGTTATGCTTTCAGTTGGAAGCAAACAAGAGCAAATCTCAGCCACCTCATTTTATAAATCCTTTCAATCATTCACAATATTCTTTGACTAGCAAATAAAAGGACTGCATCAAAAAGAAGCAATTCAACTCATTGCTTACAGAAGGAAAGAATCAACATCAGTTATTGTCGAGTACCAAATACAATACTATATCCAAAACAGATCACACTCAAAAATTTATTCATTGCTCTATAAGTTAAAAAGTTTTTCTTTAAAAAAGCTACCAGTAATACCTCAAATTTCTATTTTTCTAAGGTAAAGTGATCAGAGTTTAAATGATTATGTGCACATAAGTAAGCATGTAGTGACAAAATATTCTTGAATTATTTCACTATTGCTTTGAAATTAATTTTATTTGCCTGCAAATAATTTCTATAACCCATTCTGTTATTCTATTATTTGTTGAAATCTTTTTTTAATCTGAATTAGACCTTCAAGAAAAGATATTCAGTAAAATATTCTTTGTATGTTGGCTCACTATTAAGTATTTTGTTTTTCATATTAGTATGTATCTAAAAGTTATACTACAGCAGTGAAAATTCAGTGAAGGAGAAAGTATTATTTGCAACACATTGTATCCTCCTCATATATGTACAGAAAAATATTAATTTGAAGGCAGTCCTTGGGACCAAACATGTCAGACCTTGGATTTTGCCTCTGGCATTTACTAGTCAGAGAAACCTGATCACCTGTCCTAATTTTTGTGGGTCTACTTCTTTATTCACCTGTTAAATGTAGAAATTACACACACCACATTGGGTTTTATGAGCATTAGATGAATTGGTTAAGTATGAAGTCTAGTAAAGTGCTTTGAAAACAAAATAGGTATGTGATAAAAATCAGCTTCTTTCTCTAATTTAATCCACACAATTATAAAATAGGCTTTTTCTTTATACTTATTGGGATTCCCTTACTTATTGGGGACCTTTGAGAAGCAAATGAATTAATTCAAAATCTAAGTCAACAAAGTCCAGGTAGATCCAGGGCCCTTACTCTCATCATGTCTTTTTTCCTTTCTCTTGGCTCACGACAAGCATGCTCCTACAGACAAAAGTTTGTGCTTGTATTCTAATAATTGAGCAAATTCAGCTGAAAAAGAGGTATCTTTCCCAATAATTCCAGCAAGAATTCTAGAAATTTCTCTGATTATTTTGATCTCAGAGATCAAAGTTATGTGCCTAATTACAAAATACAGGAGAATGCAATAAACTTGTGTTTCCCCATTGACCAAGGAGGTGGTAACACTCTATTTGAACCACTGTGAGGAGGAGAAGACAAAAGAAGGCCAAGTGTAAAGTAAATGCTGTGATGGACTTGAGAAATTTTGAACTTTAAATGTATGCTCCAGCCCACCCAGAGACCCAGCTAAAGATAAATAAAACTTTATAGTCTCAACATGTTCTATCATTTCCATTAGGTCCTTCTGTATATCGTCTATTTATTTGCAGAGACATTCTATATCATTGCTAAGGTTTTCTATTTTTTCCTTTGTTTCAAGTGTGTTTGTAATTGCTGTTGAAGTATTTTTTTCTATCACGTATGCTTTAAAATCTCTGTTATGTAATTCCGACATATATGCGTTCCAATATTGACTTCAGTTGATTGTCTTTTCTCATTCAAGTTGAGATTTTCTAGGAACTTGGTATAAAAAATTATTTTTGATTGCATCCGAGATATATTGAGTATTATGAGACTCTATATCTTTTTTAATTAAACATGTTTAATTGTTGTTCAATTACGGTTGTCTATATCTTATCTAAATCAGTTTTAGAAGGACTCCTCTGACTGTGTTGGCAAGGAAAAGGGGGTGTTGCCTTATTACTGTAAGGTGGTGGTGGAAGTTCAGGTTCCACAGTTGATCTCTGCTGATATCCTGTGGCTATTGTGGGTTGGAAGCCTCCTCAATACTGCAGGACAAGGTGGAAGTTCAGGTTCCCACTAAACCTCTGCTGATAGGCACTTGGCTCATAGAAAGAGAAGTGCCTGATTACTCCTACCTGTGTGGCTTTCACTAACACAGCTGGTAGAGTGGGTAGCTTTATATTGGAAGATGATAAAAGTCAAAAGTTTTCCATGTTGTTTCCTTTGACACTATTCCAGCATGTATAGCAAGGAGTGCCTTGTTGCCATTGAGTGGGAGAGGGACTGTGAGTCCATTCTCCCCAGGGTCTCCACTTTCACCATGGGGGCAGTCCTCATGAGTTTTCCCCACTTGGCTTTCTCTTGACACCACCTGAACATGGTTAAGTGTTTGGGGAGTGCCTCTGATTTCATCTGGGCAAGGACAAAAGTCTTGCCTTTGCTGACAGAGGTGAAGTGGGGCTGCAGTTTTTTCCTGTGGTGTTTGACTGTAGTAGAGAGATCATTGTCAAAAAGTCATCTGTCATTCTAGCCTATACTGCCTCACTTTCCCTGGTCTGGTCTGTCAGCAAGAAAAAGCAGGCATTTCTGGGGGGGGGGGGAGGGGCTGGCCTTGGAATTTCTTGGTTGCTAGCTTTTTCAACACCCAATTTGGGATATATAAGGGAGAAATAAACAGACAAACAAACAAAACATGACTCACTGTCATGTCAATCCCTGGATCCTTAGATCCTTAGTTGGCTGGATTTATTCTCTCCATATTTCAGTCTTCTTATGTTTATCTCTAATATCTACTTTTCTCTCAGATGTAGGGCCCTTAAGTCCTGGCTGCCATAAGTATCCCTGAACCCAAACCCAGAAAAACTGCTGCATGATCTAAGACACCACTTTCTGGTATGTCTCTATGCTGCACATCAAAAAATGGTACTATTCCAAAGTGGGAGAAAGTAAAGGAGTACAGGTTTCACCTCAATTTTTTTCCCTTTTCTTTAAGATTTGTCTCCTGAAGTCCAAGCTTTCTTGATAGCTCCTTGTGCTCTCAAACAGATTTCTTAAAATTATACAGTTTGCTTATTTTCCTTGCTGGGAAGGTTAAAGTTAGTTGCCCCAATACCAGAAATGGAATACTCAAATAACTCCTAAGGGTTTTTATAGATCATTCTATTTGGCATCCTCTTTTCATATCTGCTCTGGGCTTATAAATTAATTCTGACAGTGAGGGCCACAGAGTCAGGACAGATTCCACTTATAAAGTTTAATGGGAAATAAATCAAACATTTATCAATAGATTATTTGGTTATTTCCCATGGCTGATATTCAGTTTGTGTGAACTAGTATATCTATATCCATACTGGTTACTAAAATATTACTATGTTAATTATTTAATAACTGCTATCTTTCATGCCTCATGTCCTCCCTGGGACCCCAGTGAAATTTCTAATGATCTAAAACATAAAGGCCTTCACACCTGGTCAGGGTGAACCTTCAGCAGCGCTGACCTGATACCATAGCTACTATCCCATCATTTTTGGTAAGGGCCCAGCTTTAGCTGTTTAGTATTTTGAATATCACTTCTGTTTACACCTGATCCATGTATATCCAAGATTGATTTTTCTTGTATTATAGGAATAATTACATTTTCCTCTTGGTTATTTTCAAAGAGGATTGTTGGCATGACTCTTTTATTTATTTGGGTAATATATAACAATATAGTCAGCAAAAACATTTTCAATTATTTCTTCTAAAGAACCCTGTGCTAATTTCATTTATAAGTATCTTTACCTTTCATTATCATAATTAAAACCAAATATAATTGCCAGGTTAAGACAAATAACTTCTGATAAGGCCAATCTCATAGCTAAGACAGTAATTTTTTCTTGCTAACCAAAAATGTTTTGCTGGATACATGAAACTAAGAACAGTCTAACACATCTTAAAGAAAATAATCATTGTAAATTCATTAATAGTGGCCACATTTATTTTTCCATTTTTCACTGTAATCATTTACTTGTTGAACTGTGGCCTGAGTATACTATTGCCATTATGCTCGTCTGATATAATGTGTTTAAATTTCACAAGAACACGAGAATTTTATGTTTTGTGTTTACTACTAGCTTTAATCAATATTTTATTTAGCAACACTTTTAGGGAGATTTAAGGCATTAATTAAGCTACGATTTTTTTAATTAAATTACAGATAGAAGTATAATTAATGATTTTGCTAAATTGCAAGGTAGTGGGAAAATTCTCTGCTCCCTTATATATTTGCACTCTGAAACAGACCAATATAAAGCATACTTTATGTATTTCCTTATGCTTTAACTTTTTTTTTCATATACTATGCTTGAAATGATGCTGTGTGCTGCAAGTGAAAGGAAAAGTGTGCATAGATGAGCTACTAGTTCCCAGCTATTGTGACCAAGGCTTGGAGGCTTTTTTGGATCTATGTACAGTTCCTGGTTACTGATTGGGCCCAAAGAAATTTCAATATCAAATTCATACTGCCTAACTAGGACTAAGCTTCTTTTAAAGGGATTTGTGAGACTTACATGTCTGAAGCTACTATAAGGAATTGGTTACTAGATAAAGGAAGACTCAGACAATCAGAATTCATTTCATTGAGCTGATTTAGTCATAGTTCCTACCCTCTAAAAAAATTAGTAAAAACCAGGTAGTCAAACCAGTTCAATCTGCGAACAGCTCTTTTCTCCAATAATGGACAAAGCAGCAGTTTATGCTTCCTTATAGAAGAAAGAGATAATACCAATTTTGAATACATCTTCATTCACTTTTTAAGGCAGTTTTCAGTTGTCAAAATTTATGTAGAAAATGACAAATTTATGTCAGGTTGTCTAGGATTTATAAATAGTTGTGGCAGGGATTGACAGATTAAAACCATCTAACTATTGGCCAATTGCAAATGAGGGCATTCCCCTTATATTTTGCTATTATGATATTACATGATAAATTACTTTCTATTTGTGGATCCTGTAGACACATTAGTATTATTTATTTCTGACAGTAACTAAAGTTTATTTATTTTAAAGTGAGGAGAGGGAGGCTCAGCATGATTATGTCACTTCCTCAGGTAACAAAATACATAAGTAGAAAAGTTGATTCTAACACTTACTTAGTTCAATATTCATTTCACTTGATGGCAGTCTGAGTAATATTTGCATATAATCTAATAATGTCTAATAATGCTGATCAGAGAATTTTCAAGGACTTTTTAAGTCATTTTAGCATGATTTTCATCGTTTTAAATTTATGTTCTTCCCCAGTCCTTCTTACATGAAAGATGAACCAGATGGAGGTCAAAGAAGGGGCATTCTCTGGCCCAAGAGTTCAGGAATTCACAGGGTATTAATAAGGGATTAGTGTACAAGAGTTCCTCCCAGTAAAGTAGGATTTTAATGATATAAAAGTGTTAGAAATAGCAATGAGAAGAGGATGACTTAAGCAGTTCTGAGTGGTCCACTTGAAACTCTGACAATGAGAATGAAAAGAATGTTGTTAGTCCTGTCCAAGGGAGACACCATTAGAGGAGTTCCAGTCTCAGATAACAACAGATGTACTGATGAATGGAGCAGAAATAATCTTTCACAAAGTTCTGAGATTACCCTGCCCACCCAACTTCTCTACTACCTGTTTTTATTTGCTCTGAAACCAGAACCAAACCATTGTGCGAACACCAACTTGACATACTATGCTTTTAAACTAAGAAAAAGGTACTATAGCTAAAGAGAGAAATATCTAGACATTGTAAAAAGGTTTTTCCCACACTCTAATTTAATATATATTCATTCAATAAGCATTAATCGAGAGTCACACACTCACACTCAGCACTGAGGCTCAAAAATGATATTTTTGCTCTTTGCAAGTTCAGAATCTAATGGGTTTTTTGCTACAAACTGGTTTTATATCAATTTAAAGGGCATGAATTGATTTTATCAGGACCTAAAACCCCTTGAGTGAGTAAATCATAGTGAACCAATTCAGGCTCTACCCTCTGATTCTTACTCCCCACCTAGGGAACTCATAACCTCTCTCCTTGGTGCCTAAACATATTAACCAATAGGTTTTGTTCATTAGTTTTAGGGGAAATTGGCTGAAACTTCCATAAACATTTCTCTACTAAATATTAAAGAAGAACAAAAGCAAAATAAGGATACTATTGTGTACATGAGCAAACTAATGAGCAAATTAAGAAAAACTTTCTCACTTTATAGAAGCTAGTTGGCCTGAGGGGCTTGAAAGGCCTATCTCAATCTATATGTACTTCCCTGAAAATGAGGTATCTACCCTCCAGATCTCATGGAGTAAAATAACCCTATCAGCAAGGTAGCCTTATGTCCTCTTCCTAGCACCAGCTGGCCTCCACTTGGTAAATTTCAGAAGGTTGTTCCCACCCAGAGCTTTTAACAAAAGATACAAGCCTCATCCCAGTATCTGGCTGGAAGTCTGACTAATCATTGATATCAGGAAGAAATCCATGCTTAAGATACTTTCCTTAGCACAAAATCAACCAAACCTCAATATCTTAAACCCAAATCAACTGCACAGCACTGAAGTAGGCAGAGTTGCACATGGGAAGTTAAACCCTCATTCATTCCTATTCCCTCTAATCCTTGTCCTCACAAAGTCATAGCAAGGAAGGAAAAGGCAACTTGCAGTTAAGTTAAATAAAGGAGTAGAGGGAAATTTCCTGGGACTGTTGGACATTCCAAGCTACTATGAGAACAGAATCTTTTTTTTCCTTTTCATTGTTGTTCTATTACAGTTGTCCCAATTTTCCCCCATTGCTCTCGCTGGCCCACCTACCCCCCGACTCCCACAGTCAATCCCCATCCTGTTGTCCATGTCCGTGAGTCATATATACTTGGTCTTTAACTAGGCCCTTCCCCTTCTTTCCTCACTTATACCCCTTCCTCTTCCCCTCTTGTTGCTGTCAGTTTGTTCCTTGTTTCTGTACCTCTGATTCTGTTTTGCTTGCTTCTTTGTTTTGTTGATTAAGCCTCACTTATAGGTGAGATCATATGGTAGTTGTCTTTCACCCCCTGGCTTATTTCATTTAGCATAATTCTCTTCAGTTCCGACCATGCTCACAAGAAAGGTAGCAGTTCCTTCTTTCTTTCTGCTGCATACTATTCCATTGTGTAAATGTACCAAAGTTTTTTGATCCACACATTTACTAATGGGCGCTAATGGGCACTTATTTCCAGCACTTGACTATTATAAACAACACTGCGAGAACATAAGGATGCATAGGTTCTTTTGAATTGGTGTCTCAGGATTCTTAGGGTATAATCCCAGCAGTGGAATTGCTGAGTCAAAAGGCAGTTCCACTTTTAGTTTTTTGAGGAAACCCCACACTGTTTTCCACAGTAGCTGTTCCAGTCTTCATTCCCACCAATAGCGCACAAGTTCCTATTTCTCCATGTCCTCAACAGCCCTTTGCTGATTTGTTAATGATGGTTATTCTGACCTGTATGAGGCAGTATCTCGTTGTGGTTTTATTTTGCATGTCTCTGATGATTAGTAATGTTGAGCATCCTTTCATATGCATATGAACCCTCTGTATGTCCTCTTTAGAGAAGTGTCTGTTCAGGTCCTTTGCCCATTTTTTAATTGGATTGTTTGTCTTATGGATGTTGAGCCATAGAGTTCTTTATATATTTTGTAGATCAAACTCTTGTCCAAGGTATCGTTGGCAAATATGTTTTCCCATATGGTTGGTTGCCTTTTCATTTTGATGGTGTTTTCTTTAGCCATGCTGAAGCTTTTAATTTGATGTAGTCCCATTTACTTTTATTTCCTTTATTTCCCTTGCTGTAGACAATATATTGGCAAAAATATTGTTGTGTGGGATAGCTGAAATTTTACCGCCTAGTTTTCCTCTAGTACTTTTATGGTGCCTCAGCTTATGTTTAAATCTTTTATCCATTTTGAGTTTATTCTAGCAAATGGTATAATTTGGTGTCTAGTTTCATATTTTTGCATGTACCATTCCAGATCTAACAAGCAGCATTTGTTGAAAAGGCTATTTTTACTCCATCTTATACTCTTTCCCCCTTTGGCAAATATTAATTGACCATAGAGACGTGGGTTTATTTTTTTGGCTCTCTATTCCGTTCCATTGATCTATGTGTCTATTCTTATGTTAATACCAGACTGTTTTGATTACAGCATCCTTGAAGTATAGTTTGATATCAGGTATTGTGACCCCTCCTACTTTGTTACTATGGCTATTTGGGGTTGGTTTTGGTTACATAAAAATGTTTGAGTCCTGGCTGGTATGGCTCAGTGGATTGAGTGCTGGCCTGCAAACCAAAGTGTTGCAGGTTTGATTCCCATATCAGGGCACATGTCTGGGCTGTGGGCCAGGTCCCCAGTAGGGTGCTCGTGAGAGGCAACCACACATAGACGTTTCCCTCCCTCCCTTTCCCTCTGTCTATAAATAAATAAAATCTTTAAAAATATTTTTTGAAATATTTGTTCTAAATCTGTGAAATATGTCATTGGTATTTTAATAGGGATTGTGTTGAATCTAAAGTTTGCTTGGGTACATCATTAAAGTAGATTCTCCCAGTCCATGAACATGGTATATGCTTCCATTTGTTTGTATCTTCCTTAATTTTTTCTTCGTTGTTCTGTAGTTTTCCAAGTACAGGTCTTTCACTTCCTTGGTTAGGTTTATCTAGGTACTTTATTTGTCTTGTTACAATATCAAATGGGATTTTTGCCCCCAATTTCTGTTTCTGATATTTCATTGTTGGTGTACCAAAATGCCTTCAATTTCTGAATATTGATTTTGTATCCTGCTGTTTTGTCAAATTCACTTATTGGGTCAAGTAGTTTTATGGCAGAACCTAAGCATTTTTTATGTACACTATCATGTCCTCTGATAATGACAGTTTTACTTACTCCTGTCCAATACGGATGCCTTTTACTTCTTTTTCTTGTCTGATCCCTGTGGCTAGTGCTTCCAATACTATGTTGAAAAGAAGTGGTAAAAGCCACTTTTCCTTATTTTATTCTTGATTTTATTCCTTGTCTTATTCCTGTTCTTAGAAAGAAAGCATTTAGTTTTTTCCCATTGAGTATGATGTTGGCTGTAGGTCTCTAGTATATGGCATTTAGTATGTCAAGGTATGCTCCTTCTGTTCCAATTTTGCTGAACATTTTTATCATAAATAGGTACTGTACTTTATCAAATGCTTTTTCAGCATCTTTAATATGATCAGTGATTTTTGTCTTTCCTTTTGTTTATGTGATGTATTACATTTATTGATTTGTTAATATTATACCATCCTTGCACCCCTGGGATGAATCCCACTTGATCATAGTTTATGATCTTTTTAATGTATTACTGGATGCAGTTTGCCGATATTTTGTTGAGGATTTTAACATGTATGTTCATCAGCAATATTAGTCTGCAAAATTAAATGTTCCAGCAAAATGGAGCATTTAATCCATTTACATTTAAGGTTATTAGAGATAGGTACTTATGCCATTTTTTCCATTTATTCTTATGTTCCCCTCTTTTTTAAAAGATTTTATTTATTTTTATAGAGAGCAGAAAGGAAAGAGAAAGAGAGAGACAGAAACATCAATGCGTGGTTGCCTCTCACACACCCCCTACTGGGAACCTGGCCCAGAACACTAGCATGTGCACTGACTGGGAATCGAACCAGTGACCCTTTGGTTTTCAGGTGGGCACTCAATCCAGGGACTCTCTCTCTTTTTTTTCATCTGTTAAAGCAGTCCCTTTATTTTCTCTTGCAATGCTGGTTTGGTGGGGATTTGCTCTTTTAGCCTGCCCCCCCCCCCCCCCGCCCGGGGAAGCTCCTTATTTTGCCTTCCATTTTAAATGAAGCACTTTCTGGGTAGAGTAGTCTTGGTTGCAGCCCTTTGCTTTTCATTACTTGGAATATATCTTGCCATTCCCTTCTGGCTTGTGTTTCTGTTGAATAATCAGCTGATGCCTTATCGGAGTACCTGGTATATTACTAGCTGTTTCTCCTTGCTACCTTTAATATTCTCTGTCTTTAAACGTTGCCATTTTTATTTTGATGTGTCTTGGAGTGGGCTTCTAAGGATTAATCTTGATTGGGACCCTCTATGCTTTCTGGACTTGTATGACCCTTTCTCTCATCAAGTTAGGGAAATTTTCTGTCATCATTTTTTCAAACTAGTTTTCCAAGCCTTGCTCCTCTTCTTCTCTTACTGGTATTCCTATGATGTGGTTATTATTATGTTTCATGTTGTCCTGCAGCTTCCTTAAATACTCTTCATTCTTTTTTAGTCTGTTTTGTTTTGGTGCTCTGTCTGGGAATTTCTTCTGCCTTGTCATCCAGCTTGCTGATTCAATCCTCTGCTTCATCAATCCTGCTTTTAATTCCTCCTATTGTGTTCTTCAATTCAGAAATTGTATTCTTCCTCTCCTCCTGGCCTTTATTGGTAGTTTCTATCTCTTTTTTCATGCTGGTGTAGTTTGCAGTAAGTTCCTTGTAGCTTCCCCTGTAGTTCTTTATAGTTCTCACTGAGCTTGTTGAGCTTCCTTATAACCATTATTTTGGACTCAATGCCTGACAGTTTACTTGCCTCTATTTCATTTACTATTCTTTCTGAGGATTCCTCCTTTCCTCCTCATTAGGGATTGTTTCTTTTATCTCTATTTTAGGTACTCTTTTCCTTTGTTTCTGCTTCTTAGATTGATCTACTTTGATTCCCTGTCTTTGTGGTATGACCTTCTATTGTAGGAGACCTGTGGGATCCAGTGGTACAGTTTCCTTGAAATCTTGGACTCGATGTTCTTGGGATGCCCTTTATGCCATTTATGTTGGCTCTCTGGTTGTAATTCAATTTTGATTGTTGTGGGGTCATTCTTTGGTGGGTCTTTCCTTCCAGTAGTGGCTGACTGAGAGTCATTCTGCCACTACTTCTTGTATGCTTCTGGGTGTGCAGGTGCTGGCAGAACAAAACCACACAGCTCAGGAAACAAACCCACACCCACAAAAATAACACCCACCCACAATCACAATATCAACAGCAATTGAGCCAGTATTAATAAGGTTGTAAAGAGATTAAGACTATTATAAGGAAGGGGAAATGAAAATGAGATAATGAATTGAAGGAAAAATGATTTTGAGAGTGTAGAGCGAGGAATAATAACAACAGCAGGGAATTATGGCAAGGCAAAGAGAGAAAGTGAAAGTTGCATTGTAAATAAAAAACGGAATGAAGAAGGCAGAATGGAGTAAGAGAAGGGAAGCATACAGTATTAGGTTTAAACAGAAATTTAAAAAATATAGTGAGAAAGAAGAAGGAAAAATAATTAGTAAATAAATTTAAAAATTGGGACCAAATTTTAGAAAAAGATACACCACAGCACTATCAACGACAAATGAGCTAAGATTAATATAGGTGGCATGAGAATAAAAAGTAAAAAAGAAAGAAAAAAACACATAAGGGATGTCTAGAAGAAAGGGAAGTATATTTGAGATGATAGAGGGAGAAGGAATACTAAGAGTTAGGAACAAAAACCAGGCTAAGACAGGGAAAAATTGAAATTTGAGACAAAAAAGAAAAGAATGGGCAATCAGAAAGCAGAATGGAGTAGGAGAGGGGAATGGTAAAATTTGAGATTTTAAATACCAAAATAATGAAGATCTAGAGATAAAATTAAGTATTGCAACAACAACCACTCTATCCACTACCAACTGAAAAGATTGATAAAGGTGGAGAGAGAACAAGGTTATTTAAGAATGAGGAAAAAGAATGTGAGATGACTAAGGACAAGAATGGTTTTGAGAGGATGGAGGGGAAGAAATAGTAAGAGTGAAAAATGGAAACAAGTCATAAACAGAGGGAAAACAAAATTTAAAACAAAAATGAGGAAGAAAGGTAAAATGGGATAAGAGAAGGGAGGAGCAAAATATGAGATTTTAAATAAAGTATAATATAAAATCTAGTGACTTGATACGCACAAACTTGAAGTACAAGAAATGAATGTTAAAATGCTATACAGGAAAGAAAATACCACAAATCGTGAAGACCATGGTGGAATTCATTCCAATAGCATCTATTATTTACCACTATTTTTTCTTTCTGGATTCACCACTGGTGCTATCAGATGGTGTCCCAGGTGGTCCTTAGGCAGCCTGTTCATGACTACCAGGGATCCACCATCTATGGCTGACTCCTTCGATTGTGTATATGTATATACCTCCTGTATTAGCTTAGCCCTGCCAGAGTTTATCTCTTAGGACTTGCTTATCCCCAGAGCTAAGGGAGGGCTGAAGAATTTTTCCTGAACCTGAAGATTTAATTGTTACTTATATTTTATTATGATTTACATGGCTATTATTTTATATAGGAGAAAAAGTTATCAATCCTGATGATATCCTTTTAATTCCAAGGGAATGTAAGATGGAAAAGTACTCTAAGAAGCCCAAGTCTAAGACTACACAGATAATCAGGAAGCCTTGAGGATAACTATTTTGGAGATATATATATATATGTGACATTGATACATTATGTACATAATTAAAGAAAAAGAGCTAGCTGATACAGACTTAAAGGAGAAGGAGGCTATAACTGTACATAGAGAAGAAAAAGTGAAATGAGTTCTCTTCAAAACCCCATGTGACATCAAAAATAAGTTACAAAGTTATTATCAACATGAGGAAGCCAATGTCTGGATAATGCATAAAGATAAAATCAGTGAATTGGACTTTTTCCTTTTGCTGAACTTTTCTTCCATTTTGAAGATTTATAATGCAATTCTTTATGATTTAATGAACTTCAAGATGACCCTTAAGAACTGTCTCCTCTAAATGTTTAAAACTTTTCAATGTTGCTGTTTTTAAATTTTAAAGACTAAATTAAAAAAAAAGAAAAAAAAAGAAACACTAAGAACTCCAAGTGCTGCCAATTTTTCCTTGCTGCCAAGTCCTATTAGTATAAATGAATGGTTTATTTTAAGAAATGCCTGATAAATTACTCTACACAATCAGTAATGAGAGTACTGTCAGCAAAGGAGAATCATTTCCAAAATTTACTTGGCATTAAGGAGCTAGTGTCTTCTGAGCTCAAACTGGGTTATGTGGCCCTAGCCCCCATGGATTCCACAAATCTCTCCTTTCTTCTCAGAGGACAGGGCCATCAACCAATATGTGTAACTATTGAGGTTTCTCTATGTCAGCTTACAGTTTTTGAAAACTGCAACAAAACCTGGTCATTTTCAAACTTTACTTGTCAACAGTTTCTACTACTCGTCCCAGAATTCTTTTTCTCCTTGGGCTTTGCCCCAGGGAAAATACTAAAGACCTCAGGATATTAGACTAAAATCAAAGACACAGGCCAAGACAAAACAGAAAACAGCTTGATATAAAAAGGAAAAGGTCAAAGAGCTTCAATTTCTTTTAGGGCATAAACTTCACTCAGTGCCTGAGCCATATCCAATGTGACTTTGGAGAAATACAATGGTAGTGATGTGGAGGCTGCAAGTCACTCCTCAAACGTAAAAGCAGAGAAAGGCAAAAACAAACAAACAAAAAAAAAACCCTCTTTTTCTGGAAAAATATAGAAAAATGCATAATTTAAAGAATCAGTGGATAGGTACACTCCCTTGTTGGGGTTATATGGGAAGGAACTGATCCATGTTTCTCTCTCACATAGATATTTCTCTCTCTCTCTCCCCACTTTCTCTCTCCCTCCCTCTCTCTCAAAAAATCAATAAACATATGCTCAAGTGAGGACTAAAAACAATCTGTGGATAAAGAAAACCATTAGAGTTGCAATTCACCAACGAAAGATGAGAATCATCCTCACTGGCTTCTGCATAGTTCCCCTATGGCAGTATGCTCCTTGCTTACATCATGTGAAATCTGTTATATTTTTATTAATGAAAACCCAGGACCAAAAGCTCAGAAAAAAACAAGGCATGTGCTGGTGTCCTCCAACCCTAAACACTAATGGAAAACCAGCTCATCTTAAAGTTCTGTTTTTCTAAAGGGAAAAAATAGGTGAATGTTCTTTTGCACTAATTATGACATCAAACTCCTACAAAGCTGTTGGGGGAATGAAGAGTTTAAAACTTGGAGTCTGTTATCTGTAAAGCTCTTTTGTGCTCTTTAGAGCAACAGCATTATAAAAGTTAATGTGCAAATAAAATAAACAAATAATTCTAGTCCTTGCCCACCCATGAGCAGTGCACACTGGTTCCCCTCAGTTCTCCTTGGCCCACTTATAAATCCCCCAGTGATGGGTTTCTACTACTTTTGCTATAAGACTATTTTCCACCCTCTAAAAGACTTCCACTTACTCCTAGCAGTGTCTGTATAATGTTTGTGGTGACCCTGCATCAAAACCTTGTTAGGCTTCCAAGTAGGAGACCAAAGTGTTTCACACAATTTATACTACCCATATTTTGTATTTAATATGTTTAAACACTAGGATCAGAGTTCAGCATTTAATGCAATGCAGTCTGTATACAAGCTGACTAAATTACAGATGAACTTCAGAAGAGATGCTGCATACTTCCTCCAATCTTATAGCAAGAAGAAAGATACCAGCTTTCCCTAGGAAATATTTATAAGTTCCAAGCATTCTTAGCATCATTAATAAGAAAACCTCACAATAGTTCTTAGAGATCATAGAGGGAAATTGATTCCAATTTTTCAGATGAGGAAGCTGAGACCTGAAAAGAAATTAGGTGAATTTTTCAAGGGCATGGGTGTCAACAGAGACAAAACTAGCAAGAAGAACCCAGCAGAATTTCAGACCCCCTGAGCTAGCATGCCTTATCTTTTTCTCCAAGATCACTGCTCAGAATGCTACCAACCTACTCTTCACAAATTTGGGGGTGGGAGTGTTGGTCAAGGTCCATGCTAACATTTCTTAGATGTCTGCAAGGAAGCTGAAAGGACTGAATAAATGGCCTCTAATCATGGATTGACTGAAAAACAAAGAAAAACAAACAAACAAAAAAACTCCATCCAGAAAATAGTAACCTTCTACAATATCTCCTCTTATCCAAGACACTTGGCCTCATTTTACCTACTACTTCAAGGTTCTCAGGTCTGATTCTAGCTAATACTAACATCATATTTCATCAAGTGGAAAGGTCAGAATAAGAAAAACACCAGCCTTATACCAAGAAGGTCTACAAATTAACCCAGTTTCCTTAGCCTCCAAACCTGTGATCCATTCTGATGACTTTCTGATCACTTCCAGACAGCAAAGCAAAATGTAGAGTCCTGTTTTCTTTCTTTTCGTTCTTTTTCTTTCTTTCTTTCTTTCTCTCTTTCTTTCTTTCTTTCTTTCTTTCTTTCTTTCTTTCTTTCTTTCTTTCTTTCTTTCTTTTCTTTTTCTTTCTTTCTTTCTTTCTTTCTTTCTTTCTTTCTTTCCTTCCTTCTTTCTTTTCTTTCTTTCTTTCTTTCCTTCTTTCTTTTCTTTCTTTCTTTTCCCTTCCTTCCTTCTTTTTTCTTTTTTTTCAGCCTTGCTTCACCTTTGGGTTACAGAGAATATTCCTAGATCATTAAATTATGAAATAAGTCAATGGCAATAATTACAGGAAAAAATGAGTGCTTCTGAAATTATTCAATCTCAGCCAGAAAAAAAAAAGTGAAGATGGATGCAACTTTCATATGGAATAAATGCCATAGCTAATTTTTTAAATATATTTATTGATTATGCTATTACAGTTGTCCCATTCCCCCCCCACTCCACTCCATCCTGCCCAACCCCTCCCTCCCACATTCCCCCCCTATAGTTCATGTCCATGGGTCATACTTATAAGTTCTTTGGCTTCTACATTGCCTACACTATTCTTACCCTCCCCCTGTCTATTTTCCACCTATTATCTATGCTACTTATTCTCTGTACATTTCCCCCCGCTCCCCCTCCCACTCCCCTAGTGACAACCCTCCATGTGATCTCCATCTCTATGGTTCTGTTCCTGTTCTAGTTGTTTGCCTAGTTTGCTCTTGTTTTTGTTTTAGGTGTGGTCATTAATAACTGTGAGTTTGCTGTCATTTTTACTGTTCCTATTTTTGATCTTCTTTTTCTTAGGTAACTCCCTTTAACATTTCATATAATAAGGGCTTGGTGATGATGAACTTCTTTAACTTGACCTTATCTGAGAAGCACTTTATCTTCCCTTCCATTCTAAATGATAGCTTTGCTGGATACAGTAATCTTGGATGTAGGTCCTTGCATTTAATCGTGGGTAATGTAATTATGATGTGCCTTGGTGTGTTCCTCCTTGGGTCCAGCTTCTTTGGGACTCTCTGAGCTTCCTGGACTTCCCGGAAGTCTATTTCCTTTGCCAGATGAGGGAAGTCCAAATTATTTGTTCAAGTAAGTTTTCAAGTTTTTGTTCTTCCTCTTCTCCTTCTGGCACCCCTATAATTCGGATGTTGGAATGTTTCAAGATTTCCTGGAGGTTCCTAAGCCTCTCCTCATTTTTCCGAGTTCTCCTTTCCTCATTCTTTTCTGGTTGGATGTTTCTTTCTTCCTTCTGCTCCACACCGTTAATTTGAGTCCCAGTTTCCTTCCCATCACTATTGGTTCCCTGTACATTTTCCTTTGTTTCTCTTAGCATAGGCTTCATTTTTTCATCTGGTTTTCAAACAGATTCAACCAATTCTGTGAGCATCTTGATAACCAGTGTTTTGAACTGTGCATCCCATAGGTTGGCTATCTCTTCCTTGCTTAGTTGTATTTTTTCTGGAGCTTTGAAGTGTTCTGTCATTTGGGCCATTTTTTTTTTTTTTTTTTTGTCTTGGCATGTCTGTTACTTTAAGGGGAGGAGCCTTAGGTGTTCACCTGGGCGGGGTAACACTGGTTGCTGTTTTGTGATGCTGTATGTGGGGGAGGGGCCAAGAGGGAGCTATGGTGCCCACTTCACTCTCGTCCGGATTTCAATCTTTCACTCTACTACCCACAATCAAACTGGGCCCCTCTGGTGCTGGCTCCCGAGTGGGTGGGCCTGTGCACACTCCAGGCCCCTGTGGGTCTCTTCAAGGACCTCTCCTGTGAGGCTGGGAGTCTCTCCTGCTGCCTCCCCAACCCCCACGGGCGTTTTCAATCAGAGATTTGAGGCTTTATTTCCCTGAGCTGGAGCCCTGGGTTGTGAGGTCTGCTTGGCTCCCCGCTGTTCGTCCAGTTTATCTGTGTGCGAATATGGGGCCGTGGGGTGCTACCCACTGCTCTGCCTGCCCAGCTCTCCACCACTCTGAGTCCGGCCCTCTTGGTTTATCTGTGCAGGAATGTGGGGCCGCAGGGCCTGCTAATGCTCGGACTGCCTGCTCTGTTCGTCCCACACTCCTCCAGTCTCGGTCAGCCACAGCCACGCGGGTCCTCTCCACCCTGGTGCCCATCTCCGCCCCTCCTACCGGTCTGGATGAATGTTTATTTTTTATTTCCTTGGTGTCGGACCCCCTTGCCATTTGATTCTCTGTCAGTTCTGGTTGTGCGAGGAGGCGCAGTGTGTCTACCTATGCTGCCATCTTGGTTCTCATAGCTAAATTTTTAACATAACCTTTAACCTATTGTCAGCTCTCTGTATTCAGCTTTGGAAATGGCAATTTCACTGTTATACTATTCCCCAGGCAAGTCCAGTTGATTCTTATGATTCTAATTCCAGGCTTGGTCACTATATTCTCACACCTCAAAGGGGGCTGGAAGCACAGGTATACTACAAAGGCTGTAGAAGGCAGCTGTGATATGTACAGTGTGATTCTGCAATCTCTGGCCATAACTGATTAAACCAATAGGGATTCCAGGACAGCTAACCCCTGGATTTCAGTCTTTGTGGCTTTATGTTCAATGGTTGGCTTGGAAAGATAAGCCATGCCCACACCCTCTTAGTAGAATTAAGAACTGGAAAGCTAAGTCAATGAGCTTAGTTAGCTGATGCAACTACATCTACCAAGTAGTGGTAGGGTGGATGGCCATTATGGGTCAAGTGTATGCTGATTTATGAGGGAAGTGACTGTGAATGCTCAGAGGAATCCAGGTGGGAAGGTGAGAGTAGAGTGAGGCAGAGGCATTATCATTCAAAGAGACAGAGAAAGGGTGCTACAGCTTAGCTTCCATCCTTCTAAGCTTACCCATGGTCATTCAACTTCTCCTACACACAAATGTTCAATAAATCCTCCTTCATGTGAGGCAGTGTGAATGCATGCCTGTGTCTTGTAACCAAAAGAGTCTTGAGAAGAATAAAGACCTCCAAGAAAATGATTAAAGACTTTCTGGGGTAGTCCTACCTTCTAGTTGCCCAGCCACAGGCACTCACAGCTTTGCCCAAACCCATAGCAATGCCAGGACTCCTGGAAGAGGGTGCCCTCTAGTGCAGCTCCTGGTTGATTAGAGTTCTTCAAATAATTTGTTCATTTCCCCTCCAAAATTAATATGAAGCATCATTGAAATTTATACTGCTTACATTTGGATGAAAAGATGACAAAAATAAAGTGATCGGATAAGAAAATATCTCATGAAGAAAATATAAATAAGATGTAAATATTTAATTTAGATCCAATGTCACTTTGCTCTAGCACTTCATTAACAGAAATGTGTTACTTTACTACTTACTGCAAGGAGTTTATCCTGATATTTTGTACCCCATCTGATGAATACCCCCATAATATACCTTTGTGTTCAAGCTCAGAAGAAAAATTAATTAGGAACTATCCCTAGAGACCAATTTTGGGTTCAGGCACAAGAATAAGAATTCCATCACTGTTTGTTGGACATGAATATGAGCAATCTCTTCGGATCGAGTGTGATGAAAAACTATCTTCAGAAAAGAAGCAAATTCTCTCTCATCCTTGCCTCTGAAAGTCGGATTTTTAACTCAAAACTTCATTTGTTCACAAAACATTTTGCATAAAAAGAGATCTCCATTATAAGCACTATAGAGCTTATATAAATTTTAGGGCCTTCTTCATGGTTCACTACAAAGTATCCTTTTGTTAAAGTTTCAAAGTTCTCCTTGAGGATAAAAATCTATGTTTGCCTTGTTATTTATCACATGGGCTATTGTTCCATGGAGGGCAAATTGGTTTTATCTTGCATACCGACTCCAAATGATTGTTTGAGCTCTGTGCCAAAAAAAGTTCTTTAAAGCCAAGTGGCCTCTGTGCTTGGTGGGAAAGAGCCCAGGATTGATTAGCAATGCGTGCACCACATGCGTGGGAAGGAAAAGAGCCCCAGTGTTAGGTACTGGCCAACCTTAGTTGACACCTTTAATATATAAGCAGGTATTTGATTTAGCTCTCTGCATTTGTGAGACCAACACAAATCTCTTTAGCTTTAAACATCCTTTTCAGATAGAGGTTTTGACATTTAAACTTAAAATAATATATAGTAAATAACACTGATATGAAACTTGTTGCTTCTAGGTTCTAGAAATAGTTAATAATTAAATAATAGTTAAATAATTAATAACTGAAATTTCCAAAAGAATATGAAAACTCAAATCCAGAAATTAGAATTGTTCTCATGACGTGTAAGAACAGTATGCCAGTCAAACAAAAACACCATAAAGATGAAAAAAGTGTTATAATGTAATAAACTTGGGCATGGATCCTAAAAAAACCTCAAAAGCCTTTCATTCTAAATAAGACTGAGTTCTCCCTTCAGAACATGTGTGCTTTTTCCCCTTATTTTGATAGTTGAGAAACTGAGGCAGAGTGGAAAGGAAAAACTGATTCAAAACCCCAGTGTGAATCCAGAGCAGATTCTGGGTATAGAAAACAAAAGAGTTGATTTAGAGCTAATATGTTTTAACCCTTAGATGGTGGATTCCCTAGCTGACTTTCACAGCGGCAGGATGAAGACAACCATTGGGCACTTCCCTGCAAACCACAATACAACCCTGCGGGAGATTAGCAAATGCTCATGATGGACATGGTTCAGGCAAGTGGTCACGAGATTAGCCAACATTGACGGACAATACATCTCAACTGACAAGGTTGTTTAGAAACTTTGAAAACAGAAAATAAATACCCTAATAAATCCAGAAATTGAGCCATTTCTGAAAGCCTCATCTATTTTCAAAATATGTAGTGAATGCCTCCCTCTGACAGTATATGGAGACTTGATTTTATGTTGCTGCTTCTTTAAAGGAATTTGGAAGACTGCACCTATATTGACTTATTTACATTTCCATGAGAGGAGATAAAGTGCAGAAAAAATCCACTCACTTTACACTTAAGCCAGAGACAGTTTAACATCTTCGGCTTACCCTATGAAAGCTATGAAGCACATTCATCTGAAATGAGACCAGATTCTATCCCTGGAGAAGTAGGATAGAAGATTATAGAGTCAGACTCACTTAATTTGGAACCCTGGTCCTGCTTCTCACCAGCTGTGTGAACTTAAACATGTCCTTAATCAATCTAAACTTTGGTTTTCTAATCTGTAAAGCAAAGAAAATAGTGTCTGTCTTATAAAACAAAAGAATATTTTTAGAATAGTATATGTTAGGCACTGGATCCAGTGTCTGACAGAGAGTTAGTACATAAATAACTATTAGCTTACAAATAGTTTATATACCTCTTATCATTTAACTGAGAATGCTTGTGGATGTTTGCTTCTTCAGAAGAGAAACTGGGACTTCCTGTCTTGCTAAGATCTCAACTGTAAGACAGTGGCTGAGTCCAGAAATAAAATACATTTACTTGTAAATCAGGGTAGGTAATTGGACTAAGGACATCATACTCATGAGCAGAGCTCATTAGTGTGTGCCAGCCCTTAAGACCACCTCTTTTTAGTACAATCTACATTAATAATTACAGATGGTAAAGCAGGCTTATCTTTCAAAAGCTTCAGAGATAGGCAATTATTATGGCTCTCACGTATAAGTTTATTTTGGTTTTTGGTTTGTTTGTTTTTGTTTGCGGTGTCTCTTCTGTGCAAAAACAAACCCTAGTAATACAATAGTTGAAACTGCATAGTATGGAAGCAGTTACCAAAAATAAGTATATAATACTACAGTATAATATACATATTTAATAACAAACATTTGGTCTATTTATGTTGTTTCACAATTAAAAACATTTAAATCACTTGAAAACATTTTCCCCTTTTTTCCTAAGTGTTACTAATGGAAGAGTAATAATGGCCATGAAAATTCAAGATATACTATATCTTGATGTTTAGGACAAATTTTTTTTTTGCCAAAATTCCATGGTCATTATATTTCATAGTTGCACTATTTGGGGTATTTTGAAATATGTAACTTGTAGAAACGCCAACATAAAATCAAAACCCAGAAATCTTTTCAAGGCTTTATAATAATCTGCATACAAATATAATCAGCAAAGAAATAACTCTATTAGAAAATGTAATTGTATTCAGGCAAGAGACAGTGCCTTTGCAAGAAAAAACAAAAGAAAAAATAAACAAATGAGACTATATCAAACTAAAAAATTTTGCACAGCAAAGGAAACCATCAACAAAATGAAAAGACAAACTGCTAAATAAGAGATCATATTTACCAATGATACATCAGATAAGGGGTAAATATCCACAACTTATAAAGAACTCATACTACTCAAGACCTCCCCCCCCAAAAAAATACAACCAGTGCAATTAAAAATGGGCAGAGGACCTAAATAGACACTTCTCCAAAGAGGACAATAGACATATGAAAAACTGCTCAATGTCACTAATCATTAGAGAAATGCAAATTAAAACCACAATGAGATATCATCTCACCCCTCTCAGAATGGCTATCATCAGTCCACAAATAACAACTGTTGATGAGGATGTGGAGAAAAAGGAAACCTCATGTACTTTTGGTAGGGAATGCAAATTTGTACAACCAGTATGGAAAACAGTATAGATGGTATCCAAAAAATTAAAAATGGAACTTTTTATGATCCAGCAATTCCATTTCTGGGGATTTATCTGAAGAAACCTAAAACACTAATTCAAAAGAATATTAGTGTTTACATTTGTGTTAATTTCAATAGACAAGGTGTGGAAGCAACCAAAGTGTCCCTCAATAACTAGGGGATAAAAAAGTAATAGTAGATATATACTAATTGGTCATGAAAAAGAATGAAATCTTACCATTTGCAAAAGCATGGATGGACATAGAGCATATTATGTTCAGTGAAATAAGTTAGTCAGAGAAACACAAATACCATGTTATTTCACTTATATATAGAATTTAAAGAACAAAACAAATGAACAAACAAAATTGAACAAGACTCAGACACAGACAGGGAACTGATGGTTGCCAGAGGGAAGGGGGATTGGAGGACTGGGTGAAAATGGTAAAGGGATTAAGAAGCACAAATTGATAGTTACTGAATTGTCATGGGGCTGGAAGTAAAGCATATGGAATATACCATATTTTTTGGACCATAAGACACACCTAGGTTTTAGAGGAGGAAAATAGGGAAAAAAATTGAAGCAAAAAATGTGGTAAAATACTTAATAATATAAACAACATAATATTTCACCAATGTAAATTTAAGCTGTATTTGGACTATAAGATGTACCCCCCTTTTCCTCTTAAATTTGGGGAAAAGGTGTGTCTTATAGTCCAAAAATACGGTAGTTAAAATAATATTGTGATAACTATATATAATGTCAGTTGGAGTACTGGAAATATGGAGAGGAACGTTATGTGAAGTATATGATTGTCTCACCACTAAGCTGTACACCTGAAACCATGACAAAATAAAATTGAAAAACTAAACAAAAAGAAAAGATATATGCCTTTTCTTCTGGCCTACAACTTCTATATGTGCAACTGAAAAGTGAAATGTAGCAAAAATCCACACCAATTGTCTCCTCTTCTACACAGTGAACAATGTGAAAATGTCAGATTAAATTTTTAGGACATTGGTGTGTGCTAAATTTTCAGGGTTAATTTTTAACATCTATTTCTTAAAGAAAAGCAAATATACTATATATGTATCCTTGTACTTATTGAGCTCTCTTTTATGTAAATTAGAGCTTTTAGTTTTAGTTTCACTTGCTTTTTTTGGAGGCATTCTCTTGACAATCATAACTTTTGGGTTCTCACTAGGCAAGTTAAATCTACTTTGTAGAATTGACCTTCCCCTTGACTTGTAGAAGAATTGTTTTAAAATCCTTGATAAAAGAGAAAGAAGACTGACTTCTGGAACTCAGAAATAATCACAAGCTTTGTGTTATTTTTGTGAGTCTTAAATTGGGGAGGAGGGGAGACTTAGTTTTCCAGATGAATTAACCTGTACTGTGAAATCCTAAAGTCTGATGTAGTACATTCACCCTCACTAAAAGTTGTTCACCACATTTTTGTACAAAAAAGATTTATAGCATCCATTTTCATCCTGATTTCCTGTTTCTCTGTCCATTTACCAAGCAAGTATTTGGAAGCCTGAAATGGCCATGTGGAGTGTTTTAAGAGTTGACCTAGGAAGTGAGCACACCTCTGGGAGCAATTTGATTGGTTAATACTATTTCTGAGCACAGTATGTGAATCTTTATGACTTCATAGCTTCAGGAATGAATTACTTGACCTCAACTTTCTCCATAGGGGTGCACACCTTAATTTTCCACACTAATTTTCAAGTAGAATTACAAAAACACTTTACTTAACTAGAGGTCAACAATTCTACAACTCAACTACTTGGAACACAGACCAAAAGCAAGCAAAACTATCTGTGCAGCCAAAAGTGATGTCATAAAAACTCTTAGATTTTCTCTATCTGACAGTTCCTAATCATTTAGAGCAAATTTACCTTGACTTTATTAACAATTACGATCATTATACTGATATTGTTTTTGAGCGTAGAGCAAATGCAAAGAAACAAAGCATGTGTGGAAGAGGGACTAATATAGGCAATAAACTAGGAACAATATAACATAAAAAGATATTAATTCAAAAATTATAGAAAATGGACAAACAACCCCAAATGCCTCAGGAGTCAATGAGAAACAGTACTTACTATACAAAAAAAAATTTCTAATGATTATAAAAATAAGAAAAGTTTCATTTTTTCAATCTACATTAAGCAAGCCAGGTAGGTATTTTAAGTCATTTTATAAAATTCCATCAAACGAGGAAAACATTTCAAAAGAACTAGCAATTAAAAGGATGAGTTCTGGTGACTACCATCTGTCTACAGTTTGATCTACAGTCCATTCACCTCTATGAAACAACTCATTCCCTCAGAAGAAAATATTTTTACATGCCAAAAGCTAAATTAATTGCAGATCAAATTATTCAATTTGAGAAAGCATATACACTCAGTGCTAGATGATCTATAGTTATTTAAAGAAATATCCTTATTTTGCCCTGTATAATGGGCACTTTTTTCCCCAAATGTTTGAATGAAATATAAGGATGTGCATTATACATGGGTAGTACCTGAAATGTTTTGTACTATTCTTGTGTTTTGTATTTGTTACATAAAATTTCTTCTACCATAATATGGTCAAAAATAAATGCTAAAATTCCATTACAATACAAAAAAAAAAAAAACAAGTATCTAAATATAAATAAATAAATAATTGAATTAAAATTAAAGATTTTTCCCTGAAATTTTGGGCCATAAAGATGGGTGCACATTATACACAGCAAAATATAGTACTTGTGGTCTTGGTTTGCCTTTCTGACAGTTCATTATTAGTGTATAAAAATACACTAATGATTTTGGATATCTATTTTGTATCCTGCTATTATACTGAATTCATTTTTCAGTTCTAATAGGTTTTTGGTGGAACCTATAGGGTTTTCTATAGTATCATGCCATCTGCAATATCTGCAGTATCATGTCATCTGCAAATAACGACAGTTTTAATTCTTTCTTCTTTCCAATTTGGATGCTTTTTATTTCCTCTTCTTGACTGATTGCTGTGGCTAAGACCTTCATTCAATAAGAGTAGTGAAAGCAGACATCCCTGTATTGTTGCTGATCTTAAGGGAAACACTAGATAGTTTTTGTCCATTGAATATAATGTTGGCTGTGGGTTTGTCATATATGGCCTTTATTACATTGAGGTATGTTCCCTCTATTCCCACTTTGCTGAGAGTTTTTATCACAAATGGATGTTGGATTTTATCAAATGTTTCTTCTTCACTTATTTGTATGATTATGTGGTGTTTATTTTTCATTTGTTTACATGGTGTATCACATTTATTCATTGGTGGATATCATACCAATCTTGCATCCCTGGAAGAAATCCCACTTGATAATGATGTATGATTTTTTAATACATTGCTGGTTATGATTTGCTAATATTTTGTGAGGATTTTAGCAACTATGTTCATCAAGGTTATTCACAACTGCTTAAAAAGAATAAAAATATCTAGAAATAAATTTAACCAAGAATGTAAGAGACCTATACTTATAAAATTATTAGAAACCAAAGAAATAAATTCGACATTCTGGAAGATGGTGGAGAGATGGGTGGGAGCAGAGCCCACTTCCCCTCAGAACCAGTGAAACGCCTAGCTGATAGGAGAAACAGAGCAAACAGCCAATGGTATTCCAGCATATATGAAGATTGGAGACCAAAGATATAGGACATTGAAAGATCAGACAGTAAGAGTGCTTAAGGACAATAAGGTCCCTGGGACCAGCAGGGGGACCAGGGCGGCTGAAGCCCCCGGCCAGGGCACAGGGTCTGCTGCATGATTCTTGGGAGAAAGACAGGCTGGGCTGTGTGAGAGACCAGGTGCTTGTTTGGACCAGGGGGGCTTGAATAGGAGGAATTTCTCAAAAAGAAAAAGAGAAAATAGAGGCACTCAGCGGCTGTTTAGAGAACTTTCCACAGCAGCCCAGGCCTCTTGAGCACCCACCCCCTCAGCCCCTGGACTGTGAACACCAGATAAGCAGCCCCAGCACATATCTGAAGCCCAGGTCAGCACACACCCAGATCAGCTTCCAGGCTGCCTAGGTGCATAGGCTCAAAGCCCAGGATCAGTACGTACCCCCGATCAGCAGACTAGGTGCCCACACCTGAAGCCCAGGGTTGGTGCGCACCGTTATCAATGGCATGGCTCCCCACGGGTGATCACGCCTGAAGCACTCGGGACTGAACACTTCCCACCTAGCCCCTGCACAAAGACCTGCAGGTCCTACTTACTCTCTAGGAGGAAGGCAGAATGCTCATCAGAGGGAAGCTGCAGGGCTAGGGGATATTGCAGTCTCCAGAAACACTTGACTCAGTAGGGGACTGCACTACCCTGCAGGAGCACCAAGAGCCCCCAGCATCTCGGACAGGAAAGAGCAAGAAGGTGGAGTGTGAGTGGCCCCTAATTGGTGTACCTCAAGGACAGTACAACTGGTGGACTAAAGGCCTAGAGGGGAGCATAAGGGCCCTGAGGAACTGCACTGGAGGCTGGACAACAGCAAAGAGTGTGGCTCAGCAAGGGAGAAAAGTGAAACCAATCCCTTCAACCACTCCCTCCTATTTCATAGACAGGAAGACCAGCAGAACTGACCTGACCAGTTTAAAGCCAGCAGAAGACTTTTTTTTTTTAATTCCTTCTTCCTTTCTGTCCTTCCTTTTTTTATTCCTTCTTCCTTTCTTCCTTTACTTTTTATTCCTTCTTCCTGCCTTCTTTTATTTACTTTTTATTTTAATTTTTGTTAAAATTTCTTCTTCTCATATTTCCTCTGGTCTTTTTTTTATTCCATCTTCCTTCCTTCCTTCCTTCCTTCCTTCCTTCCTTCCTTCCTTCCTTCCTTCCTTCCCTTTCCTTTCCTTTCCTTTTCCATTTGTGTTTCCTTCCTTCCCTTCTCCTTTTTTGTTTTCTTCTTTCTCCTTTTCCAACAGGTGAGACAATAAAACCTTGAGCTCTGAAAAGACCAGAGTTGGACCCTGCTACACCCATAAATGTCAGCTCAAGACCAGTGACCTCAGGAGATTAAGGAGAAGGCACCACTGTAACCCACTGGCATTCTACCATAGAACTTCATACCACAAACCCAGGGAGTCAAAACACATCAATTTAAGAAGCACAGGCTAACAAGAAGAGTCTCAGAAACAACAGGAAGACAAAGAAACAATCCTCAAATGAAAGGAAAGGAGGAAGCCTCAGAAAGAATGTTAATGGAATAGAGGCAAGTCAACTATTAGATACTGAGTTGAAAGCAATGGTTATCAGGAGGCTCACTGAGCTCACAGAGAACTACCAGAAACTAAAATGAATTCACTGAAAACTATATCAACATGAAAGAAGAAATGGAAACTATCACCAAGGGCCAAGAGGAAATGAAGAATACAATTTCTGAACTGAAGAACACAGTAGAAGGAATCAAAAGCAGACTTGATGAAGCAGAGGATCAGATCAGCGAGCTGGAAGACAAAGTAGAAAAAAACACCAAGAAACAGCAAGAGAGGGAAAAGAGGCTCGGAAAGAATGAAGAGGGATTAAGGGAAATGCAGGACAACATGAAACCCAATAATATCCATATAATAGGAATAACATAAGGAAAAGAAGAAGAGCAAGGGATAGAAAAACTGTTTGAAAAAGTAATGATGGAAAACTTCCCTAATCTGATGAGAGAAAAAGTCACACAAATCCAGGAAACACAGAGAGTCCCAAGCAAGAGGAACCCACAGAGGCCCACTGCAAGACACATCATAATTAAAATGGCAAAATTCCAAGACAAAGAGAGAATACTAAAGGAAGCAAGGGAGAAACAAGAAGTAACATACAAGGGAGCCCCAATAAGGTTAGCAGCTGACTTGTCAATGGAAACGCTCCAAGCCAGAAGAGAATGGCAAAAAATATTCTAAGTAATGAGAACCAGAAGCCTGCAACGAAGGCTACTTGACCCAGCAAGGCTCTCAATCAAGATAGAAGGCCAAATAAAGAGCTTCCCAGACAAAAGAAGTCTAAAAGAATACAGCTCCACCAAAACAGCTCTGTGAGAGATGTTAAAGGGACTGCATTAAGGAAAGGAAGAAAAAGAGAAAGAGAGAGGAACACAGGTACAAAAAAGTAGCAATGAATAACTTTCTATCAATAATAACCTGAAATGTAAATGGATTAAATGCTCCAATCAAAAGACATACAATATCTGAATGGATAAGAAAACATGGCCCACACAAATGCTGCCCAAAAGAGACCCCCTCAGGACAAAAGACCTACACAGACTGAAAGTGAAGGGCTGGAAACAAATTTTCCAAGCAAACGAACATGGAAAAACAAGCAGAGGTAACAATACTCATATCAGACAACATAGACTTCAAAAGAAGGGCCATAAAGAGACACCCAGAAAGTCAATTCATAATACTCAAAGGAAGAATCCACCAAGAAGACATAAACATTGTAAATATACATGCAACCAACATAGGAGCACCCAAATACACAAAGAAAATCTTGGAAGACTTCAAGAAAGATATTAACAGCAAAACAATTATAGTAGGGTACTTTAACACCCCACTGTCAAAAATGGACAGATATTCCAAACAAAATATCAAGAAGGATATAGTGTCACTGAAAAATACCCTAGATAAAATGGACTTAACTGATATATATAGAGCTTTTCATCCCAAAGAAGCAAAATACACATTCTTTTCAAGTGTACATGGAACATTTTCAAAGATAGACCACATGATAGGACACAAAGCAAGCCTCAACAAATTCAAGAAAATTGAAATCATACCAAGCATTTTCTCTGACCACAAGGGACTGAACCTAGAAACCAACCCCAAAGGAAAAATCCCAAAACACTCAAAATCATGGACACTTAACAGAATGCTATTAAACAACGAATGGGTCAAGAATGAGATTAGGGAAGAAATCAAAAACTTTCTAGAGACAAATGAAAATGAACTCACAACAACCCAAAACCTATGGGACACAGGAAAGGCAGTCCTGAGAGGGAAGTTCATAGCAATACAGGACTACTGTAAAAACATAGAAACATTTCAAACAAGCAACCTAACCCTAGGCCTACAAGAACTGGAGGAACAACAACAAAGACAGCCCAGAGCAAGCAGAAGGAAGGAAATAACCAAGATCAGAGCAGAGTTAAATGACATAGAGACTAAAAGCACAATTGTAAGGATCAATGAATCGAGGAGGTGGTTCTTTGAAAAGATAAACAAAATCGACAAGCCTTTAAGTAGGCTCATCAAGAAGAAAAGAGAGAGGATTCAAATAAACACAATTAGAAATGAAAGAGGAGAGATTCCAACTGATACCACAGAAATACAAATTATTTTAAGAATTTACTATAAACAACTATATGCCAAGAAATGTGAAACCCTAGGTGAAATGGACACATTTCTAGAGAAATATAATCTTCCAAAACTGAATGAAGAAGAAGCAGAAAACCTGAACAGACCCATAACAGCAGATGAAATTGAAGGAGTAACCAAAAAACTCACAACACACAAATGCACTGGGCCAGATAGTTTCACAGGAGAATTCTACAAAATATTTAAGGAAGTGCTAACCCCTATGCTTCACAGACTATTCGAAAAAATCCAAAATGATGGAAGACTCCCAAACTCTTTTTAGGAAGCCAGCATCATCCTAATCCCAAAAGCAGATAAAGACAAAACGAAGAAAGAAAACTTCAGACCAATATTGCTGATGAACATAGATGCTAAAATTCTCAACAAAATATTGGCAAACTGCACACCAATACATTAAAAATATCATACACCATGACGAAGTGGGATTCATCCCAGGGATGAAATGATGGTACAATATTCACAAATCAATAAACATAATACATCACATAAACAACAGCAAAGACAAAAATCACATGATCATATCAATAGAAGAGGAAAAAGCATTTGATAAGGTACAGCACCCATTTATGATAAAAAACACTCAGCAAAGTGGGAATAGAGGGAGCATTTTTCAACATAATAAAGGACATATATGAGAAACCTACAGCCAACATCATACTCAATGGACAAAACTTAGAGCTTTCCCACTAAGATCAGGAACAAGACAAGGATGCCTTCTCTCACCACTCCTATTCAACAAAGTATTGGAAGTCCTAGCCACAGCAATCAGACAAGAAAAAGAAATAAAAGGCATCCAAAATGGAAAAGAGGAAATGAAACTGTCACTGTTTGCAGATGACATGATAGTGTACATGGAAAATACTATAGACTCCACTAAAAAACTACTCGACCTAATAAATGAATTTGACAAAACAGCTGGATACAAAATCAACATTCAGAAATCAAAGGCATTCCTCTATACTTACAATGAAACAGCAGAAACAGAAATCAGGAAAAAAGTGCCATTTGACAGAGCAACACGAAAAATAAAGTACTTAGGAATAAAACTAACCAAGGAATTAAAAGACCTGTACTGAGAAAACTACACAACATTCAAGAAATAAATTAAGGAAGACACATGCAAATGGAAGCATGTACGATGCTCATGGATTGGAAGAATTCACATCATCAAAATGGCCATACCACCCAAAGCAATTTATAGATTCAATGCAATCCCTATTAGAGTACCCATGACATATTTCACAGATATAGAACAAACATTTCAGAAATTCATATGGAACCATAAACAACCCCGAATAGCTGCAGCAATTTTGAGAAAGAAGAACAAAGCAGGAGGGATCACAATACCTGATATCCACCTGTGTTACAAAGCCACCTTAATCAAAACAGCACGGTACTGGCATAAAAACAGGCACATAGACCAATGGAACAGAACAGAGAGCCCAGAAATAAACCCAAGTCTCTATGGTCAATTAATATTTAACAAAGGAGGCAGAAGCATAATATGGCACAAAAAAAGGCTCTTCAACAAATGGTGTTGGGAGATCTGGACAGCTACATACAAAAAAATGAAACTCAATCACCAGCTTACACCATACACACAAATAAATTCAAGGTGGATAAAAGTCTTAAATATAAGTTGTAATACCATGAAAGCCCTAGAAGAAAACATTGGCAGGAAAATCTCAGACATTCCACGCAGCAACATCCTCACAGACATGTCCCCTAAAGCAAGGGAAATAGTGGAAAGAATAAACAAATGGGACCTCATCAAAATAAAAATCTTCTGCATGGCAAGAAAACAGCATTAAAAGAAAAAGAGGACCAACAGTATGGGAAAACATATTTGGCAATGATACCTCAGACAAGGGCCTGATCTCCAAAATATATAAAGAACTCACTCGACTCCATTCCAGGAAGACAAACAACTCAATTAAAAAACGGGCAAAGAACTTGAACAGATAATTCTCCAAGGAAGACATACAGAGGGCCCAGAGACATATGAAAAGATGCTCAGCATCACTGCCATCAGAAAGATGCCAATTAAAACCACAATGAGGTACCATCTCACATCAGTCAGAGTGGCCAACATAAACAAATCAACAAACAAATGTTGGAGAGTTTGTGGAAGAAAGACAAGCCTAGTACATTGTTGTTGGGAATGCAGACTCGTGAGGCCACTGTGGAAAACAGTATGGAATTTCCTCAGAAAACTAAAAATGAAACTGCCCTTTGACCCAGCAATTCCACTGCTGGGATTATACCCTAAGAGCCCAGAAACACCAATCCAAAAGAACCTATGCACCCCAATGTTCATAGCAGCACAATTTACAATAGCCAAGTACTGGAAGCAACCTAAGTGCCCATCAGCAAATGAGTGGATCCAAAAACTATGGTACATTTACACAATGGAATACTACTCAGCAGAGAGAATGAAGGAGCTTATACCCTTTGCAACAGCATGGATGGAACTGGAGACCATTATGCTAAGTGAAGTAAACCAGGTGGTGAGGGACAAATACCATACGATCTCCCCTTTAACTGGAACATAATCAACAAAAGAAAAAAGTAAACAAAATATAACCAGAGACATTGAAGTTAAGAACAATCTAACAATAACCAGGGGGGAGTGGGGAGGGGACAGTGGGGAAAGGGGATTACAGGAGCTACTATAAAGGACACATGGACAAAATCAAGGGGGAGTGTGGTAGTGGGGGAGGGAGCTGGGTTTGGCTGGGGTGTGGTGGAGGGATGGGGAGAAAAGGCAGACAATTCAGTAACAATAAAAATTTAAAAAATAAAAAAGAAAGAAATTGAAGAAGATACAAATAAATGAAAGCATATACCATGTTCAATTATGAGAAGAATTAACATCATTAAAATGTTCATATTATACATAGCAATCTATAGATTCCATGCAATTTATATCAAGTTACCAATGGCATATTTCACAGAACTAGAGAAAGTATTGAAAAATTTAAATGGAATGATGAAAAACGCGGAATACCCAAAGAAATCTTGATTGAGAAGAACAAAGTTAGAATCACGCTACCTGAAATCAAAATATACTACAAAATCATAGTAATTAAAACAGCATAGTATTGGCAAAAAAGCAGGCATAGATCACAGGAACAGATTAAAGTGCCCAGAAATAAACCTATGCCTTTATAGTCAATGATATTTGACAAGGGACCAAAACATACAATGGGGTAAAGATAGTCTATTTAATAAATAGTACTAGGAATATGGGACAGATACATACAAAAAATAAAATTAGACCACCTTTCTATACCATACACAGAAACAAACTCAAAATAGATTAAAGACCTAAGTGTTAGATTGAAAACCATAAAAATCCTAGAAGAAAATATATGCAGTAAAATCTAGGAATTTCTTGTAGCAATATTTTCTATGATATAACTCCTCAGGCAAGGTAAACAAAAGAAAAAATAAACAAATGAGATACATCAAACTACCATCAACAAAATGAAAAGACAACCCACTGAATGGAAGAATATATATTCACCCATACGTATAATAAGGGGTTAATATTCAGAATTTATAAAGAACCTATAAAATTCAACACCAAAAAAACAAACAAACCAATTTTCAACTGGTCAAAGGACCTGAAGACACTTGTCCAAAGAGAATATACAGATGGCCTATAGACATATGAAAAGATGCTCATTGTCACTAATAATCAGAGAAGTACAAATTAAAACCACAGTGAGATACCACCTCACATTTGTCAGAATGGCCATCACCAAGAAATCAACAAACAGAAAGTGTTGGTGAGGATGTGGAGAAAAAGGTACCTTTTTGCACTGTTGGTGGAAATGCAGATCGGTGCAGCCACTGTGGAAAGCAGTATGGAGTTACCTCCAAAAATTAAAAGTAGAACTCCCTTATGACACAGAAATTCCACTTCTGGGACTTTATCAAAAGAAACCCAAAACATGAATTCAAAAGGATATATGTACCCCTGTGTTCATTGCAGCATTATTTACAATAGCCAAGTTATGGAAGTAACCTATGTACCCATCAGTAGAATGAGTAGATAAAAAAAGGTGTGGTACATTTACACAGTGGAGGAATATTTGGCTGTAAAAATGAAGGACACCTTACCGTTTGAAACAGCATGTCCATGAAGAGCATTATGCTAAGTGAAATAAGCCAATGAAAGAAAGACAAGTACCACATAATTTCACTGATGTGTGGAATCTAATGAAGAAACTGAACTAAAAAGCAAAATTGTGACAGACTTATAGATAGAGAGCAGGCTGACAGCTGTCAGGAGGAACTCTGAGTGGGGTGTGTGGAGGGATTGAGCAAAAAGGAAAAAGTAAAAAAAACTCATGGACACAGACAACTGTGTGATAATGTTGAGGGGAAAGGAAGTTGGAGGGATGTGGAGCAGGGTACAGAGGGGATAAATGGTGCTGGACGGAGACTTGACTTGGGGTGGTGAACACCAATACACTGTACAGATGATGTGCTGTAGAACTGTACACATGAAACCTGTATAATTTTGTTAACCAGTGGCATCCCACTAAGTTCAATTTAAAAAATGATCTCTGCTCAAATATCACTTCAGAAAAAAAAAAGAAAGAAATTCTTGTGAGCTCAAACATGGGAATCTGTCTTTTTTTCCCCTTTAAATCAGAAGCATGTTCTCCTCCAAAGAATAAAGGTTTTTATCTGTAAACAACAGGAACTTGACACAATCTGCCAGACTTGAGTATGACCTGATGTTCGGCAGGTGTAACAGGAATATGGGAACCAAGGCCAGAAACTGAGCTTTGAGGAGAGTAAATTATCTTTCCTACTCTCCTATGCATTTGGTGTGGAAAGTAGGAAAGAAGGAAGACCAGGGGAAAGTTCATACTGCTGAGGATGGAGAAACAAGCTATACATTGGCTTACTTCTTCAGAGAGATAAAGGGGCACTATTAATAACTATGCTGGCACAACACACATAGATCAAGATAGTCCCAGGCAAACTGGAACTATGGACACCCTAGTTTAAAGAGCAAGGCAAAAAATACTATGCTAATTAATAATCCTCTAATAATTATTGAGGTAGAAGATGGTGGAAAAATATGAACAGTTAATTCGTGAAAGAATTCCTTACAATACTCTGAAGAAATGGTTTCCCCATTCTTATGGACACATTGATTCTCTCAGTTAACCTCAGTCACTGTAACACATTATAATTTTTAATATAAACTCTTTTCCCTGTTAGGTTATATTTTTAAAAGCAGGTATCATGTCTGTTATTATATTTCCTTTCAAGTCTCATGAATTTTATTTCTTCATTAAATAATAAATATGTTAATTATCAAAAGAATATTCTTAAGAAAACTGAAGACCTACATATTGAAAATAATAATTACACTTTTATTCTACCATCTAATCTTAAATTATTCTTACTGGTATAAAATTAGCTGTTTGAGCCCTGGCCGGTATAGCTTAGTTGGTTGGAGTATCATCCTATAACCAAAGTTTGGAGGTTGTGGGTTCGAATCCCAGTCAGGACACATACCTAGGTTGTGGGTTCAATTTCTGGTCAAGATGCAGGCATGTGTGACACCCTCCCCCTACCTCATCCAGGTACATTTGGGAGACAACCAATCAATACTTCTCTCTTACATTGATGTTTCTCTTCCTCTCTCCCTTCCTCTCTCTCTAAAAGCAATGAACAAAATGTTCTCAGGTGAGGATAAAAAATAGTTGCTTGAACTAAAAAAGTGCTTTAGGATTCTAGATTTCTCTAGACCATAGTACTCACCTTTCCAGTATTGATAATCTCATGTCACTGTTAAAATACATTTCAGGAAAAAGGCATATCAGAAAAAAATTACTAAAACCAAAATTATGTGTTTCTATTACTCAATAGATTTTTACTCAATAAATTTATTATTCACCTCTTAAGTTTACAGTGTTACAATTATCTATATCATTTGGTTGCATTGATACAGATTGTGGTCCACATGCAATATGCTGCATTTTAATGGCTTAAACTAAAATAAGCTCCCCTTGATTACATTTTTTAAACTATCTACAGAGAACGGTGGGGAGGGAGTGTGGAAATAATCTAACTATGTCTTACTTTGGGCAAATTCTCACTTTTTGAACTATAAGACACATATACAGGGGTACATTTGCTACATATTTTTGGAGGCACTCTAATTAATTTCTTAGAAATTTTTACAAAATATATTTTAAAAGCCAAAACATGTACATCTTAAGTTAAAATATCTGCTCAAAACTTAAAATTCCTTGAACATTGACATCAGGAAACTTTTCAGGATTAAATAATTCATTTATTCAATGTATGTAAATTTTTATAGCCACTGTGCTGTGCAATATAGTGATAAAAACAGAACTTCTGCCTCAAATTGCTCATGGTCCCATGTAAGAGACAGCCAAAGGAAAAAAGACATTTGACAAAGTTAGGCAGGATATTTGCAGGATGTTTAAGAGCATAGTGGATAGGTAATTAATGCAGTCAGGGGTTAGGGGCATCTTTCCATAACAGGAAGCATATAATTTGAGTTTTAAATGATGATGTGATATATACACACACACAAACACACACACTTGTATATGTACGTTTACATATATATGCACATTTATATATATAAATGTATACATACATTTGTTAGCCATTAATATTCCTTCTTTTCTTCCACAGATATAGAGCATCTGAGTTTTAGCAAGGTCAATGCCTCCCTCATCCCCAAGTTAAGAATCACATGTCCCAGCCTCTTTCCAAGTGACTAAATACTTTTTAATGTATGTGAATAGAAGTATAATTTGATACCACTCAGAAAACTTCCAAAGTAGATAGCTGAGATGTGCCCTTTGCTCCTTTATCTCTTTTTGCTCTCTTCCATTTCTCTGCCTGAAATATGGTAGTGATGGTCAGAGCTCTAAACACTTTCTTGTACTATTAACACAAAGACCATATTCTTGGGATGGCACAGCCATGAGCTAGAAGGAGCCTGATTTCTTGTGGCTGTCCCAGAGAAGAGATGAGCTGCTGTATCAGTGCTGAACTGCCCACTTTCAAGTAGTCATGGGAGAAAAGATTAAACCTCTGTTGAAGCCTGTGTTGTTTTGGGTCTCTATTTTGGCTAAACATAATCCTAGTAAAGCTTCCTGAGTGGCTTTTGCCCCTGGTCTAAAAGACCTGCCATAAAGTGGCCTAAACAAGTTCCAACATCATCCTGGTGTTCTTAAAGATCTAGAGTCCTTGGGGCCTTCAAGGAACCCAGGAAACCCCTGGATAGTTGTCCAGGGCATAGAAAGGGCCTATATTCCTGTTGACAGGCTGCTAAGATCACTCCAGGGGCAGTTACTGCCTCTTTCACTGACTTTGTGGAAATTTCTGATGAAAAGGTTGTTAAGTAGCTTGAGGCTACTGTCTCTGGACCCTCACATGCTGAACAGAGAGGAACAACCCCAAGACTTGAGCCAGAATCATTCTCTAGTTGATATTCTGCTTGTCTTCCTACCCCTTGATACTTTTTCTTCACTTCTGCAGAGCCTGCAAAGCTGCGGGACTGTGCTCAGAAGACACAGGGCCTGCCAGTCTTTACTATGTGCCTCAGACCAAGTTATGTGCTCAACTTTGCCCTGAAACCACGCCTTGCCTTTTGCTCAAGTTTTGAAAAGTAGGTTCTGCCTTCTTCCCTGGGCCTAATTTCTGTCTTCCAATCCATTCTGGGAGCCTTGTCCTTACAGCATACGGGAAAGTGATTCCACTTTTCTCTTGCCTTTTTCTTTTTTATGCCAGAACGTGAGATCTGCTCCTAAATACCAATTTTGAGGCCTTGCTAAGCAGAAAAATTTACCTGAGGTCCACTGCATACTGTTTGCTAAGACTCTATGATATTTCTTGAACCTATGACCTCTGTGTGTTTTACCAACTGCTTGTCAAAGCACCTTGCCACCTCTTGATAAATATGACACCAGGTGCCCTGTCATTGTGCCCTAGCTGATGGGTTGGCAGTCTCTCCATTGTCCATAGGTAGGTTATCCTCTGCCATCCTTCTGACCCACACCAGTGTGTCTGTCCAGTTCCACACTGGCTCAATTCTGCTAGGGTGAAAACCTTGCCTCTCTCCTCTGTAGTTTGATATAAGACCCAGGGACCCATGAGAGATCCTTTGGACTAATAACAATTTGAAAATTTCCCCATTACATAGTTTTTGGAGTGCCAAGGTTTAGAAATGCCACACAATTTACTTTTATATTACATGATTTACATATTATAGCATACCTTTTGTGTATGGAAGTATATAAAAAGGATTTTTAAGTATAGAAATTAAGATTAGAAAATTCTAAGAAATGACCCCCTATGTTATTAAAAAGGCAAAAATTTGGAGATTAATTACTATTAGTCTATTTGTTTTCAGTCTTGTGCTTTAGATAAATTTTTCTCTTTTTTTGCAAAATACAAACTTAAAGGTCTCATGTCACTGGAACATTTTTGAAAGCATCTAATAAATAAGCCAGACAACACTAGCAAATATGGCTTATGCTAGATGTAGACATATTGCTGTTATATAATCATTATTATTAAAATAAGGTCTCCTTAAGTATAAACTCCAGTTTTCAGCCTACAGTACTACCTACAATCCATCACTTCCATCCAACATCACTAAATCTCTCATAGCACAAAGTAGATGTCACCTGTATAACATTAGCAAAAACTGACATTTATTTAATAACACTTAAAATATTTGACATGATGTTTTAAAATATGTCACACAAACACATATATACCTCAAATTGCACATATAGGCCTGAAAGATAAAATTTGGCTGCTTACATTGAAATTATGTGTATCTGATAAAGTCTAAAACTGACTGATTTTTAAATTATCCAGCAGTTCCCTATGTTTACCCTAATAGTATATTGCAGGGAAAAATATTTATTTCAAAGGCTTTAAACATCAATCGATTGATTGATTACCTTGTTTGTAGAGGGGGGCATACAACACTATTTTCTATTAATTTCAGGCATTCAAGCCAGTGATAAGACATTGATAAAGCTTATACAGTGATTACCAATCTGGCACCATGTACAGTTATTACAATATTATAATATTCCCTGTGCTTTACCTTATATCCCCCTATTTTGTAACTACTATTTAGTGCTTCTTTTTTTCTATTTTATGCACTTCTTAAATTTTTAAAATAATACCAATAAAAATTAGTGTGCTTTGGCTAACCCACTAGTAATTACTTATATCAGCTTCCTTTAAGTGAAGCCCTTAAATATTCATCTAAATATAAATTTGGAATGCAAACTCTTTAACTCATCACTGAATAGTAGCTGAATTTCTTCTCATGTTTTGTTCATGATATAGAACTTTTTTTGTTTTGTTTTGATTACTGTTTTTTTGTATTAGTTTTGGGCATACAGCATAGTGGTTTGACAATCATATGCTTTATAAAGTATTCCCCCCCAATATTTCCAGTATACCAACTAGTACTTCTTAGTCCCATCACCTTTTTTCACCCAGCTTACCAGCACCTTTCTCCTATGGCAGCCAAGAGTCTGTTCTCTATGTCTATCAGTCTGTTTCTATTTTGTTTGTCAATGTATTTTGTTCTTTGAATTCCACATATAAATGGTATATATAAGTATTCCCTCTATTTTCTTCACTCATGAATTCTACTTTTCGTCATTTATTTGCCTTCTTTTAGCCTTCTTTGATATTACCTCCTATGCCCTTTTAAATAAACATCAAAGAAACAAATGATAAAAAGGACTCAAATTTATTTTTTATATTAGTTTAGAAAATTCTGATTCTAAATAGTCAATTTTTCTTTTGGCTTAATACTCAAATAGATGACATGAAGGCCTTTCAGATATCATATCAAAAGCTTAATTCTCAGTAACATATTGAGATTTACATTTTGTATTAGAAAACAAAAATAAATTGGCATTGGAATTTGCAGGAATTTAAATTTGGGGAAGAAAAAATCAACAGGCATAATACTCACATGTAAAAATATAGGGTTGAATTTCATTGTAACACCAGGACTGACACCAGAATGTGGGTATAGATGTTATGTATTGCTTTATCTGTACTTTTTGGGTAGTCGTGGTTTTAGCCATATTATATTGGAATGCAAAAATAAAAATTATAGCAGATTTCCATTGCATTTAAATAGAAGGGCAGTAAAATAAACTTTTTCCTTTTCCCACCTTACACAAAAGCTTAAATGTTGACATTTCCTTTCGGATACGTGAAATATTTAATAAGGGTAAAGAAGAGCGCTCCAAAGAAAATACTTGACTGAAAACTTAGAGGGTGATGCTTGATATTCAAGAAAAGCACAGGAAGAGGCATGTTGTCAGAGGATTTCCCTGCATATAAGAGAAGGTGCACTGGTTGACTGAAGTAAAAGATTAAGACCATTTCAAATCTTCAAATATGAGTATTCCCTCTATTTTCTTCACTCATGAATTCTACTTTTCCTCATTTATTTGCCTTCTTTTAGCCTTCTTTGATATTACCTCCTATGCCCTTTTAAATAAACATCAAGGAAACAAATGATAAAAAGGACTCAAGTTTATTTTTTATATTAGTTTAGAAAATTCTGATTCTAAACAGCCAATTTTTCTTTTGGTTCAATACTCAAATAGATGCCATGAAGGCCTAAAAGATAGTTGCTTATTTTTTATTTCAGAGAAAGCACTGTTTTTATTTTTTTATTTTTAAAAAGGCATGCCTCCAAAAGCATTTGTATCAGACCCTGGATTGCCACCAGGGAGTTGGGGGAGATTACTGAATGCAAAGAGTCCAAGAAGCATCTGCAAGTAAAGGTTATTGTTGTTTTATTTTGTTTTGTTTTTTAATGAAAATAATTCATTTCTATGGAAAATATCTTGGTATTTAACCAGAATGGCAGCCTTTGGTTTGGAGTTCCTATAGTTTTAATTTAAGACAAAATATGTTTAAATGACGGCTCTTTTTTTTTTCTTTTTTCTTTTGGTCTTACCGGAAAATTTCACAATTAAAGATGTAGAAAAATTGTCTGTAATTCACAGGAAATGAAGTGAAGGCAAGTAATGAAATTGCTGTAATTAAAATGCCGAATATGGAGTGAGCTCTCACTTATAATTTCTGAGGACTTAATGACCTTGTTGGTGTACCCAGGCAAAGGAGACTAAGGAATAGGATGGTGTCATTTTGACCGTAACTGGAGCTACTGTAAACACAAAGAATCTCTAAAATAAGAATAATAGAGAAGATGAGCCTTTAGCACCACCAGCAAGTTCCTTCCCCTGAAAGATCATGCTGCTCCAAGCTGTGGCTGGCTTTGGAGAGTTGAGTGTGAGTCCCAGCTGTAATCTTTCTCATGTCCAGGAAACTGATGGCTTACCTTGGACACCAGGCAGGAGAGAAAGGAAATAGGACTGGGGTTACCGCTATTGGGAATGTTGACAGGGAAGATGCTTAACCAGTTCAACACAGTAAAACTGCTCCAATTAAACTTCATTTTTTAAAAATGTAATCTTCAGGATAATATTTTTGATTTTAGAGTTGACTCCACTCTACTGTCTTGAATGATTCCAGAAGAATTATTTAAATATACTTATTTTTCAACTTTCCTTTCAGATATGTTTTTTCCATCAGTCCTGATATACCATTTATATTTTTTTAAGAAAAGAAAAAAGCATTATAAAGATAGCCAAAAAGATGATATATATCATCTCTGCTAAGGTCCTGCTATGTAACTGAATTCCTTACATTTGAAGTGTGCTCCATGAATGTAAAAGACATAAGCATCAGCACTGATGGCTAAAAAAGGCGAATGAGGTAACAGTAACACTGATGGGCTGTTTGTCTCAAATGTCCTATAAATTAGTGTGTGAAAATAATTTTTTTCATTCTACATTCTCTCCATTCAAGGAAAATGCTCTCTTCAGTGGTAAGTTCAGGTAAGATATTTAATAGGGAATGGTTAGAATTTGAATTGTCACTTCCATGTTTATGACTTGACTTGGGAACCTCTTACTGAAATAAAAAGTATACCAAATCACATATTTCCTAAATTTCCTGTAAAACTCATGAATTTGGGCTGATACTTGTGGGAATTTTTTTTTTTTTATCTTCTGATCAAGTCTACTGGAATTATCTCCCCCTGCTGTATGTATGCTGTAGGGCAGTTGGGAAAAAGGGGCTTTACCCAGGCCTGCTGTTGTAACAGCTGGTAGCTTTGGCGTTTTCATATAAACATGCAAGCCAAAGAGGAATTTTTCCTTTATGATTGGCTTCATTTCCCCCTTCCTGGGACATTCCATAATGCCACCAACAATGAAGTGCTTAGAAAGGAAGAATCATTTCTGTTTATGTGAAAATAGGTCTGAACTCCGTAAGGCAAGGAAAGAAATACCAAAAAGCTTCAAAAACCACAAAGAGAAGTTATAATCAAGTCTGGATGCTGTTTTTGAGATCTGACAGAGCTCCTCCATATACAAACTCTGAATACCCAGAGACCCAGAGCCAACTTTCTTCTAGTCTTGCCAAGTTCATTCCATGCACAACCCTGAGCAAGCTGTTTGCTTAAGCCATGCTATGGTTTTATCTAGGATAAGTGTGGGTAACACTCTTAGTGACCACCCATCTCAAACACAAGGAAACTATTTCACTCTCAGGAGTGTTTCATATATAATAAGCTATCAGTTTAAAGTTTCTAAAATTTATGATCAAAAATGCCTTCAGGAGGCGGCATAGCATCACAATAAAAGAGCATGGATTTTTGAGTAACAGAATTGAATGCAAATTCTGGTTCTGCAACTTACTGGTTGTGTGAATTTGGTTAGCTCATTTAATTTTGCTAATGCTTAGTTTGCTGATCTGTAAAATGGGGATACTAGTGTCTCCCTGAGAGTGTCAAGTAATAATGAGACTACATATGGAATGTATCTAATGCATAATAAGAATACTCACTAAGGATTAGCTAGTTTTATCAAGTGCTCCCTATAGCAACTATCCTTATTATGCTGTACATTACAAGGTGCATCCTCACACACAGTGTAACATAATGCATGGATTTTCTGTTTCTTAATATCATGCATATCACTATAATTCAAATTAAGGAAAACATGTCTAGAGGCTTGAAGCAACCTCAGGTGTTGTCACTGGCTCACAATACCCTGCATCAAATTAAAATTTTTCTTTATTCTTCAATTTCTTCTCCTAAGAAACATGATAACGTATGCATCTTTTTAAATGAAAAAAAAAAAAAACTTAGTTTAAAATATTTTAAGAAAGAAAAGTATCATCCTGAATATTTATTCAAATAACTGAGTGAATTTCTCTTGCAATGTAAATAATGTTTCCCTAGTAGGTTTCAATTCCAGTTTCCCTTTTGGTGCTTAAAGGCTGTTTCTCCTTATTTGCCACATTAGGCAATTAATTGGGTATTTATAGGCAGCTATCACGTGCTTCACTATAATTGCTACTCAGTCATACATCTTAAATTCTTCACCATATCTTACTACTTAAATCTTCCCCTTTAAACACCTCTTCATCTTTGTCACATTTTAAAAATTTCTTTCCACTTAATCAACTCCATTTTCTAAGCTAGAGTATGAACAATTGTGCAGAATTCTCCTAATGCACCTTTATTGAGGCTCAATGAAGAAAAAGTGTTTTCTTCTCAAGTGATTTCTTTAGATCTGAGGATAGATTTTGCTTTTAGTGCAAGAGCATCACCATGTGAGCTATTCTTGATCTGCACTTTGGTATTGCCCTCCATCCATTTCCATTATTGATGCCTTTCATCGTCGAATGAGACTCTCATTGGCAGGGGCTGAACCAGCTAGGAGTGAAAGTGCCCTCACAACCACTCTGACCTCTCAGCCACCCAGACACTGCCAGGGCAAGGCTCCTGGCTGACCCTTTCCTGCCCAGTGCTCATATGTGTTCAATATCCATAGAAGGAGAAAAAAAAAAGTCTAATACTCCTCAGGACCCTTTGTCCCTTGACCTAAGAAACAAGAGAAAATTTCAACCCTCAAAGAATGGTCAGTTTTCTTATTTTTTTTCCTTCTCTTTGTTAGTGTAACTAACCAGTTTATCCAGGAAATGACCATTACAACTTGTCGCATGCAGCTTGAGGGGATACATGTTCCCAGTGGAATGTCCCACAAAGCACTTTCCCATGGGATCTAAATAAGAGTTCTGGGGGGGGTGGGGAAGGGCTCCACTGTCAAACAACAAGAAAACATGGCATTCAGTAACTTCTTAAATATACAAACCTATCTCAGAATGTGAATGTTTCTAAGAAATTTCATAGTTAAAGAAAATTGATTGACCTTTGTTTAATATAGGTTTCCCAATGTTGCTTGACAACAGGGTCATTCATTGGTAGGATAAATATTAAGGCTATAAGAAACTGTAGATTATATTTTGGAAGCATTGTACTATATCTTAGTCTTTCTCTAATTTTTCCTAAACAAGTTGTTACAGTCTCATATGTATTCTCTGAATTACTATTTTCACCTGCATGGTCTGTCAGAGAACAACACTGGTTTTGAAGGATACTTCCACACTGCATGGTCTCTACTGGCTTCATACACAATATAGTTATCCAAGAGCTCTTAGTTGGAAGATGGTTAAATGGACTGATTTTGCCTAACACACACATCTGGCACTGCCAGTCCCAGGTGCCTACTGCATTTCCCTGTGCCGACTGCATTTCATTTGATTGGTCACTATCAAATGCCCCTTAGTCTGAACTCCTTGTCAGCCAACACTTGGCACAAAGTAGATACCAGATAAATGTTAAACAAAACTGTATGGCTTAGAGAAATATGCAAGATTATTTAATTTTTAAGGTTTGAAAAATAACAATGTGGCTAGTTTTATTTTTCCACAAGAGTTGTTGCTACTATAGGTATTGTAAATACTGTTAAGAGTTTATTAATTATCTACAATGTTCTTTCACTTACTCCTATGTGCTGAGCACTTGGGACATATCATTATTTAATTATTGTAAGTCACAGTGAGATTAAGGGTTTGATTTTCCTATTGCAGATAAGACAGATGTCACTGAGACAGCTTAGAGAGGCTGTGTATTATTTCCAATTATAAATTACAGAGCCAGGTTTTGTACTCAAATCTCGCTGACTGAGCCTATCTGTGCTCTACTCTACTGTGTCTTGTGTCTATACCACACATATGTACCACGTATACACAGGGAAAACAGCATAGAATTTAGCTAATCTATGTTTAGTAATCACATTCTTATTGTAGTAAAATATATACAGAATCAAATTGATCATTTTAACCTTTTTTAAGTGTATAGTTCTGTGTCATTAAGTACATTCACATTGTTGCATGATCATCACTGCCACCCTCTCCAGAACCTTTTCATCTTCCCCAACTGGAATTCGGTACCTATTAAACACTAACTCTCCATTCCCACCTCCCCTTAGTCCCTGGCAACCACCTTTCTATATTCTGTTTCAATGAATTTGACTACTTAGTGGCCTCATATAAGTACAATCATACAGAATTTCACTAATTAGTCTAAATTATCGTTTTGGCCATAATATCAACCACTCATCTTAACTTTCTTATACCAACACAGCATTGTTTGAAGTTTAATGAATGTTTCTGAAGGAAAATCTGGCTCTAACTTTATAACAAAATCAGCCCCCAGTGAGCAAGAGCAAATTTGCTCACACGGCACCCAGGCCAAAGGTAGGTCATTGGACGGATGAGAAAACTAGGAAAGTCAGGGTGGCAGCTTAACATTTTTAGTCTCTTGGTGATTAAAATTTGCATATATATCCCAAAGATTTCCTTTTTTTCCCATTCAAACTGCTTTTCTGACAATGTGTGAAAAGAGTACAAGTTGAAGAAAATGTAATCTCCAAGTTTTGGTGCATTTACACTTATATGCTCTTGAGAATATCAAAATGCCCTAATAATGCATTTTCCATTGGCTTGTTTTTCTTTGAGCACAACAGACTTTGGGAAAAAGAAGAAAAAAAAACCCTCAATTCCCAAAGGAAGTAGGTTCGATTTAAGTTCAAATTCTTGAAATTTAAACATTCTTTAAATACATTTCCAAACAAATCTTTAAATGAAACATTTAAAATACATTAAGCAGCCTTTAAATTAGATACTAAAGTTGTAAGGTTAAAAATGTAAGAGGTGGTTTAACTTTCATTTTTGACTCAACTTTAAGAGACAGTAGTATATAGGGAAGAGAAAGATTTCAGGGATATCCAAAACCAGGTTTGGTTTTGCAACACTGAACAAGTGTCAATTTCCTCATCTGTAAATTGGACATAATAATGTATGGTATACTGAATTGTCCTGCAGATTAAACAAATACGCATATAAAGGGTTTACATACATACCTTATACAGAGACATACTCAAAAGATGTTTGCTTACATTCCCTTATTTCAAGTTTGAATGTTCCATGGCAATAATGCATTAAAATCTATTCACAAAATATATTTATATGCAGTATAGTGAATTGCATTTTTTCTTTAAATTGAAAGAACAAAAATATCGGTCCCATTAGAACAAGAATACAAAGCACTAAAAGGTTACGTGAGTTACTTAAAGTCATACACCAATTTGAAGGCCCAGTACAAAGAAAACAAGTTGTCTATGAGGAGTTTACAGAGGATAAACTGTATTGAGGATATTCTTTAAATCTGTATGGGGTTGTATATTTCTCTTGCTTTTTTGTGCGTGCAGAATCCTGTTGGAACTTTTATTTCACCACACACTGTCCTCCAATTCCCAAAATTCTTGTAGTTATTTTTTTTCATTTAATTAAAATTTGGTTTTTGCTTAATTGTTTGAAAAGCATGTGGCTTCTTGTAATAACGTGAAATAGAGGGTCACAGGGACACTTTTAACAGACACAAGGTTTTGAGTAAGTTAAAGTAATGGGTCATCCACTCCAAGAGTCACACAGCTGCCATGACTTAGATGGTGTTCTGACGAAGGACAAGGTACCTCATCCATTCCCCTCTATCGAAATCTTAATCTCACTCAAAGAATGAGCTCATAGACACATGGACTGCTAATGTCATACCAGATAAAGATATGACGACATAGCAATATTGTTCTATGAAAGCTGACACAGAACTAACACACACAAGATAGGACTTGCTCCTGTTGAGGAGAAAGCAATGAACCCCACAGACCAGCTTGGTGCCAAATAAATGCTTAAGATTTGGAGGTGATATGATAAATGAAATATTGCACATTACCCATTGATTATGTTATGATATCTGGAGGTTCTTATTTAACCCTTTAGCTACCATTTGTATACTTCTTCTAATACTTACTATTTTAACAAAATATTATATGCCTATAAACCCTTTAAATAAATTGAACTATAAGTCCTTTAAATAAAAAGATGGTTAACTGCATTGATATTTTTTCTGGATAAGCCTCCTGAACAGGAATATACCTTGCTATCTTAAGGATCCATACTTTAAAAAAAATTTCCCATCATACTCAATGGACAAAAACTTAGAGCTTCCCCACTAAGATCAGGAACAAGACAAGGATACCCTCTCTCACCACTCCTATTCAACATAGTACTGGAAGTCCTAGCCACAGCAATCAGACAAGAAAAAGAAATAAAAGGCATCCAAATTGCAAAGAAGGAAATGAAACTGTCACGGTTTGCAGATGACATGATACTGTACATGGAAAATCCTATAGATTCCACCAAAAAACTACTCGACCTAATAAATGAATTTGGCAAAACAACTGGATACAAAGTCAATACTCAGAAATGAAAGGCATTCTTATACACCAACAATGAAACAGCAGAAACAGAAATCAGGAAGAAAATCCCATTTAATATAGCAACAAGAAAAATCAAGTACCTAGGAATAAACCTAATCAAGGAGGTAAAAGACCTGTACTCAGAAAACTACACAACATTGAAGAATGATTAAGGAAGACACAAACAAATGGAAGCATGTACCATGCTCATGGATTGGAAGAATTCACATCATCAAAATGGCCATACCACCCAAAGCGATTTATAGATTCAAAGAAATACTATTAAAGTACTCATGACATATTTCACAGATATAGAATAAACATTTCAGAAATTTATATGGAACCATAAACGACCCCGAATAGCAGCAGCAATTTTGAGAAAGAAGAACAAAGCAGGAGGGATCACAATACCTGATATCAAACTGTATGACAAGGCCACTGTAATCAAAACAGCCTGGTACTGGCATAAACACAGGCACATAGATCAATGGAACAGAACAGAGAGCCCAGAAATAAACCCAAGTCTCTATGGTCAATTAATATTTGACAAAGGGGGTAGAAGCATAAAATGGCACAAAAAAAGGCTCTTCAACAAATGGTGTTGGGAGATCTGGACAGCTACATGCAAAAAAAGAAACTCGATCACCAGCTTACACCATACACACAAATAAATTCAAGGTGGATAAAAGACTTAAATAAAAGTCACAACACCATAAAAGTCCTAGAGGAAAACATTGGCAGGAAAATCTCAGACATTCTATGCAGCAACATCCTCACAGACATGTCCCCTAAAGCAAGGGACATAAAGGAAAGAATAAACAAATGGGACCTCATCAAAATAAAAAACTTCTGCAGGGCTAAAGAAAACAGCATTAAAATAAAAAGAGGACCAACAGTATGGGAAAACATATTTGCCAATGATACCACAGACAAGGGCCTGATCTCCAAAATATATAAAGAACTCACACGACTCTACTCCAGGAAGACAAAGAACCCAATTACAAAATGGGCAAAGGACTTGAACAGACACTTCTCCAAGGAAGACATACAGAGGGCCCAGAGACATATGAAAAGATGCTCAGCATCACTAGCCATCAGAGAGATGCAAATTAAAACCACAATGAGGTACCATCTCACATCAGTCAGAGTGGCCAACATAAACAAATCAACAAACAAATGTTGGAGAGTTTGTGGAGGAAAGACAACCCTAGTACGTTGTTGGTGGGAATGCAGACTGGTGAGGCCACTGTGGAAAACAATATGGAATTTCCTCACAAAACTAAAAATGGAACTGCCCATTGACCCAGCAATGCCGCTGCTGGGATTATACCCTAAGAACCCTAAAACACCAATCCAAAAGAACCTGTGCACCCCAATGTTCATAGCAGGACAATTTACAATAGCCAAGTACTGGAAGCAACCTAAGTGCCCATCAGCAAATGAGTGGATCCAAAAACTATGGTACATTTACACAATGGAATTCTATGCAGCAGAAAGAAAGAAGGAGCTTATACCCTTTGCAACAGCATGGATGGAACTGGAGAGCATTATGCTAAATGAAGTAAGCCAGGTGGTGAGGGACAAATACCATATGATCTCCCCTTTAACTGGAACATAATCAACAAAAGAAAAAAAGCAAACAAAATATAACCAGAGACATTGAAGTTAAGAACAATCTAACAATAGCCAGAGGAGAGTGGGGAGGGGACAGTGGGGAGAGGGGTTTTCAGGAACTACTATAAAGGACACATGGACAAAATCAAGGGGGAGGGTGAAGGGGGAGAGGGAGGTGGGTTTCACTGGGGTGGGATGGAAGGGTGGGGAGAAAATGCAGACAACTCTAAATGAACAACAATAAAAATAAAAATTTCATGTAGGATTCAGCCTAATTGTCATATCTCCATGGGCCAAAAAAGCCCCTACTTGGTAATCCTGGAGGAAAGCAAAGCCATTTCTATTTCAGAGGGAAATAAAATGATACCTTCTCCAGCCATATATAAATCCAGCAATGAAATCAAGAAACACACTCTAGGCTGAAACCCACTTGGTGGCAAAGATAATTTTATTCCTTGATCATCCAAGTTAACGCCATAACATGGAAGTCAACATGAAATATAATTTAATATTTTATATTGAACTATTATATGGTACCAGATTTTACCTCTCCATCCAGTCTACTTGCCTAATTACATTTACGTAATTTATTCTCTAAAGATCCATCATAAAATCAGCACTTAAGTTTGATCCAGAAAAAGAACTTTGGGTACCCAATGAAAGTTAGCTGCAGCAAATACAAGAAGAATTGATCCCAGAAAATTTCTGATCCACCTTCTAAAACAAAGTAACAAAAACAAAACAAAACACATGTTTTATTATCATTGAAGCTTCCATTCTTCCTGTGGCTTTTCATTTTTGTTTTTATCTTGATCTTGTTTTGACTTCTAAATTTGTTTCACTCAGATGATTTCAAACACAACTCCCACCTCAAGGATCATTCAGTATATTGATATTTGAGAAAATACCCCAAACAATGTATAAGTCTAATTAAATATTCACCCAGAAAAATTCTTTAGTTTAAATGTCACTTCCTAATAGTGAAAAATTACTCTGTGACCTAGAATTTCATTGATAACTCAGGACTAATTTGCAACAAGATGTTCTTGTCTATTAGACAGATTTACTTATCTTAGCAAATAGATTGATGAAGACATGTTGAAGAGAAGCAGCTAAGTTCTTGGCCATGTTCACAGTCCCAACTATTAGGAATTTGAATTCTCTGAGCATGAAAGCATAGGTCTAACAAAATATGTCTTCCTCATGGTACAGATAAGCATTGTTGATGGAGGTCCCTAAGTCATATCAGCTACAGTAACTTGGCTCTTAGGACTTCCCTGTTTCTGAGGGAAAGACATTCCTGGGGATGTGATTCACTCCTTCTGTTTCCTCCAAGATCTCCTGAGGAATGGAAGTCTTTGTGCCATTCATTTCTCACTGGAAGGCAACAGTGTATAAGATCCCACCTCACTGTTATGGGACTTCCAGAGAAGGCCGGAGGCACTCAATGTCAAATCATCTGAGAATATATTGATTTATTTAACTCTCAGTACATTGCCTTGGGTTAAGTGTTTAATAAAGTTAAAAATAATTGAGAACTTTGGGAAGTACCATGGCTAGTTTATATGAAAATTCACTTCCCTGCCAGCTTTCTCTCATTCTGTTGACAGACTGTGGAACCTTCCTTTCATCTCTTTCCTCTTTTTCACAGCTTAGCTTGCTCCCTGAAGGAGTATGCTCTTTCTAGAAGACAGATTATGTATGACACACAACATGAAAACTTTATACTCTTCCTTTTGTCATTTGAAAGATGTTTTCTACCTGGAAGAAATAAGTTATCTTACTTAGCGTCAGATTGCTTTTACTTAGAATTCCTCCTTAGAACTCACATATTTAAACTATATGGAGGGATATAAACTGAAACTTTGGTTCTTCTTAATTTTTTTCCCCCAATGAGATTTGCGACAGCTTTCCCTTTTACTGTTATCCATTATAGAAATGTAAGTGCACTTTGAGGATATGTGATTTCAGAAACACTATCAAACTTTCTACCTAAAGGGAAGAAAAAAAGATAAAAGTAACAGGGCAAGGTGAAGTATCATGTAGCCCAGAAGAGGAAGATTCATAACCAGGCAAGAGACTAGGTAGTCACTTAATTTGCATACTTCAGTTTGGCAACAAACTGAAGAAGTAAAATAAATCTCTTGTCAGATAGCTTCCCCAGGTAGCCAATCTGTTCATAAAAAAATACATATTGCTTAAAATGATCACAAATCGTCTTTTTAATTATTTTTCATCTAAAGGTTTTTTTTTTTTATTTTAATCATCCAGAAAATATCTATTAAGTACTTAGTTGGTATAGAAGGTATTGGTTAGATTTAAAATGACAGCATCTTTCTCCCCAGAAGCTTAAAAAAGAAAGGTGTTTTAGTTCATCATTTATATAAAGTTGCAAAACATTCAGAAATAAAAAAACATCAGATAATCAAATAATCACCATTTAACTTTTTAAAAATTTACTGAAAATATAAACACCAATAATCTAATACTTTGGTTGGAGCTACATTAATTCATAGTGGTGACTGTTCCCACATCCAACACCTACTAGCTAAGAACTGTTGCAGGGTCCAAATATGAATATTAAAGTCCTACAGGAAAACACTAATGAAAAGTTTTATTTAAAGGAACTCGGTGCTGCTTTCTCAAAAACACAGAGCAGGAGACCAGCAGGCTAGGATAATTCAATTCAAAATCATTTTCTGTGCATAGAAGACTGCTGCCCTTTCACAGGGCTGACACACTCAGTCCTACAGTGTTTCCCAGAAATGCTGCTGGAGTCAAATAACCACAATTCAAATGCAGGGAAGCATCTGAAAAAGACTGTGGGGAAGAACTTACCTAACAGCAAATCTATTTCAGTGATATCCTTTGAAGTTTGGAACTCAGCACCAAGGCTGTTTTGGCCCCTATGCAGTACATGGAAAGACAGCATGTTCCACTCTGGCTAAAAACCAAGGCCAGCAGTATTTCAAGAAGAAAATGCAAATGGTGAATGGCTCAGTGGAAACTGGCAGTCCTTTGTAATGTAATAACTAATGTTAAGATCTTTTCAGTAAAGTCACAGATAAGGTAGTGTTTATATAATAGCCAATCTTTTGCTGAAGAAATGTTATGTCATGAACTCTAATGTGACTTTTCATTTCAGTAATTAACAGACAAATTTTTATTAATTTCAGTTCAAAGTGCAGGACACTATGAGTTTTACAAAAATATTTAATTGACTTAGAGGTTTTTTAGAAATATCCCTAAACTCAATCAATGAGAACATCTGCCCAATTAGGTTTGAAGTTCTTACCCAAACTCTTCTTCCAAGTCCCACCTTCGCTCCTTGAAAATAGGGATCTCAGAGCCCTCAGCATAGATTTCCTTTATATTTTGATTTATTTTTAATGTGATCATTAGTTGCATTTTAGATCTCATTCTTCTGGCCTCTGGCTACTTCTCCAGGGTAACTTTGAGCCTACTCCTCCCCCCTTTCTCCTTTTGAGCCCTTTCTCATCTCCTCCAGACACTAGCACTCCAGCTCCTCATTGCTCCTTTAGCCCACACCAGTTTGGCTTAGCTGACAACTGGTCATTGTTCACTCCTCTGTTTACAGTTCACTTCTCAGGAAAACTTTCCTGATTCTACACACTAGCTTAGGTCTCCCTGGCTTGTACTCTCAGAGCATCCTGCTATAACCTCCAGTTTTCCATTAAAACACTCATCCCACTTTTCTGTATTTACTGAATGCTGCCTTCCCTGGCAAACTGTAATGTCCTTGAGGGGCTGGGCCTGTTTTGGGTACAACTCTATCACCAGATCTTAATATAGCATATGGAAGACAATAGGGTTAGTGAATTTAGTTGTGTGTGGGTGTGGGTATCGGTGTGAGTGAGTGTGTATTTGAAGATTTGGCCCTTGATCAGGTTACATTAGTTAATTATGAGCAAATTAGTACATTGTACCTAGGGTGCTTACACTTCTGTCACTAGGCTAATGATGAGCAAAAACCAAGGGCTACTTCCCTGATTGGGGATTCTTAAAATGCAAGAATCTTTAAGCCTAGCAAAGAAAAGTATGATACCTTTTGTCATTTGTACCCCCATTAATAATAAATTTATATTAGTTTCTATGTTTAACTATAAAACAGGCTATAAAGCTCAAATGAGAGTAGTTTCATGAACAATATATGAAATAAATAATAGAATTAGCATAACTACAACTCGTATTTAGAGATAATTTATGAGCATTAACTATATCACATGCTTTCACTATGACATGTATATAGGCAAATGAAATTTATTTTTTAATTATTTATTGTATAGTGGAGGGAGAAGATGATATAAAAAGTATGTTGGAATAGATATTAATTAATAAAGGAGATAATTTAGACCATAATACTTGTTGTACTTTTATTTAATATTGGCAATAATTGCAAATATTGTAACAATGTACTAAATGCTTACAATAATTATTTAAGTAGCCAACAGGAATTTGAAAGGCAAATAATTTTCCATTCCTGTTCAAAGTCTATTAAACATTGGTTGACCAATATCTTTAAGCATCAATCAATTAGGAGTACACAGGAGCTCTTCTCTGAGAATGTGAGGGACTGCTGCAGATTTATACATCTCTAAAGAGGTACAATCAATATTACATAAGAATTATTGCTCTCTTCAAGAGACAGGTAACTACTAAGACAAAATGCTTCAGGCAAATTAGTATAATGTATCAAAAATTCAGTACAGATTCACTAAGAACAGGAAATATAAATAAGTAGTTTGGACTAACATTAATGGGATTTTTACTGTAAATGTGAAGACACAAATATATATGTAAATCTATAGAACTACCCTTAATGAATTCAAAAATGTGTCTCCACTGGCTAACTAAAAACTAGTGTAGCATAAAATCACTTTTCATTCTACCCACCCTTCCTGTTTTGGCAGATTCACTTCACTGAGATTTTGTGGGAGAGTCTGAGTTATTTCTACAACATGAAGTCTCCAAAGGGAACATTACTTACAAAGAAAGGCAAAACTATCACAGGTAAATAAATCAATGAAAAGGGCAATGCACAGGAAAATTTTGAATTATTTATTATAAATTCTCTTTGTACTTAATATCTCTTATCCTATCTGAGTGGCCCCTTACTGGGATACACTGAATTTAAGGAAACAATAGCAACTTCTTATCTGAAATCTATAAGCAGAACTGTCTCTTTGCTTTCATGGGGAGTCTAGATAGGCTGCCTTGGAGAGACACTCAGATACTAATTCCAAAAATAACTTAAACACATCCACTTCATTTCAAATCTGAGACTTCCTATATTAATAATTTTATAGAAATGATATAAGGTAAGTCAATAAGATAGACATATCAAAGAGGAGGTAGGATCAAGGGTGGGAAGTAGGGATTGTTGGGGTGGTGAGGAATGGGGGTGGAGATGGAGACAACTGTACTTAAACAACAATAAAAAAAGTTAAAAAAATATTCTTAAGCTCTAAAGAAATTAAAGAAACAAATATAAAATTTCCCAAAGAGAAGTAAGGATAAAAAATAATACAGATTTGAGAATTTTATTGAGGTAAATTGAATTGTTGACCCCAGTTATTTACCCCTCCTTGTGCCCATATCTTTGCCATGTAACTTTGTAGTTTCATGTAAAAACAGAGATTTCTCTACCTACTGGATACAGCCTAAAACTTGCTTTTGACCAATAGAATGAGGGCCGAAGGATCTAATAGTAATGCAGAAGGCCTTAAGTGGCATTGTGGTTTCTACTTATCGTCTTGCTCTCCTGCCATTGCCATGAAAAGAACATGAAAGACATGTAGAGCAGAACTGAGCCTAACTCACAGTGAGACGGCAAAGCCTCACTAGATACCAGATCATAGCTTGTAACAAAAGTCACCTCCTCATGTCCAGCCTGGATCAGCCATCCCCCACTTGGATCCACATCCATGGAATAAATAAATGCTTACACTTGAGTGCCACTGAGATTGTTGTGGTTATTTATTACACAACATTATTGTGACTATAGCTTACAGATATTCTTATAAATTCAAGTGAGCAAAAGGAGTATGCTTTCACCTTCAAGGAATCTGAAAAAATATTTCCCTCTTCCTGAGACTGATTGTTCATTCATTTATCAGGAAAGTCAACAAATTCACATCTGACTGATGAGAGAGTTACATCCAGTGAGTTCATTCTAGGTTGGCCACTGACTTACTTTTTTTCCTTACCAACATGCAAACAATTGCATTAATTTTCAAATGTTTACCCCAACATGCAAACAATTACATTAATTTTCAAATGTTTACCCTTTTCTCTCATGTATTGAAGAATCAATGACAGTTGGGCCTCATATTTAAACTTGTGTAATTAAATTAGATCAGTAGTTCTTGAATTGTTCCTCAAGGCCCATGATTCTAAGGAGGTGTTTGGAGGGCATGGTAGAAGCAAAAGAAAGCTAAACAGTTGGAGCGCTAACCTACCAATCAGCAAAACTCTTTTTTGATCGGTTTTAGATATTGGGACTTCACATGGACAATCAGTTTACTATTTAAAAATTAAAGTTAGAAACCACTGAACAAAATGCCCTTTGAAGTCTTTTCATACTGAAAGCTCCATCATTATATTTTTGACCACTCCTTTTTCTTTTTTGCTATTACCATGACCCTAATTTAAGATAGCATCACCTGAACTCCTGTGAGAACTTCCTAACCTGACTTCCTGCTTAAGTTATAAATTGGGTCATTTCACTCCCCTGCTTAAAACTAGAATAAAACCACATTTAGTGAGGCCTCACCTTTCTCTTTAGTCTCATTTCATGCCTCCTTTCCTCATCTTTTTCATACTGGATTAAAATGCACCCAGTTCCTTCCCACCTCAGAGTTCTCTCACATGTGGTCCTTCGGCTCTTCCCCTACTCTTCAAATGTTGACTCCTTTAGATCCCTCAGTTCTCAGTTTATAAACCATCCTCTCAGAGAGGCTTTCTCTGATCTACAAAATTAACTTAGGTGACTTCTGTCACCATTATTCTCTGTGACAACACACTGTTTGTTCCCCTTCCTTGCTCTTACCATGACGTAGTTATGGGAACATTTGTTGGTTGCTTTTATTATCTGATTTTCCATTTGAGTATGAGCCCCATGTGGCAGGGGCCAAGGTATCTGGTTTATTTTTGCATTCCAAGGACCCAAATACTAAGTCCCTAAGCCTGGAACTTAGTATTTGCTCAATAATATGAATGAATAAGTGACTTGCTTAGCTTTTATTAACATGTTTTCCTTTTCACTGCCTTTCAACATGATACAGCATTTCCATATAAAAATGTGATCCCCACATCTGGTATGCTTATACCTGCTCTTAACCTTCTTTAATTCATATATAGTGTTCCTTATACTCCCGTGCATTAGAATTTTCTATTTCAATTTTTTTTATTTATCATAATTCCCTCTTATTTTTTAACATGCCAATGGCCATTTTTTTGATGTGTTCTCAGACATTATTGTCAAGCAGATCCCAAATCTTAGAACTATAATATACCTGGAATAAAACTAACAATATAATTATTCAATAAATGAGACCTAAAACCTGAAGTAAATGTATGCCATTTGACTGCAGTGACTGAGGAGTTTGGGGAATACCCAAATTTCAAGCAAGGTGAACAGGATACAATTTCAGGAAAATTGTGATCAAAGTTATATCCTAGCTAATTTCATTATCCTCTGTCATAAGAAAAGAAAAAAAAATAAGTGTACAGTTTGTGTATAGTCTGTAAAATAGAGACATAATGAACAAGAATATGGAGTGTTTTTCCAGCAATTCCCAGAGTAGAGACAACAGATATGAGGAATGGTCATACTATAGTCACTAGAGAAGTAAAGTCTGTGGATGGTAGCAGGTTATTCATAAGCTCTTGCTGCAGTCCGAGTGCTCTGAGGGTAGACAGGCACGAGCCTTTTGGCTACAAGGAAAGAGAACTACCCCCAAATGTATAAAGTTGGCATTTTGGCCTAGGCCAAAATTCTTTGGTGAGTGTGTTTGGTATGAGCCAAATTACAAGAATTCAATGTATTTTGAGTTTACTGAAAACACTTAATTTCTTAACCTACAAAGCTAAGATAAATACCCTAAAATAATAATTTGTAAAGAAAATGCCTTGGCCTGAACAGTCAGTAACCTCCATTGGACACCACTTCCACTGAGCCTAACTTCTTTTCTCATTCGAACCACATGTAATTGCATATTTGACACATCTATGGTTATATAGCTGCTGGAAATTACATAATATACTTTTGTGAATACATGACTACAGAACATAGAGTTGGGTAATACAAGCATTTTGTTGTCACTGAGACAGCCAGACATTTATTAGAGCAAAGACACAATTCTGTAGCCTCAGCATACATTCTTGTGGATGTGATTTCAACTTTTATACAAAATGAAAACTTGGGACAATGTCTTGACAAGTTGTTTGGGGAATCATCAGCTACCTGTAGCAATCAACATAGTGAATGATTTTTAAGGAAATGTTAAGAAAATAAAAATTTTCAAACCTGGGATTGATATCTTTCCCACAGTTGGATGTTTTAGTTCCATAATGAGGCCATTGTGTAATACCTTGAAATGTAAGAACAGAGAGAAAAATAAATCACAAAATAAAATTATCTTCTATCTCAAGATATATGAAAAGCCACCAATTCAGTCCATTAAAGAAAGATATTGAAAAACACAAAAACGCTTAACATTTTTAATAGTAAATATTTGATACAAAAATATTTCTACTTTATAGTATACCAACTGAAACTAAGAAAAAATAGAAGACTCAAATTTTTCCCACTCTTATAAATATTTGCTCCTAAATATAGGGTATGATATCCCCCCTTTCATCTATGTATGATCTTCTAAATATTAAAGCTTAACCTCTTCCTATACTACTTCATAGCAGGCTTTGGCCAAGGCCAACTACAGGCCAGGCCAGGAGGAACCAAACCTGAAACAGGGTTGCTCCCTGGGTTGGCACATACACTCCTGGCAATTTATTCAGGAAGATGTGGGGAGTCAGTCCAGTTTGAAAGGTGAATCAGAGTATCCAGAAAGCCCAGTGACTTTTGGAAATGGACAGATTCAAGGCTACTGTGACAATCAATGGGCAGAGCCAGCTGACAAGGATCCCAGAGTAGGCCCAGGTCAGAGGCCTGAGTAGGAAATTGAAGCCAGAAATATTTTCAGTGGTCTTAAGACCTTAATCATAAGATTAGGTTTCATAACTAGGATTCCACTATCCTACTACAGTCAGTGGAGGATGGTGGGAGTGAGAGGAGACAACGGAAAGAAAAAAAAAGCCAGAGACCTCACGTTAGAGGGCCGATAAGAGTATCATGCATGGGGTCCAAGGGAGGTATTTGGTGTCCCATCAAGGACTCAAGGTAGACTTGGTCTCAGGTTTAAGATTCAAGGCCAGTTACTAGGACGGCGATAATCTTTCAGTGCCCAACCAGCAGAAAGGTGACTTGACGCTGAGTTACTTGATGCCTGAACCAGAGCTACTCAAATCCTTGGCATAGAGAGGCTGTATTTTTCCTATGGGATGGGTAGGAAAATAAGTTCTGCCAGGGTTTGTGTCCTCCAACTGTAGGAAGAGGATGAGATGAAAGCATGGAATTAGATCCTACACATAAAAGTTGAATTACTAGAGGGAAAACGTTCTATAACCTCACAAATAAAAATGCTACAAAATTGTTTTCCTTTATTTTGCTTGTTTTTTAATAGCTGGAAGCTGCCTGGGTATACTGTTTCAAAAATCCAAAAAAAAAAATCAATTTACTATTACTATATCTTCAGTGAGACATATAGTGGTGGTTTACACTGTGTTTCACCTACAATATCTACCAATGGAGAGCTTCTCTCTTCCTGTTCTGTACATGGATCTAAAAGACAGAGTATTTCAGTGGCACAGTAAACTAGTAGACCACAACTTCATGCTAACATCCCAAAGAATGGAAGATTGTAATAATGGTTCTCTAGTATTTTGAGCTTCAGGTGAAAGTAAAATTTGCATATCCATATTCTTATACAATATTTTCACAAAGCAAAAGAGCATGCAATACATAAACTAATAAAAATGTTTTCTCTCTTGGAAAAATCAGGGAAAGATGTCACATACCTTGGATTTTACCCATGTCTAGTGAGCCTTCTGGTCCCATTGTGGAATAATCCACCAAAAAGACAATCTCATGGGTAACTTTATAATGTTAGAACTACAGCTCTTCTATGAATAAATATTCTGGCTTCCACTATTTTGGGGGGGAATGGTCACCATTTTGTGGGTAATATGCTTTTGAAACAACAACCATGTTAGCTCCCCTCATTGGGAGTGACGCCATACCATATGGAGATCCTTTCTAGGGATGCCTTGCCTCTCTTTTGGAATCACCAGCTTTGCACCCAAGAGCTGGCCAGAGAAAATTCTTGCCAGTGTTAGAACTGTGCTATAATTTAATTCTGGTGTGGCTCGTTCTCAGCGCCCGCCCAACACTGCCTCCTCCTATGTGGGGGTGGGGGCTAAATGCCAATGCGAGGTGCTAAATCTCAGTTCTACTGAGGACAGGAACAAAAATACTGAGCTAAATTTCACTCGAAACAATTATCTGCACACTGAATCATTCTTCTCCTATCTCTGTTGCCCTCCTGACTACCTCTTTGTAATAATACTGCACTGCTACTCACAAAAGACAAAAGTGAGTGTTCTTAGCTAAATATAACTTAACTGATAGTGTTGAAATTAATTAATGTGAATTGTAATTATGTAGCAAACGTTAAGTGTCAAACGTGAAAGGGTAGTTGGTAAAGGTCAAGGGACATATGTCAAAGTTTTGTGAAACAAAAGCTAGCAGCTGATTGAAGTTTTTCATGGAAGCAGCCTAAGGAGTGTACTTCCTCCAGCCCTACCCCCTTTGCTGTCTATATAAGCAATTCCCAATATGAAACTTTGTTTTCTATACTTATCAATTCCTTCGCATTGAAAATCATTCTGTTTTAAGCAGATATATAAATTCTTTCCCTGTCTGGCAAAGTAAGCTAGTTGCAGTTTCTCATTTGCTGTAGCATTTGTACAGTTACAAGGCAAATGGGATAGTCAGAGCCCTCATTTTCAGAAAGAACTACCTTATTCCCTTGTTTGGCCACCACCCACCTTTTAATGTAAAGTCTGAAGTTGATAAAATTCCATAGCTTCTTCATGAATCGGGTCAGATTATCTCAGAGAACAGCTGAGGCTACGGCAGTGCTGCCCCTGGAAACCCTGCCTAATGACACGGAATCTTGGAAAACTCTCCAGCCTTGTTTGTGGGGCAAGTCCTGCTCTGCTTAGTAACATATTTGAGGATCTCAGAGACCAGACAGTCTCTCTGAATTTTAACATAAATCTCTCCTACTGCACTTCAGGCATATTTTCTCATCTGAACTTCACTGGAAATGGAGAAACTGCCACTTACCAACATTTATATAACGTTTCTTCGGGAATGGTTACTAAGTGTTCCCTTTCCTTTTTATATCCAGGCTCAAATCCCCAATCTGTATTACCTTTAACCTAGAAATTCACATTTAATAGTGTTTTATTTTTCACTAACAGTGGAATAGAACTCTGGCTTAGAACCTTCAAACACCATTTTTCCATAGGGAGAATTTCATGCCTAGAACCATAGTCTGGCCATTCAGGGTATTCTTCATTACATATTTAGTTATTTTGAAATAAGGCAAGGACCTTCTCTAGAATTTTGTAGTGGACTTTGTCCTTCTTTTATTTATTATTCTTCTCCCTAAATCTTTCCTGGTTTTGTAGCTTTTCTAATTTTCACTTCTTAAAATTTCAAAAGCATTTTCTTGACAAGAATAGAATTTTAGACAGAGCACCAACATCTTTAGTAAAGTATCAGGCCTATTTAAAATAAGGCCTCTCTTTCTTCTTCAAGAGTTTTACAGATTGACAGCCTAATGATAGAGTCAAATGGTAATGTATTAATGATGGGGAAAAGAGTAAAATGTATACCTTAAAATGATGTGGGAAATAAAAGTTTAAGTGAAAGTAAGACAGTCTTTTTATAACATCCTATGGCAGGAATGGCAGGAAAAAAGTCCATAATATAGCACTAGAAAGAAAAAAAAACTGTAAAAAATAAAATAAAAATACCCACTGTATAGGCAGCAAAAATCTTTACAGAAAGCAAGAGATCTGGGTCAAGAATATAAGTAGCAAGGCACATTCAGATGAAAAGAGAATGATAGGGTGCCAGCATTAAATGACATACACAAGTGATGCATGTAAAAAGCACATCAAATTTATATATACATACATATATCACACATAGACACAGACAACAGTGTGGTGAGAGCCAGAGGGAAGAGGGGTGGCATAGGTGGAGGTGGGCAAAGGGGGAATAAATAGGAACAGAAAAAGACTTTGCTTTGGGCAATAGATGCATGAAGCAGTATGCACATGATGTTTTGTTGAGTTGCACACTTGAAACTTGTATGATTTTCTGAAGCGATGTCACCCCAATAAATTCAGTAAAAAAATCAATGGAATACCATAAATGATATTAACTTAAGATTCACAGAAGAGAACTGATCTATCCATTCACTATGAATAAACACATGATCTATTCATTCAATTTAACAAACATCATGGAGCATCTATATGCTAGATGATAAGAAAGGGCTGGTAATAAAAAGACAAATGAACTTCATTCAAAGTGCCTGCAATTAAAAGAAACAGTAGGGAGTAAGAGACCTGAGCCAATTTGTAAGACATAATTTAAACTCCACAATTTCCAATAAGGAACAAGTAATTCTGTCTGCCTCCAATGGAAGCTGAAGGATGTAGGTCAAGGAGGCAAGTAAAAGTCTTTGAACAAAATGATAGTGAAATAAAACATTATAGTTAACAATTACAATGACAAACAAAATAGCAGGTATTGCTTATCAAAACTCCTTAGGGTCAGGCATTGAATTAGGAGCTAAAGAGCTATCTCCACTTAATCTTCTCATTAGCTAAACTAGGTCGAAATTACTATAATTTGCATTTCTACTGATACAGTGAGGGAAGCCCAAAGAGGTCAAGCACTTGCCCAGGATTTCACAGTTAATGAGTGGCTGCCAGATTCCTGACACTTGAAGACTTAGTAAAAGAAAAAAGTGAATAGCGTAATTTGATTTACCATTAACATAACTAGCTGATGTGGTCAATTTTGTGAAACAAATTAGTGAATTCATTGAATAAAGAAAATCAGTCAAATGAACTGCTTGTACTGCTTGGTACCTTGAGGCCCAATTAGTTAATACACTGAACCTTTGCCTCTTAGGTAGCCAAGATGTTCTGGCTACCACAGACAAAGAGGCTGTGAAAGAGAAAAGATTTGGGCCCTAACCAGGCTTAGATTTGGAGGGCACAGACCCAGTGGGTGACCTTGGGCAAGGAAGTTAAGTATCTGAGGCTAAGAACCTTCATCAGTGAAAAGGGAGTAATACTATCTCTTTCTCAAGAGTTTCTAAGGGTTAGTGAGATGACGAGGGCAGAGCACTGAGCAGAGGGCCTACGAATGGCAACTGTTTTCACCACTGGGTTCAAACTGTGGCTCCACCAAGTTCCAGTTGTGTGGCTTTGGGGCACATTCATTCATGCAACAAACATATGTTAAATATATCAACAGTAATGATGAACAATTAATAATAAGTATCAATTATTACTAGTGCCAGGCATTGTTGAGTACTGAGGAAAGACTGGGTCATAGAACAAGCAAGGTTCTTGCCCTGAACAACCTTACACAGTCCTGTAAGGGAGACTTTTGAATTAAATGGTGTTCAAGGGTCTGTTTTTGTTACATAATGTATATTTAGTTCAGTGCTATATATCCCCAGTGCCTTGAAACTTATTTGGCACTCTCTAGTAGATGCTCAATAATATTTTACTGAATTCAATGTGTTTGTTTGTTTATTAAATTGAATTAACTAAGGAGCAAGTGGCCCCTTTTGGTTTCATTAATTTATGGAGGGGCATTGGAGAGTATTCTCTGTTTTACTCTTTTATTTATTTTTCAATTATAGTTTACATTCAATATTATTCTGTATTAATTTCAGGTATACAGCATAGTGGTTAGACAATCATGTACTTTACACAGTGGTCCCTATCAATATTTCAAGTACCCACCAAACCCCATACATAGTTATTACAATATTATTGGCGATATTCTCTATGCTGTAATCTACACCTCTGTGACTACTCTGTAACTACTAATTTGTACTTCTTAATCCCTTCACCATTATCACCCAGCCCCTTAAATACCCCAGCCCAGGGGGAGGGGCTGGTTATTTTACCCTTTTAATAAATACTTAGAGTTCTCTAGATACAAAACTGTTTTACTGGGCTTCCAAAATATGTTCACCTTTAGAAACTTAGTTATCATGTTCCAGTGTTGCCTAGCAATTCCCTCAGTATTCTATCTAAAGCTTCTTCCAGGTGATCTTGAATTTGTCCTAGATCTACTGTACACATCTGAAGACACTCTATAAGTAATGCTTAGAGGCTCTGCAAGGATCATGGCCACTTACAGTGAAGAAAAGTCAGAGAGGGTGACCTATAAATTCAGAAACAGTGAGGAAATGCATTATACATGTAAAGTGAATATACCATACTTGAAGAAAATAATCATAGCATTTTTCTTTACTGGGAAAACTCTGAAAACTATTTCCAAACCATGAACTAATTTCTTTGAAAGCAAAAAAGCATTGAAGTAATCAATCTCATTTATTGTATTGTTCATTTCATCAATTTAGTCACTTCTTTAGCTTAATAGAAAAATAACCTTGGGACAATATTTGCAAAGTTATATGTCTAAAGGCATAAATTACAATTCATATGTTAAAAGCTAATTCAACTGTTTCTGAAAACTATGACCATAAAAATGCAAAATAACATAAATTCATGAAAAAAAGGCACATAAACTCTTTGTTGAGATAATGGGGATCAGATTTAAATGCTACATTTTGGGGTTTCTAATTTCTTTTAAAATAATTACTGCAATTTAATTTTATTTTGTTGCTAATGCACATGACTCAGTGTTTCCCCTCTTTTCTCTTATTAAATATGTGAATATTAATGATTTGAGAGATATGATAACATAAATGCATAGTTTAATGAATACTAGTAAAATGAACACCCATGTGCTCAACTTGAGAAATTCTATCAAAATGTTTAAAACTCCAAGTTTGCCCCAATCCCTCCCCCTCCATCACTAAGTAATCACTCTCCTGAATATTTTTACCATATCCCACTTTTTTTATACTTATACTCTGTATGTATATACCACTAACAATTTAGTGCTTGCTTTCACCCATTTGTAACATTTATATCAGTGAAATTATGAGTATGTAATTCTACTATGAGTTGCTTTGTCTCTTTCAATTTTTAATTTTGTTTTTAGGAAGAGGGGAAGGAAGGTGGGTAGGAAGAGAAGGGGAGGAAGGGGATAGGGAGAGAAGGGGAAAAACATTGATGTGAGAGAGAAGCATTTATCGGTTGTCTCTCCTTTGCACCCTGATGGGGACTGAGCCTGCAACCCAGGCATGTGTTCTGACAGGGAATCCAACCAACAACCTTTTGCTGTGTGGAATGATGCTCCAACCAACTAAGCCACTCTGACCATGGCAGAGTTACTTTTTCTGTTAGCATTGTATGATGCACCTACTTTGTAGCTTGTGGACATGGGCCAATTATGGCCATTAATGTAAAGTGGGCCATTATATAAAAATATCAATTTATTAAACCACTCATGTTATTTCCAGTTATTCTACTGTGACAAGCAATGCTGCTATTAACCCATCTCTTTGTGCAATAACTCCTTTGAGGCATATATTTAGAATTAGAACAGCTTAAGTCTCAGGGTATATGTATGTATCTTCAACTTGTTGGGTAATGGCAAATTATTTTTCTGAATGGTTTACCCATTCCCACCAATAATGAATATAAAATCGGAGTGTTTAGGTTTGGCCGATATATTATAATTACTGTGAAATGGTATCTTATTTAAGTTTTAACTTGCATTTTCTTAATTACCAAAGAGTTGAGTATATTTTCCTTGCTTACAGTAGCCATTTCTATTTCCTCTTCAGTGAATTGCTTGTTCAAGCATTATGTTTTTCTATTAGCTTAATTACTTTTTTCTTATTGATTCTTAAAAGTTCTTTACATATTCTGGTTATACATCTTTCATTGAACATAAATTGAAATATTATGATTATATTTATTTCTCACTTTGTGGTGTTTTGATAAACAAATATTTTAATTTCAGCAGTCTCATATTTATTGAGTTTTTCCTTTTTGGCTATACTTTTTTTTTTTTTTTAGAGAGAGGGGAAGGAAAGGATAAAGAGAGGGAATGAAATATCAGTGTGTGGTTGCCTCTCATACCCCCCTACTGGGGACCTGTCCCACAACCCACACATGTATCCTGACTGGGAATTGAACCAGTGACCCTTTGGTTCACAGGCATGCACTCAATCCACTGAGCTACATCAGCCAGGGCATGGCTACACTTTTTATAACATATTTTAAAATATTTTCCCTACTCCAGGTGATAAAGATATTCTCCTAAATTGTCTTATAAAAATTTTACCATTGGCCCATTTACAATAAAAGCTAACAGCAAGTTAGGGATTTAGAGGAATTACCCTAAAGGTAACATCATACTTAATAATAAAAGACTGAATGCATTTGTTTTAAGATTGAGAACAAGGCAAGGTTGTCTGCATTCACCACTCTTGTGCAACATATTACTGGAAGTATTAGCAACTACAATACATTGAGAGAGACATAATTTTCACAAAAGCATACAGATGGGAAAGGATGGAATAAAATAATAAGTAAAAATGAAAGAAAGAAACATAATAAAAGGAAGAAAATTTTAAAGGAAGAAATCATACAGATGACATGACGGCATAGAAAATACTTCTAAAACTAATGACTTTGCAAGGTCACAGGTGCAAGATCAACACACAAAAATCAGTCAAATTTGTTTACCAACAATGAATATAAGAAGCCCAAAATTAAAAACACAGTATCATTAATAGTCACTCAAAAGAAAATGAAGTACTTACATACACACTTAACAACACATGTATAGACTCTGTATGTTGGAAATTGCAAAATGCTGATGAAAGCAATCAAAGAGGATCTAAATAATGAAGAGCATACCATGTTTTTAGATTTGAAGAGTCAACATATCAAAGATGTCAATTGTCCTTCATTTATCCATATGTTTAATGCACTTCTTACCAAAATCCCACCAAAGTTTTTGTAGACATAAACAAAGCTTATCTAAAATGTATATGGAAAGACACGGGCCTCAGAATTACTTAAACAATCTTGAAAATAAGAATGAAGTGAAAGAGAATCTGTCTACCTGCTATTAAAATATATTATATAGATTCTAAGAGATGTATTGATAGAGAGTTGGCCACATAAATCAATGGAACACAATAGAGAACTCAGAAATATAGCCACACAGATATGCCTAACTATTTGCTGACAAAAGTGTAAATATAAGAGAGGAATGATAACCTGTTCAATGACTAGTATTGAAATAATTGTGAAGAAAAGAATTCAAAAATCCTCAACCTTAATCTCATATTTTATAAAAAAATAAAATGTATCATGGACTTTAACATAAAAGTTTAAAATTGTAAAATCTTAGGAATAATGTCTGCACAAGCTCCTGTTAAGAAAAAGAAAGAGCTACATACTGGGAGAAATATTTGCAAGCAATATATCTGACAAAAGATGAGTATCCAGTATATATGTAAAGAAGTGTTATAACTAACAAGTAAAAATACAAACAATCCAATTAAAAAATAGCCAAAAGACATAAACAGACATCTCAACAAAGAAGATACAAAGATGACAAATAAGCACATGAAAAAGTGGTTCAATATCATTAACAATCGGTAAGATACAAATTAAAAGTATAGCCATATATTAGTATACACCTATCAGAGTGGCTAAATTTTTTAAGATATAAAATACTGGCAAAGAGAAACTGGATCACACATGCATTTCTAGTTAGAGTGGAAAATGATACAGCCACTATGGAACAGTTTGACAGTTTCTTAAAAAGCAACAAAAACTAAACATATATCTGCAAATAACTTGGAGTTGCACCTTTGAGCACTTATTACAGATAAATGAAAATTTATGTTCCTGAAAACCTGCAGTGAATATTCGCAGCAGCTTTATTTGTGTTAGGCAAAAATCGAAAACAATATAGATGCCCTTCAACTGGTGAATCATTAAGCCAACTGTGGTATATCCATATTTTGGAACACTCCTAGGTAATAAAAAGGAACTAACTATTGATTCATACAACAATTTGAATATTGAGGGGATTATGCTAAGTGGAAAAAAGAAATCCAATCCCAAAAGGTTACACAGTATATGATTCTACTTAATAGCATTCATTTTTTGAAAAGAACTTTTTTATTTTCAATTATAGTTTACATTGAATATTAGTTTGTATTAGTTTCAGATATACAGCATAGTGGTTAGACAATCATATACTTTACAATGTGGTCACCCATATATTTCCAGTATCCATTTGCCACTGTACATAATTATTACAATTATTATTGACTATATTCCCTATGCTGTACTTTACATCCCCAAATTGTACTTCTTAACTTTGTAACTACCAATTTGTACTTCTTAATCCCTTCACATTTTCACCCAGTATCCAAAACTCCTCACCTCTGCCAACCATCATTCTGTTCTGTGTTTGAGTCTGCTTAAACTTTATTTGTTCCTTTATTTTCTTCCCTAGATTCCACATATAAGTAAAATCATAGGGTATTTGTCTCTCTCTGACTGACTCACTTTACTTAGTATATGCCCTCTAGGTCCATCTGTGTTGTTGCAAATGGTAAGGGTTCACTCTTTTTTGTGACCAAGTAATATCCCATTGTACATATGCACAACCATTTTTTTTTATCCAGTCACCTATTGATGTGCACTTGCATTGCTTGTATATCTTGGCTATTGTAAATAATGCTGCAATGAACATAGGGGTGCATATATTCTTATGAACTAATGTTTTGGGCCTCTTTAGATTATCTATCTATCTATCTATCTATCTATCTATTTATCTATCTATCTATCTATATCCAGAAGTGAAATCACTGGAAGAAAAGGCAGGTCTGTTTTTAATATTTTGAGGAACTTCCATACTATTTTCCACAGCAGCTACACTGGTCTGCATTCCCACCAATAATGCACGAAGGTTCCCTTTTTTTCATGTTCTTGTCAACATTTGTTATTTGTGGATTTATTGAAAATACCCATTCTGACAGGTGTGAGGTGATATCTCATTGTGGTTTTAATTTGCATTTCTCTGATGATTAGTGATGTTGAGCATCTTTTCATATGACTATTGGCCATATGTATGTCCTTTTTGGAGAGGTGTTTATTTAGGTCCTTTGCCCATTTTATTTATTTTTTATTGTTTTTCAAGTACAGTTGCCTCACTTTTCCCCCTCCACTCCCCCAATTCCTCCCATCCCTGCCTCCCACCCTCGATCCTACCCCCTTTAGCTTTGTCCATATGCCCTTTATACATGTTCCTTGATGACCCTTCCACTATTTTCCCCATTAACCAGTTTTTAATTTGATTGTTTAGGGTTTTTTGGTGTTGTGTGGTATGAGGTTTTTTTAATAAATTGTGGATATTAACCTCTTATCAGTTGTATCATTGGTGAATATGTTCTCCTATTCAGTAGGTTGTCTTTATGTTTTGTTGGTTTCTTTTGCTATGCAAAAACTTTTTTTTATTTTGACGTAGTCCCATTTGTTTATTTTTTCTTTTGTTTCCTTTGCCTGATGTGAAAAAAAATTGCTAAGTTAAATATCAGATTTTACAGCCTATGTTCTTGTCTAGGAGTTTTATGGTTATAAGTTTTACATTTAAGTATTTAACCCATTTAGAATTTATTCCTGTACATGGTATAAGAGGTTTCTTTTTTCACATGTATGTGTTGATTTTACCAACACTATTTATTGAATAGAGTGTGTTTATTCCATTGTATGTTCTTGCTTCCTTTGTCAAATATTAATTGACCATGTAGCTGTGGGTATATTTTTGGGCTCTCTATTGTGTTCCGTTGATGTATGTATCTGTTCTTATGTTAGTATCATGCTGTTTTGATTACAATGGCCTTATAGCATAGTCTGATATCAGGTTGTGTGATTCCTCTAACTTTCTTCTTCTTTCTCAAGATTGCTGTGGCTACTGAGAGGCTTTGTGGTTCCATATAAGGTTTTTGGATTATCTGTCCTAGTTCTGTGAAATACAGCCTTGGTATTTTGATAGACTTTGTGTTGAATCTATAGATTGCTTTTGATAGTATGGACATTTTTTTTATTCTCTCCCATGGCCTTTTTTTTTTTTATTATTCTCTAAGAGAAAAGAGGTGGGGAGAGGGAGAAACACATCAATGTGAGAGAGAAACATTGATCTGTTGCCTTTCTTTTGCTCCCTGACCAGGAATCAAACCCACAACCTTTCAATTCAGTTCATGAGATGATGTTCCAACCAACTGAGCCACACCAAACAGGGCAGTATGGACATTTTAATAATATTAATTCTTTTTACCCATGAGTATTGTCTATGCTTCCATTTACTTGTATCTTTCTCTATTTTTGTCTTCTGTATTCTATAATTTTCCAAGTACAGGTCTATTACCTCCTTAGTTACATTTATTCCTAGGTATTATTTTGATTCAGTTGTAAATGGAATTTTTTTGTTTCCATTTCTAATAGTTCATAACTTGTGTAAAAATGCAACTGATTTCTGAAAATTTATTTTGTATCCTGCTACTTTTCTGAATTCCTTTATCAGATCTAGTAGTTTTTTAGTGGAATCTTTAGGGTTCTCTATGTACAGTATCATGTCATCTGCAAATAAGGACAGTTTTACTTCTTCCTTTCCAATTTGAATATCTTTTCCTTCCTTTTTCTTTTCTTTTTTTTTAATTTTGTTTTTTTGTTTTTCTGGTCGGATTGCTATAGTTAGGAATTCCAGTACTGTATTAAGTAAGAGTGGTGAAATTGGACATCCCTGTCTTGTTCCTGATCTTCAGGAAAAACACTTAGTTTTTCCACATGGAGTATGATGTTATCTCTGGGTTTGTCACATGTGGCCTTTATTATGTTGAGGTATGTTAACCACTATTCCCACTTTGCTGAGAGTTTTTATCATAAACGGGTGCTGGATTTTGTCAGATACTTTTTCTGCATCTAATTGAGTGATAATATATTTATCCTTCATTTTATTTATGTGGTGCATTATGTTAATTGATTTGCAGATATTGTACCAACCTTGTATCTCTGGAAGAAATCCCACTTGATTATGATGTATGATCTTTTTAATGTATTGCTGAAGTCGGTTTGCTAATATTGTGTTGAGGATTTTTGCACTTATGTTATTCAGGGACATTAGCCTATACTTTTCTTTCTTCGTAATGTCCTTATCTAGTTTTGGAATTAGGATAAAGCTGGCCTTGCCAAATAAGCTTGGGAGTTTTCCCACCTCTGAATGTTTTCGAGTAGTTTAAGAAAGATAGAGGTTAGTTCTTCTGTGAATGTTTGGTAAAATTCACTTGAGAAGACATTGGTCCAGGACTTCTGTTTGCTTAGAGTTTTTTCTTTTGTTTTGTTTTGTTTTTTTGTTTTTATTACTGCTTGGATTTCATTAGCTGTGATTGGTCTGTTCACATTTTGTCTTTCTTCTTGATTCAGTTTTGGAAGATTGTACATTTCTAGTAATTTATCCATTTCTTCCAGATTGTCCAATTGGTTGGCATATCATTGATCATAATATTTTCTTCTGAACTTTTTATTTCTGTGGTGTCAGTTGGTACTTCTCTTTCAATCTGAATTTATTTGAGTTCTCTCTCTTACTAGCATTTTTAAAATAATAATATTCCAGAAATAGACAACAGATTTGGGGTTCAGGTTAGAGGAGAGATGAAAATGGAGGAGGGGGCAGTGTGTACAGCTAAAAAAGGGCAACAAGAGGGATTTTTGTGATGGAACTGTTCTGTATCTTGACTGCATCGACATCACTATCCTGGCTGTAATATTGTAAGAAAGTTTTACAAGATGTTATCATTGGGGAAATGGGTAAAGGATACATGGGATTGCTCTGAAATGCAACTGCATGGTAATCTATAATTATCTAAAAAAAATTATTTTAATATTTTTTTATTTTAGTCTTTCATATTTTTTTTTGAAAACTGGAGTTGAATTTTCTATATGATGTGAAAGGGAATTCAATTTTGTTTTCCCCCTTAGAAAAGTTTTTGAGTAACCCTTCCTTTCCTCATGATCTGCAATACCAGATCTGTGGTAGATCATTTCTAAACAAGCTGGGTTTTTTTCTGGGTTCTTTGTTCTATCCTATGGATATGTTTGTCTACTCCAATGTTGATACCACACTGACTAAATCACTGTGGTTTGTAAGTATCACTGTTTCACTTGGCAAGATCCCCACCTCACCCCTGCCTTGTCCTTTGCCTTCAGGGATTCTTGGCCCTTTATTCCTCTCTATAAATTTTAAAATCACCCTGTCAAGTTCCAGAAAATCCCTTTCAGGTAGAAACAATATCTTTACATTATTATCTTACTATTCATTAAACATTTACTTTAATAATTTTCATTTATTTAAGTGATTTTAATATTTTTATAAAGCATTACCATTTTTCATTAGATTTATCCTTAACTTTCTTATTTTTAAAGTAAAACATGTTTACTTTTAAAATAGAACTTTCTATTTATTGTTAGCAGATAAAAATAACATTAACTTAATTTTTTAATTTTATATCTGACACACTTTTATTATTAACTCATTTGTAGATTTTGTTGGGTTTTCTATAAAATATATATCATCTCTGAAAAATTATACTTTTGTTTTCCTTTCTAATTTTTATAACTTTTATTTTGTTTTCTTACATTATATTGCTGGCTAAGACTAGCAATATATTGGTAGAGTGTTAGTAGAAAAAATTTTTATTAAGTTCCCAATTTTAAAGGAATACATGTAATGTTTTATCACTGAGTATGTTTGTACCAAGATATTACAGATATATTTTATTAGATTAGGAAATATATTCCAAGTATTTTGAGTTTTATCATACATGTTGATTTTCATCAAGGGCTTTTTATTCATTTATTAAAAGGATCAGATTATTTTCTCCCTTAATCTATTAACATGGGGAACTAATTTTTTAATGTTGAACCAGCCTTATATTTCAAAACAACTAAGTTTTGAGTTCTGTTTTGTTTATAGTTTTCTTATACTTTCATGCATACGATTGGCCTGCAATTTTTTTTCTTATATTTCCCTTGTTTATTTTTGATACCAATAGTAATTTTATAAAGATAGCCAGAGTAATCCTTCTTTTTATATTTCTGAAAGTATTTGTGTAAGATTGGAATTATTTAGTCTTTCATTGCCAGGTGACAACTTGCCAGCACACTATCTAGACTGGGGTTTTATTAGTGAGAAGTTTTTAAATTATCAATGTATTCCTTTAAATAATATAGGTCAATTTAGAGTTTTTTCTTGAGTAAATTTTGATGACCCATTTTCTAAGAATGTTATCACTCCACTACGTGGTCAAATTTATTGTTTTAAAATTGTTCATTACTTATATAATTTTATAATGAGTATATCTCTTCTTTCCAGTTAATTAAAAGTTTTATTACTATGCTGCAACTTGTGTATAGTAATGAATTTTGTTGTAAAGTATGTAGTGTCTAACATTAGTAAGGTTACACTAGCTTAATTCTAGTTTGTATTTTCTTCACATATCATTTTGTGCCTATACAGGCAACATGTCTAAGTTTTAGGTTTTCTCTTGAAAATAGAAAATCACAGGATTTTCTGTCTATTGTATCTTTGTCTTTTAACTGAAATATTAAGTATATTTATATAAACTGGGATTATTTACATTTTGGACTTCCCTTGTAGCATTTTATTTAGTGCCTTCTTTTAGTTCTACTATAAAAACAATCCCCTTGCCTTGTTTAAGATCAATTAAGATTATTTCCCCATATTCAATTTTTTCCACACTTATTACAATAGTTTGGGAAATATAAATAGTTCCCAAACTATTTATAAAAGAGTAGTAAAGTATATATATACTTATACTTTATATAGATATACTTTATATAGTTTATATAGATATGTTTATATGTGAAGTATATCTAAAGAATATATATACTTTACTATACTTTTACATATATAAAGTATATATATATATATATATATATATTTTATTATTCTTTTCCTCTTGAATTTTTAATATGAATTTATTTCAGGCTTAATTTGGTGCTCCAACATTTCCCAAGATTAATTTGCCCAAGAAATGTAAAAAAATACAACTATTATATAAAAGAGGAAATACATTAGAATCTAATGAAATATATAGGTGATTTATAAAATTTAAAGTCAGGATATTAGAAGTCCAGACTTAGTATATCTTTAACTCAATCCCCCTGGCATGGAAGCTTTAAAAAATATTGTCCCAGAACCAGTTGCTACAAACCTTGGTGAAAGTTGAGAAAGCACGCTTTCCCCTTCAGCAAGAGAACTGTAAATCTTTGTAAAAAGAACCTTTTTAGGAGAAAACCAAGATGGAGGCATAGGTAGACACACTGCACCTCCTCGCACAACCAAAAGAAGAACAACAATTTAAAAACAAAAAACAAACAGAATTGACAGAAAATCGAACGGCACAGAAGTCAGACAAGCAAGGAGATAAAGAAGAAATATCCATCCAGACCAGTAGGAGGGGCCAGAGATGGGCAGCTGGGCGGACAGGACTCGTAGAGAAGCAGCTGGACCCAGAGACTTGGCGGATTGTGGAGTGAACGGGGCAGGCAGTGCCACCGCTAGCAGACCCAGTAGCCCCACATTCACGCATAGATAAACCGGGAGGGCTGGACCCAGAGACTTGGCAGACTGGGAGCAAACGGGGCAGGCAGTGCAACCGCTAGCAGACCCCGCAGCCCCACATTCGCGCATAGATAAACAGGGAGGAACGGCATCGGAGCGAAACAGACTGCGCAACCCAGGGCTACAGCTCCAGGGCTTCAGCTCGGGGAAATAAAGCCTCAAACCTCTGATTGAAAACACCCAGGGGGGTTGAGGAGGCAACAGGAGAAACTCCCCGCCTCACAGTAGAGGTAGTTGGAGAGACCCACAGGGGCCTAGAGCATGCACAAGCCCACCCACTCAGGAATCAGCACCAGGGGGGCCCAGTTTGATTGTGGGTAGTGGAGGGAGTGACTGAAGTCCAGTGGAGAGTGGAGCAAGCGCCATTGCTCCCTCTCGGCCCCTCCCCCACATACAGCATCACAGCACAGCCACCAGTGTTGCCCTGCCCTGGTGAACACCTAAGGCTCTGCCCCTTTACATAACAGGTGCACGGAGACAAAAAAAAAAAAAAATGCCCAAATGAAAGAACAGATCAAAGCTCCAGAAATAATTCAACTAAGCAGTGAACAGATAGCCAACCTATCAGATGCACAGTTCAAAACACTGGTAATCAGGACACTCACAGAATTGGTTGCATTTGGTCACAAATTAGATGAAAAAATGAAGGCTATGCTAAGAGAAACAAAGGAAAATGTACAGGGAACCAATACTGATGGGAAGGAAACTGGGACTCAAATCAATGGTGTGGACCAGAAGGAAGAAAGAAACATCCAACCAGAAAAGAATGAAGAAACAAGAATTCAGAAAAATGAGGAGAAGCTTAGGAACCTCCAGGACATCTTCAAATGTTCCGACATCCGAAATATAGGGGTGCCAGAAGGAAAAGAGGAAGAACAAAAAAATTGAAAACTTATTTGAACAAATAATGAAGGAGAACTTCCCTCATCTGGCAAAGGAAATAGACTTCCAGGAAGTCCAGGAAGCTCAGAGAGTCCCAAAGAAGCTGGATCCAAGGAGGAACACACCAAGGCACATCACAATTACATTCCCCAAGATTAAAAATAAGGAGAGAATCTTAGAAGCAGCAAGAGATAAGGACACAGTTACCTACAAAGGAGTTCCCATAAGACTGTCAGCTGATTTCTCCAAAGAGACCTTACAGGCAAGAAGGGGCTGGCAAGAAGTATTCAAGGTCATGAAAGGCAAGGACCTACATCCAAGATTACTGTATCCAGCAAAGCTATCATTTAGAATGGAAGGGAAGATAAAGTGCTTCTCAGACAAGGTCAAGTTAAAGGAGTTCATCATCACCAAGCCCTTATTATATGAAATGTTGAAGGTTTTTATCTAAGAAAAAGAAGATAAAAAATATGAACAGTAAAAATGACAGCAAACTCACAGTTATTAACAACTGCACCTAAAACAAAAACAAAAGCAAACTAAGCAAACAACTAGAACAGGAACAGAACTGCAGAAATGGAGATAACATGAAGGGTTATCAATAGGGGAGTGGAGAGGGAGAGAGGGGAAAACGGTACAGAGAATAAGTAGCATAAATGATAGGTAGAAAATAGACAGGGGGAGGGTAAGAATAGCATAGGAAATGGAGAAGCCAAAGAACATATGTACGACCCATGGACATGAACTAAGGTGGGGAAATGATGGTGGGAGGGTGTGGGTTAGAGGGGAGTAAAGGGGAGAGAAAATGGGACAACTGTACTAGCATAATCAATAAAATATATTTAAAACAGGACAAGGAGGGAGGATTGAATGTGGAAGGTGGGGGAGTGGGTAGGGCAAGGGAGAGTAATAGGGGAAAAATGGAAACAACTGTAACTGAACAACAATAAAAAATCAAAAATTAAAAAAATAAACCAAAGGAAATGATGCCATGGTATATATGATATCTGAATAGCCACAAAGCAGAACACCACTGATATATGTGATGATGACTCTCAGTCCTCTGACATGAGGAAGCAATGTAATTTGTTTACTTTATGTCAGCTATTGAACAGAACCATAACCACACAAGAGGCAATCAAGCAACTGTCCTGTGGCTATAGAAGGATCATGGATGCTGCCTACCACATTCTTTTGCAACTGATTCATCAATGCAAAAATTTGTTCAGGTTCAAAACAAACAAAAACAAAACAATTATGGTAATTAACCTGTTTCTAAGACAAAAACACTAAGGTGTCAGTTCTAAAAGTCAATAAATTCTGTGTTTTCATTTCACATTTTGGTTTGGTGTTCAGAGGAATTTATGTTGGTGGGGAAATACTTTGCTTGCTATAGACAGATGAGGTTTACTCTAAGGCAAGAGATTAGGAGAACTATTTTAGGAAGGAGTCTGTATTACTAGGGTTGGGGGAGATAATAGTGATGTGTGAGCAAGGTCACTGATAACTTTGTAGGCAAGTAATCCTTCGGATATGCAAAGCAATTTTATCAGCCCAAAAAGGCTGAGTCATACATATATAATTTTTGCTTGAATTAGTTGGAGTGTACAAAATAAACACGCACAAAATAAAGAGATGAACTTTATCCAGAGTTAGGCCTGACATCTTTTCTACACAGTCACTTTCCCAGCTGACTTGTTGTATCCAGGGGATCACAGTTTCAATCACATGCTATCAACCTGCCTTACAGACATAAATTTTCAGCCTGGATATTCATAGCACTGTCATATCTCAAGACAGCAGTCAGAAAATTGCCTCTTGCCTCTGGTTTGCTTAACATGAGTATCAAGGAAGACACTATCTTTTTATTTATAACCATGCTTTATCTTTTGGACCTTGTCGCGGAGCTTTATCTCTGAGCCCCACGTCCACCATGGATGAGAATAAGTCTACCAAGACATGATCTGCTTGGGGAGGAGATGTGGCCGATCTCTCAAAGGAGAAGGGCCAGGGAATACTACCAAACCACCCAATTTTCCTTTATGTCAAATAGATGGTGGATCAGCCAAACTAGTCACTTGGAAGTTGTGTCATGATCAAGCACCATCATTAATCAATATCACTAACAACCCTCTAGTAGCAGAAAACTGGGGTGCTAAATGGAAGGTATATGCCATAGCAGGCTGGGCAATAGAGAACCCAACATCCTTCTCCTTTGAGAGATCAGCCACCTCTCCTCCCCAAGTAGATCATGTCTCGGTAGACTTATTCTCATCCATGGCGGACGTGGGCCTCAGAGATAAAGCTCCATGACAGGACTGACACCTGGCACTACTACTCTGATTTGGATATTTTGCTTCTGCTAACAATGAAGCCATGTGGACAAATAACCTTTGAAGCAGGTACTATTAGAATTCCTATTTATAGATTATTGAACTTAGGAAAGGCACTTGCTAAACATTGAGAAGTTAGCAAGCCCAAGAGCTAGAATTTGAACTTAGAAAGCCTGATTCCAGAACCTATACCTTTAGTCACTACACTATGTCTATCTTTTGAAAGAATCCAAAGTGGAATTCATTCATATAACACTTTAGTCTGTGATACCTCAAACTATTTACTTAAATTCAAATAAAATTTATTGAGCACTTGCTATGTCCCAAGTGACAGATAAGCACTTCAATGTATTGATTTTTTTCTAACCAACACTAACTAACAAATATCTCTACCAGGTACTTTGCAAGAAGGCAGAGATTTAAAGGTAAGTAGGTGCGGTCCCTTTTCTGAGGTTATATGTTACAGATGATTAGAAACTAATATGATAAATGCTTTAGTAGTGTAGAATTAGAAGAGGAAGCACCAGGCCATGGCCGGGTAGCTCAGTTGGCTAGAGCATCATACCAGTTGGCGAAGGTTTCAGGTTCAATCTCTGGTCAGGGCACATACAAGAATCAACCAATGAACACAAAAATAAGTGAAACAACAAATTGATGTCTCTCTGCCATTCTCTCTCTCTCCCTCTCTCTCTCTCTTTCTTTTCCCCACCCCTCTTCAATAAAATTTTTTAAAAATTAAAAGAAAAAAAGAAGAGGAAGCACCGAAGTTGCTCTGAGCTGACCAAAAACAAGTTTTCAAAAGTAGTGCCTTTCAAGTAGAGTCTTATAATAGGATACATGTGCAAAGAAGATAACATTGGGGATGTGTGTTGGGGGTGGAAGCATATTAAAAGCCAAGGAGTTTGAAAGAGTGTGATATTTAGGAATCTACAAGTATTTGATGCTGCATTTCATTGAGATGAGACTAGAAAAATCCAGGACAAAAGCATGAGGGTTTTTTGTTTTCTTTTGTTTCTGTTTTTGTTGTTGTCCACACTAAAGTTTGGGCTTTATCCTATAGTCCAGAAGTCACACTCAAATACCTACAGGTGCCAGGCAAATAAGGCCAGTGAGTGAAGCAGACTGGGTAAACAACATTAGGGAAGACAGGGAAGGATATACCAAACTGAAGATAATAACTGCCTTTCAGCTCATGTAGATTAGATCCAGGCTTTCCCCACCATTTGTTTCTCATGGTAATTCCTAAGTCCAAGTTTACATGTGAAATCTACACATTTTCAATCTTAGCATCTAGAACCACAGAATTCCTAGGGTAGGCAAAATTTTCTCTCTGTCCATAGTAACTAAACATTTTATCTTTATGACTCATGCATTCAAAATCAGATAAAAAGTTTATATTAAATTAATATCAACATTGTCAAGAACCAAAGTTTGAGAAACTCAGCTCTAATCTGAACAGGATGGGTAATTTGAAAAGCAACACACCTATGATATTTCCTGCTGAGCTTTAGCACAACTATCAGACCTGAAGGGCATAACTGAATGTTTTCAGTGTAATGGTTTACATTTGTCAATAAGTACGGGTGTATTGATGAAAAAAAAGGCTATAAAGGACCTTGGGACTCACCTAAATGAAAAGTACTTACAAAATAGAGAGAATGGTCCAGTGAACTAGAATCTATTGTATAAATGAGGAAGGGTGCTTGGCAAATATTTTCCAGTATCTTACAGTTTTATGTCTAATGAGGCAAGGGAATTAACAACTGCGACAGAAATGCAAAACTAAATTTATATATTTTGGATAAGCTAAAAAATAACTTCCAGGGAACAACGGTAATACATTTCCTACTAAAGAAATCATGACATCTTTGTATATACCATGGAAAAGTATACTTGCACAAAGCAAAAAAGAAATCTCAAAAGTCATGAAATCCTTCTGTAGAGAAAAAGTCACTACCTTAGCTAACAGTAAGCAAAGGAGTCACTAACAATAACACAATACCATTCCTACTAACATATCATTCAGTATTTGACAGCCTATGGGACTTCACTTGTTTCTCCAGACATAATATACATAGTCTCTAGAGTCTCTCAATCATACACACTGCTCTGTCTCAAGAGCATTGCTTAAGTTCCCTGTTCATCTTTCACCTGCTCCACAAGTGTAGCACCTTACTTATATATAATTTTTTTGTTATCTTAGCACAGACCTTCAGCTAAGAATATTGCTATCAATAAGCACTAACCCCACCCCAGTTGATCAAGCTTGTTTCTCGCATAACAGTGCCTATTTTCAAGCAGCATCTGCACGGTCAGTTGCAGTGAGTATACCCTTATGGTGGTGGGGAGTCAACCAAAGCCAATGTTTTCCAGAATAAATCCCGGGCAACTCGGATGGTAGATTACTGCACTGCTATTGAACCTGTTTTTCTTTTACCCCACTCCAAATATAATCTCTCTCCATGAGTTACTATGCTACGTGATAAGATTCTCACCTTTATAGACATCTAAGAAAGAGTTTAGTGACTGGAGCATACAGATGGTACATATTAGATAATTGCCAATATTTTATAAATGCTATTATGTGCCAAGCATTGCACATGAATTATTTCCTTTCATTGTCTATTAGACTCTTTCACAATAAAAAAGTTGGGGTACAGAGGGTATATAATTTTCAAGGTTACCCAGACAGTTTAAATAGAAGATCTGGGACTTCCAGCCAAGATGGATGTATACGTAGATACACTTTGCCTCCTCGCACAACCAAAAGAAGGACATCAACAAATTTTTAAAAAAGCAAACAACCAGAACTACCAGAAAATTGAACTGTATGGAAGTTTGACAACCAAGGACTTAAAGAAGAAACACATCCAGATTAGTAGGAGGGGCACAGATGGGCAGACAAGGCAGAGAGGATGTATGGCAAGGGAGCAGCAGGAGGACTGGGCAGGCAAGGTGTTGGCTGTTGGTCCCACATTAGTGTGTGGATAAACCAGGAGGAACAACTGGGGAGCCAGACAGACCATGATGCCAAGGGTTCCAGCATGGGAAAAGAAAGCCTCAAAACATATGGCTTTAAAAACCTGTGGGGGTTTCAGCAGTGGGAGAAACTCTCAGCTTCACAGGAGAGTTCCTTGGAGAGACCCACAGGGTCCTAGAATGTACACAAACCCACCCATCCAGGAATCAGTACCAAAAGGGCCCAATTTGCTTCTGGGTAGTGGAAGAAGTGACTGAAAGCAGGATGAGAGCCCAGCAAGTTAGCAAGGGGCATTGTTCCCTCTCTGACCACTCCCCCACATACAGTGCCACAATGCATTGAAGTGGGTTGCCCTACCCTGGCAAATGCCTAAGGCTCTGACTCTAACAACATAACAGGTGCGCAGAGGCAAATAAATATGGCCCAAATGAAAGAACAGATCAAAACTCCAGGAAAAGAACCAAGCAATGAAGAGATAGCCAACCTATCAGATGCAGAGTTCAAAACACTGGTAATCAGGATGCTCACAAAAATCATTGAGAATGGTCACAAAATAGAGAGAAAAAATGAAGGCTGTGAAAAGAAATAAAGAAAATACACAGTGAAGGGAAGGAAACCGAGACTCAAAACAACAATTTGGAGCAGAAGGAGAAATAAACATACAACCAGAACAGCATGAAGAAACAAGAATTCAAAAACTGAGAAGAGGATTAGGAACCTCCAGGACAACTTTAAATGTTCCAACGTCTGAAACATAGGGGTGCCAGAAGGAGAAGAGGAAGAGTAACAAATTGAAAGCTTGTTTGAAAAAATAATGAAGGAGAACTTCCCCAATCTGACAAAGGAAATAGACTTCCAGGAAGTCCAGGAAGCCCAAGAGTCCCAAACAAACTGGACCCAAAGAAGCACACACCAAAGCACACCATAATTACATTACCCTATTAAAGGTAAGGAGAGAATCTTAAAAGCAGCAAGAGAATAGGTACAGTTACCTACAAACAAGTTCCCATAAGACTATCAGCTGATTTCTCAAAAAAACAAACAAACAAAAAAACCCTTACAGGCAAGAAGTGGCCAGCAAGAAGTATTCAAAGTTATGAAAGGAAAGGACCTACAACCAAGATTACTAAACCCAGCAAAGCTATCATTTAGAATGGAAGGGCAGATAAAGTTAAAGGAGTTCATCATTATTATATGAAATTTTAAAGGGACTTATCTAAGAAAAAGAAGATCAAAACTATGAACAATAAAATGACAACAAACCCACAACTATAAACAACTGAACCTAAAAAACAAACAAACAAAAAACAAAAACAAACTAAGCAAACAACTAGAACAATAACAGAATCACAGAAATGGAGATGATATGGAGGATTATCAGTGAGGAGGGGAAGGGGGAAAAATGGGGGCAAAGGTATAGGAAATAAGAACCGTAAATGGTAGATATAAAATAGACAGGGGGAGGTTAAGAATAGTATTGGAAATGGAGAAGCCAAAGAACTTATATGTATGGCCCATGGACATGAACTAAGGTGGGGGGTAATGCTGGTTCGAGGGGGGTGTAGGGTAGAGGGGGATAAAGGGGAGAAAAAACATGGAACAACTGTAATAGCATGAGCAATAAAATATACTTAAAAATAAAAAATAAAAATAAATAAATAGCCAATCTATGATCTGAATTGGGACTGCCTGGTGCCAGGGCAAAAGCTATCCACCCCATTCAATACTACCTAATTACTGCCTTCCTGCATATAAAGTTATGTATTATTTTCACCAAAAGTTGCTTTCTGCCTCTCTTTATCAAGTTCTATGCTCTCCTTACTCTGGTGGGCTCCTCATCTAAAAAATTAAGAGGAGGTTTAAAGGTTTAAGGCCATTGAAATAAGGACAATTCCAATTTCTCCCTGGAAATAGTCCAGAACTTTCAAGAACAGAGGAATTCTGGGAAGAAGAGACTTGGAATAAGTCTACTAACAAACAAGATTTGAAGGTACATATACATGATTAATTACAAGACTCAAGACAGTATGTCTACAAGGGATCATATGAGTCAAGGGTGAGGAGAGAAAGTTCTGGTGAACTCCATTACCATAGTTAAAAGACAAGAGTAAAAAGAAGAGAGGCTTGGAAAGCCTATGGGAAAGGTAAGTAGAGGTTTCTATTGCCCAAAGTCTTCTAAGACCCTTCATGTGTCTTGCTGGCCACCTATTTAATAGGTAGGATTTTATCTAGAAAGAAACACTAATGGGTAGCTCAGCTGGTTAGAGCATCGTCCCAATACGACAAGGTTATGGGTTCAATTCCCAATCAGGGAACATACAAGAGTCAACCAATGAATACATGAGTGGAACAACAAGTTGATCTCTCTCTCCTTCAAATTCAATAAATAAAAAACTTAAAAAGAAAAGTCTAAAAGACTAGATCTTAATTATTCCCATTACAAACAAAAAAGAAATGATGTAATGTCATAGAGGTGTTAACTACAATCATATTAATGTACCAAATCAACATGCTGTATACTGTAAAATTACACAATATTACATGTCAAATATATTTTGATTAAAATAAATAAAACAAGACCACATTTTTTAAAAAGTAACTAAGCAGGAACTCAAAAGTTTAAAAAAATTAAAAGTAGATGAAATTTCTAAGCTGATCCCTCTCTAACAGGATAGAAACTGCATTGCACCATTTGAATATTAGGATTTTAAGAAAATGGTTTCAGATAACACATTTATATAAAGGAATACTCTAAAGAAAGAAGGCCTCATGTTTTTCATTCATTTATTCACTTACTCATTCACTCATTTATTCATTCAAAATGAAGTGTCTTCAATATCAGTGCTTCAAACTGTAGCATGCATAAGATCCTCCCAAGGGCAGATTAAGGTGTGCAAGTTCGAAACTGCATTTCCAATAAGCTCCCAGGTGATCCTGCTGGTGACCGAACATGCCTTCAGTGACAAGACTATATAACTGCATATGCATACATCCTGGGAAGGGAAAGCAAGGCCAGGCTACAATAAGAAGTGAAGAACACAACACAACGGCTCCCATCTGAGAGGGCACTCCTCCAGTCAAGCATTTCTCTCAACTATTTTGAGTCCTTCTAGGATTTTTACATCCTATGAAAATGGGCTAGAAGTAAATGCAGCTAAAGTCCCCTTTTATGGAGGTAGGATAGATTTTTAAAAGGATTTTCCTTTTTTCTCAAAACTTAAAAAGAATACATTTGTTAATGTTTTATCATTTCCAATTTTTCTTTAAAATTTTTTTTATCCTCACCTAAGGACATTTTTTCATTGCTTACTCAGAGAGAGGATAGGAGAGAGAGAAACAATGATGCAAGAGAGAAGTATTGATTGGTTGCCTTAACACAAGGACTGGGTATTGTGCATACACACCTAGACTGGGGATCGAACTCACAACCTAGGTATGTACCCTGACCAGTAATCAAACCTGCAACCTTTTGGTTATGGGAAGACACTCCAACCAGCTGAGCCACACTGGCCAGGGACAATTTTTCTTTTTTTTTATGTAAAGGGTATAGTGTTGATTACAGTAGATATTTGGCTTTCATGTATATGAGATAAACATACACATATAAGTGTTATGTATAAATTTATAAATTTACTCATTCTGTATATTATGTACAAAATAAACATGTATATTACACATACAATTCATATTCAAATTGTACTGTACTGAACTCAGAAGAGAGGTCAATAAACCACTTGCTGCACTGCACTTGGATATCAGATTCCAAGCCACTGTATTCAGCCTCACATCTATTTACAGAAGGGAATAACCAAGTATGCCAGATAGATAGAAATAGGAGTGGCAATTGCCATCTGAAAGTATTCCTATTGCTAGTGCCCCCATTTGATGAAATCCCCCTTATATGTTTTGTTTTCTCAGATTAAGAAAACAATGTAGTCAATCATCTGTTCATTTTTTCCCTCAATTTAGACGAAAGTTTAGTGTTCAAGTGATCTCATCCCAGGCCCTGGCCCTTGGCATAAATATCTTTCCATTTTCCTTACATGGTATCTGTTCTTTTTCTTATCATAATTTGATTGCTCTGTTTCATGTGCATTTTGTTACAAATTGCCTAAATCCTTTCAGGAAAAAGACAGGAAATTCAGTACAACCTTAGTTCTCGAACTTCATTCTGAAACACTGTTTGAGAAGTGATTTGTTCGAAAACTGAATTTCTTTTGTTTGTTGCCTGAGAGATATGTGACTGATCATATGAGTATCAGCATGAAAGGGTTGTTGGTTAGAGAATTGAGACCAAAATTTTATTAGACAACTGAGACATTTTTTTGGTGAACAACTTGGTCAAGAACTGAATTGGTCAAGAATCAAAATGTTGAAGAACTGAGGTTTGCCCATGTATAAATATTGATCCATTTGTTGATTCAGCAACAGCTATCAAGTCTCTATTGTATGAAAGATACTGGGCGCAAAGGAGAGTAACGTCCTTGTCTTAGAGATATAAACAGCAACTAGACAATTGCAGTTTGTACAGCTTAAGGGCTCCATACCCCAACTATGTATTTGAATTAATGGGATGAAGTATGTAAGATAAGTAATGTTTCTATTAAAGTTTAGTTTTTTCATCAAAAAGTTAGTCTTAAAAACCAAATTAGTTAGTGATTTCCTGCGGTTTTGTGAGTTAATTGAAAGTCAGAATCAGAAGTAAGAGTCCATTTCCAAAAATAAGAATCAGAAAGTCTTCTTTTTAAATCAAAACAAGGCTCATTTTCTTTCAGAGAACTGTGACTTCAAGGAAGCAGGACATCCCAAAGAGTAAATCATTCACCTGGCCAATGATCAGGTGAAGTATCTGTGCTTTTTTTTTTTTTTTTAATCTATCTGCTAATAGAAGCAAAGGAAAAGAAAAAGCAGCAACTGCTATTCCTGCTGGGAAGGGGAGAGACAGAGACGAAGAGATTGCCATTGCCATTGCCAACACCACTATTGCCTGGCACTGTGCCAATGACTCACAAGTCATCATCTCTTCTCATAGTGAGACCTTCTTCTTATGCACCAACTGTCAGGGAAGCTGAACGTCAAAGAAATGAAGTGATTTTCAAAAGTCAAAAAGAAGTGATAGAACCAAGATTTCAGATCATCAACCTCCTTCTAAAATTGATCTTCTCATATCCCATGCTAGGTAAGTGCTTAAGGTCCAACCTCATGGAAACATTCCTGATGAAGAGGTATGACTCCCCAATTTTTACACAGTGGTTCAGAAACATTTTATCATTTCATTTAGTTAGAAGTTGCAATCGTCTTATAGAAAACTCTGCCAGTTTGCATTCTGTATTTGGATCCCAAGCTAGCTGATCTCAGAAGCAAATCACTTTCAACAGCACTGTTGGTAGATTCATTTCAGGTGGTCAATGTTGTTTATGATTTATACAATTGATAAATAACTCTATTATATTGAAGGATGTCACCTCCATATGTCACATGGACATTTTATTGGCCAAAAAAAGGAGGTGAGGATATTTCACCTGAAAGGGCACATTAAAAACATGTGGTAGGAAACATGAAGTAGGAACACAGCAATTCAGGTTAGGGAGGAAATATATATGTTCAAGAGTTATTTACCAATTTCTTCTATATTTAAACTAAGAGAAATTTTCTTTCACACACACATGATGTTTAATAATGTGTCAGTCAGTCATCTCTTTTGGACATGTCCCTGAAATAGTGTTATTAATCCATATTTCCTAATGATGTGTTTCTAAACTGACATTTATTTATGTATATGCCAACTCCCTCTAAGAAATTTGAATCCTTAAGAATAAAACTTGTAAACAAAAATATTTGGCCACCCATCTTCCAAATCTACATCTGGGTGAGATTTACATTTTGATGTAATTTAGTGGGAATTCTCTACTTCCAATGCATAACTTTTTTTTAGTTTTAGGCTACATTCAAATACAGGGGACTCAGCAAACTAAAACTTTGCTATAAAATACATGCTCTTCCAACAAGAAAAACTAGTTATTACATGATTTATCTGAATGGATACAGTCAAATAAATGTAGACTTACACATTTGAGCTTTTGGGAGTCAAGCATCTCTTGGGAACACCTACTTTTCTCTAGCTTCATTAGTGTGATAGATAGATGAGCAACAGTTTTGTAAAGTGTACAAGACTATTAAAATACATATTATGATTTTCACAATACCTCTCCTCTCTGAACCAATACACTTCAGTATGTTGACTTTCTAAGAAAGAGAACTAAATGATCTGTTTTGACAGGTTTCCTGCGTGCTAGATATTAAATAGTATGTTTTGGGGTTTTGTGATTTGTTTTAGGTTGGCTGGAAGAGTCTTTAACAACACTAAGAGGATTTTTTTTTAATTGTATTGACTTGTGACTTGAGTGCCAACATAATCACTGCTGGTTTAAGCAAGGCTAACACCAAAACACCTCAGAAATAGACACTAGCTCACTATGTCTGTGCTAACCTGCCAGGAATCTGACACATTCAGTTTGGATTTAAACTTTGGTGCACTGTTCTCACACCCATGCCCATGAGTTCTGGTGGTTTGAAAGCAGCATGAAAACAGGGGTTTAATTTTTCCTTAACTTCTGTTCATCTCATTCATTGGATGGAGGAATCAATGAATAAATCACTAAGTCTTGCCCAGCATTCACTGACTGCAATGGAAGAAGCAGCTCTTATGTGGTTAGTCACTGAGAGTGACATCCTCAGCACAGTTGCCTCTTCTAATGCTACATGTTAAAATAGAGCCATCAGCAAGGCTTGTGTACAAAATAAAGGCTTAACCCCTGAATTGGACTTAATTTCCTCATGAAGTTAATTCCTTATAAGGAGAAAGTCTTGCTTTGGCAGTAGATTTGTACATAGCCTGCGTTCCAGATTCAACAACTGCACAAAGAGTGAAAATTCTGCGCACAAAGTAGTGGGGAGCAGAATACTCTCTGGCCCTTTGCCACCACCCAAACCTGGAATCTTCACATTATCTGTACAAGAGTACCCCTCTGCTCCCACCTCTAAAATGTCCTGTTGGACAACCACAAGCCTCTTAAGAGAATGCAGATTCATCAGTGATTCTTGAGGACCACTATATCTAGAATGCATAAAGAACGTGGTTTTAGAATGCTCATTACAGCTTACCTCTGTGTCAATGTAATTTCAAAACAACCAGTGGTGAAATGAAAAAATTCATCTTCATGCAACTGGTTTGACTTCTTGGAACTGACTATATTTGGTCTAAAACTGTTTTCTCAGTGAATGAGCTAACATTCCTAAGAAGCATTTAAATAAGCTATATTATCACACCATGGGAATGGCTGAGTACTACATCCAGGTCTATTTTCACTTGATTATATGGGTATTTATTATACAAAAATTGATCAAGACTATGACTCAGCCAGGAGACTTTCTTTACTACATTATAGTATGAGTGATCTAGGATTTCTTTAAATTAAAGAGCTGCATGCTTGTTTTGTGTACACAGCTTTAAGCCTTTTTATATTTAATGTTTTTATCTATTGGTGTTATTTGTGGAGCTTATTATTTAGGAGAATTTACTGGTAGCAAAATGCGCTTGTTGGCAATTGAAAAAGAGGAAGTACTTCACTTTGTCAATTTGTGGTGGATAAAATTGTTCAGCTAGAATATGAACTAATTGTGAAATGCCCCCCAACACAAGCCAGTTTTCTTCATATTTAAATGGATTTTATGAAGGTTTTCTTGGTCAAAGACTTCATATTTAAATGGAGTCATTATATAAATATATAAATATTTATATATTTTAAATGCATAAGTATTTTCAATTCTTTTCTTCATATTTAAATGGATTTTTTAAATGAAGGTTTTCTTTTTCAAAGACTTCTACCACACCTGTTTTTATCTGGGTCCAGAATACCTATGCAATACTCAAATCCCTCATGATAAGATAGTGTTAAAATGCTTTGCTTCCAACTCTAGAAGTCTCATTGAGAATCATATTTTTTACTTCAAGCTATAGAAAGCAAAGTGTCAAAGCTACCATTCCTTCATAGATTGTACACATATGCATAAATAGGGATAGAAGAAACTTTATCCCTACTGTAGCAAATGCAAACAAGAAGACACTCTTCAGAGGCAAAGAAAATGCAGGTTATAGGAACAAAATAAAGCTGCTTAAGAAAATGGTCAATCATGGAATGTTCTGTGCATAGGTATGTCCATTAATTAAGAAATGAGCTGAAATTACTAATGGCGTTCACAATGGCCACTAACGAGCTGCCAGTTGGCTGTAGCTTGGTGACAGATGGTAGCGACTGATCTGGACTAGAACTGACCTAGAGATAGCGCACCGTTTATTAAATTGCAGCCCCCAATAAAATTCCATGCATTGCAGCATTTCATCATTATGTCTCACAGTGAGATGCACTGATGGTACTACTTATCTGCTACCCCTGCTATAGACAGAAAGCTATTGAAAGGGTTCAACTATAACTCACGTTAAGAAAGTCCATAATACCTCTAAGGAGATGAAAAAAAAATGCAACCTAAATGAGTGCCACCTCGATGAGTCATAGGACAAAACGGTAGTCTTATTTTGTACTGATCTGGTGTAGTATCTCCCAGTACCAGGATTTACCCCTCACTTTTTTTAATCAAGGGGTTCTCATTTACACAGTAACTGACAGATAGTGATGGTTTGTGTTCTGCTTCAATCCATCAATACATCCTCAAAGTAAAAAGAGCTGCTTCAGACTGGCTCCAGAACTTAACAACTTTTAGGGCTCTTGCATAAATAAGTCACTGTGGTGGGCACATCAAAAGTCCCAATTACTGTCACCAGACTCATTGTTTGAGTATTTGGAAAAATTAACCTTAGCTGTTCTTTTGTAAGCTCAGGTTCATGAAGACCGGGAAAAAAATTCCTATTATCATAAATACAGAGAGAAAATACAGGTCTGTTTCAAAATCTTTTATGTAACATGCTATAGAGCTTCCTTCATGTTTTCAAAACTCCATGTAGTTTCTTGTCCTATTTCAAAGATGATACATAAAAGATGTGTTTTAATACAAGATATATACATATATTCAAGATGCAAAAATAGAATGTACAGATAGGCAGTATTTGGTCACAATAAGGTTAGTATTTTACTTTCTCAAAGAAGCAGACTACTACTGTAAAGAAAGATCACATTTAACATGTTACACTAATCTTTTTATTTTTTTAATAAAATCTCTTGTTTTAGCTGGCAGGAGCCTGAGAAATACTATAGACTCTCCTTCTCACTCATGTCTGCTGAAAGGTCCAAAATAGAAGAGTGAATAGAGATTCCTCAGAGATTTGGGGGAAAAGCTTAAAGGTCTGACCATGTATAAAATTTCTTTGTAATCTCGTGATTTATCCTAAAACTGTATTCAAATTTTGCATTTGATTCCACAGCTATGGGTTAAAAAATGACATTTAATGTTGCTCCATTATATAAAAGTAATGTTCCAAGAGATGTGACATTTTTATCCTATAGCTTTGTGAATACCTGCCAATTATTTATCCCAATTCTTCCTGTGTTCACCCAGTTCTCAACCTCATTCTGCCTTTGGATTTTCTGTTGTGAGCTTTTCCTGACACAGTTTTCAGTTTTGTTGTTTTTTAGTTGGTGGCTTGTAGAGATCCCACACATTTTGAAGTTCCTTGACATGTGGCTCTTCAGTGCTGGCCACAGATCAGTATATTGCAAAGGGATCAAAATGGGAAAAACAAGTAGAACCAAAAGTTCCTCAGTACAGTCAGAGTTAGGAATGCAGAAAGTGACTTAATGCAAACACCTCAGAGCCAGAGCAGCAGGAGAGTGAAGAAGAAAAAGGAGGAAGAGGAGGAGGAGGAGGAGGAGGAAGGGTAAGGGGAGGTGAAGAATAAATAAGGGATAAGGTAAACAGCCTGGAAAACAGTGAGAACTAGATTGTGACAAACAGGATTGAAGAAGACCAGGGAAGAGAAAAAATGTCCAGATGGCTTCAGAAAGAACAGCACAAGCAAAGGTCAATATATCAGAGAGCAGGGTATAGCCAGTGCCCTGAAGGAAACACTGCTGGAGCAGGTTGGAATGGGAAAGGAATGGTAGGGAAAGAAGAGCTCAGGGAGGTTGGTAAGTGCCAGGTCATGGGTGGTTTTCTAAGCTATATTAGGGGCTTGGAATTTATTCTAAGTACAATGGAGAGAAACTAAAAAGTTTAAACATGATGAAATTTACATTTTAGGAATGCTGCATATGAATCTCAAAAAAAAAAAACAACCCAAAACCAAACTCCAGATCAACGTTAATAGCTGAAACAACTATATTCAATCACCTTTTCAAAGTTGTCTCCTTTAATATCTGTGAGGTTTTTAAATTTTTACATTATATAGTCTTTGGGAAGAAAGACTAAAAATAAATGTTTTCTAGACTCTAATATTGTAAGAACTTGTTCCCAGAGTTTGTGGCAATAGTGTGGACACTGGCTGAGACACAAGTATGTGGAATCCATTTCAGTAAGTATTATTTAAAATGCTCAACGTTCTTTCACTGAAAAAACAAATGCCACTGCAGAATCACTTAAAAATGTTTATGTACATACCTAAAACTGCACACTGCTGATAGCAACTTTAAATGGAAGGCCAAAAGTTGTTTCTCTCCTTTTATTGGACTATGATTAAATGAGTCAGAAAGCCTAGCAGTTCATTTATCAGCAAAAAAATGTATAGATGCTTGATGGATGAAGGCTACAGCCATTATGTCATGACTTTATTTATATTACATTATATAGACAAAAAATGTTGACTCTTCGGTCTCCAGTTACTGCCCTGTTACCTATGATAAAAGTCAGATATTTTCCTCATTACTTAATAATACCAGATCTCAAATAAGCATCACAACATGAAAAACAGATGTTAAAATGTGACACTCAAGGTCAGCTTACATGGAATACTTATTAATTTTTAAGTGCCTGATTAGTTCTCAAGAATTGCTTCTGAAATATTCCACAAAATTTTGTTGAACTTGGTTTTACAAACTTGTGTCTGAATACACATATGAGCAACAAATACAAACTTGACTTATACATCAAAATAACAATAAAACAGGAAAAATCTAGTCATTATACTAGAATATTCATTACTTTGCATGAAATATGATTTTATACAAATGACCAATATCAAGGGCAGAGTTCATAATTTTATTTCAATAATTTGTATTTGTATTAGCCCCATAATATGTCAAATAATCCCTTAAATCTATAAAGTCATGATTTCCATTTTAAATAGAAAATAATTATCATGCTATTATAGATTATATCTATTTTAAAACTAAAACATAGAAATAAAAAAGAGGAAAATAAAATTCTTATATGGCACCTCCCTCAGTAACCATCTCTAATATAAATTTACTTCCAGCTTTTTTTCAACATTCCTATCTACATATCTATAACCATATCTATAGATATTTGTTTTGAAGAAACAGAATGAAAACAAGCAGTAAAGTTCTTTCCATGCTAATTTATCTTCATCGACAGCATCATTTTTAATGATTGGAAACGATGCCCTGGTATGGATATGCTATAATTTGTTTAAGCAATCACTGATTGTGAACATTTAAATTATTCCAATGTTTTGGTTTTATAAATATTATGGTAATGAGAAAATATGTAGCTTAATCTTACCACACATTCTTGATTATTTCCTCAGCGTGAAGTCCAAGAAATAAGATTTGTGGGTCAAAGGATGCATGTTTTATAAATGTTGATATATAACTGCTAAATTGCATCCAGAAAGATTTGTACAAAATTGCAGTCCCGCTAAAACTGAGTAGATGACATTTTTCTGTCATATTGTTTCTTTCTAGTTGCTAGCACACTTCCTGATGCCAAGAGGCACATACATTTTAACATCCTTAAGATGGAGTCACATTTAACAATTAATGGCATATCATAGTTTAACTAGTGGTTTGTTATTTTTTCCCTTTCTTACTGATACTGTAATATAGTATTGTATCATATAATCAATGTCTGAAATGCTATAAAATATGGTATGGCTTTATATATGTGCCTGTGTTTAATAGATACACAGATGATTTTAGTTTTTATATAGTCAAATTCTCTCTTCTTTAGGTGTCATGCTCATGATTTCTCTAATTTTATTTAATAAATATTCACTTGTATTTTTTCTATTATATTTTAAATTTAAATATTTAATAAACTTGAAAATTAGTTTTTCACAAATTAATTAGTCAATTAACTTAATAATATGTATTGAATTTTATTCACATTTAGATTTAAACATCACATTTAAACCCTATTGCATTTCAACATTAGTAATCTCTATTATTTCAGTGTCTTAAACACAATAAGCATTTAATAAATTTTCATTAATTGATTAATTGAACTTGTAGAAATGATTTGTAGACTTTGGCCTAGGTTAAGGTTTTGAAGTCATGTTTAAAGCAGTGGTCCCCAACCTTTTTGGCACCAGGGACTGGTTTTGTGAAAGATAGTTTTTCCATGGATGGGGGTGGGGGGCTTTATATCCTGCCACCAGATGTAGCTTAATTGTCACTTGCCACTCACTGAAAGGGTTTTGATATGAGTCTGCAAGCAACTGATTTATTATGTTCTCTGTGTAGTGTAATCTCTGCTAATGATCTGTATTGGCAGCCACTCCCCAGTGCAAGCGTCACTGCCTCAGCTCCACCTCAGACCACCAGGTATTAGATTCTCATAAGGAGTATGCAACCTAGATCCTTTGCATGTAAGTTCACAGTAGGGTTTGTACTCCAATGAAAATCTAATGCCACTGCTGATCTGACAGGAGGCAGAGCTCAGAGCAATAGGGGGTGGCTGTTAATTGGCTGTTAATACAAGATGAAGCTTCACTTGCTGGCCCGCAGCTCACCTCCTGCTGTGTGACCCTATTCCTAAAAAGTCACAGACTGGTGGACTGGGGATTGAGGGCCCTGGTTTAAAGCATATGAAAGGATTCTAGTTTTAGGTGTGAAAATGTCAATCAGTAGTTTTGGCTCCCAGACTGACTGACCTCTGCTTCAGTCACTGTAATAAATAATAGGACCCAGTAAATTAAAAACTATGGTTCTTCAATGCTTGAACCATTCATCCGGTCCACTAAATTCAGGGAGGAAGGATTACTGAGCAGGGCTAGAAAGCCTTTTCACAAAAATTCCACAGAAATTTACTGAGAGCGCACCAGGACAATATGCTAATATAAGGAATAACTGATCCCCCCCTACACACAGACACCCAGCTCAGCAACTGAGTTCCAAAGGACATCATTTACAATATCCACCTCCAGCCAGTGCACTCAACTGACACTTGATGAGCAGCTGTTCTGTCCTAGCACTAATGGCAGTCAGATAGGTACGAAAAAATTTCTCTCCTCAGAAAACAAGCTAGTGGGTGGGGGGAAGTTGTCAATGAAAAGTGCTACAAAATTCAACTCTTGTTTACCAATGTACACTGGGAGAGCAACAGAAGAACAGAGAAGTAAACAGTGGTCTAAGAGGAAGGGGGAAGACCACATGGAGAGGAATCTGAAGAAGCCAAGTGGAGATATGAAGGTGGGAGCAGCTAAACAAGCATGTGGGGAATGTACCAATATCCGCCTGGTTGAGGAAATTGCAAGCAGACCTGTGAGCTCTGCCATTGAAATGACAGTGAGAATGTCAAATGGGGAAAGTCGGGGGAAACAAAAAGAATCAGGTAGAAGATACAGTGAAGAGCGGAATTAGGCCTTGACTGATTAAATATGGAGAGGCAGGGACAAAGAAAAGTCTGGGTAGGTTATCCTTTTAGTTGCTTATGTGCTTCATAACATGCTTGTGCGCATCCATTGACAGAGAAAACACAGCCAGAGGGGCAAAGATAAACTCAGTTTCAGACATACTGAGTTTGAGCTGCTGTAGGTAGATATATCCTAGGGGATATGCACAGCTCAGAGATGGGTATATACAAATCTGGAGCTCAGGGGAGAGTCAGTCACATCCAAATGTATATTATTTTAGTTCACTTACTTTCTCAATGAGAGAATCCTTGCTGGGAAATGAGGTGAGGTTTTTACTTGTCTGTTTGTTTCATGGGAAATAAGGAGAGTTTGTGAATGGAACATGGATGACATTCTTTTCATCTTAGAGTCAGTCAATAGATTCCTAAAAAGCAGGTGAAGGGATGCCAGGAAGAAAGGAAAGGGGTTTTAGAAGGCTGCAAAAGCAGGCCCAGTGTCCTTTATAATTACACAGATTAGGGCACCATGGCAAAATTTCCTTATCCCACCCTACACATTAACATCTGTTCTGTTTGCTGCATTGGCTATAAACTGTTCATTCTTTGCTATACAAATGGAATGAGTAAATACTTAAGAATGATTTATCTGTACTAGGCTGGTCTGCTTTAAAACAAAAGAGCAATTTTATTTTATTTTTAAATACTGTTTCAATACAAAAATAAAAATGTGATTTTTCACTATCCAAGTCATATCCTTGCAATTTTTTTTTACAGGAAATCTTAACTGCCTGCAGGTAGAAGGCAGATTCATCTTCACAGCTCATTCAGTGTAAAGACCTGTAATTTGTGTCTCTGTTTCAGGAGTCTGATATAACTCCAATGTAAATTAGCTGTTTCTACAATTAAACCATGGTCAGAAGTAACACTAGCCAAGATAGGATTTTAGATTGATAAATTGCCCTTATGAACGGAGGGAAGGATGGATGGGAGCTATGGAGGTATTAAATATTTCATTACATATTTTTATGTATTGTCCTGTGTAGTTTGACTTACAAAAATTCAGAGAGTTTTTACTTCTTCCAGGGTGTTATGATCAGATTTAAACAAGTCCAGAGTTAAATTTGCTTCTGAGAACAAGTGTTTGTGTTGATCTGACTTAATTGATAACAGCCAAAGTGAACCCTATTATTTAAGACCTATGCATTACTAAATGGTTTCATTAAATAATAAAGAAGAACTTTCAAGAGGAAAACAAAAAACCCCGCACAAACACATGGTTTTCATTTTGGGAGTGCAGGCTGGAAAGAGGCTGCTCTGAGGCTGGCTTCATGGCTGCAGGCGAAACTGAGAGATTAAAGGGAAACTACAGCAGAACCATAACTCTCAGTTTTTAGAGACAACTAACTCAGTATATGACAAATCTCAAGAAATCTTTTAACTTTTTTGGGGGGGTAATGAGAATAAGTAGTTATATTTCTTTTGTTTCTTGTTTTGATTTTGTTTTCAATAATTAGTATTAGTAAATAATATCACCATGGAAAGTGTCATAAAGTATAAAATATTTCTTAATATAATAACTGGGATAGTTTTCTATATGGCAATAGGAAGGTAGATGCCCAATGATGTCCCTTGACATGGTCAAATGCCTCCTTTCAAAAAGAAGGAATAGAATATGAAGAAAATTGTAAAGCATGATGAAAAGTGCTGGGGGGGAAGGTAGGGGGTAGAAAGGTGAAGGGCTGAAATTTGAAGGAATAATTGTTGCAAGAATAACTCAAACAATTCTATACACAACTGATATTTCCCAAATACTCAAATTGACCACTGCTAAATATCTAAGTCCCCATGTAGTTTTTACATGCATTATAGAATATAAAAACAGAATTACTTTGGCCTCTGCTTTGGTTAAGGCCCAAAGGTTAAGCACAAAATAACAGGTGGCTATGGTTTCAGACCACCTTTGTAGGGTTTGTGAAGAGGTGGAAAAATTGGTTTTGTAACCCTTAACATGTACCACTTGAGTATGAAAATATTGAAGAATGGTGGCATTTGTTGTAATAACACCCTCTAGCCATTCCTCCTTCCCCCAAGCTTAATAAGAGAGGTCTGAAGGAGACAACAAAGAAAAGAGGGTGGATTTGTCATATCTTTGGGTTCAGAGGCTAAGGCTGAATAAATGACAACTGGCCAGGGGCAAAAGAGGAAATGTCTGAGCCAAGGGACCTGCAACAGGATTTTCTGAGTGGGAGACTCTTAGTGCAATCCATAGAAGCATGTAATAAGGTCAGCTTTGAGCCATCTCCAAGTCCAGTGAAAGTTTACACCAGGCCACCCAACTCCAGTCAGGTGAGGCTTTTTCTGCCCTACTCTCCTTGACTTCCTCTTCCAGCATGTAATTGGAGAGCGGAGTAGGGTACAAATGACAAGTGAGGAAATAGAACAGAAGCCAGCTCTGTGTCATGCCTCTGCCCCTAAACTCAGAAGCTGCAGACTTCTGAATTTAAGTTGGCCTGGGCTAAGGGATATAGGGGATTTCATTTTAAAGTAAGTTCAGAGATTTTATGATTCTACTGTAATTGACATATGAATTACATTTTAGATAAATCTTATGGTTGAAAGTGATATAAAAGAGTTTATCATCAGATCATTGAAAAAGTTATGGGATCTTCCCAAGATCCAGTACCAGGAAAACCCAAGGGTTTAAAAATAATAAAGGTGTGGCAGCATCCTCTAAAGTCTGTTCCTAAATTTAACTCTAGGGAGATGGGAAGCCTTTATATAGCAAGGGCCCTGTGGGGGACCCACCAACACAGCTCAGATACTCCATCATTCTCTGAGGTTGAATGTTGAAATGTTTGATTTGACATCTTTTTTTTTCTAGGTTAGGATATAACTAGTGGTTCTAACAAATATAAGAAAAGAAACAAATATACTGTACTTCCATTTTTTATGGCCAGCATTTCTTTATAAGTGTTGTATACTCAAACCATTTTATATGATCTTAAACTAACTCTCTCTCTCTCTCTCTCTCGCTCTCTCTCTCTCTCTTAGTAATTGGCAGTTTCCCTTCCACACTGCATTATGTTATAGGAGGTTTGTGCAACATTCTACAACAGACTATGGGGGAAAAATCAACTTATTTATACCATACCATGCCACTCTCCAGCTCTGTCTGATGAAATACAATATGCTTTATTTCTCTGGGGAATACAGCTGACTCATTTTTTTAAATAAAATTATTAATTGCTAAACGGAGGTAGGCTATAGTTTTTGAGACCTCACTAAACTCCTTCTCTGTTAGTATTCTCTCTTTAATGAACAGCATATCTTAAAAGTTATAAGATGATGGCCTAGCAATCAGTATAAAATAATTTGAATACTGCATCTTGATTCATCATTTAAAATTCCTATTTACCAAGCAAAGAAGCTGTGGTAAATATAATTGTTATGAACTGAATGTTTGTGTCCCTCCAAGATTCATGTTGAAACCCTAATCTCCAGGGTGACGATGGTTTTAGGAAGCGGGACCTTTGGAAGGTGCTTAGGACATGAGAGTAGAGCCCTCATGAAGGGAAGCAGTGCCCTTCTATGAAGAGTCATGAGAGAGTGGCTTCTTCCTTCTGCTCTCTGCCAGCTGAGGAGACTGTGAGAAGATGGATATCTGAGAATCAGGAAGAGTGCTTCACCAGACACCAGATCTGTTGGTACCTTGATCTTGGAATTCCAGCCTCCAGAACTATGAGAAATAAATGTTTGTTGTTTAAGCCACCCAGTTTGTTGTGTTCTTGTTAGTAGCCCTAACTGACTAAGACAATCATGTAAAGGGCAGCAAAGCAAAGTCAGTTTCAAGTGCCAGCTCCTCCCCTTAGAACTGGACCACCCTGTAAGTCAGGTGGGCTTTCCACAAGCTTCAGTGTCCTCACCTTCAATGTGGGCCTCATTGAGGCACACTGGGATTATACCCTAAGAACCCTGAAACACCAATCCAAAAGACCCTATGCACCCCAATGTTCATAGCAGCACAATTTACGATAGCCAAGGCTGGAAACAGCCTAAGTGCCCATCAGTAAATGAGTGGATCAAAAAACTGTGGTACATTTATACAATGGAATGCTATGCAGCAGAGAGAAAGAAGGAGCTCCTACCCTTCATGACAGCATGGATGGAACTGGAGAGCATTATGCTAAGTGAAATAAGCCAGGCAGTGAAAGACAAATACCATATGATCTCACCTATAAGTGGAACCTAATCAATAAAACAAACAAGCAAGCAAAATACAACCAGAGACATTGAAATAAAGAACAAACTGACAGTAACCAGAGAGGAGGGGGGAGAGGGATAATGGGGGAATAACAGAATAAGGGCCATCAAGGAACACATATAAAGGACACATGGACAAAGACAAAGGGGGCAGGTTTGAGGGTGCCAGGTGGGGATGGGTGGGGTGGGGTGGTGTGTTGGGTGAAAACAGAGACAATTGTACTTGAACAATAATAAAAAATAAAAAAAGAGAACCTGATGAGGGTGAGGAGACCTGGTGGGACTCTGTCAGTATAGGCCAGTGACCCTGCTCTGTGCATGTTATAGTAGGAGTCACCTGCAGGGAAACAAAGACATGACTGGATGTTGTACTCATGGAGTTTATATGCTTAAAACCTAGTTAGGGATACACAGAGACATTTCAACAATGATTCAAACATTCAGAAAGAACAGAATTTATAAAACAGTACAAATTCAAGTGACCAGCTTAAAGGGTCTATTTTAGGATTCCACAGGAGGCAACAGGTTCAGTGTTCAGCAGGTTAAAATGATGAGGGAAGGGAGCTTAGTGAGGAAAATTAGATAGGAAAAAAGAAACGGGAATGGGATTGTTTAATACAGATGTTGCAAACTGGTGGTTAAATTATAAGACTTCACAACAACAATTTGATTTCCAGTTTCTCTTCTAAACATAGGGACTAAGTCTGACTTGCCCCCAGAAATGTACACTTGCTGCCCTCTCGAGGTCACTACACTGGCCTCACACCTTTGGCCTTTGCTTACTAATGTTTCCTCACTGGCTATATATAGTAGGTATTCGGAAATGCTGAACTCTCAGGTAGAAATTTCTTTGCCTTTATTAAACAGTGATCCTAACCTAACTCAACACCAACCTACTGGGCTAGCACAAGTTACTTCCTATTCTTTTTTTTTACCACATTCCTCTGGCAAGAACACATCTTCTAACCCTTGAGAGCTGTATTCCACACTCTAAATACAGAGAAACTATAGGCAAAATTTCAATGTATTTTAGATAGCATCTTTTCAAATAAAACTCCTAAAGAAAATGTTCTTAATTAAAATCCTAAGAGAAAAATAAACAATAATAAAATCTCTGGTGAGTACTGAGGCCAACCTTTCAATAAAGTAATGATTATTTGTTAGGCTTCTCCACTTAACTAAAATTATCTAGTTTTATCACCTTTCCCCCCTGAGACTAGAAAGTTTTTTCTCATCTCTTTTTCCTTAGGCATTTTAGAATCTCTCTCAATCAATTTCTCTCTCTTTAACACTCACACGTGCACACTCACAGCCTAATCCCTAAAAATATTTCTTTTCAACAATATCAGAAGAATGAGTGGGAAGGAAGAGAGAAAATGGCAGTGAGGTAGGTGGGAGCAGAGCCCAGTTCTCCCTGTGCCAGCTGGAACACCTAGCTGATCTTCTGAGGAACAGAGTGAACAGCCAATGGAATCCCAGCTTATATGAAGTTTGGAGGCCAAAAATTGTAGAGGACATTGGAAAACAGAGGGTGAGGAGATTGCATTGTGATGCTTAGGTCCCCGCTATCTGAGCAGGGACCTAGGCTTCTGTGGCCTCCTGCCGGGCGCCTGCAGCAGGATACTTGTCAGAGAGTTAGATCACGAGCTCCCTCCCCTACCAGAGCAGGGAGGGCAGCCCAGCACTAGGAGGGACCTGGATGCTTAAAGTCACTGGGGGAAATAGAGACTAAGTGGGAGACACACAGAGGCAGTGTACACCCACTGAGATTGTGGACGCCAGCTAGGTCATTACCAGGGAAACTGGGGAGCCGGGTGACACCTGAAGAAGGAAGAAGAGTTGGGCTGTATTGGACCCTGAACCTGACTATATCCATTCTAGTCAGAAAGTTGGGCTATGTGAAAAGCCAGGCACTTGTTAAGAACAGCGGGCTTAAACAAGAGGCTTTTACACACACACACACACACACACACACACACCAGCTTGCAGTCACTTTATAAGGAACTCTTGAGCAGCAGCTGGTTCGCACTGCTCACCTGGCAGCTGAATCCAGCCGCTTGCCTGCGCTTGACATGGGCAGCTCACCCAGCAGATGAGATGAGCTGCGCTCCAGCACTTGACTTGAGCTGCTCACCAGGAAAATGATTGTGAATCAGTTTCCAGAGGTTCCCAGAGGCTCAGTGGCACTGTTTTCCCAGTGGTGGACTCCAGCTACAGGGGGCTTTTAAAGAGGAAGGAAGAGGTGCACTGCAGGGAACCTCGCACAACTGGTGGATTAAAGGCTCGGGCCTTGTGCAAATGGACAGTGGGGCAGCTCATGGAGGACCTGGGCTGGAGGCTGGGCAACTGTGAATATTGTGAACCAGACCTGCCCCATCCTTGCAAAACCACAGGTAGGGAAAAAAGAGAAGCACAGCCTTCCTCCTCCTGTGGCATCCAGGAAGACCAGCAGAACTTGCTCAGTGGGTTTAAAGTCAGCAGGAGGCTTATTTTTTGCTTTCCTTTCTCTATTTTTCTTCCCCCAAGTGAGACAATAAGACCTGGAGTTGTGAAAGGTCCAGAGACAGATCCATAGAGGGAGCAAAAGGCTAACCCCAACAACTGAGAAACTGAGACAAATTTCACTTTGCTATGCCATACAATTGGCATTTTATTGGTTATTTGTATTTTTTCATTATTTACATATTTTTTATTTTGTTTTTTTTAATTTCTCTTCTTTCTGTTTAGTTTTCTTCCTTTTATGTTTCTGTTTAATTTCATTATTTGACTGGTTTTCCTTATTCCCTCTATCATATTGTATTTTACTTTTCTTTTTCATTTCACTTATGTTCCAATAACACACTACTCTTCATTGTGTACTTTCTATTCTGGTTATCCAATCATATATTTCTTGTCATATTATTCTTGTTCCAATACTATTGCAAACAATTGTTGTTCCATACAATTGTAAATAATACACAGCACTCCTCCCTGATCTTAGCCCACTTCACTTTATTCCTGAGTTTTATTATTGTTGTGGTTAACTCTATTCTCTCACACACTATGCTTACTTTCTATCTGTACTTTCACTATAGCTCATCATCTAACATTGCACAAGCACTCTGTTTCCTGGATTCAGCTCACAATCCTCCTACCCTCTAACAAGAGTCTTATCTCTTTCTCATCTTTCATGAAAAATGGCTAATTGGGTGAAATGTCATGGTTAACGCTATACTTATCCAAAGGATCTCCTATCTCTTCTCTACTTTTTGGTACTTTAAATCCCATAGAATACTCTCCCCCTGTCTTAATCTATTTTGTCTACCCCCTGCCACTGATCACCTACAAGATTAGGTGGGAGCTATGAACATCACTATACCTGCTGGAGAAGAGAAACCACCAACAAAGGAACCACCAAAAGGTAAAAACCCAAGTACAACAAGAGAGCCCACACAAACAGAAGAACGGGCAAACTTAGAGCATCCAGACAAGGAGATCAAAGAGACCGCACCACTAAATCCCATAGAATTTCTACCATAGAAGTTCAGCCTACAAAGACAGCTAGCAAAGCAAAACATCAGGAAGTGCAGAAACAAACAAAAAGAGCCACCTAAAATGGGGAGACAAAAAAAGAACCTAGAATCAAAAGGAATGGAATATTCCCCACTAAAAGAGCTAAATGAAATGGAGGTAAGCAAACTATCAGATATAGATTTCAAAATAGTGGTTATAAAGATGCTCAAGCAACTCACAAACAATTACAAGGAACTGACTGAGAACTACAACAGAATGAAAAAGTAAATAGAAACTATAAACAAAAACCAGGAAGAAATGAACAATAAATATTTGGAAATAAAAAACACACTAGAAGGAATTACAAGCAGGCTGGATGAAGCAGAGGACTGAATAAGTGAGCTGGAGGACAAGGTGGAAATAAACACCCAGGCATAGCAGTTGCATGAAAAAAGACTCAAAAAATTTGAAGATAGCTTAAGGGAACTCCAAGATAACATGAAACACAACAACATTCGAATCATAGAAATTCCAGAAGGAGAAGAAAAGGAACAAGTGATAGAAACCCTGTTTGAAAGAATAATTACAGAAAACTTTCTGAACCTGGAGAAGGAAAAAAACATGCAAATTCAGGAAGTATAGAGAGTCACAATCAAGATGAACTCAAACAGGACAACTCCAAGACATATCATAATTAAAATGCCAAGTATTAAAAACAAAGAGAGAATCTTAAAAGCAGCAAGGGAGAAAGAAGAAGTAACATACAAAGTGGTTCCGATAAGGCTAACATCTTATTTCTCAACAGAAATACTCCAATCCAGGACAGAATGGCAAGAAATATTCCAAGTAAAGAAAAACAAAGGACTGCAACCAAGATTACTCTACCCAGCAAGCTCTCAATTATAAATGAAGGTGAAATAAAGAGTTTCCCAGACAAAAAAAGACAGAAAGAATACATCTCCACCAAACCACCCCTACAAGATTTACTAAAGGGATTACCATAAGAAGAAAATGTAAAGAGAGAAAGAGAGAGGAACACAGGTACAAGGCAGGAAAAATGAAAAAATACCTTTCAATAATAACCTTAAATGTTAAAGGATTAAATGCTCCAATCAAAAGATATAGAATAGCTGAATGGAAAAGAAAACATGACTCACACATATATTGCTTACCAAGAGACTCACTTCAGAACAAAAGACATACATAGACTGAAAGTGAAGGGTTGGAAAAAAGTATTCCAAGCAAATGCATGGGAAAGAAAAGCCAGGGCAACAGTACTTATATCAGACAAAATATACTACAAAACAAGGGCAATAAAATAGACACAGAAGGACACTTCATAACACTCAAGGGCAGAATCCATCAAGAAGACACAAACATTATAAACATATATGCACCCAATATAGGAGCACCCAAATATATAAGGAAATCCTTGAAGGACTTCAACAAAGATATAGACAATGATACTTTTATACTAGGAGATTTTAACACCCCACTGTCAAAAATGGATAGATATTACAAACAAAATATCAACAAAGATATTATGGCATTGAACAATGCCCTAGATTAAATGAACTTAACTCATATACATATATAGCCTTTAATCGCAAAGAAGCAAAATACACATTCTTTTCAAATTCACATGGAACATTTTCAAAGATAGACCACATGATAGGACACAAAACAAGCCTCAACTCATTCAAGAAAATTGAAATCATACCAAGCATTTTCTGCAAACACAAAGGACTGAAACTAGAACCCACCCTCAAGGAAAAAACTCAAAAACATTTAAATTCATGGAGATTAAATACCATGCTATGAAACAATGAATGGGTTAAAAATGAGAACAAGGAAGAAATCAAAAAGTTTCTGGAAACAAATGAAAATGAAGTCACAATAGTCTAAAACTTATGGGACAAAGTGAAGACAGTCCTGAGAAGGAAGTACATAGCAATACAGGCCCACCTAAAAAGAAAGAAACATTTCAAATTAACAACCTAACCCTATATGTACAAGAAATGAAGCAACAACAAGACAATCCAGAGCAAGTAGAAGGAAGGAAATAATCAAGATCAGAGGAAAATTAAATGACATAGTGACTAAAAGAACAATTCTAAGAAACAATAAATCCAATAGCTAGTACTTTGAAATAATAAGCAAAATTGACAAGCCTTTAAGCAGACTCATCAAGAAAAAAAGACGACCCAAATAAACATAATCAGAAACAAAAGATGTGAGATTACAACTGATAACACAGAAATACCAACACACAAAAGCCCTGGACCAGACGGATTCTCAGGAGAACTTTACAGAACATTTAAAGAAGAGCAAAATCCTATCCTACACAGAGTATTGCAAAAAATCCAAGAAGACAGAACACTCCCAAACTCTTTTAATGAAGTCAGCATCATCCTAATCCCAAAACCAGGTAAAGACACAACAAACAAAGAAAATTAGATTGTTGACGAACATAGATGCTGAAGTCCTCAACAAAATGTTGGCAAACCTATCCAGCAATACACTAAAAAGATCATAGACCATGACCAAGTGGGATTCATCCCAGGAATTCACAGACGGTACAATATTCACAAATCAATAAACATAATAGAACACATAAACAAAAGCAAAGACAAAAATCACATGATCGTATCAATAGAAGCAGAAAAAGAATTTGATAAGGTACAGCACCCATTTATGATTAAAACACTCAGCTAAGTGGGAATAGAGGGAGCATTCCTCAACCTAATAAAGACCATATATGAGAGACCTACAGCCAACATCATACTCAATGGACAAAAACTTAGAGCTTTCCCACTAAGATCAGGAACAAGACAAGGATGCCCTCTCTCACCACTCCTATTCAATATATTATTGGAAGTCCTAGCCACAGCAATCAGACCAGAAAAACAAATAAAAGGCATCCAAATTGGAAAGGAGGAAGCAAAGCTGTCATTGTTTTCAGAAGACATAACAGTGTACATAGAAAATCCTATAGACTCCACCAAAAAAATACTCGACCTAATAAGTGAATTTGGCAAAACAGCAGGATACAAAGTCAACATTCAGAAATCAAAGACATTTTTGTATATCAACAATGAAGTATCAAAATCAGAAATCAGGGAAAGAATCCCATTGATATAGCAACAAGGAAAATAAAGTACGTAGGAATAAACCTAACCACGGAGATAAAACACCTGAACTCAGGAAACTACATAACGCTGAAGAAAGAAATGAAAGAAGACATATACATACGGAAGCATATACCGTGTTCGTGGATTGTAAGAATTAACATCAACAAAATGCCCATACTGCCCAAAGCAATTTATGGATTCAATTCAATACCTATTAAAGTATCAATGGCATATTTCACAGATATAGAATAAACCCTTCAAAAATGTATATGGAATGACAAACAAGCCCAAATAGATGCAACAATTTTGAGAAAGAAGAACAAAGTACGAAGGATCACAAAATCTGATATCAAACTTTATTACAAGGACACCATAATCAAAACAGTCTCATACTGGCATAAGAACAGACACATACACCAATGGAACAGAACAGAGAGCCCAGACATAAACCCAAGTCTCTATGGTCAATTAATATTTGACAAAGGGGGCAGCAGCATAAAATGGTGTAAAAATAGTCTCTTCAACAAATGGTGTTGGGAGAGGTGGACAGCTACAAACAAAAAAATGAAACTTGATCACCAACTTACACCACACACAAAAATAAATTCAAGGTGGATAAAAGACTTAAATATCAGTCATAACACCATAAAAGTCCTCGAGGAAAACATTGGCAGGAAAATCTCAGACATTCCATGCAGCAACATCCTCACCGACATGTCCCTTAAAGCAAGGGACATAAAGGAAAGAAGAAACAAATGGGACCTCATCAAAATAAAAAGCTTCTGCATGGCTAAAGAAAACAGCATTAAAATACAAAGAGAACCAATAGTATGGGAAAACATATTTGCCAATGATACCTCAGACAAGAGCCTGATCTCCAAAATATATAAAGAACTCACATGACTCCACTCCAGGAAGATAAACAACCCAATTAAAAATTGGGCAAAGGACTTGAATAGACACTTCCCCAAGGAAGACATACAGAAGGCCCAGAGACATATGAAAAGATGCTCAGCATCGCTAGCCATCAGAGAGATGCCATTAAAACCACAATGAGATACCACTTCACACTGTTGAGAATGGCCATCATAAACAAATCAGCAAACAACAAGTGTTGGAGAGGATATGGAGAAAAGGTAACCCTAGTGCACCGTTGGTGGGAAGGCAGCCTGATGCAGCCATTATGAAAAACAGTATAGAATTTCCTCAGAAAACTAAAAACAGAACTGCCTTTTGACCTGGCAATTCCACTGCTGGGATTATACCCTAAGAACCCTGAAATACCAATCTGAAAGAACCTATGCACCCCAATTTTCATAGCAGCACAATTTACAATAGCCAAGTGCAGGAAGCAACCTAAGTGCCCATCAGCAAATGAATGGATCAAAAAGCTATTGGTACATTTACACTATGGAATACTACTCAGCAGAGAGATAGAAGGAGCTCTTATCCTTTGTGACAGCACGGATCAAACTGGAGAGCATTATGCTAAGTGAAATAAGCCAGGCAGTGAAAGACAAATACCATATGATTTCACCTATAAGTGGAACCTAATCAACAAAACAAATAAGCAAGCAAAATACAACCAGAGACATTGAAATAAAGAACAAACTGACAGTTATCAGAGTGTGGGTTGGAGGGGATAATGTAGGGAAAAGGGTGAAGGGTTTACGGGAACAACTATAAAGGACACATGGACAAAACCAAGGGGGGTGGGATGAGGGGAGACAGGTGGGGATGGCTGGGGTAGGAGGGAGTGGCGGAGGGAAAAGCAGACAACTGTACTTGCAGAAAAGTTTGAAAAAAAAAAAAGAAGAATGAGGGGGAAGAGGAAGATAACTTCCAAAGATAAAGACTCTGCAGGAAAACATTACAAGTCTCACCTTCCTTGGTGTCCCTTACTCATTGTCTATAAAATAGAGGCTTAAGCAGTACAAATTGGTAGTTACAGGTAATCACAGAGATGTGGTTACCAGCATAGAGAATATGGTAAATTATATTGTAATAACTATGTATAGAGCGAGGTAAGGTACTTGAATTAGGGGGACCACCCTGTAAAGTACATGAGTTTTCTAACCACTGTGATGTACATTTCAAACTTATACAGAATAATATTGAATGTAAAGTGTAATTCAAAAATTAAAAAAAATTAAAAGAACTAATGTTGCTAGACAACAACCTGATGTTTGGCAAAAAAAAAAAAAAAAAAAAAAAAGGCAAATACAATGAATTTTTTATTTTCAGTGTTCTTTGTAAAAATGGTTATAAATTTCTATCTAAAGCTATAAAAATAAAACAAAACAAAAAAAACAGAGGCTAGGACTATATCTGTATTCTCATCATAAACTGTGAGATGGATCACAAATAATTTATTCCTAAGAATAAAAAAATTATAAATGGCTTGTTTCTATATAAATAAAGGCAAATTCAAGGTTATGTTTGTAGTAACACATGTATTCCTGTCTTGCATTCTGCAACATTTTCTGGCATGGGAAATACGTGGCCCATCATATACTTAACATGCAGTGAATGTTTGATAACTCAGGGAGAGGTTATAGTTATGGGGAGAAGTGAAATTTTAAAGGGAGGAATACATTTTAAAAATTGTTCTCAGAATGTTTACTGTGTAGTGTTGTGTACATACACTCTTGCCCCTTCTTCAAAAAAAATTTCAGTAAAGATGTACATTGCTTCAAAAGCTTTTTGAAGTAAGAGTTGTATTTCTGACTTCAAGTAAGTCTCCACACCACCCAGTGGAGTGGTTCTCAAAGTTGTTCCCTCAACCCCAACTAGCATCATGACCATCTGGGAAATTTTTTAGAATAATTCTTTGAACCCCACCCCAATTTTGTCAGAAATTATGGGAGTAGGATCTAGCAATATGTATTTTAAGTAGATCTCTACATGAATCTGATACACACTAAAATTTGAGAGAACTACTACTATGATGTGATAGTGAGCAGCCATTACTGAGAAACCATCAGTAGTAGGTGCCCAAACATTTAGATTCTCTTGACTAGCTGGTGCACCCATCCTCTGGCTGTTTTGAGTAATAAAGATGAGGCCTTGCTCCTGCAAACTTCTTCCATGACTTATCCTTGGGTACCATAAAAAGAAGAGATACCTAAGAAGCCAGCAACTTACCACCCCCAGTCTCTGGACAGCCAGTAACTGACTTACTTAAGGGACTTAAGCCTGGATCCCTTGAATGGCAGAACAGCTCTGTCCTGTGCATCAGGACAAGGCTAGATTTTTCCAAAGACTACATCTCTTGGGTCTCCTTATCCTTCCCCATCCTGCTCTCTTCAGTCTCCTACAGGTTTTTCCTAAATCTGCGTACCCAAATTCCTTTTATATATCCTGCCTCTACAGAACCAGATGAAGACATTATTAATAGTTTTAGTGATTATAAATTATTGCAAAGATTTTATACAATGATTGGTGAGGATGGTTATGTTTGGGTTCCCATAACATTAGGAAAGAAGTTCCCAAATATGGGAATTCCTGTAGGAATCTTCTCAAAAGTATATCAGACTATACTCTATGTTTCAGCATAGTAAAAACAAAGGTTAAAACTGATGAACTAAAAAACAAAAAACAAAAACTGATGGACTAGATAATCTCTACTGCCCATTCAAGTTCTAAATTATATGTGTCATTAAAATCCCTGGTAGAGAAAGAGATCCTTATTGTGCAATTTTATTTATGTTCAACTATACAGGGTGGGGTAAAAGTAGGTTTACAGTTGTGAGTACATGAAACACCAAGTTTATTCTTGTATTATTTATTAATTATTGTAGTACTTTTTCATACAACTAACTATAAACCTACTTTTGCCCCACACTTTATGACAAGAAAGGACAAGTATGAAGAGGGCCAGGTACTCATGTTCACTACCATTAAACAATTCATTCAACATATGTTTATTGAGCCAGGCACTAGGGCTTTCATAGTAACTCTACAGGCAGTCTCTACCCATCTGCAGGCATCAGGGAGCTCCCATCCTGATGAGAGACACAGGCAATAAGCAAGTAAGTACATATATTCTGATGTCAAAGAATGAAAAAACATTATGAAGAAAAGTAAAATTGGAAAAGTAGAGGAATGATAACTTGTACTGGGGGCTGAGAGCTCATTTTGGAGGTGGTATTTGAGCAGACATTTAAGTGCAGTAAGTAAAGTCATGGACTATCTAGAGTATCTAGACAGAAGAAGTAGTAATGTAAGGGCCCTGGGCAGGTGCTTGCTTAGTGAGGCAGGCAGTGGTAGGAGAGGAGGGGTTTGTAGGTCATAATATAAACATAAAGTGATGGGAAGCTCTCAGAGGTTCTGAGCAGGTGGTTGTATAACCAGGTAGCATGGGATCCAGCCACTTGTCACCATGTATACATATAACATAAAGATTTGTGTGGAAGGAAATATGTTTTTATTAATAGGGTTTCCAATTTGGTGGGATGGGAGCATTTCTGCTCTGCACCCTTCTCTTCTGCAAGACACAGAACGTCCTTTGCTCCCAAAAAGACTGCAAACCAAAGCTATGCCCAAAAGTTCCCCATTATTGCTTATCTGTCCTTTGGGAGCTTATACTGGCCATGCAAACAGGTCTCCATCCTCTCTGGGGTTTGCTCTTGTTGGTTTTAGAGTCACCATCATCTTGCAGCAGCATTCTCTCTCTCTCTCTCTCTCTCTCTCTCTCTCTCTCTCTCTCTCTCTCTCTCTCTCTCTCTCTCTCCCCTCCCATCTTTCTCCAGGTCTGGGGTGTGAAGCCAGATCACTCCAGACAGTCATGTAGGGGAGGCTACATCTACAAGAAACTTCCCATCTCATGCCTCCATGTGCTGCTCTCAGTCTGTGTGCATTGTTCTCAGGGTGAGGGAGAAGAAGCAGTCCAGGTCACATGTGCTGCACTGGGTCATAGCATCTAAAAGGCTGGACCCTGACAAGGTATGCATCCCAGCATAGGACCCTACCTCTGGAGACCTGGCTTCCAACCATGTGGAGCATAAGCCTCAGGTAGCCTGGCATATGTTGAACCCACAAGCGTTCCCATCCACATGAGTTAAAGCAAGAGCCAAAGAAGCCAAGATAGCAAGAGTGTGAGCTTCTATCCTCCTGCTGTTTAAAGTCCTCTCCCAGAATTCCATGTGCTCCAGAAGTCAGTGAGAGTGTTCAGAGTTTCAAACAATGAGGGCCAGTGTTTGCATTATTTGCTTTTTCCCCTTTCCCACCCCCGCCCCTGCCATGTTTAGTAAGGGGGCAAAGTCTACAGTGAGGCAAACTCTGTGCAAGGTCCCTTCTGCAGTTATGAGTTGCTCAACTGCCTCAGGCAATGCATACTGGCTTGTTTACAGTTGATAGTTGCCTTTGTTTAAGTTTGCCTCCAGCAATCTTTCTGCTCTGGTGGCCATTCCCTTTGGAGAAAGCAGGATTGGGGTTCCCCTGGAAGGGGGTCTCCCCTGTTCTCCAGACATCTCTGGTCCAACCTACCTCATTACAGTAGCATGATTGGACATATGTTTTAGAAGTCTATACTTATAGAGAACAGACTTTAGGTGGGGCAACAGAATCAGAGATCACAGATAAGAGGATATTGCTGTAGACTTGGCAAGAATAAGATGAAGACTAATGGGTTTCAGAAAATTTTTCTTATCTACTCATTCATTTCTTTAATTCAATGAGAGTCCTGAATGGTCCTATAAGATATGCACACACTAAGCAATTCTTCTTTGCTCTTTGCTTTATCATAAACTGGAATGGGAAAGGATTTATGAAGGCACTGAGTCTCAGACATCCAGTCTGAGTTAGGTATAGGACATCATTATAGCACAGAGTACCCAAGAAGTATTTCAGACCTGTTGCCTCATGTTGGCACTAGAACTATTATATTTCAAGAAACAGCTGCCTGCTTACTGTCAATTTACATGGTACTGCGAAGATCTGGGAAGTTTCACTACAACCAAGTTCTATTCTCTAAAGCCACTATGTAAGAAATAATTTATTTCTACTTCATTTTACTCAAGTGTATAAATATGTTATTAAACAATACCATAAAAGAAGACATTTGATACCATCTATACTAACAACTAAAATTTTCTACTTCATATTTTTCTCCCAGTAAAAATCTATTCTTTGCTAAAATTTTATTGTCAGTAACTTTTTAAATACATGGAAAAGAAATTTAAATTACAATTATAACCCAAGAAAGGTTTAACATAAGAAGTGAACTAATTTGTAAAGAACAAAAACCCTCCAGAGCTTTCTTAGAAACAGTATTTAAGGTTTAAATCTGTGGAGATTTCTAATACTCCTTTTCTAAGTAAATTTCAGTTTTCCCATTTGTAAGTTCCCCAGTGTTGGTGGTTGTGGAGTATGTGCCTGTGGTCAGGTGGTTTAGGGAAAATGGAAATAATGAAGGTACTGGTTTTAAAATTAAACCTGAATCTTTCACATGCCTTAAGGATCATGTTCAAAACAAAATTGCTTTCTTTGGGACTGAAGGTATTATTTCATTGTTCAAATGCTAAGAGCCAGAAGTTTATTTATACCTATTCCATAATTTGTTTCCCAGACTTAACTTTCTACCATGCACTTCCTTGAGGAAAACATACACTTTTCCTCTCTTGCAGCCCAATTTCCTGTAAGAGAGTCTCTGTCGAAAATGATAATCACGGCATAATTCTTGTATTTTCTAGTGACAACTGAGAAGCAAAACACTTATATGCATATATACAAACCACCTCCTAAAACAAAATGTAGATGAAACAGAGAAAACAGAGTTAAAGAAATGTTCTGTATTTCCTAAACTCCCACTTCTTGTTTGCAATAGTAAATATTGCAATATTTTTGTAATTTATACTGGAATTTCAAATCTATAGCACTCATTTAAAGGCAGATTTTTTTCTTTAGTGTTAGGCATAGGTTAATGTAATCTGAATCATTACTTTCTACTTTGGACAATTCTAGGATATCCAAGGCTGCTGTTGAAACAGGTGGTCTTGTGATCCAAGGTGAAGATATACAGTGAGGCTGAGTAGTTCTCTAGTTCTCACAGCTGTGTCATGACCAAAATATTCTTGATGACTTCTTTAGGAATAGGACCGCTCATCTGACCTAAGTGAGGGTTTGTGGTGCTGAGTCCACAAGAGACAGAAAAAGGTACCTCTGGGTTATGTAGCTAGCTTCCCAAACACAAAGCCATCACACAAAGCTGTCTTGTAAACCCTTGGTGATGCAGTAATTGCCTCTAGGTTAAGATTTAGCAAGATCTCTAGAGACAGCTGCCCACTGGATGTGGTCCTGGGAGCAAAGCAAGTTGTCCCTGTGCCAGAGCAGCCTCTAGAAAGCTGACAATGGATGTTACTGCTAGCAGAAGAAGCCACTGCTGTGAAAACACTGCCCAGGGAGGAGGACATTTCCACTTACTGATTGCTATAGACTGAATGCTTGCATCCCCCAAAAGCATATGCCGAAATCTAATTCCCAATGTAATAGTATTTGAAGGTGGGGCCAATGGGAAGTGATTAGGTCAAAAGAGTGAAGCCTTCATGAATGGGATTAGTGCCCTTATAAAAGATCTCCCTGTCCCCTTCTACCCTGTGAGGACACAGCAAAAAGATGGTGACTGATGAACCAAGAAATGGGCTCTCTCCAGACGTGGAATCTGCTGGCAGTTTGTTCTTGGACTTCCCAGCTACCGGAACTATGAGAAATAATTTTCTGTTGTTGACAAGCCACTGAGTTCATGGCATTTTGTTATAGCAGCCTGAATAGACTAGGACATTGGCCATCAACTTCATATTCATATCTTATAATTACCACGTTTCCTCAATTCTAAGACTCTATCACACTAACTTTTCAGGGCAGTTGTAAGAATACCATTATGACTAAAAAGCAAATGCTGATATAAGTCATAAAAAGATATTTGCCATAGAATAAAAAATTATATTATTAGAAATGTTAATAATCATAAAAATACTATACTATGTTGAGCCATTGTAGGCTATATACCTTTAAATATATTACCTCATCTAATCCTCATAAAAATCATGACCTTTTGAGGAAGATATAATTTTTCTTATATTACAGTTGAGGAAACTAAATCTGAAAAACAATTAAGGAAATTAAGAATAATGATAGAATCTGGAATTTTATAAACTCATGCCCAGTCCCTCTGACTTTCTGAGATGTGCCACCCTTGAAGGAAGCCTCCAGGGGGTGTGGCATATGGACTAGTCCTTCCCACAGTACCTATGACACCTGGGATAAACTTTAAGACCAAAAAAGGCAGTAACTTCACACCAATATCACAGTTTAGTGGCCCAAGACCCTGTTGTAAACTATATAATTTCTAATGGCATACATATCAAAACCTGCTTCTGCCATGACCCAAATTTTAGGAGGTAATATTGTAAAACAGAAGAAACAGTGGTTCTGGGGTCTGAAAGGTCTGGGATTTGTAATCATGTCAAGGGAAACAGAAAGGTGGAATTTCTAATTAGTGTCAAAACAATGATTTGTAAAATAAATAGTGCTGAGGAAGAATATAAATTAGAAGATAGATCCCCTCCTCCCCACTATCACCACAATAAATTCCAGATGAACTAATAAATGTTTAATAAAAATGAAAGCATAAATATATTCATGGTGATAGAATAATTCTGTATCTTAATTACAGTTAGCATTACATGAATCTCCACATGTTATAAAATGGAATAGAATTATGCACACACATTGTGTCAATATCAATTTCCTAATTTTGATAGTGTACTATAATTATGTATAAGATATAATCATTGGAGGAAACTGGGTGGAGGGTACTCAAGATTTCTTTGTATTATTTTTACAATTTCCTGTGAACCTATAATTATGTCAAAATAAAATGTAAATGTAAACAAAAAAGAAATAAAGGAAATAAAGGAAAACAATAGCTGAACTTAGTGTGAGGAAGGGAGAATCTGTTTTATTTTATTTTATTTATTTATTTTTAGAAAGAAGGGAAGGGAAGGAGAGAAAGAGGGAGAGAAACATCAATGTGTGGTTGCCTCTCACGCACCTCCCACTGAGGACCTGGCCTGCAACCCAGGCATGTGTCCTCATTGGGAATTGAACGGGTGACACTTTGGTTCACAGGCCAGTACTCAATCCACTGAGCCACACCAGCCAGGGCTAGGAATCTATTTTTTTAATTAATAAATATAACCACATAAAATGTGGTTTCTGAGTACCCACAAATACAATATTGGCAGACAAAGATTCAGATGTTTTCTGCATATCTGATAAATGAGGCTTTAGTTAATAATTTAACATCATTTATATAGTGAATAAACGTGTGGATTCTGGAGCCAGGCTGTTTGTGTTAAAAACAGGGCTCTATCACTTGATAGCTGTGTGACTTTGAAAAAGTTACCCTCTCTGAGCTTCACCTTTGCCATTTGTGAACTAAGGACAATAGTGGCACCTTCCTCAATGAGTTGTTGCAAGGATTAAATGAGTTAATACAACGTAGACTCCTTAGATTAGTATCTGGAACATAGTAACACATGCATTATTAGCCAAGTTGGTTGTTGGTATTATAATTAGTGCAGTTCAGTACTGGAAAGGATAAATCATTATTAGCAAGAAACTCATTCTTGCTAACTCTGGACAGATGGCCTTGATATCCTCATGCTGAGTCAGGCATGGACATTTATCCTGATACCTGATGATCTGTGTTTTGTTAAGTGACTTCTACCCTTGTGGGCATCTGTGAGATGGAACTCCTTCCTCTTCTTAACGTGTCTACCACAGCAGCTACTTGTCTTTGTCTCCCTTCTAGTGTGGTGCTTCCCATTCACTATAATAAGGTAATGGGGTGTGCCTAAGAGGCCCTTTGTGCCAGTATCCAATGATATCATCTTAACTGTCCCATACATTACTTCTTTTAATCCTCAGAGTACTCTTCTCAAGTAGATGCTAGCATCTCCATTTGGAGAAGGGATGGTAGCTTAGAGAAGTCAGTGACTTCTCCAGATCACACAGCATCTAATCTCAAAACCAGATCTGACTCAACAGCCTGAAAGTTTCCAGAGTGATGGGAACCTTTTAGCCTACATTATAATACAAGTGTTGTATCTACTCTAAGATTCCCAATAAGGTTCTGTGGGGCCCCACTTTTCCTAGCATGGGCTTTTGGACAACCTTGTTAACTCCTAACAGCTTTTACTTTTTTTCTCCCTGATTCTTGTCAGTTTTCTAGAAAGGAGTACTCACCATACAAGTCATATCTCAGGAAGTCAGCAGCTCCTATAGTTAGGCCATACTTGCTGCAGCACACACATTGTTTCCTATTTTCCTTAAGATGCCTTAGAACTCTGTCTTCCTGGATAGACTGGACGCTAACAGAATACAAAGACCACATGTTGATGTTGTCTGGTATCCACTCAAAATAATTAGTATAGTGGTCTATAACTTCAGATCATTGGTCTCAGAACCTGGAACAACACTAGAAAAAGACAGAGATGATCCGAGTTTCTGTTTGAGAAGCTCTCGTGTATATGCATGACCACCTGGGATTATGAACATGGAAACTTGAGTATCAGTTTCCCTGGTACCAAAGAAGAAGAAGAATATTTGCTTTATTGCTAGCTCCTGGAGCTAAGAATGGAATTTTTATAAAATCACTGTTTAGTGTGACCTTAAACAAATGACTAAACTTTACTGGATCTTTTTTTCTATACCATGAATGGATTTATGACTTCTCAGGAAATCTACTCTGCAAGGTAAACTGTAATACAGATATTTGTGTATCTATAGAGAGATAGAAGAAGGTGAGAGGAGGTCTCAGAAAACACACTCCCAGGGAATGCAATGGACCAGTGCAGAGCTTCACCTATGCTGACTGAGCTCCCCTGGCAAAGCTATTTGAAAGAGCCATGTCAGTTGGGTCCAGCAACAACCAATAGCCATACAGAAGACAGAGGCACAGGTTCTCTCTCTCTGAAACATACACACTCTCTCTTACACATGCACATGTGCATGCACGATGCATATTTCTCCTGTTGTAATACTGTATGTGGATATCACTAAGAGGTTTTTCCTTAAAATAACAAAAAAGGTGGCAGGGACAGTAGAATGACTTTGTCTTGCATACAGAACTGCCTCAAATCAAAATATTGCACACCTTGCCGGCTGATTTGAGAGTTGCATACTTTTTTCCTGTACAAGCAGCCTGTGTTTGGTTCTGGTTTAGGTAAGGGTGGTTTAGGTGAGGGCCCCACGGGATAAGAAACTACCCCAGAAAAAAATGCATTCCAGTGATCTTTTATTGAGCTAGAAATCCCACATTGGTGCTTACAGGGCTTTAACTGGAACACTTTATTTCACAATACTCTCAACTCCGAAAACATGGAGCAGACTCATGTTGATAGATCATGATGAAAGTGAAGGTAGCTTTACAGCAGGTTGGCCCCTAAAGTTAGAGAGGGTTAAAGTGAGGTAAACTCAGAACCTTTATAATACACACAAATCTAATGTACCCGTACCTCCCTATGCTCCAGATGTCACTGCTGAGCACACAGGGGAGGAAAAAGCAGACAGATGTCCACAGTCCAAGAAGCCGAGAAGGCAATTTGTGGCTCTTAGAAGTAATGAATAATGATTTAACTTGGTTTCCTTGACTTTGATGTTTTTGCAGAAAAAGTCATATGAAAATGTCTGTTTTCCGCTCTATTATTTTCCTCATCTGCTACAGTGCCAAGTTTCTTTCACATTAGGAAAAATATCTCAACAGAATGAGAGATTAGGTGCTGGATTTTAAATTTCTTTTAAACTTGTTCTAGCAGCCTACCTGCCCATCAAGTACAAATAGTAATATGCAAAAGAAATTTGGTCATTGGTAATTATCTCTCTCTCTCTCTCCACCTAGACAATTTGGGAAAGAACTGGCTGCCTTCAAATGGCTCTGAAAGGGGCAGGATCCTCAGCCTTTTGGTGTCAGTGAGTGTTATTTTGGGAAGCTAGTCTTGGAGTGGGTTTGTAGAATGGGATGATGACAAAGTGAGAGTGGCATCCTGTGATGAGGTAACCCAAGTAGATCTCACATTAATCTTTGAATTTCTTACACATTTCTACTGCTTCACCTTGGCAAGCCTATGTCAGAGAAGGATCATAACTTGTGGCTTGGTTACATGGGGGACTCCTAACCCAAGGCTGGTTTTATTGAACATATCTAAGATTAACTCACTGTTTGACTCCATGACACACATAAACTCCTTACACAGCTTGATTTCCTCAGTTGAAAGTGAGGAGAAGTTTCCACTTACCTCCTTTGCAGAGCTACTCAGTGGAGTTTTTAAGAATTCAAGATGGCAAAGCATGTTACATTTTAGAATTGCTCTAGAAATTCTCAACAGTGAAAAAACACAGCTACCAAATGTGACTCATGAGATGAAATTCTCAACAGTGAAAAAACACAGCTACCAAATGTGACTCATGAGATGAAACATGGTAGAAAACAGATCTGTCAATTCAACTTCTATTGGTGTCTGAATGGCTCGTGGACTTTAAACAGTTCCTTTAGTTATGTATTTTTCTATTTCCTCAAATAAATTTTGCCACTTTTCAGATGATCATTAAGAAAATACTATATATATAGTCAGGGTATAATTATTGTTTTTTAGAACTCCTGTCTTCCACAAAGCAGGTAGCAGCTACCTCTGAAAAGTAGTGTTAGTCTCAGAAGCAGCAAGACTAATCTGTGGGGGATGCTGAGCCCTCAGGCCACCCAACACTATTCACAGATGGCCCACACTCACAGGGCCCTGAAAACTACAGTGGCAGATGAACTCAGCTTTCCAAAGTGGCTGGAGTGGCTGAGATAAGGGTGCCATGTCACACTCACTTCCTAAAGGGCAAGTTCAGCCAAAGCCACATTAAAAGATGGTTGCTTAATGTTGGCAGAACTTTTCAGGAGGTATCAAATGAGTGTGCGTGGGTGGGGGAGGGGGCAACAGTGCCATAAAATGACAAAGCCAAACTAATTTCCTGTCCTCTCATTTAAAATCCCCAATGGGGGTGGAAGCCAGCCTCAGAGGCCTGGGGCTTTCCTGAAAAAAACTGTAAGAGGAAAAAATGATAAAAGGAAACTGGGTTTTAACAAGGCCACTACCAACCAAACCAAAGAGAGGAAGAGAAGTTGCCCTCTCAACCCCAACTCTTGATTGTAATTTTCAGACTAGGTTTGCTACAGGAAGGTCCTCAGAAGGGGTATGAGGTGTGGTTTTGTTTCTGTGGTGGTTCTCTTCTCTCAGTGAGTGGACAGCATCTAGTCTTCTCATGCTACCACTATGATATATTTAAAAAGTTAACAAGATCAGTGGTTTGCTTTTGCATCATGTATCTCTTAGTGGTCTCTAACAAAATGTAATTCTACCTGCTCACAAAGTATACCTTGCTCTCTGAATCCTTGCTGTCTAAACTCAGGAAAAGAAGTGATTCTATCAGAAGCCATAACTCAGACAATAAAAACAACAACATAGTAAATAAATGTTTGTTTCATTAACTTCTAGGAAAAGGGAAGTAATGGAGCATTCCTTTTGATATCTGTCAAGTTTAGCCACCACAAAACTATGAAAAATTGATTCGAAGCAGAATAAATTAAAATTGTTCAAAACACAGACAGGATGATTGGCCTATTTCCTCCAGCTATCCAAGTTATTCAAACATTAGTATATCAAGATTTCCTATTCTGGATTCCCGGAATAGATTCAATGTTTAGGTCTTTCATTTCATGATCACTTAAATCCTACAATGTGAGATGCCACTCAAGCAAGTCCTAAAGATCTATCTCCTAAGTTCTCCTGAATGCTCTAAAAGTCCTCAATGCTAAATGGGACTGAAGTTGTGAGAGTAGGCCCGTTCAGCTAGGGTGTGTACACTTCAATTTAAAACAGTGTGCAGGGCAGTCTTTCAAGAAGTTATAAGCATCTTTAGAGTCTCAGACATTGTATGTGACTCATAAAATTTAGAATTCTCCACCCATAATTATCAATGCCATTTTCTTCCTTGTACTTGTCCCACCCTCCTCTATAAATCAAGAGACACATTCAGCTGCCTACAGCAATAATAAATATTTCCCCAATAAAGCAAATTCCAGCAAAAAGGAAAAAAAGGCTTCAAAAGGCTCACAGAGTTTAGTGGTTCAGGGATTAAGTTAGCCTGGATTCCAACTCTGATTCTGCTAACAATCAAATAATGGAAAGGGTATACACCCTTTGTATACTTCACATTCTTAACACTAAGTAACTCATTTGATCTTCATAACAAACTTCTGAGCAAAAAGGGTAGATTTTGTCATCCCTAATTTACAGATGATCAAGCCAACTGTGAGATCTGCATAATTTGTCAGAGGTCACATTTCTATATTGATGGAGTTGGTCCCACACCCAGGCTCCTTGCTCAGTGTCCACCACCATGTGGCCTGAGGTCCCTGTCTCCCCAAATTGTAACCCTTGCCACTGGCACACCCATGTCTACTCACCTCCACCTTTTGTGTCCCTTAGCAGTTAGTCTCATCACACAACAAGCTGCCATCTCAATTATTTGTATAGTTATCTTAGTGTTAAAGACTAGAAACCTTACTGAGGGCAAGGAGCATGTGAGGCCCATCTTTTATGGCCAGAAGACATTGCTTGGTATCTTTCATACAGCATGTGCTCTGTAAATATTTTGCAAATTGAACCAAACTGAATCCATCTGATAAAATTACAAAACAGGTAAATCTTGTGCACCCCCCATCCTGTAACATCTTGTTCTCAGCCTGAACTCCCAACTATCAAAACCTACTCCCAGATCTTCAAACACATAAAAAACTATATATGATTGATGGGAGCTTAAAATGTTATACATCACTGTAGGTAATAAACCTGAACCTAAATGGGTGTGATTCTAACTAATTTCAGGTGTAGCCTGAAAATCTGGGATGACTTGGGACTGTCAGAGCCTTCCCCATGGGCCAAAAATTACATGTCAAACTCAGTGGTACTTTAGCCTGTACCACAATCACAGGCATCCATAGTTCCCACTCAACTTTGGTTTTCATCATCTATGGATCAAAAGATATGAGTCATAAACTGTTGGAAGTATTTTTAACTTCAATTATTTGGATAGTAAAATGCAATATTTCAACCCTAGATGAATACTGAAGCCAATCTTAGCAACCAATTAGACAAACTAAAGGAAAAAAAATAGTAAATCAAAGTAAAAGTCCAAGTGAAAAAGAGTAAGCTATTTAAGAAGATTATGTTGATATCCTGACATGTGTAACTCAAAGCATCTGTGAACTTTCCATGCAAATAACAGAGTGTAATCACAGCATCCTGAGCTACCCCTCAGCCTGAGCTTGTACTCCAGTTACAAATGGACACATGTTAAGGAGTCTGCTTTTCATTCTTGAAGGTTTCTGAGACTTGGATCAAGGGTGAACCCATTCCTAGCTTTACCCTTTCAGTTTTCTCTTTGAGTCACTAAGTTCCGTTTCTGTCACCTCCTACTGCCTCCTCCCCTGGCACCTCTAACAACCTCAGTTCAGGTCACCTGAACCTGTGATACTCATATGATGGGCACTGCCTTTACCTTCACAATGGTGTCTAATCCGTTGTCATTCCTGCCCCAGCCATGCCAACCGCTGGCAGGCTTCTCCTCACAACTCTCCTCACAGTTCATCTGCAGGACTTACTCATGCTACACCTCACATTCAGTGTCCACCCAAATAACATGATCTGGCCCACCCATCCTTCAAACTCAGTTTATACAACCTAGTAAGTCTTTACTGACTCCAGCAGGCTGAGGTAAACTCTCTTCCTCTCTGTTTTTCAAAAATCCTGGACATATATTAAGCACAGTATTTATGACACCATTAGTAGTTCCTGTTAACTTCTCTGCCTTGCGTGCTCAAAGGCTCCGCAAATGTCTGGCACATCATTAAGCACTGAGGAAAAAAACTTGTTGTCTGACTGCCTAAAAGAATGAATTGACAGCCATAAGGTGCAATCATATCAATCACCTCAGACCACTAGGGGGGTAAAAAACAAAAGTTATTTGAGATATTCCTGTTCTTCAGTGCCTAACACAGTGCCTGGTGCACCTTATCACTTAGTGAAATAAAATTGAACTTCATGATTCTTGCCTTGACCAATCTTCATTTATTCAGCAATCATTTACTAATCACCTATATACACGCATCACACTAGGCATTATGGAAGCAACGATCTTTTCATATGCACTGTGGAAGTAACAATCAGGTAAGCCAAGAGTCTAGCAGAGTCTAGTGTCTGGGGAGCTAATATATTTATAAAGAAAGAAGAGTCAAACGTGTATGAGTGAAATGCCAATGAGTCTCTGTAAGGCAGATAGGGAAAATTTAGCTATGGAGATGAGTTTTGAGGCAAATCTTAAATGATGAGTATATACATACACACTCTTTTCTAAGCCTTTTAGCTGTGTTTGTGAGTGTTTTGATTATCTGCTACTACTATGCAAAAAGTACCCTGGTGGGCAAATGTTAACTACACACTAGTTACACACTATAATCTAAAAGTCCCCTTGGTTACTTTCTCCCAACACAATGTCCTTTTGTATGTCTCTAACATGTTAGCTGTTCTATGCACAACAGTTGTTTCAACATTTCACAGACCCTGGTTTACCATCCTTGAACTGCTTTCTCTCCTGAGTCCTGTTAATCTCTCATTTTATTATCATTGCTTTCAGCTATAGACATTGTGAACAGCAGTGTGTTTTCACCCAAAATAATAAATATTCATGTATTTAATGAAGTAATGAAGAAAATGTTGCTGAGCATGAAGAGTTGATGTCAACAGAGTGAATGAATCACAACATTTAATCTATTAGCATTCTCAGACCTTCCTAGAGGCTCATTGCTTCAGACAAGGGGACTGAAACTTGGAGTTTAGAGGTTTTGATAATAACTACAGGATGTAAAGGAAAACAAAAGATATAATCGACTAGTTATGGCTCTGGGTGTCATTTCAACAGCACATGGATAAGAAGCCTTTTCACATTCTTTTATTTATCCCTTAGAGATTGGGATAGTCTACTTATCCCACACATAAGATACAGGCTTGGCAGTGAAATGCCCTATAGGTAATGAGAGGTTCTCTGCACTAGGGACACCTAGTTTGAACTCATACCCAAACCTCTGACCTCAGACCTCTACTCAAATAACCTACTGGTTCAGAGACAGCTCCTGTAATGACACAAGTACTTTTCCTTTCCCACCATTCCTTTCTGATGGTATCTAAGGATTAATGCCAAGTTAGTTTAAGAGTTCTTTGAAATATTAACAGATATTTGTTGGACACAGTTACATGAAAGTATGAACACAGTATATTAACCAAATGCCCATTATACATGATATTAGAAAAGGGAAAATAAGAAAAAGGATGTTTGGATGGAGGACATATAAGCACTTTGCACTCAGAAAAGCCCCATAGTCCTACCTCTGCCACTTACCAGCTGTGTGACTTTAGGAAAGTTTTTCAGCCTCTCCAGGCCTCAGTTTCATCATATCCTTAATGCAGTAATCCTTAACTGTGGGCCATTCTAGTGGGCTATTTTAGTATATATGTCAGTTTCAGTCCCCCCGGGTAACACCTCATAAGTACTCATCTTATGCCCAATGCTGACCTTAATTTTTCCTGAAACCAAGACTCATAAAACAAAGGTGTGATCAGCACAAATGTATCTGATTTTCAAGCTGAAGCCACTACAACTGACATGTGACCCAGTGGCATTGGCTCTCTAATCCCCCCAAATTCTCTAGGCATGTGGTCCAGATTCATCCTGCTACTTTTTGAGGCAATATCCTAATTTTATTTCAGAAATTGCAGTGCCATTTCCTATGCAGTGATAGCTTCTAAAAGGACTGATATGTCTACTGATGGCAAGAATTGCTTTATGTCTTTTTTGGTTTATTTGTTTAACAAGACCAAAAGAGGACAAATTCATATCTTTCTCATTGACTTAACCCAAGGCAAGGTTCTATTTACAGACCAGCAAGAACAATGTGGAAATTGTTCACTAACAATGTGAATCATTTTTAGACAAGCCCCAGAAAATCTGGGATAAGTTATGTGGAAGAGAGATAGATGACAGAATGTGGAAAACTTTATTTATGAATGTTAATAAAACTTCTATTGCAAAGGAAATACTAGAGACAAAATTGAAAAGCCTTACATTCAGAATGAAAATTATTCCAGCCTGACTCTAAGATACAAACACACCAAAGACCAATTTGTTAAGTGCCAAGTTCAAGAGAGGTATGGCAGGCTGGAGCTACAGCTGGAGGAGTTCCCCTCCTTGGGGTTTTGCCAAGACCCTGCTCGCACACTTTGCAAACCATGATAGATATGTTAGGGCAGACCTGACGTCCTTGCTGAACGTTCTTCACACCAGCTTTTGCAGCAGGGAAACAGCTGATATGTTTTAGAATAATGACAATCTTCTCCATTCACATTTGGGGTCTTTGACAGACACTTTCAAAATGGAAAACAAAAATGGCACCCAGGGATTTGGAAGATGGCAGCTGAGTAGGTAAAAGCTGAGCCCACTTTCTTCTGCCCCCAGCACAGATTCTCAGCTAATCTGACAAGTGACCTGAACAATCAACAGAATCTGAGCTGATATGAATTTTTGAATCCAAGGAGTACAGAGGATGATTTGCACCATCCAGTAAGAGATTTTATAAGTTGAGGGGAAATGCTCTTTGCGAGGTGCCTGCAGAGAGGAGAATCAGGCAGAAAATGTAGTTTAGTGGCTCGCTCCCTTCCTGGAGCAGTGTCCTGGTCCCACACAGGGAAACCACCAACCCTAATCAGGAGAGACTTTGAAGGATATACAAAGTCTGGGAGACTTAGGCTACACACACAGTGAGCAGCACATCCATAGCTGCTTTGCCATCAGGAGAGTTACAGAGAGAAACTCTATCAAAAACTGTTGGAGGCACTGGCAGGCTGTGGATAGCTCTGACTGAGAGAGACTTTGTGTTTTGGGGGAGGTGGAGCACACAAAGAACCCAACCAGGGCTCAGTGCTGCAGCGTGGGAGCCACATAGAGACTCTTTTAAAAGGGGAGCTTAGGTGAGACTGCACAGGGACTCTGTGCTTGTGTGCATACACAGTGGCTTAGCCAACAAAGAAACCAGAGTGAAAGTGCAGTTCGGTCCCACTGAGTCAAGCTGCACAGGACAAACAGAAAGTGTAGCACTGAAAGGCTTGTAGGACCTGGTACAGCATGGCTGGCAAGCTGGGTTTGCACAGAGAAGAGAGTTTGGGACCAAGTCTCCTGCAGGAGCTTCAGGCTGGGGACCAGGCAGCCAGAAGCTGAATGCATAAGATTTTTTGTAGCCAGGCAGGTCCCACCACAGGATGGTGAGCCCAACCCCTACTTGCAGAATTGCAGGCTCTTTACAGCAGTCAGGCCAGGCTCAGGAGCCCCCTTCTCAGTTCATATACACAGGGGAAAAAGGGGAAGCTCTGAAAGGACCCTTTCTGAATTTCTGTCAGACACTATGAATTATGCTTCTTCCACAGGCCATGATCTGCTGAAACTAGCAGAGCAGAAAAATTAGAGACAGGTGCAAAAGGGCTGTTTAGGGTCCTGCACAGCCTTGGTTTTTATATAGAGCAGCCAATAGCACCAAGCAGGAAAGAGCTGACCCTTTTACACAGATTAGCCCCTCACAGGAAATGGATGGCTAACTCATCAGAAACTGTACATTATTGGAAATAATCTGGGACAGAACAAGTTATGTGGCTGGGGGCAGGGAAACACTCTCACCATCTTCTCTGAAGACTGAACAGAATCTACGGGGAGTGTCCCAGGGATTGCACACTCCCAGTCACAACAGAGGCCATCTCTGGAGGCAGGTAGAGGAGGTACTGGCAGTGTTCTTGAACATTAATTTCCATCAGCACTCCTGGACCCTGTGCTGATGGAAAGCAGGCAGGGCAGAACATTGGGAATCAGCCAAGCCTGAAGTAGACAGCCACAAATTGTGGATCACTTGTAGTCTCAAACAAGCTGCCTGGGGTGACACTAGGACACCATCTAACATTAACAAGAGTGGATCCAGAAAGAGAAAACAGTGGCAAACACTAGACTCTGCTGAGAAAAAATTCTACCACAGTCTTCATTATTTCTGTTATTTTTTCTCCTGCATAGCATTTTAACATTTTTCTTCTTTTTCAAGCTTGCTACTATTATTTCTTTTTTATTTTAGTTTATTTCAAATCTAATATTTTACTCTTCCCTTCTCTTACTCCACTGTGTCTTCTTCCTTCCTCTTCTTATTTTTTGTTTTAAATTTTACTTTTTCCCTTCTTATGACTTGTTTTTATTCCTTACTCTTGCTATTTCTCTTCCCTTCAGTCTCTCGACACCATTTTTTTTAGTTATCTCACATTCTTTTGCATTTCTTATAATATCCTTATTATCTCTCTTCCTTTATTAATCTTCACTTGTTTGTTATTGATATGGTGGTGGTTGTTGCATTTCTTCAATTTTATGCCTAGATGTTCACTATTTTTGTATTTCAAATCTCAAATTTTACTGTATTCCACTTTGTCTATCTCCTTCCATTTCCCTTTTCTCATTTTAAATTTTATTTTTTCCCTCTCTTAGCCTGGTTTTCATTCTTCATTCATTTTTTCCTTCTATCCTTTCAAAATAACTCTTATTTCCTTTAGACATCTCATAATATTTCTTTTTCTTTTTTTCTTCTTATTATCTCTCCACCTTTATTAATCTTTAGTCATTTGTCATTGATATTCCTGTGGTAGATGTTTTTCTGCAATTTTGTTCCCATTTTTTCACTATTTTTAAATTTTTTTAAACCTCATATTATACTCTGCCTTTTCTTTACTCTATTTTGCCTTTTCCCTCCCTTTTTTATTTACAATGAAAATTTTAATTTATTCCTGTTTTGCTTTGTTTCTATTCCCCACTCTTACTATTTCTCCTCCCTCTATGCTCTCAAAATCATTGTCTTTCCATTAGTCACCTCATCTTAAATTTTTCCTTCTTATAATAGTCTTAATCTCTTTCCACCTTTATTAACATTTGTTCATTTGTTGGTGATAGTGTGGTTGTGGTTGGGGATTATGTTTGAGGGTGTGGGATTTATTTCCTGGGTTGTTTTGTTTTGTTTTGGCAGCACCTATACAACAGCCTACAAGATTAGGTGGGTGGTATGACTCTTAGTCAGCCAGCCAGGGGAAAACCCCACCAAAGAATGACCCAACAACAACCAAAACCCAAAACCCAATTACAATAAGAGAGACCACATAAATGGCATAAAGGGCATCCCAAGATCATCCTGCTCAGGTTGCACCACTGAATCCCAGAAGTCTCCTACTACAGAAGGCTACCCCATGAAGAAAGGAAGTCAAAGCATATTAAACTAATATGCAGAAACAACAAAAAGAGTCACTAAAATTGGAAGAAAATGAAACAACCCCCAATCAAAAGGAAAGGAGGAATCCCTAGAAAGAGTGCTAAATTAAATGGAGGCAAGCAATCTATCAGACATAGAGCTCAAAATAATGTTTATAAGAATGCTCAAGGAGCTCAGTGAAAACTACAAGGAACTCTATGGGAGATACATGGAACTTAATGGAAACTATGTCAGCATGAACAAGGGCACAGAAAATATGAATAAGAGCCAGGAAGAAATGAAGAAATGAAGTTACTATGAACTATATTTCAAAAGAAATATAATATCCGAAATGAAAAATACATTAGAAGGAATTAAAAGCAGGTTAGATGAAGCAGAGGATTGAAACAGCAAGTTGGAGGACAAAGTAGAAAAAAAAACACCCAGGCAGAACACCCAGGAAACACCCAGGAAAAATGTCAGTGAATAAGTGCCTATAGATAATAACCTTAAATGTAAGTGGAGTAAATGCTCCTATCAAAATACATAGGGTAGCTGAATAGATATAAAAAAAAACCCATGACTCACATGTATGTGATCTACAAGAGACCCACCTCAAAACAAAAGATCTACAGAGACTGAAAGTGAAGAGATGGAAAAAAAAATATTCTAAGCAAGTGGACAGGAAAACGAAAAGCTAGTGTAGCAATACTTATATCAGACAAAATAGATTTCAAAACAAAGGCCATAACAAGAGACAAAGAAGGTCACTACATAATACTTAAGGAAATAGTGCAACAAAGGGATAGAACTCTCAAACATATATGCACCCAACATAGGAGCACCCAAATATATACAAAACATCTTGGAGGACTTCAAGAAAGATATAGACAGCAACACATTTATAGTAGGAGATTTTAACACCCCAATATCAACAATGGACAGATCTTCCAAAGCATCAGCAAGAACATTGTGGCACTGAAAGACATTCTAGAGATCAAATGGACTTAATTTATATATACAGAACATCTCACCCCAGAGAAGCAAAATATACATTCTTTCAAAAGCATGTGGATCATTTTCAAAGATAGACCACATGGTAGGACACAAAACAAGCTTCTACAAATACAAGAAATTTGAAGCATATCAGCATCTTCTTGGATCACGGTGGCTTGAAACTACAAACCAACCTCAAGGAAAAAAACTCAAAATCATTCAGCTTCATGGAGACGGAATAAATGTTATTAAATAATGAATGGGTTAACAATGAGATCAAGGAAGAAATCAAAAAGTATAAGGAAACAAAAGAATATGAACAAACAACAACCCAAAACCTATAGGACACAGCAAATGCAGTCTTGAAAGGGAAATTCACAGCCATACAGACCTAACTAAAGAAGGTAGAAAAATCTTAAATAAACAACCTAACCCTACATCTACAAGAACTAAAGGAACAAAAACTAACAAAGCTCAGAGCAAGTAGAAGGAAGAAAATAATCAAGATCAGAACAGAATTAAATGACATAAAGACTAAAAACACAATACAAAGGATCAATGAATCCAGGAGCTGTTTCTTTGAAAAGGTAAACAAAATTCACAAGCTTTTCACAAGACTCATCAAGAAGAAAAGACAGAGGACACAAAAATAAACCAGAAATGAAAGTGGAGATGTTACAAACAATACCACAGAAATAAAAAGGATTATAAGAAATTACTATGAACTATATGCCAAGAAATTGGACAACCTGGGTGAAATGGGTAAATTTCTCAAAACATACAATCTCCCAAAACTGTATCAAGAGGAAGCAGAAAGCCTGAAGAGACTGATAGCAACTAGTAAAATTGAAGTAGTAATAATAAAAAAAAAAAAAAAAAACTACACACAAAAGCCCTGGACCAGATGGCTTCACAGGTGAATTTTACCAAACATTTAAAGAAGAACTACCTCCACCCTTCTCAAACTATTTCAAAGTATTCAAGAAGAGGGAAGACTCCCAAAATCTTTTTTACTAGACCAGTATTATCCTCTTTCCAAAGCCAGGTAAAGACACAACAAAGAAAGAAAACTACAGGCCAACATCTCTGATGAACACAGATGCTAAAATCCTCAACAGAATACTGGCTGTCCGGATTCACAATACATTAAAAAGATCATACACTGTGATCCCAGGGATGCAAGGATGACACAATATTTGCAAATCAAAAACATAATATACTACATAAACAAAATGAAGGACAAAAATTACATTATCATATCAATAGGTGCACTAAAAGCATTTGATAAAAACCCAGCACCCATTCATAACAAAAACACTATCCAAGTTGGTAATAGAAGGAGCATACTTCAACATAATAAAGGCGATATACAAGAAACCTACTACCAACACCATACTGAATGGGCAAAAACTAAAAGCTTCCCCTTAAGATCAGCAACAAGACAAGGTTGTCAGCTTTCAAAACTCTTATTCAACATAGTACTGGAAGTTCTAGCCACAGTGATCAAACAACAAAAAGAAATAAAAGGTATCAAATTTGGAAAGGAAGAAGCAAAACTCTCATTTTTATTAGATGACATAATAGAGTATGTAGAAAACCCTACAGTCTCCACCAAAAAAACTACTCAACCTGGTAATTGAATTCAGCAAAGTAGCAGGATAAAAAGTCAGTATTCAGAAATCAATGGCATTTCTGTACACTAACAATGGACTATGAACAAGAGAAACTAAGGGGAAAACTCCATTTAATATAGAAACAAAAATATAAAGCACCTAGGAATAAATTTAACCAAGAAGGTAAAAGACCTGCACTTGGAAAACTAGAAAACACTGAAGAAAGAAATTGAGGGAGATACAAATAAATGAAAGCATATACTATGCTCATGCATTGGAAGAATTAACATCATTAAAATGTCCATACTACCCAAAGCAATCTATAGATTCAAAGCAATCCATATTAAAATACCAATGGCATATTTCACAGATCTAGAACAAATATTTCAAAAATTTATACAGCACCAAAAAAGACCCTGAATAGCCTCAGTGAACTTGAAAAGGAAGAACAAAGTAGGAGGGATTACAAGAGCCAATATTAACCTATAATACAATGCCACTATAATCAAAACAGTCTGGTACTGGGGTAAAAACAGACACATAAATCAATAAAACAGAATAGAGAGCCCAGAAATAAACCCATGTCTCTATGATCAATTAATATTTGACAAAGGGGTCATGAGCGTACAATGGAGTAAAAATAACCTCTTTGATAAATGGTGTTGAAAAACTGGACAGGAATATGCAATAAAATGAAACCAGCCCATCCACTTGCACCATACACTAGAGAGAATTCAAAATGGCTAAAAGGCTTAAAAATAAGTTGCAACACTATAAGAGTCCTAGAGGAAAACATTGACAGTAAAATATCAGATATCACACATAGCAATATTTTGCTGATATGCTTTCTAGGGCAAGGGACATAAAGGAAAAATATAAACAAATGAGTTACATCTAATTAAAAAGCTTCTGCACAGCCAAGGAAACCATCATCAAAATAAAAAGGAAACCGAATGTATGGGACAACATATTTGCCAATGATACATTGGGCAGGGGTTCAAAATATAGGGTCTGGCACAAATAACTCCCTTTTTTATTACAAAATCTTTTATCACAAAATCACAAGCATGAAGTTCTGTAACATAACAATATCATACTCAAGCATACCATATGACATTTTAGATGAAATGTTCAAATTAAAACTATGAATTATTATACCCATATTATTATCCTACCAACCACACTCAAGTAGGTGCTACTTCTGCCAGATCCTGTAATTGAAGAATAATTTAAAAAGTTAAAAAAGTTATTTGAAAAAAGCCTCTCATAAAGATGGAATCCTAAGTAAGAACTAAAAACTAAAAACAAACAAAAAAAACCCCTCATATGACTGAACACCAAGAAGACAAACAATCCAATTTAAAAATGTGCAAAGGACTTCAATAGACGCTTCTTCAAGGAGGACATACTGATGGTCCATAGACATCTGAAAAACTGTTGAACATCACTAGCCACGAGAGAGATGCAAATTAAAACCACAATGAGATATCACCTCACATCTGTCAGAATGGCCATCATTAATAAATCAAACAACAAGCGCTGTTGAGGATGTGGAGAAAAGTGAATGTGTGCACTGTCAGTAGGAATGTAGACTGGTGCAGCCACTGTGGAAAACAGTAAGGAATTTCCTCAAAAAAGTAAAGTGGAACTACCTTTTGACCCAGTAATTCCATTGCTAGGAATATACCCTAAGAATCCTGAATCACCAGTTCAAAAGAACTTAAACACCCCTATGTTCAGTGGTATTTACAATAGCCAAGTGCTGGAAACACCCTATGTGCCCATTAGTAAATGAATGGATTAAAAAGCAGTGTTACATTTACACAATGTAATACTACACAGGAGAAAGAAAGAAGGAACCCCTACCTTTTGCTATAGCATGGATGGAACTGGAGAAAGTTAGCTAAGTGAAATAAGTCAATTGGTAAAAGACAGATACTATATGATTTCACCTATAAGAGGAATCTAATGAACAAAATAAAATAATGAGCAAAATAGAACCAGAGGCATGGAAACTTGGAACAGACTGAGAGCTGCCAGCGAGGAGGTAGTACAGGGATAAGGGTGGAAAGAAGGGGAAGGGACAAGTCAAAGAACAGGTATGAATGGCCCAGAGACATGGACAATGGTATGGGGATTGAGTGTGGGAGTGAGGGGTGGGGTGGGCAAAGGAGGAAATATTGAGACAACTGTAACATAATAACAATAAAAAACACACAAATGTCAGCCAGTCAAAATCAAGATTTTAATTTTTACAATATCAGGAGATCCGTTTGGGGTCAATGGTTGATAAAATATGAACTCCAAGAAACACCCAGATACATATTGGTTATACACTGGATACCAACATCTTTAATTTGTTTGAGCTGTGGGAATGTTTTCAATAAATATTGTGAGAACATGGCAGAGCAATGTTTTTTGAGGTCTCGATGGTGACTTCTATTTTCCACAGGTTAGAATGAAACGTCTTCAAATATTGACTGAAAGGAGTAACTCTCAGTAAAACTTTCCTGGTCATGGAAAGAGTAAACATTTTTACTGTGTACATGTAACTGGGATTTGTGAAGAAGTGAATATCAGTTAAAGTGTCAACAAGGTAAGATGAGAATTTCAAAATTCTAACACTGAGGAATATGCTGAACATCAGGATCATGTAAAAAGCCAGGCTTTCTTTAGTTGGCCAATCTTTATTCCATGATTATATCTTCCAGCTAATGTCCCCAAATAATTTACATTTCTTGAGAGTCAGTACAGCATAGTAGCCTAACAGTGTGACCTCTGAAGTCCAAAGTCTGGGTTTAAATCCATAAAATCAGGACTGTCAAGCTTTCAAATTTTTGCTTTTGCTCTTCTTACTTCCTAAACCTGAATTACCTTTTTTTCCTATCCCATCCTCCACTCCTTTGCCCTCTTAACCTGGCAAACTCCTACCACTACCCTAAGAAAGTGGCACGCCTTCACTGTAGTTTTCCTAGACCACAGGAACATGTGTCCCCTGCAAGGCAAAATGGTTACCTACTTTGCATTCTTTAATTTCTCATAATCCTGTACCACTTAGCACACTGTATGATAATCTTTCTCTATTTAGCACCTATTATAAGCTTAAGATATAATAGACAACTCAATGGGGTTTACTGAGAAATATCATTAAAGTGTAACACATTTTGGGTTAGCACCTCCTAGTTATGTGACCAGGGGCAAGACCTCTGTGAACCTGTATCTTCATCTATGAAATAGATGGTGTTGCTATAAAAATTGAATGAGGAAGGGATATAAACATTTTTGCTACATGGTGCATATTTAACATTTTTTGTCTGTCTTGAATTTTGTGCGTATATTCTTCTCTTTATACTCCTCTTCCATTCTGCCACCCCCACTCCACCCCATTTCTGCTTTTTAGAACAGAAGAATGTACACAATTCTTGAAAGTCTGGGTAAAGGAGAATTATAATGAGAGGTTTTAGGAGAGTCCCTCTAAGAAGAGTCTAAGAGAAGGAGACATCCATTTGACTGGAGTACCACAACCATGATATCAAAGATGGCCTTAGTGTGGAGGTGAATGTAGGATTCTTAAGCCAATAAACCTTAATGATTTCTGGCCCACTGACAAAGTTATCACCATTATGGAATAGATACAGCAGGCTATTTTGGCTTGGCTCCATTAAATTTTTAATACTTCTAACATGGTTATTCTGATTCCACACTCACAGAAAGCAGGGCTGCTACCTAGGGAGAATTATAGATCATGCTGAATTTGATTCTTTCCGGACCCCTATGATTGTGGTATTTCATGATGAGAAAATAGCATGGGTTTTGATTATGACCTTGCTGTGAGGAGAAAACCTCAGTATTATTTCAGATCTAGAAACCAAAAATAAATTCCACCACTCACAATAATCAGCTTTCTGGACCTCATATACATTTTATCTTAGTATGAGACAATAATGATGGACCTTAAAAGCACATAAAAAATTTTCTTGCATTTTCAATGAGAAGTGCAGATCACTTCAGGATATCATCCAGCTTTGTTTATTGTGTTTTTTAATTTATTTTGTTTGTTTTCTTTTTCCCCTGCTCATACAGATTTCAGGGGCATTCTTTGAGATCCTAGTTTTCCAACAGTAAGGACCCCCAACCTCAGTTTTTCCTCAATCTTCCTCTCTGCCTCCAAGACAAGAAGTCAGAGAAGGAAGGAACTATAGATCAAGAGAGAGTTTTATGAAGGCCTGCAGGCCAATAATGGAAAGGATCCATCTGAAATCTGAGAAGATAGCTATCCCATTAAGGTTCTTTACTTCTCTCATTAGGAAATTAAAATAATCTTCCTTACCCTTTGAGAACAACATTCTAAACAGACTATGCTTTTCTGTTTTTGCTTAGATGCCTATGATTTAAAAAAAAAGTTTCATATGTAAAAAGATAAAAGATGTTGTGTTCCCATTACAGTAGTACCTCAGTACTCATTAATTCGTCCTAGAACACATGAGGAGTGCCATAACCAACAAGTACCAATGAATTTTTCTCATAAGAAATATTCTCTTGCGGGGTGGCATGGTGGCATGGTGGCTCACTCATCAAGATCTAGCAAGTGCAATGAGTCCCGAGCAAGTGCTGAAATATTTTTTTCTCATCAAAATGCAATGAGCCCTGGGTGTCACTAGGTCTGAAGCCAACAAGTACAGAGGTATAACTTATACTTATTTATCTCAGAAGTTGAGGGCTTATCACTTGCCATCAACTGGAAACTTAAGTCTTCCATAGAACAAAGAGATGTCTGCTTTTCCAATCACTTGATAAGCTTAAAATGAGCAAACACAAAGGGAAAAATGCAGGGTGATGGAAACTGGAATACATACAGAGCTGATTGTGGCTTTCTGAGCAAATCTTTCTTACAAGCATTAAAAAAAAGTATAGTTAAAGGTATAGTTGAGTCTTTGCTTAATGGAATTAAATAAGTTTCTTCCTTTATTTCTTCCCTGACAAAATCTACAATGAGGAGTCAATGTATAAAACTCCCACTCCAGCTCCACTGTCCTTTAAGTTAGTTAGCCTTTAAATAAATCCATTCCATTGCTTGCAGAATTCCATTGTGGGACTTTAGAATGTTTACTCCCTCCAAAGATTCTTTAAAATATAGAATTTAACTACTTAATCTCATACACAAATATGGTTATTTTAATCGAAACTAATTTTTATCATATAAATGTTTATATATAAGTATATTATAAATTATATAAACATTATACATACACAAAACAGTAACTAAAATTTTTTTCACTACAAAAAATTTGGAAAAATGGACTTCTGACCAAAATGGAGGCATAGGTAGATTCACTTTGCCCACTTGCACAACCAAAAGAATGAGAATGACAAATTTTAAAACAAAAAATAACCAGAACTGCCATAAAATCGAACTGAATGGAAGTCCGACAACCAAGGAGTTAAAGAAGACACATTTATCCAGACCAGAAGGAGGGGAGGAGATAGGCAGCCAGGGTGGAAAGGACTCAAAGCAAGGTGGCAGTTGTAGGACCAAGACAGGTGAGGAGGAGGCTGGCAGAGCATGTGGTCCCACATTTCTATGCAGATATACCAGGAGGAACAACTGGGGAGTGAGACAGACCGTACAACCCAGGGTTCCAGTGTGGAGAAATAAAGCCTCAAAACCTGACTGAAAAAACCTCTGGGGGTTGAGGCCAAAGGAGAAACTCCCAGCCTCATAGGAGGGTTTATTGAAGAGACCCACAGGGTCCTAGGACATACACAAATCCCCCACTCAGGAATTAGCACCAGAAGGGCCCAATTTGCTTGTGGGTAGCAGAGGAAGTGACTGAAAGCCAGAGCTGAGCAAGCAGCATTATTCCCTCTCGGAACCCTCACCCACATACAGCACCACAACACAGCGACTGTGGGTTGCCCAGCCCTGGTGAATACCTAAGGTTCCACCCACTACTATATAACAGATGAACCGAGACAAAAAAAATATGGCCCAAATGAAAGAACAGACCACAGCTCCAGCAAAGATACAGCTAAGCAATGAATAGATATCCAACCTATCAGATGCTGAGTTCAAAATACTGGTTATCAGGATGCTTACAGAAATGGTCAAGTATGGTTGCAAAATAGAGGAAAAAGTGAAGGCTATGAAAAGTGAAATAAAGGAAAATGTACAGGGAAACAACAGTGAAGGGAAGGACACTGAGACTTAAATCAGTGGTTTGGAATAGAAGGAAGAAATAAGCATTCAACCATTTCTTCCTTTTCTTAAGGCAGGGCCTTCAGCATTTCTTGCAGTGCTGGTTTTGTGGAGGTATATTCTTTTAGGCTTCTTTTGTTCAGGAAGCTCCTTATTTCATCTTACATTTTAATTGATAGCCCTGCTGGATAGAGAAGTCTCTCTTGCATGCCTTTGCTTTTCATTACTTGGAATATGTCTTATCATTCCCTTGTGGCTTGTAATGTTTCTGTTGAGAAGTCAGCTGACAGCCTTATCAGGGCTCCCTTGTATATTACTTCCTGTTTCTCCCTTGCTACCTTTAAGATTCTCTCTTTGACTTTAAATTGTGCCATTTTAATTATGATGTGCCTTGGAGTGGGCCTCTTTTGTTCCTCTTGATTGGGATCCTCTGTGCTCCCTGGACTTGTGCAGCTTTTTCTCTCATCAAATTAGGGAAGTTTTCCATCATTCCTTTTTCAAACAGGTTTTCTATCCCTTGCTCTTCTTCTTCTCATTCTGGTATCCCTATTATACAAATACTATTCCATTTCACATTGTCCTGCATTTTCCCTAGGCCCTCTTCATTCTTTTTGTGTCTTTTTTTCTTTTCTTGCTCTTTTTAGGAGTTTTTTTCTACTTTGTCCTCCACTGATTCGATCCTCTGCTTCCTATAGCCTGATCTTGATTCCCTCTACTGTGTTCTTTAATTCAGAAATTATATTTTTCATTTCCTCTTGGCCCTTGTTGATTGTTTCTATATCCTTTTTTATGCTGATAGAGTTTGCAGTGAGTTCATCATAGTTTCCTTGTAGTTCTGGTAATTCTCTGTGAGCTCATTGAGATAGGTTATAACCATTGCTTTGACCTCAATAAGTGATAGTTGACTTGTCTCTATTTCATTAAGCATTCCTTCTGAGGCATCCTCCTTTCCTTTTGATTGGGGTTTGCTTCTTTGTCTTCCCATTGTTTGTGGGACTCTTCTTGTTTGCTTTTGCTTCTTAAATTGATGTGTTTTGACTTTCTGACTTTGTGGTGTGAACTTCTATGATGGGAGGCCTGTGAAATTCAGTGGTGCAGTCTCCTTGATCACATGAACTTGGTGTTCTTGGGATGTCCTTTATACCTTTTATTCTGGTATTCTAGATGTAATTGGGTTTTGATTGTTGTTGGGTCATTCTTTCATGTGTCCTTCCCTACCACTGGTCGACTGAGAGTCACTCCTACCACATCTTGTGTTGTTGTGCAGGTGCTGCCTGAACAAAACCACGGAGCCCAAGAAAGAAACCCACACCCACAAATATAACTCCTCCCCGCATTCCCACTATGAATAGCAAATGAACCAGTATTAATAAGGGTGTAATGAGATTAACACTATTATAAGAAAGGAGAGTGGATATGAAATGACCTACTGAAAGAGATGATTTTGAGACGGTAGAGGGAGGAGCACTAATAAGGGTCAGGAGTTGCAGCAATGGAAAGAGAGAAGGTAAAATTTACCTCATGAATAAAAAAGGGAATGGCAGGTGTGGGATGGAGTATGAGAAGGGAAACATATAATATTATGTTTAAACAGAAATTAAAATAATATAAAATAAAATAAAGTGAGAGACAGAAAAAGGAAGGAAAAATAGTAAACAATTAATAAAAATGTAGGAGCCAAATGGAAGAGAAAGATCCACCAGAGTACTATTCACAACAAATGAGCTAAAAATAATATAGTTGGTATGGGAATAAGAGGGAAAAGAGAAACAAAGAAATACCTAAGAGATGTTCAGAGGAATGGGAAGTGATTCTGAAAAGATAGAGGGAGAGGGAATATTAAGAGTGAGGGGGAAAAAACAGACTAATGAGGGAAAAATTAAAATTTTGGAAGTAAGGAAAAAGAGATAAATAAAGAAAAGAAATGGAAAATAAAGAAAAATAAAAGGGCAGCATGAAAGAGAAATAGAAGACAAAAAAGAAAAAGAGAAAAATCAGGCTAAGGTGGCAAAATTAAAATTTGAGACAAAAAAAGAGTGGGAGAGGGTGCAGTAAAATTTGATATTTGAAATACAGAATTAGTGAAGCTCTAGAGATAACCTTGAAAAAACAATGCAACAACAACTAGCCTACCCACAACCAACTAGCAAAGTATGTTACAGGTGTAGAGAGAACATGGGTATTTTAAGAGCTGGGCAAAAGGATGTGAAATGACCCTTGACAAGAACATTTGTTTTGAGTGTCTGAACGTGTCAGACACTCATAAGAGTGTGTAATTGAAACAAGTTGTAGCTAGAGAGAAAACCAAATTTGAAATGAAAATATTGTAAGGAAAGAGAAAGGTAAAATGGGCTAAGAGAAGGGAGGGGCAAAATACATGAACTGAAATACACTATTGTATAAAATCTATTGACTTAATATATACAAACTTGCTGGACAAGAAATGAATGTTATAAAGCTATGCAGGAAAGAAAATATTGCAAATCATGAAGAAGACCATAGTGGCTTTTCACTTGGTAGCATGTTGTATTTACCACTGTGTTTTTCTTTCTGGATCTGCCTCTGGTGATGTCAGATGTTGACCCTGTCTGACCTTAGGCAGCCTGTTCAATACTTCCAGTGATCTGCTGTCAGAGGCTGTCTCCTTCAATTGTTAATCTGGTCACTCTGCACTCAGCAGTCAGGTTTAAGCACCATAGGGCAGGGCTGAATCCCTCCTGGGGTGGGGGCTATTGTTTCTCCTCAGGCTGCTGCTGCTTGGAGGGGAGTGGTCTGCCTGAGCAGGATAGTTGCTAAGTGTGGGGGTTGGCTCAGCACTGGATCTTGGTGGCTACTCTCTCAGTTCTCTCCCCAAAGCCTCAGTCTCCAGTCTCTCCTCAAGTCTCTCCAGTCTACTCTGCACCCCATTTGCCAATGATCTACTGTCTCTGGCTATCTACTTTGGTTGTTCATCTGGTCACTAGGACTCAGCAGTCAGGCTTAAGCACCAAAGTACCCACTGGGGTCAGAGCTGTTGTTTCCCCTCAGACTACTGCTGCTTGTAGGAGAGTGGTCTGCCTGAGGATGAAGGCTGCTGCTGTCTGGGGATAACTCAGTTCCGGGATCCTAGCGGTTATTTTCTTAGTTCTTTCCCCAAGGCTTTTGTCCCCATCTCTTCTCAGAGGTCTCCAGTCCACTCTGCCCCTGCCTTTGCCAGAGCTCAGGATAAGTGGCTGCAAATGAAAATTTGTGTGTTGGCCTTTAAATGGCCCTTGTGTCTCCAGCTGTCTGTCTCTGGCAGAGATCAACCCTGTCGCTTTTCACCACTGGTTATTATCTGTGTACTTTTGGGGTTTTGGTGCTCTAGGCTGGGAATCCTAGCTCAGAGTTTAGAACCCAATCTTCTCTCGGGGATTCAACCAGCTGTGTAATTATCCTACCAGCACTGCCACCTATGGGCGCCCAGCCCAACCTTCTCAAGTCTCTACCACACTCCTTACCCAGATAGGTTGTGCCGAAGCTGGTTCTTCTGTCTCTTCGGAGTTATGTGCTTCTCTCTGGCTATTTCTCAGTTGTCTGTTCTGGGTGGTTTCTCCACAACTGAGTTGTTATTCCAGATTGGCACTGGGAGGAGGCAGTGTGACTTCCATTCACTTCTCTGCCAACTTCCCTATCTCCCGAGACCAATAACATTAAGATTATTGCCAAGGTGTTACAGTTTATGATACCTTCCATATTGTCTTAATATCTTGAAGGCTCAATAAATTTTATTGAAGGATGAATAGCTCCATATTACCAAATTACTTGTTTGGTAAATAAGGTGATGGGCAAAATAACATTTGTGGACTTGTAATTCCAAATCTCACAAGACAAATTGACAAGAATAATTTATCTTCACTATTTCCAAGTACAGCCACCTCTCCTCTGTTTGAGACTTGATGACTTGTGGAACCTGAAAGATGCTATGGAAATACTCTCAGAGGATCTTGATCCTAATGAGAGGGTTCCTAAGAGATTTGACATAAGCCATATGAGGTATATGGAGTAAAAGAGGCTAGTGTTCACTTCTTATTTAGAGATTACTTAAGGGGGGAGGTCTGTTACAGCAGCCCAAGCCAACAAGGAATGAAGCAGTTGCAGTATTGTATAGTATAAAAAGTATGGGCAACCCCATCCACTTCCCCCATGAAACTCTGAAGTGTGGAAGAGGAACTCAATTGTTTCTGGGTTCTTCAAGAAGGAGCAAAGAGATTAAAGGTTGTATGAGAGCTGTGGGGCTGCCAAGAGTCCACCAGAAAAAAAACTAGAATGCACTGCAGGTAAAAAAAAAAAGGTGAGGCATCATCCACTTCTAATACAGCAGAATGAGATTAATCTTCCACTCTAAGAGGTATCTGGAGTAAAGTTGAAAGTCTCCACAAGAAATCACTATTACATCAACAGAGTCTACCAGTGTCAGAGAAAGTAGAACAGAACCAGAATCAAGAATACATGTACCCTGATATCAGATCTCTGCTTCCCCATTCCTCCTCCTATGCCTTGCTTGGAGAGGGACAATTAGACATGATGGGTGGAACAGAAGTGCTTTTTTTTACTCTCTCCAAATTCCCCACAAAAATGATATCCTTTTTTAAGGACACACCTAGAATGACAAAGAGAATAGGAGAGAAAGTGACAGATAAGAGATGGTAGCAACATTTTATAAGAGGAGAATGTTGTGAATGAGTGGTCACTAGCTTAGAGATGGAAAATTTGAAACTGTGGATTGGAAGGTAAGGAAGCCATGAGAAACAAGACTGTATAAGCTGAAAAATCCTGGAACTGGAGGCACCAAGCACCTCAGGAAGATGGAAATGCAGGGTAAAGCTGAAAACAAGAACATCTGTAAATAGTTGAGTGCTGACTGTCCCTCCTCATACTTTCTGCAAAGGTTGAACACCATCTATAGATGAGGACAAAAGTGATATTCCAAAAGTGATAAACTAGATGATTATTTAACCACCTGCATGGCAATCATGAGATTCATTAGCCTCCTTCCCCCACTTGGTTCCTAGAACACAGACACCCAGGTGTAAATCCCATAGGCAAAGATTTCTAGGATTCTCTCTAGAGAACTGAACAGACCAAGAGAATAGATCTGTACATGCTGATACTTGGGGTCCGTCAATGAAAAAGCATTCTTATCAGCCAATACTTAAGAACTACCAGTCAACAAGCCGTATCTTCACGTACAAGCTTCCAGTCAGCCTTTTTGTGTCACATTCTTCAATATTAATATATAGCTAATGCTGTCTTTCTATAGGCATTCCAAACATTTTTTACAAAAATTTAGTCCTTTAGATATATTAATGTTTTGCACATATACATATAAATTTATTTAATCAGCAAAACAACTTTATAAAGTAAGTGCCAGTATTATCCTCATTTTTCAATAAAGAAACTGAAATACATAAACCCTAAGTAACTTGCTCAAAGTCACAAGCTATGAAGTAGTATGGCCAGTTTCACAATCTTTCAATTTGGATCCAGAGCCCATACTTCTAAATCTCTAACTCACAGTACCTCCAAGGAAAACTACAGACAAAGTTAGGGAAAAAATGAAAAAGGGGGGGGGGGGAATGGAAACAAGTAACAAAGAACCTGAAAAACAGTATAAATCAAGTGTAACATATTTACTCTATTTATTTGCTCATTATATCCATTTAAAAATTAAAAAATGCTTTCTCATTCAAAGACAAGAGAATATGGGAGCAGAAGATTAAATAGGTGAGTTAAAAAAATAGAATATAGAACCAAAAGGCACAGATAGAAAACAAGAGAGAAAACTAAGATAATCCATCTAGAGAATAAGAACAGATCAAGCTGTGATCATGAAATCATCAAAGAAATAATACAAGAAAACTTCCAGATTGAAGAAGCCCCTGAATATCCAGCTAGCTTAATGATTCACACAAAAGATTCAAACAAAGTCACATCACTGATAAATATTCAGCCACCAGATATAAAAAGACTATTTTGAAAGTTTCTGGAAAGGAAAGAAAATACAATCAGAAGATAAAGACATTAAGCATCTCAACAGCAACTCTAAAAGACAGATGACAGTAAGTGACACCTAACAAAAAAAAAAAACAATCAAAGGTGAAAATAAAATAAAATAAATGACTTTCCAACATGCAAAGTTTTAATAATATTAATTATGTCCTATGTGTCTTCTTCAATTAGGAAGACTGGGTTCTAGAAAATAGCCTCAGGTTGATGATGAGGGGAAGCTTCAGTAAATCATTTGAAAAGCAGGACTATAGAGAATTAATCCAAATCAGAGCAACAGAGAATGTGGTAGGCACAAAGGTGCCATGCCCTAATCTCTGGAATCTGAGAGGTTACCGTGTATGGGAAAAGTATAAATGTAATTAAGGTTATTTATTACCTTGTTGTAAGGACATTATCCTGGATTATCTGGTGTTCCAATTTAATCACATGAGGGTTTAGCAGTTGAGAATCTTTCCTGACTGTAGTGAGAGATGCAACATGAGAAAGGCTCAACCTACCCTTGTGCTTTGAAGATGAAGGAAGGCAACCATGAGCCAAAGGTACGGCAGCCTTTAGAAGACGAGTACAGCTGTCAGCTGACAGTAAGCAAAACAACAACAACAACAAACAACAGGGGCCTCAATCTTACAACTACAAGGAACTAAATTCTGCCAATGACCCAGATGAGCAAGTAAGTGGATCATCCCATTAAGTCTCCAGGAGGAATGCAGCCTGCTGATATCTTGGTTTTAGCCTCCTAAGATCCATATCAGATTTCCAACCTACAAAATTTTATGTTGTTTTAATCCATTACATTTGTGGTAATTTTTTATGGCAACAACAGTAAACTAACACAGATTTCCAACTCCTAAACCAATTTATGCAGTTACTATCAATGGGAGAACCTTAGGTAACAAAGACTGAGAGTGAATGTGGACACTCAATAGGCTTGATAAATAATAAATTTAAAATTCACCAGAGAGATTGTCTTATCTTTTCAATACAACTGACAAGCGTCAAATGCAAGTCAAGCAACGGGTGACACCAATCACAGAATGATCAATATTTTGAACATAAATAAGAGGTCTGAAGGTTCTCAACAGTGGAACTTTAAACATCCAATTTTTTCCCACATTCTTCTTTTAGAGCCATTCCTATCAAATCTATCCAAGTCAATGGGATATGTTTATGATGGAATATAAATATTTATAAACACCCAAGATAAAAGCACAGCCTCTGATTTCATGAGTAAGCCCTGCAAAAGGAGGTAGTCTTGAGTACAGGTGAGAGTATGAAAAAACTGACCTGCTCAAACAGTCATCTTTGCAGCAACATGAGCAGAAGTTTCAGGACTAAATAAAGTTAAACTAAAGATGCAAACTGCCCTTTACTTTTACCTGACAGTGAATGAGAAAAATAGCTGTGATCTTTTTCTTTTCCTTTTCTTTTAATGTGGGAACTATTTTTAATCTTTGCCTAAGAATACATTTATTGATTTTAAGGGGGGGGAGAGAAAGAGAGAGAGAGAGATGAGAGAGAAACATTGATTGGTTGCCTCTCCTATGCACCTGGACCAGGGACTGAACCCGCACCCACAACCTAGATATATGCCCTGATCAGGAATCAAACCCACAACATTTTGGTGCACAGAATACTACTCCAACAAACCGAGCCACACTGGCCAGGGCTAATGAGGGAATCTTTTTCAATTGAGATATAATTGATATGTAACACTCAATAAGTTTAAGAGGTAATACATGCTGCTTTGATACATTTATATATTGCACTATGATTACCACCATAGTGATAGCTAACATCTCTATCATATAGCATAATTATTTCTTTTTTGTGGTGAGAATATTTAAGATCTAGTTATATCTAGTTACGCTACAGTATTATCGACTATAATCACTATGCTGTATGTTAGATCTCCAAAATTTATTCATCTTTTAATTTTAAGTTTGTACCCTTTAACCTACATCTGCCAATTCTTCTTCCCCCAAAACCTTTAATCACCCTTCTACTCCGTTTCTATGAGTTTAATGTTTTTAGATTACACATATAAGTAGAATTATACTGTATTTGTTTGTTTATATCTGACTTATCTCACAATAATGCCCTCAAGGTTGTCACAAATGACAGAATCCCCTTCATTCCCATAACTGAATAATATTCATATGTAAGTAATGTGTATGTGATATATATATCACATATCTTGACCATTGTAAATAATGCTGCAATAAATATGGAATGCAGATATCTTTTTGATATTCTCTTTTTAGTTCCTTTGGATATATACCCAGAAGTGAGATATCTGGATCACATGGTAGTTATATTTTTAATTTTTTTAGGAACCTCCATACTATTATCCATGGTGGCTATACCAATCTGCATTCCCAAAGAGAGCATGAGGGTTCCCTTTTCTCCATACCCTTGCCAACATTTTCTCTTTTCTTGATGATAGCCATTTGTACAGGTATGAGATGATATCTCATTGTGGTTTTGATTTGTGTTTCCTTGATGATTAGTAATGTAGAACATCTTTTCATGATTCCTTTCTCAACTGAATGTTAAAAACTCTGGGGATTTACACAGAATAATTGGAAAACTGCTTTTGTTAAAATTTCTTTTCACAGAAAAATCTAGGTTGTTTTTTAAGCATAAAAGTAATCTAAACTAAATTTTGAAGTAATAAATTATTGATAATAAAATAAAAGAAAATTGACAATAGACAAAATACAAAGGTATCCTATTTCTGCTACTGACATGCTACAAGGTCCAAAACCTTTTGAAAGAATAACAGTAATAGAAATACACACAACATATTGACTCTTCTGAAAACAAGTGGTTCTGAAAACAATTTTCAAATTGTTTACGTTCAGAGACATCAAAAACTTAAAAGAGAATAAAATGAAAAACTTAGGCCTACATTTTTCAAAATAAAGAATAATGACTATTTTCAAGCCAAGTAAAAACAAACAAAATACTAACTTCCCTCCCTCTTCTCAGGGAGAGTAAGGGGACTTTTTTGTCTTTGCCTCAGTTTTCTATAAAACCTCCTCAAGGTCTCTAGTGCATAAGATGTATTTACAGAGGAAGATCAGAATGTTTTGAGGTTAATGTCCCTTTGTTAGTGGAAAGTTGCTCACATTTAATGTTGTACTTAAGTCTAAAGAAAATGCGTGGATTTTCCTCATGTAAGTGTGGATGTTGCCTGATATCGAAGGGGTCATGGTAATAAACTGGCATGGTGCTTCACTTCATTATTCATTGCTGTCCCTAGAGTCTCACTTACTGTACTACTACTTTAATAGATCACCACCCCCAGGTAGAATGACTGTGGCCACACATGCCAGATTTGGACCTGGAAACTATGGTCACCATAACCAAAGAGAACATAGAAAATTCAGAATGGGAGATATGTGATTCCTGATTATAAATGATGTCAAAATTCCCTTGGAATTGAGACTTTACCAATGTGAAACATGGGATTCCCCTCGCCCCATAAGACCTCATAGAAACAAGGAATAGTTACATTCCTGGATGAAGAGATGTGGCCAATATGACAACACCTTTGACAACAGAATGTACCATGGGACTTTGAAGGCAAAACTGTTAGGACTTTTACTTTTCTTTTACTTTTGTGTCTGTGCAATCCTGTTTTAAACATTTGGTCTACATATGGATAGACCTGTGATTTTAAATGGCCTAATGAGCCTCCAACAGACTTCTAAGTAACACTCATGAATAAGCCAAAAAGTTTCAGATGCTAACATTTACTGCACTAAAAATTTTTTTCTTCTTGCTGATTTTTTCTACTTTTAAAAGTGAACACTTTTTGTACATAATATATCCTGATTTTTTTGCAGGCATTAAACAGCAGCTGACTTTAAATTTTTAATGTACCAAATCCAACTATTACCAAACCAAAAAATATAGCTCTATTTATTTAGGTTATTTTGATAGTAAATCTTTCCTCTTTATTCCTCTAGAAAAAGGGTTGCATTCCTCTGTAAAAATAAACTTTCTGTAAAGATTAAGACATGACCTCATATAGACTTTCTTCTTAAAAAGCTGAAGGGTTCAAAATGTGACGTTACACTTTCTGTTCTCTAAACCCTTAATATAGGACAGAGGGACACATATTAGCAATACTGATTTAAAAATAAAATATTGTTGTTTCTATTAATGGCACAAAGGCTATGGTATGGCAAATGGCTTTCAGTTAAGGCATTGTCTAGACTAGATATGAAATTCTTATCATGAACAAATTCTTGAGTAAGAAGAGATGGAAAAGGGAGGCGATATTTAACAAAGACAACTAAATTTGAATTCATGAGGGGCGTGGCTGTGAACTCAGAACTGTAGCATCTGGGATTTTTATTATAAAATTTCCAATGTAATTGCTATTTAATCAACTAGTTATCTTCTGTTGTTCATGCCAAACAAACTGTTCTCTGTTTTCAGTCACCAAAACAGGGGGTAAACCATCAAAACAGGAGCAAAGTGAAAAAAGTGGCCTAGAGTACTTCCCTTTTTTAAAAAATTAAAACAAAAATCCTCACTGGAGGATATGTTTATTGATTTCTTTTAGAGAGAGAGGAGGGGGGAAATAAGGAGTGAGAGAGAGGAAGAGACATCAATGTAAGAAAGAAACATCGATTTGTTACCTACCATACACACCATGACTGGGGATGAACTTGGAGCCTAGGTATGTGCCCTGACTGGAATCTAACCCACAACCCTTTGGTGTACAGCACGATTCTCCAACCAACTGAGCCATCCAGCCAGAGTGAGTACTACACATTTTTAATAAAGGACCTTGACTCCGTTGAAGGGACTGACATAATGGAGGGCACTTGTGTGTGGTGGGATGCAACCTTGTTCAGCTTTCCGATGAGTGATTTTTAGGAGATTGTAAGTTTCTTTAAAATACCTGAGCATGGATAGGTGATGTATCCATATGTGTTAATTTTCATCTATACTCTTGGGCTGGTCATCTGTGCTAGCATGAGAAAGATCTTAATCAAAAGGCCAACTCCAGATATAGTTATCACAATATAGTCTTTAGCTATCTTCAAATCTAATATATACCAGTGACTTCTTCACTAGCATAATGGATATTGCAAATATTCTTCAGTCAGTGAAATTAGTGGCCATATATGTGATAAAAATATTATAGAGGCATTTATATCTTCAAGTAAATAAGGTTTAGAAATATGGTAAGCCTAAAAGCCAGAACCCTTCAGAATGGGAGCCTGGGCTCTCTGAGGAAGTCTTGAGTTCAGCCCTGATTTGAAGAATTGTTGGTCACCACTATCTTGAATTATACACAGTTCCTAAGGTCAACCAGAAATAATGTGAAAATTATGAATAACTAAATAGGCTAAGGTCCTTTTACACTAATGGTCAAAGGACCTTCCTAAGAACCTGGACAAGTACACCAGATCGGTTATAGTGTGGGGTTAATTGGATCAAATTACCTTTATTTTCTTCATGTAAGAAAGATATCAATGTTGAAATTCAAAACTTTATTTAAACCATTATAGCCCCTATGGTAGATACACTATATGAGCAGACCATCCCTGGAAAAAATAATTCATGCCACTCACTCTGTTATTGTTATTGAATTTTTCTTATGATTTTCTTAAAAATCATCAAGTGATGTCTGGCTTTTTTTTTTTAGCAAATGTATTCAGGGTAAGAAAGCAGAAGATGTTATTCATGCCCTTTTCATGTTTATTTTCTTTATTTTGGTGACTGGCAGTTTAGAAGAATTTTCTGGTGAAGTGAGAGGGTATGGGTAATTGTTTCTTGACAGCAAGATATAACTCTAGATTAAACCTCTACTTCAGCACACATCTTTCATTCTTGATAAGGAGCATAGAAAGCTTAAAAACATCTCCATGGCTGCCAACAAAACTGTAAGATAGCTAATGATTCTTACCCTCCAGTGTTCAGAAGTTTGTGTGGTTTCCTCCCATATTGTGAGGGGATGACCAGCGTGATCAATAGAATACAACAGAAGCACTGGTGTGTGAACTCTTAGAATAGGTCATAAAAGATATTTGCAGATACTTCTTTGATCCCTTGAATTCTTTGCTCTGTGGGAATCCAGTCATCATGCTCTGTGAGGAGGCTTTCTGGAGAGGAAGTGAAGCCTATAGCCAGCACCAACTGACCAGCCAAGTCTATGAGCCACCTTAGAAGCAGACCCTGAAGCCCCACCCAAGCTTTCAGATGACTGTATCTGACACCATCAAGTCTGTACAAACTCATGATAAACTTCAGAACTCCCATCTAAGTTGCTCCTGATTTCTCGCCTACACACAAACTGTGAAAGATAGTAAACCATTTTTTTAAATTTAAAGTCACTACTGTATTTTGCTGTGTATAATGCATGCCCACATTTTTGTGCACATTATACACAGAATTATTATACCTCATTGTTTGTAATCATTACATCCATGTATGTACAACATACCCATCCTTATTTTTCCCTCAAAATTTTGGATAAAATTATACATTATACATGGCAAAATATGGTATATTTGGTGGTAATTTATGTAGCAATAGATAACTAATACAGCTTCTCACCAAAGAGCATTTTTAATTCCATTCTCTTCTGTCTCCTACTATAGAGATTTTTTTAAAGGAAGGTTTTTCTTATTAGCCGCCCTTGAACTAGAAATGGCCACGGAGACCACTCTGATCAATGAGATGTAAGGGCGAGACTACTAAGGGAGCTTTCTTTTTTTTTTTTTTAAGTATTTTTATTGATTATGCTATTACAGTTTTCCCTATTTCCCCCCCTCCACCCTGCACCCCCAACCCTCCAGCATCCCCCCCACCTTAGTTCATGTCCATGGGTGATACATATAAATTCTTTGAGTCCTCTGTTTCCTATACCATTTTTTAATCTCTCCCTATTTTATGCCTAACAATTATGTTTCCTCTTCCCTGTATCTTTTCCCCCCATTCCTCCCCTCCTCCTCCCCACTGAACTCCCTCCATGTGTTCTCCATTTCTCTGATTCTGTTCCCATTCTGGTTGTTTGCTTAGTTTTATTTTCATTGTTTTTCTTTTCTTTTTGGTTCATTTGTTGATAGTTCTGAGTTTGTTGTCATTTTACTGTTCATAGTTTTGATCATCTGCTTTTTCTTAGATAAGTCCCTTTAACATTTCATATAATAAGGGCTTGGTGATGATGAACTCCTTTAACTTGATCTTATCTGGGAAGCACTTTATCTGCCCTTCCATTCTAAATGATAACTCTGCTGGATAGAGCAATCTTGGATGTAGGACCTTGCCTTTCATGACTTCAAATACTTCTTTCCAGCCCATTCTTGCCTGCACGGTTTCTTTTCAGAAATCAGCTGATAGTCTTATGGGAACTCCGTTGTAGGTAACTCTTTCCTTTCCTCTTGCTTCTTTTAGGATTCTCTCTTTATATTTAATCTTGGGTAACTCAATGATGATGTGCCTTGGTGTGTTCCTCTTTGGGTCCAACTTCTTTGGGACTCTCTGGGCTTCCTTGACTTTTTGGGAGTCTATTTCCTTCACCAGACTGGGGAAGTTTTCTTTCATTATTTGTTCAAGTGTGTTTTCAATTTCTTGCTGTTGTTCTCCTCCTTCTCGCACCCCTATAATTTGGATTTGGGAATGTTTCAGGTTGTCCCAGAGGTGTGTAAGCCTCTCTTCACTTTCCTGAATTCTTGTCTCTTCATTCTGTTCCGGTTGGATGTTTATTTCTTCCTTTTGTTCCAAATCATTGCTTTGAGTCCTGGTTTCCTTCCTGTCACTGCTGGTTCCCTGAATATTTTGTTTTATTTCATTTTGGGTATCCTTAATTTGTTTTTTCATTTTTTGACCAAGCTCAATCAGATCTGTGAGCATTTTGATTGCCAGGGCTTTGAATTTTCCATCAGATAGGTTGGCAATCTCCTCATCGTTTAGCTCTCTCCCTGAGCTTTGCTCTGTTCTTTCACTTAGGCCATATTTCTTTGTCCTGGAACAGCTGATAGGTTGTAAGGGGGCAGCGCCAGGGAGAGAACAGTGCAGCTCCTCTGCTCAGCTCTAGCGCACTTTCCAACAGACTCTTGTGTGAGACTGGGAGTATCTCCCACCATAGCAACCGCCAGAGCCCACAGCCACCTCTGGGTCTCAGTTTCCCCTTAAGTCAGCCCCTCCCACACAGCCCAAAGCCTTGCCGCAGCCAGCCCCATCCCCATGGTCTGCTGCCTCCTTGCAGTTTTTCTGAGTCGGCCCGCACAGTCTGCCGCCTTACCGGTCTGGTTGTTCTGGTTAATTTTTTCTTTAATTCCTTGGCTGTCAGAGTTCCATGCAGTTTGACTTTCTGGCACTTTTGGTTGTTTATTGATTTTAGATTGGTTGTTATCCTCCTTTTGGTTGTGCGAGGAAGCAAAGGGTTTCTACCTAAGCCTCCATCTTGGCCGGAACTCCTCTGTAAAGTTCTGTAACAGCTCACAGTTTCTTATTCTTTGCTTTCTTAATCTTTTCCTTGATGGCAGCCACATCAATTTTAGTTTCAGTAGAAGCTTCCTTAGGCTTCACAACTGGTTTTTCTTTAGGTGGAATAAAAGCTTTGTTTCTCTCCTCTTGTCTCTTACTGAGAGCTTCTGCTTGCTTTGCCTTTATTGCTTCCCTTTTCTGCCGCTTCTTTTGACTTGCCTTCAGAAAGTATTCACCAGTAGCCAATTCTTCATCGATCTGACTTTCTGGCTGTGGGGGTGGGAATGGTGTATACACTTCCTTAACAGTTTTTTTCTTTGGTTCCTTGCATTTGTTTACATTTTTCTGCTTGAACGGTGGCAAAAATCTTTCCCAACTTTGTGATCTGAATTCAGAATCTTTTGCCAATTCTCTTTTAATCATTAAGGTCTTCAGTCATGCTTCTCCGGCTTCGGCTTCTGCTTACAAAATTCACTTTTCCCGGCCGCTGTAGCTGGCTGGTTCGGTTTGGAGGACGCCATCTTTCAATCGCTTTAAGGGAGCTTTCTTAAAAAAGGAACTCGTACACAGAATTTACTTACAAAGCTCCCTCCCTCGTGTTTCTGCTTTGAACACACTGATCTCTAGAATTGAGGTAGCTAGCTATCTTACAGCTAGGACCCAGCAAGAATGAGGGTGAAAACTAAGGGTGAGGGATTGTAGAGTAAACAGGAGAGAGCTTAGGTTCCTGATAACACTGCTGACTAAGTGATCTAGTGCTAGCTACATCCTACCACCCATAAGTAATTAAAACAAACTATTTTTATACCACTATTAGCTGGAATTTCTATTACTTGTAGCTGATAAAATTCCTAATTGATGCAGATTTTGAAACTATGAGGAGGTGCTTTAAGAACAGATCCTAAAATGGAGAACTGGCTGAGGGTAAGAGACAGGATATTAGGCTGTGAAATCCCAACTATTCCTGTTAGAATATCAACCTGGTTATGCAGTGATGCAGCATTTGTTTTATGGTTGCCTGATGAGATACTGGGGGGGGCGGAAAAAAGGTGCAGTGTTAGGGGAAATGTAGAAAAACTTGTTGTGACAGCTGATTTTTCCATGCACTGTTTTGGTATGTTTCAGAATATTTAAATGACCCACATGGGGAGGTAAGTGACTTCTGTGGGCACTTCAGCGTATGGCATGCCAAATAATAGGATGTTTTTTACACAGCACACACACACATATTGAGTTGTTATTCTTAAAGCTTTGGGTTTGTATGATTGGTTTCCTATAACAATTTTGGGGTAACAATAAATAAGCAACATCAAAACATAGGAGGTTTCTCCTTTGTCTTTCCTCTGCTTTGATAAATAACAAGTAAACTTTTTGTAGATTTTGATATATTCTTTTTCCATTATACTTTTGCAAGGATAAGATCTCATAAAATATATTTCACTTTTTGTCCTGTGATAAAATAACAATCATTAGAAAGGTAATAGTAACCATATATCAATCCTATACTGTTTTTAAAGCACAGTATATGCATTATTTTACTCAATCTTTGCAACTCTATTGTTTCAACAGTCCCTTTGCCAAATGAGAAAACTGAGAATGTGACAAAGTGAGCCCAGCAATTGTATCCATGTGGCCCTAGAGCTTTTGCTCATATCATTATGCTTAATGCCACCCTAATGTTTCTACTATTGTTAGTTATATATTTTGAATATTCTTCAGTATTGTATATTCCCTGATATGCCTGGCCTCTGCCTCCTCACTAGTCACCTTGGCTCTCCTCCAGTCTGACAGTAGTCACAGATATCTTTCTCAAGTCTAAATTTGTTCATATTTATACATTGTTGTTTAAAGAACTAAGTTAATAGTCCTTGATAGGACTCTACTGAATTTTGTGTCACTTACCCATCACCTGCTCCCTAGACCCAACTCTGCGCATTCCTCCCTGTTCTGACACCTCCTTCCATCTCCCAACTCTCACTGTTCATTCAATATTCTGCCCATGCTAAATTTCTCCTACTTCCTTATGCTTTTTCAGTCCCAGACTTTTTGCAACCAATGCCTGCTCTGCCTAGACCACTTTCTTTGCCCTTTGGTCAAGCTCACTACTACCTGTCCTTCATCTTAGACATCACTTCTGAAGCACCTTGAGCTTCTATAAATTTCAGTCCTCATTGTTTTGTCTTCACCTCTTTCTTAGCCTGACTATATAAATAATTGTCATCATTGTGCTCCAAGTGTTCAGTATAGGTTTAACACATTCATTCTTTTAAAAAGGCTTGGATGGTCATTTAAAGCAAAATTGGTAAAAAAAAAAAAAAATCCATTCTAAATAGCAAACAATTTCTAAGGAAGAAAAGTAAAACTGTATTCCATTCATTAATTTAAATTACAACTAGCACCTTATTATCAAAGTAAAATGGTATTGGCACACTACATGCTACCTACACTTACATAATTATAGGCCTAATTCAGCTGGTTTCACAGATACAACAAAGAACCCAGGTGCCTGATTTAACTAAACTTGCATATGTAGCTACTCATTCTTCTCATTAGATAGACTATATTTTCTATACATATGAATGTATGTACATGTAGGAAAGGTATATTTGATATATATATATATATTATATAACATGTAATTGTACACTAGAAAATTATACATGTAATCAAATATAATTATCTAATGGAACAGATTCCCTTTCAACTTTAGAGTTATGTCAGCCTAATTCATGTCTTATATTATCTTACTCTACTCTCTAAATACACTACATTAAATCAAAATTTGCTTTCCAAATATTTAGCACCCCACACCCACCACCTACGCCATGACTGAAAGAACTTATCTTTGTCTCTTAAACAGCTGATTTGATTTTCTATAGTTTTTTTTTACCAATATAGATTCTAATACTGCAATGTACTTAAACATTTCTCAAAGAGTGCCCCTATATCAACTGCCTTATCCTTTAAAAATATTCAACATGTCTGAATTTCCACTTATCTATGTTTTAATTATAGTAATTTTCAGCTTATTTTAAAACTTGTTTTATTTTTTTAAATTTGTAGTTAAATGAAGCTATACTTTTTCAGAAAGCATGCTGGATGGAGACCCAAACTTGTGGTCCCAAGCTTGAGACCCAAGCTTCTTCTCTTTGGTGGTTGATGGAATTCTTCTGTGGCTATGAAATGGTTCACTATAATCTTTGGTTTTCAAAATTGTTCATCTTTTCCTATGTCTTCATGAGCATTTTAATAGAGAGTTGGGAAAGGGTATATCATGAAATGTGAATATGATGCCCTTTTGAACTGGAAAGCCCTCCCCATTCTTCCCAGGGCCTCTCCTTCCACTTTAGGTAGCACTGACCACCTGTGTTATAGGATGTGAAGTGTTATAGGAAGATTAGGCAATAGGCTGCAATAGGAAGCTTACGCTAAAAGGTAAATGAAGTTTCCACAGATTATATCCTGTGGTAAAAATCTCCATTGTATGCAGTCACTCCTTAAAGAAAATTCATTCTTTCCAGGAAAAAATAACATTTAGTATTTTTAGTGACAAATTTGTTCTTTCAAAAAAAGAAAGAATAGTATCGCATTTTAAAATTTCTTTCCTAATAATATAGTGTAATCTTTAACTACTTTTCCTTCCCACCCTAATTTTAGTAGAATTTTTGAATGTTTAACATCTGTGACTGGGTTTCATCGTTGTTATGGTTGTGATTGTTTGTTGTTAATTTAAAAGACTTTGGCAGGAAATGAACTTGGGGAATCAACGAGGTTTCTAGTTACCTGTAATACTTTTTAAGGTAGCAAAAAAGTCCTTGCAAAATTGAAGGAGGAATTAGTTATCTCCAGTTGGATAAATTCAAAATGCATAGATATTTTCAGCCATGAAACATAAAATTGGCTCCAAAGCACTGGTAATTTGTCTCAAATATTGGTTCTATAAAAGGAACGTGAAAATGTACTGTAGTTAATTCCTTTATATTTATTGATAGATAACTATAAAATAAGTTTATGAATTATATATTCCATTTGTATGTTGTACTTCAGTCAGAGATATTTTACGAGTGGTATATAATATGCTTCAGCTTTACATAGTACCCTTAAATAGAATCACAAAACTCCTCACTGAGAGTTTCATACATAAAAAAAGAAAAAGAAACTTTAACACAAAAAAATTCCAAAATTTAATCTAATAAATAGAATTTTTAAGACAACAAATGAAGACAAATGGAACAAAACCAGTGGTTAGTTGTTGAAGAAAATTTTATTGTTCTGAATAAAGATTTAAATGTGTAATGTAAAGCAAATACTAAAATTTACAAAAGACCAAGTACATTTCAGTGACGGAAAGCAGGGCAGAGGCAGCCAAGATTGGGGTGGAGAAGATGGCTTATAAAGGGGCAGGAGAACCTTCCTCAGGTGATAGAAATGTTCTGTATCTTCATTGTGGTAATGGTGACACAGGTATAGATCTTTGTCAAGATCAAATAGTACACATAAAAATTAATTTTATGTGTGTAAATTATACCTCACTAAAGTTTATTTTTACTAAAATTTTCTATTTGAGATAACTGTAGATTTACATGTAGTTGTAAGAAATAACACAGATCATAGGATACCCTTTACCCAATATTCTCCAATGATAACATCCTGCCAAACTATAGTACAATATCACAACCAAGATACTGACCATTGATACAGTCAAGATACATTCCATCACCACATTTCCATAAACACAAGGATCCCTTATGTTGCCTTTTGATACCCACACCCACTTCGTTTCTGCTGCCAAATATCTCTTTAAAGCCTAGCAACTACTAATCTAGTATCCATTTCTATAATTTTTCTCATTTCAAGAATGTATATTTTAAAAGAATCATATATGTAAACTTCTGGGATTGGCTTTTTTTTTTTTTGCTCAGCCTAATTCCTTGGTCACCCATACAAGTTATTATGTGTATCAAGTGTGCTGCTTTTTAAAAATACTGTGGGAAAACACATAACATAAAATTTACCATCTAAATCATTTTAATTGTATAGTACAGTGGTGTAAACTATATGTACATTATTGTGCAACAAATCTCTAGTACATTTTTTTCATCTTGTAAAACTAAAATTCTATGACCATTGAACAACTTCTCTTTTCACCCTCCCTCTAGCTCCTAGTATACACCATTCTATTTCTAATTTCTAAGAGTTTGACTACTTTACATACCTTGTATAATAGAATCATACAGTATGTAATTTTTTACTGATTTATTTCACTTAGCATAATGTTCTCAAGTTTCATTCATGTTGTAGCATATGACATAATTTTCTTCTTTTTGACTAAATAGTATTCCATTGTATGTACATACCACATTTTCTTTATCTGTTCATCCTTGGATGGGCTTTTAGGCTGTTTCTACCTCTTGGCTATTGTAAATAATGATGCAGTGGATATGTGTGTGCATATATCACTTTAGGATCCTGTTTTCAACGATTTCAAACATATACCCAGAAGTGAAAATGCTGGATGGATCATTTTTTATTTTTCATATTTGAAGAACACTAGTTGTCCATAGCAGTTGCACTAGTTTACATCCCCACTAACAGTTCACAAGTATTACAATTTCTCTACATCCTTGCCAAAACTTGTTAATTTGGTCTTTTTGATAGTGGCCATCCTATTGGGTATAAGGTGATATCTGATTGTGGTTTTGATTTATATTTTCCTGATGATTAGTGATGCTGAGCATCACTAATCATCAGGAAAATATACGCTTGTTGTCTATTTGTATATCTTCTTTGGAGAAATGTCTACTTAAGTCTATTGCTCATTTTTTAATTGAGCTACTTGGTTTTTGTTGTTGTTGTTCAGTTGTAGGAGTTGTTTATATGTTTTGGATATTAGCCCTTATCAGATATATAATTTGCAAATATTTTCTCCCACTCTGTAAGTTGCCTTTTCACTATATTGATTGTTTCATTTGTTGTGAAGTAGTTTTTAAGATTGATGTCATTTCCTTCATCTATTTTTGCTTTCATTGCTTGTACTTTTGGTGTCATATCTAAGAAATCACTGACAAATCAAATGTTATGAATTTTTCCCCCTATGTTTTAATACATCATTCCTTTTTATTGCAGAGTAATATTCTATGATATGGATGTCTGTTTATCCATTCATCTTTGTTCTGTTTCCAGTTTTTGACTATTAGGAATAAAGCTGCTGCCCTGACCAGTGTAGCTCAGTTGATTGGGGCACTGCCCCATGGCCAAAAAGCTGTGGGTACAATCCCCAGTCAGGATACATGCCTGGGTTGACAGTTCAAACCTGGTTCTGGACATGTATGATCCCAGGTACTAGATGGGGCACATGAGATCCTTGGTCTGGGCACATATGGGAAGCAGCCATTCAATGTTTCTCTCTCGCATGAATATTTCTCTCTCTAAAGGCATGAAAAAAGTATGCTTGGGTGAGGATTAAAAAATGTAATAAAATAAAATAAAAATGTCTTTTAAAAAGAATAAAGGTGCTATAAACATTTTTGTACAGATTTTTGTGTGAACAGAACTTTCATTTATCTGGAATAAATGCCCAGGAGTTCAATTACTGGGTCATATGGTGGTTGCGCATTTGGTTTTTTTGAAACTGCCAAACTATTTTCCAGAGCAGCCATACCATTTTATATTCCCACCAGCAAAGTATAAAGTGAAGTGACTCTGTCTCCACATTCTCTCCAGCTTTTGGCATAGTAACTATATTTCATCCTGATAAGTGAGTAGCAATATCTCATTTCAGTTTTAATTCACATTCCCCTAATGCAGCTATTTTTAACCTTTTTTCATCTCATGGCACATAAACTAATTACTAAAATTCTGCAGCACATCAAAAAATATATTCTATTTTTGGCCAACCTGACAAAAAATAGGTTAAATTTTGATTCACACCAGAAGGCTATTACAGTGTTAGCCATTGGCTTTATTTTTTTAATTTGATAATCTAAGAGAAAAGAGGTCAGTGCCACTGACTAAATAGTCAGGTATTGCATGTTTTAAAAGTCCTTGTGGCACACCAATTGAAAATCGCTGCCCTAGTGGGTAAAGATGTTGACCATCCTTCCATGTCATTTGTATATCATCTTAGAAGAAATATCTGTTCATGTCTTTTGCCTATTTTCTAATCAGAGTTTTTACTGTGGTATAATTTTTTTTTTAAACTAGGAGTACTAGTCTTTTCCCAGATATGTGGATTGCAGACATCTTTTTTTCCCTTTCGGTAGCTTGTCTTTTCATCCTCTTAACAGGAGAATGTTAAGAGAAAAGTTCTTAATTTTGACGAGATTCAATTTACTATTTCTTCTTTCATGGATTGTGCTTTGGTGTCAAGTCTAAGAGCTCTTTTCCTAGTCCTAGGTGCCCAAAATTTCTTATCTTTGTTCTAAAAGTTTTATAGTTTTATGTTTCACATTTAAGTCTGTGGTACATTTTGAATTAATTTTTGTAGAAGGTGTGAAACAGGTTTATTTTGTTTGTTTTTTCCTATGGATATGCAATTTCTCCAGCACCATTTATTGCAAATGTAATCTTTCTTTTATTGAATTACTTTTGCACTTTTGTTAAAAATCAGCTGGGCCTATTTCTGGGTTCTCTCTTCTCCATTGATCTAGGTGTTTATCTGTCCTTCAATTACTGTAGCAATATAGTAAGTCTTGATATTGAATATACTAATTTCTCCCACTTTATTCTATTTCAAAATTGTTTTAGCTAGTCTAGATCCTGTGTCTTCATCTATAATATTTAGAATAAGCATGTCTGTGTCTTGCTAGAATTCTGACAGAAATTGCATTAAACCTACATATCAGTACTGAGACAAGTGACATCCTTATGTCTCTTCATTTCTTTAAATGTTTGATTTTCTTTATCAGAATAGCACACAAGTCCTATACATGTTTTGTTAGATTTACATTTAAGTATTTCATTTTTATTTTTGAGAGATTGTAAATGGTACCATATTTATTTTTTATTTTGGTGTCCACAAATTCATTGTCAGTATATAGAAATACAATTAATTTGAGTTTGTTTAATGTGCATTCTGCTACCTTGCTGAACTCACTTTTTAGTTTTGGATTTTCTGTAGATTTCTATTTTCTACATAGTCAGTTATGTCATCTGTAAACAATGACTTTTATTTTCTTTGTTCCCATTCTATATGCCTTTCCTTTCCTTTTATTGCCTTATTGCAGTGACTAGAACTTACAGAATTCTGCAATGCTCCTAAGTTGGTAAAATTTTCCTGTACTCTTATTTTTCTGAGATTTTTATCATGAATGGTTTAAAATTTTTGTCATATGTTTTTTCTTCATGGATTGATAGGATCATACGATTGTTCTTTAGCCTGTTAATATGGTGGGTCTTATGGTAATCTCTGGATTAAAGACTCAACATAGGAACACCTCTATTTTCCTATGCAGGAAGTGTATATTAGTGTCATAAAATGAACTGAGATGTGCTCTATCCTCATTTAATTTCTAGAACAGATTATGTAGAATTAGTGTCAATTTAAAAATAATTTCATCAGGAAGTTTTAAAATTGTGACTTCAATTTTATTAATAGTTATAGGGTTATTCAAATTATATATTTGTTTTATTTATCAATTACTGTTTATATTAAATATACTTGTTTCGGATGTACAGCATAGTGGTTAGATAATCATGTACTTTACAGATTGGTCCTCCAGATATTCCAAGTACTCACCTGGCCCTATAAATATTTACTACATTATTATTGACCATATCCTTATCTTGTAATTTACAGCTCTGTGACTATTTTATAACTACCAATTTGTACTTCCAAATCCTTTCAACATTTTCACCAAGCCCATAAAAACCCTCCCCACTGTCAACCATCAGTCATATTGGGTGAGCTGTGGTAATTTGTGTTTATTTAAGGAGTAGTCCATTCCATCTAAGTTATCAAATTTATGTGCAAGTGGTCATTCATAGTACCCCTTTATTATCTTTTGATGTCTGCAGAGTCTGTAGTGATATCCTCAGTTTCATTCCTAATATTTGTCATTTGTCTTCTTTCTTTTCATCTTTGTCAGTTTTTGTTAGAAGTTGTCAATTTTAGCAATCTTTTCAAAGAACCAGCTCTTTGTTTTATTGATTTTCTCTGTTGGCTATTCTATTTTCAATTCAATTGATTTCTGCTCTTATATTTATTAATTCCTCCCTTCTGTTTGCATCTGATTTATTTTGCTTCCCCCCTCCCAGGTTCTTAAGGTACATACTTACTGATTTGAGACTTTTCCTCTTTTCTGAGGTTTGTATTTAATGCTGAAAATTTCCCTCTTGGTGCAGATTTAGGTGTATCCTGCAAATTTTGATACATTGTATTTTCATTTCCATTCAATTTAATTATTTGTTTTACTTCCCTTGATACTTCCCCTTTTATCCATGGATTATTTAAAAGTCTGTTCAGTTTCCCAGTGTTTGAAGATTTTTATATTATCTTTCTGCTGCTGGTTTCTTGCTTAATTCCATTGTGGTAAGAAAGTACAATCCATGATTTAAATTATTTTAAAGTTGTTGAGGTTTTTCCTGTGACCCAGGGAATGATCTACAATTAAATATGTTCTATGTACATACAGAAAAAATATATTCTGCGATTACTGGATGTCAGTTACATCCTGTTGATAGTGTTGTTGAGTTCTTGTATTTCCTTGCTGATTTCTGTCCAGTTATTCCATTCGTTGTTGATTTAAAAAAAGTCTTGAAATCTGCAACTATAACTGTGAATTTGAATATTTCTCTTTTCAGTTCTATCACTTTTGATTCACAAATTTTGCATTCTGTTTGCTTCGTACACATTTAAAAGCTTCTAATTTTTCTTGGTGGGTTTACTCTTATATCATGATACAATGCATCTCTGTCTTGATAATTAGGCTCTCTGAAGTCCACTTCATCATGTAGTAATATAGTCGCACCTGCTTTCTTTGGATTAATGTATTCAGGATTTTATCTTTTTTGTATTCATTTGCTTTCAATCTACCAATTTAATTATATTTGAGGTGAGTTTCTTATAGATAGCATGTAGGTGAGTCATGTTTTCATGTTTTTTTAATCTGCTCTGCTAATCTTTACCTTTTAACTGGTATATTTGACAATTTACCTATATTGTAATCTTTTGTATATTAGGACTTAAGTCTAACATTTTATTTTGTGTCTCTCACTTTTTTCACTGACTCCCTGTGAGTTACTTGAATACTTTTAAAAATTCTATTGCTGCTAAGGAAATGTGAAGTCCTGTTATTAATGGTCATTTTTGTATAAATAGCAGGTTTCAAATCTGCAATTAGCAAATGATCAAGGTGAGGATTTAAGTTAAAAAGACAAGGTAGAAAAAGGTTTACATTACTGGTGGAGGTGTCTAAATAGTTTAATTTGCTTAGCAATATTTTCTTAACTTTATATAAACTTAATGTCATAAAGTATTTTTGAAAAATAAAAGTTAGGATGTTGCTGCGTGGAATGTCTGAGATCTTCCTGCCAATGTTTTCCTCTAGGATTTTTATGGTGTTACGACTTATATTTAAGTCTTTTATCCATCTTGAGTTTATTTTTGTGTATGGTGTAAGTTGGTGATCGAGTTTCTTTTTTTTGCACGTAGCTGTCCAGATCTCCCAACACCATCTGTTGAAGAGGCTGTTTTTGCTCCATTTTATGCTCCTGCCTCCTTTTTACAATATGCAAGTACTGGAAGCAACCTAAGTGCCCATCAGCAAATGAGTGGATCCAAAAACTATGGTATATTTACACAATGGAATTCTACGCAGCAGAGAGAAAGAAGGAGCTTATACCCTTTGCAACAGCATGGATGGAACTGGAGAGCATTATGCTAAGTGAAATAAGCCAGATGGTGAGGGACAAATACCATATGATCTCACCTTTAACTGGAACATAATAAATAGAAGGCAAAAAAAAGGAAACAAAATATAACCAGAGACATTGAAGTTAAGAACAATCTAACAATGGACAGGGGGGAGTGGGGAGGGGACAGTGAGGTAGGGGATTACAGGAACTACTATAAAGGACACATGGACAAAATCAAGGGGGAGGGTGGAGGTGGGGGAGAGAGGGGGGTTTGGCTGGGTTGGGGTGGAGGGATGGGGAGAAAAGGCACACAACTGTAATTGAATAACAATAAAAAATTAAAAACAAAAGAAAAAGAAAAGTTAAAACTTAAAGTGAGAATCAACATTAGGTGGATGCTATTTACAAAAAAAAAAAAAAAACCCAAAATGGAATTTAGTCATTTATATACATTAGATACAGGTCACTTAATTCAAGATATATTCATCCTATCAAGTGTACAACAAAGTTATACACAAAAGAATTAAAATGTTGATTTGGGTAAAAAATTCTATTGTTGTTTAGGTATAGTATTTTTGAACTGTATCTCTGTATTTAGCTTTTTAAGTGATTGCTCTAGGTATTACATTATATATACATATTTTATAACTGTCCACTGGTTTTGTCATTTTACTAGTTTAAGTGACATATAGAAAAGTTACCTCCCTTTAGATATCTTTATGCTTCCTTGTTTATAATTGTCTTAAGTAGTTCCTCTATATACACTAGAATTACATCAGACAATGGTTGATATTTTTGTTTCAACTTGCAAGCATAATTTAGAAAATTTAAGAGGAGAAGGAAAGTCTATTATATGTACCCATATTCCTACTCACTATACTTTTTTCCCCTTATGTTCCAACATTCATTCTATTATCCTTTCCTTTCTATTTAGAGAGTTTCCTTTAGCCATTATTTTAGGATAAGTCTACTAGTGACAGATTCTCTTACTTTTCTTTCAACTGAGAGTATCTTCATTTTCCCTTTATTTCTGAAGCATATTTTTGCTCTTTATAGGGTTCTAGGTTGACAATTCTTTTCTTTCAGCACTTGAAATATATTGCACCACTTTTTTGTTGGCCTCCATGATTTCTGAAGAGCAATTTGCTGACATTTGAATTGTTTTTTTTCTCTAAAGATAAGGTGTCATTTTCTCTGGTTACTTTTAAGATGTTTTCTATGTCTTTAGTCTTCAGAAATTTTCAGAATGATGTCGTGTGTTTGACATAGATTTCTTTGGGTCTTTCTTCATGATTTCCTCAGCTTCTTATATCTCTTGCAAAATTTGGGGGTTTTAGTCATTATTTCTTCCAGTAATTTTTCAACCCACTCTTTTTATTCTGTCTTTCATGATGCCAATAACAAGAGTGTTAGTACTCATGGGTCCTTTTTTTTCCAGTCTACTTTTTTTCTGTTGTTCATAAGGTAATTTCTGTTGTTCTGTTTTAAAGTTTCCTGAATTCTCTTCTCTGTTTCCTCCACTCTGCTGTTGAATCTATCCACTGAGTTATTCAATTTTATTATTATTATTATTATTGCATTTTTTAGATCTAAAATATCAATTTGGTTTTTTTATCTTCTATGTCTTTACTGAAAGTTTCTATTTCTTTGCTTAGACTTTCTATTTTTCATTTGTTTCAAGCATATTCATAATTGCTTGTTCAAGATTTTAATGATGACTCCTTTAAATATTAGTTGGATAATTCTAGCATTTCTCTGTCATTTCAGTTTTGACATCTACTGATTGTCTATTTTCATTAAATTTGAAATAATACAGTCTTGGTATAAATAATAAGTGACAGAAACCTGTACAATTTGAGTATTATGTTACACGACTCTGAATCTTATTGAAACCTTCTGCTTAGCTTGCCTTACTTAACTGTAATTCAGAAAAGCCCCTTCTTCCCTTTCTTCTTTCCTTTCTTCCTATTTACTGTAATTCTGTATTAATTGGCACATGGAATATTAAAATGGATTGAATTAAAATCAAATGATTTCATATAACCCTTCCCACTCTATGAAAGTCCAGCAGTTTGGAGGGGAATGATTCCACCTTTGGCTTCAGAAGTTAGCCTCCTTTGGCCTGAGCCAATCAGAGTTGCCTCTCTGCCCTCATAGTCCTTATTAGTTTGGGACAGGTAACATAAACCAGACTCAAATATTTCAGCACCTTGTGATTCCTGGGCCTTAGCTATAGCTCAGGGGCAATCAAAGCCATAAGTAGGCACAGTCAGACTAAAGCAAAGCACCCTCTCTCTCCTCTAGAGGTGACTGAGAAAGCATGTAGCCATAGCTGCTGTCATCAACAGCTCTGTGACCTTGAATAAGTCATCTGAGAACAGAAAAAAAAAACCAAAACAAAACACCCATATGGAGAGCAGAGAGTCAAAGTCAAAACCCTATTCCTAAAGCACCACACCCAGGGCCCACATTACACAGGACTTTTCAGTTACTTAAGTCAGTAAATTAGTAGTTTTCCTCCTGACTGTCCATTAGATTCTTCTGGGAAACTTACTGATATCTGGGTCTTATCCAAAAGTGTCTTTATTTAAGTGTTCTGAACTAGGCCCTTGGTATTTTTAAAAAGCTCTCCAGGTGATTCTAACTTGCCTCCAGGATTTGGAGCCACTATAACCTTCCTCTTTAGTGTTGATGACTATTTGAGTTAAGTTATCCCTTACATGCTTTTTAAAGCATTCTAACTACATGTTTCCAAAGTTGAACATACATTAAAATCACTTGATAATTTTGTTAAAATGCAGACTCTGATTCATAGCCCTATAAGTGGGTATTAGTTTGCTAGGGGTACTTTAACAAAGTACCACAAGCTGGGTGGCTTAAACAGAAGAAATATATTCAAAATTTTGGAGTCTAGAAGTTTAAAATCAAGATATTGCAGGATTGGTTCTTTCTAAGGGTTCTGATGGAAGGATCTGTTCTAGGCCTCTCTACTTGGCTTGTAGATAAAATCTTCCCTCTATACATGTTTCTCTGAGTCCAAATTTCCCTTTTTTATAAGGATACAGTCATATTAAATTAGGGCCCACTCCAATGAACTTATTTGATTTTGATTACCTCTGTAAAGACCCTATTTCCAAATAAGGTCACATACTAAATACTGGAGGTTAGAACTTTATATACAATGGGATAAAACTCAACACAAAACAGATAAGGATTGAAAATTTGCATTTTTAACAAACCTCCAAGTGATGCTGATACTGCTGGTCCATGAGTTACACTTCCACCTGATATGTTTCCTATGGATAAGACTGGGTAGAATTGAAGCCCTCCTTTTCCAAGGTAAATAGCCTTGACACTACCTGAGGGAACTAGCCGAGGAACAGAGTGCTAGAAAAGGGATACTGGTTATGACTATGGTATGGATTAATTTAAGAAAATGTGTGGAGGAGAATACCCAAATCACTGACTTCCAAGAGAGACTTAGAGGGAGGACATTTAAGTAACCAAACATAAATAAATATTATACCATAAAGTAAGAAATAACTTTCTTTAAAAGTAATACTTCTACATAGATTGTTTTCACAAATATTCCAAAATTTTTGTAACATATGTATTACATTAATAAGGAAAAATAATCTTATTTTAAAAAAATTATCTCAATTAATTAAAATTAAACAAACAAAAGCAATAACATTAATTTCTTTATTTCTAGTATGAAGATAAATAATTACTGTGGTATGAAGATAAACTAGTATGTAATTACTTACCTCACTATTTGGATATTATGTTAGTTAAAGTACTAAAATCTTTCTGCTTTCTACATATGGAAACCAAGACTACTACCCACTTGAGATTTTTGGTCATAAATTTGAAGTGAGTACAATCAGCAAAGCTGTATGTTTTTTCATTACCAATGTTCAGCTGCACAGATACAGGTGTGGTATAAAACACTGTAGTTGTGTTTTACCAGTCAAGTACAATCAAAAGAGACAGAAGCAAAGAACATAAGATTGCAAGGACAGTTATAGTGCTGGGCAATGCAATGCAGGTCAGTAGGCAGGGAAGGGAGGGCACAAGGAGAATGATGAATAGTTGAAAAGAGACATAGTTAAGAATTAGTGGGAGAATTCTTGGAAAGGTAGAACTAAAATAAGTGAGTTAGAAATATATAGGTGATGGTCATTATGGATTGTCTTTATCAAATCAAGTTTTCTTAGGTGGCACATCACTTATTCCACTGAGTGAGTTGCCAACATCCAAGTCAAAAATGTCAGAGAACCAAGAGCCTAGGTGTTGTCTGAATTGTCTATATGGATGTGGAAATTGCTAGAATGAAAGGAAAAACAGTCAAGAGTTAAACAGATGACAAGAAGGGTTAAGGGTAGTAAAGTCTACTGACATACATGTCAAAGATAGAATAAGGAAAAACAATTTAGAAGCAGACAATGGGGAAAAGTGATAACTACCTGAACTCCCAGCCTTGAGATAGAGAGGGCAGGAAGAAAACATAACTATGATTGGAGAGGACTGTAGGAGAGGCAATGTTCTCAGCTGAGAGCCAGTTTAGATTGTAGTTAGAGAATGAGAGTGAAGGGAATGTAACAAGAAAAGGTTGAAACCATAAGGAAGTTGATGATGAGAGATCATGATGAAGAGGTTTAGGGAATGAGTAGAGGGTGGCAAATGGGGTGCAACCAAGGTGGTTAGCAAGTAGTGGAAGTGGGGAGCTCCGAAGGCGACTGAGGCTGTGAAGACTGATGGGACTTCCCTTTAGTCTGTGTACTCAGTGACTGGCCAGCTCAGGAGGGCCTTGTGGATGCTCAGGCATTGTGGCCCAGGGAATGTAGTCCAATACCTGCAGGAAGGGGCTCACTGTCAGAGCACTTGGCTATGCTCTCCTCATGTGTGTCATGCTTAACATGTATACCATGTTACATTTGTGAATGTCATACTATGACACAATGGTCAGTTGTCTACCCAAAGTTCACGTTCTTCTTTCTTAGTACAGAATGAGAAGCAGCTTCCCAACCAACTGTCTTCTCTCTCACCTTTCTAATGAAATTAGGGGGAGGCATGAATTAGGTGTAACTAAGTTCTGGATAATGAAATGTTAATAGGAGTGATGAGAAAGTCAGTCCTAGCCCACAAACACTTCCCATGCCTTCTATCTTATCCCTTTCACTGGTTAGATGTCAAGGTGAAGGTGGCAGTGCATGTTTCATATTGAATATGGCAGAGCCTCTCTCTCAGCCTGAATGACTATGCAGAGCTACTATGCTGGTTGGGAGACTTTGTGTGAGAACAATATAAATGTATTTTAAATAAACCACTGAAATTTCAGGGTTTATTCATTATAGCAGCTAAAATTACTACTTTTACCAATATCCTCTATCATGTGCCTCATAATTAGAGCCACCAAGACCTTTCCAAAAATTACTAATTGTAGTGTCCCTGATACCCACCAGCCATAACCCTACAGCCCCTTTTTAGTTCCTATAAGGAAAGGACTAAGAAGAGGCAAGACTTGAGTTGTTGGCTTCATAAGTAGCTCAATGTATGTAAGGAGAAGGATAGAATGCTGGTGACAAGTGAGAAAAAATGTAAATATATTAGGTGATGGATGTGTAAATAACTCAACAGTGAGAATTCTTTCACAATGTATGCATATTATCAAGTCATCACATTGTACACTTAAAATATATTACAATTTTATTTGTCAATTATACCTCAACAAAGCTGAAAAAGAGAAAATACCTGCCTTGCTATTCTTAACCCCAATAGATAAGTATCTAAGTCCTGAAGAGAACTGAAAGAAGGTAAGCTGGAGCCAGGCCACACACCTCTCTATGCCAAGGAAGAAATCTAGCCTTTGGTAGGGAAAATAAAGGGCTTTAAATTGAGCATGTGACTGAATTAATATTAGGTCTAATATTAAAATAACGGGAAATTTTTGGAGCCATCCCAATATGATATTAAGAGATAAGGGTGCAAGGAGTATAACATAATAGTTGAAAACATTAATTTGTAAAACTCAAGACTTTCATGTTTCTATCTCAATAAGTGGTGACTTCTCAGTACAGTACAGGGGTTAAATATACTTCATAGAGTCATTCTGACTTGTAAATATTCAGAGATTAATAATAGAAATGCCACATAGAAAGAATATCTAGAAGTCATAAATAGAAATTGATAGATTAACTAAAAGCATGACATATATTCATAGAGGGATAATGTACTTGACTGTCATTTGGGGCTTTTGAGTTTTTAATCGTGGTGCCATTGTGTAGTTGTAGATAACTGCATTTGGTGTCAATAGACTGATGCCAGTCTATTGTGTCAGTCTATTAGACACATGAGACATAGACTTAATGTCTCATCCTGGCATTATCACTTAAGAACTACCTACCAGGGCTTTGCAAATCACTTACCTTCTTTGACCTTAGGTTCTTCATCTGGAAAATGAGGATTATGAAATCAACTCCATGAGATTACTAATTAAATGTAACAGGGACTCACTGAACACTTCATATAGAATATGTTCTCCTGAAAGACACTTAAAGCAAAATCGAATAACTAAGTTTAAGGATGGTAGGCTAATTTTTATTCTGACCTCTTTGTCAATGTCAAATATAACACACATATGGTACTGACACACTACTACCATGAACAAATCATTCCTGTGCTAACAACAACAAAGGATATTATGCCTTCCTGACCCATCGAAGTACAATACATACATATTTACATACACAAAATGTATAACAGTTATATACATATAATTTTTTCATGGAAATTTGATTTATAGCTTTAAAGAAAAAAGAGCCTTAAAACTGTGTAACCCCTAATGTATCCTTTTCCTAAAGCCATAAACACACCTCTACTTATCCCATCCAACAAAAATATACCACAGCAGGTGGAGTTACAAAAAAGTAAATGGTTTCAATCTTTTCATTCATTTTAGTCTATTCCCTCAACTAAAACTTCAAACTGCAGGTGCATGCAGCATACTTCTGCTATGACAAGCACAGTGTATCTTTGTAACCTGGGTTTCACCTAATGATGTGTGAACTAAATGTTAACTGCAGCAAAATGACTCCAAGCCAAGAAAGCCCCAGTTGAGGGTCTCACCTGGAAGAGGGAGTAAGCTACAGGAAGACACCAGAGCTCGGTTGGATCTTTGGTTCTTGGGAGATCACCACTCCTTCATTCCCTTCCAGTTTTAATGTTTGAGACCAGTTTGTAAATTAAACTGGTATTTTCAGTTTGCAGACATTCCTCACTTTATGATCTAAACTTGATTTCAGTCTGGAAACTAGCATCTAAATGAGTTTGAAAGAGGAATAGGTTTTAAGAAAGGTCAAATCAGTCAAAGTAAAACACTAACCAATTATTGCAGGGAAACAATTCCACATCTGGAATTGGTTATGTGTGAAACAGAAAGAAGAGTTTTCTTAGGACAGTTGGTTTAATTACCTTTTTAAAACAAGGAAGAATAACTTAGGAATTTCAGCTATTCTCAAATGCAAACAGGCCACCTCTAGCTACTGAGTATATTTGCTTCTTATTTCAACTAGTATCATTAGTACTATATTGACAAATAGTTTCTATCACTTGTTGATTAACTAAGGCAAATTTTCAAATATCCCTTTGGGGTACACATGTTGCCTGAGAGATTGTGTGTGGTAGTGTCAAATCTATGTGTTCAGACATACTGTTTTTTTAAAAAGAAAAGGTACTCTGAGAAGCATGGTTTTGGCATCAGACTGATCTAGACTTTAATTTACAAGCTGTGTAACTTTGGCAATGTTATTTAATCTTTCTTTTCCACAGCTGGGAAATGGGAATAATTCTTATCTTGAGGAGATCTGTGTTCCAATTATTATATTAAATTTTATAATATATGTAAAACACCTAACAATTAGGAGTCTGTCTTGGTATAGAAAACATTTTACTATGACTCTCTTGACTTTCCCATTCTTTCTTCAGTCTATTCTTTTTAAACTTATTTTTCTAAAAGCAATATATTTTTGGCAAATATAATGAGACAGGAAGCTGTATGTACTCTACAACTTAAAATGTCAGTAGTACCCTGGCTGGTGTGCCTCAGTGGATTGAATGCCAACCTCTGAACTAAAAGGTCACTGGTTCAATTCCCCGTTGGGGCACATGCCTGGGTTGCAGGCCAGGTACCCAGTTGGGGGATTGCAAGAGACACCCAATTGCATTGATGTTTCCCTCCCTTTCTTTCTCTCTCCCTTCCCCTCTTTCTCTAAAAATAAATTAATTAAAAATTTTCAGTAGTAAAGTGCAAGAGATTAAACATACATGGGTTTGAAAGTACTCTCCTTTGACTATCTCAGAAAAGTTTATCATTAAAGTTAAAGGCATTTCATGAAATGTGTCTCCTGACGTATATAATTGTAGTAAATTGTACCATATGATTTCACCACTGCCCCCCTCTAAAAGCCCCACCAAGAATAGTCAATAATAGCATATTATAATCATCTTAATTCATTGAAATCTAGACAATCGTAGGCCCTGGGGTTATAGTAAGTCCTGGACCATAGTGTGTGATCGCCTTTGTAGCCAATCTCTTTTTAACATTCAGGCTTACCAATGGACAACTTCGCAAACTAATACTTTGCCCAGAATATAGGAGAGAATGTTAATTTGCAGTGAAAAAGTGTAGTGTAGCTAAGAATGATACTGAAAGCAACACTTTACTCCTGAAGAGCAGGTTATTACCTTTCAAAATAAACTCAGCCAGAACATTTATATCACATTAACACAAGTGAATGGAAAAAAGACAGAAGAAAGATATAACTATATGACACTGTTTGTTTTTATTTTCCTTAAATTGTTCTGAGGTTCATAATATATTTCATGAAATTAATAGTAATATTGAATCCTTTCTATTTTCCCCACTTGAGTCTGGGTGCAGGAATAAATCTGTGAGGATGGATTAGGGGACTAAGAGCGGCTGTTGCTGGGACCAAGGAAATCAGGGGGACATCTAAAGATGATTGCAAAAATACCACATGCTACAGACCCAAAGTGGTAGAACAATGCACCAGAATTATGAAAAGAAAAGCAAGTTGTTTGCCATCATTTTAAAAGCCCTAAGGACAGTTTTCAGGTAGAGTTTGAGTCTTTTTGTGAAGCACAAAGTACAGGGCAAAATAGAGCTGATATTTAAACAGCATGCAAGACAGGGAGCTGCTTGATGTGGTCAAGCATTTGCTCTACTTACACTCTGTTCTGTTTATAAACATCCAGCTATGTGAATAATAAAGAGCCAAGAACAGGCCTCATCCCTCCATGATCTTGTTGTTACTGGAGGGATTCAGAAGGAGGTGTTGAGTTTTTGTGTGCTAAAGCTTGTCAAGGGCACATCAAAATGTAGTAACTACAAGACAGATTGGATGGCAGATTTTGGCAGCTAACAAGGAGCATTTTTCCTTATAGGATATGCAAGCTTGTGAGCTGCACTACAATTAGAAATATTATTTTTGCCTGAGCTCTTCTTATATTTTTTATTTTCAGAAATAACAACAGCAAAAGATTATACTTCTGACTTCCTAATATACTCTGCCCATCTCCCTGATGCTAAAGTAACTACTATCTTAATTTAGCATCATTGTTTAAAAATCAGCTCAATGCTATTCAGTGTTTATGAGATACTGATCCTTCAAGAAAAAGTTAGTAATAAATTACTTTAAACTAACTCTCTGAAATGTTTATGTGTATACAAAATATCCTTTTGGTACATTTTGTAATTGTTGTTGTGGTTGTAACCATATGTCTCCAGTAGGAAAGCAAGATCTTTGTTTCTTAACAGCTGATGTGTACTTGCTACTGTGTCACACAGGACTCAATAATACTGTTAGCAACAACTAAATCATTTCCACAGAAAGTAATTTTAGAATCCAGGTAGCAAAAACAGCACCACTTTTCTGCTACTTAATAGAGTTCATGTGATGTGAAACAACCCAGTGGGACAGTTCAACCTGTTTCTCAGAGGTTAAAAGTGAGGGTACCCAAAGTGGTAAATGGTTTATTCAGAGTTTGACAGCCTATGTGGGCCATCATTAGGACTCCACGCAGCTGATCTAGCAACTCCCAGATTGTTCTGGTTGTTTAAACCATAAACAACCCTAGAAGAAAGTAGAGTGGGAACTGAAAGGGAGACAAAAGGAGATAGATCATTGAATTTAGTTTTTTAAAATATACTCAGGGAATATCCATTCAAGAGTCAGCTACCATTCTCAACAAGTGGTGTTGGGAAAACTGGAAAGCCACATGCAAAAGAATGAAACTAAACTGCTATCTGACACCATATACAAAAAGAAACTCTAAATGATTAAAGACTCAGCTGTAAGACTTAAAACAATAAAATACATAGAAGAAAGCAAAGGTACTAAAGTAATGGACCTTTACAAGGGAAGTAAAAGCAAAACTAAATCAATAGAACTACATCAAACTAAAAAGCTTCTGCACAGCAAAACAAATCATGAATGAAACAAACAGGCCCTCAACAGAATGAAGAAGATATTTGTAAATGATACTATTGATAAGGGGCTAATATCCAAAATATATAAAGAACTAATACAATTCAACAACAACAGCAACAACAACAACAATCCCATTCAAAAATGGGCAGGGAACCTGAACATATACTTTTCCCCAAAAGACATACAGATGGCCAACAGATATATGAAAAAATGTTCAAATTCACTAGCAATAAAGGAAATGAAAATAAAAATCAAATGAGATATTCCCCTATACATGTTAAAATGGCTATTATCAACAAGACAAGAAATAAATGTTAGAAAGGATGTAGAAAAAAAGGGAACTTGTACACTTCTGGTGGGAATGTAAATTGGTGCAGCCAGTATGGAAAACAGTATGAAGTTTCCTCCAATAATTAAGAATAGAGTTTTCATATGACACAGTGATCCCTCTTCTGGGTATCTACCCAAAAAACTTGAAAACACCTATTTGTAAAGATAAATGTACCACTATGTTCATTGCAGTGTTATTCACAACAGCCAAGACATAGAAAGAACCTAAGTGTCCTTTGACTGATGATTGGATACAGAAGATGTGGTACATATATACAATGGAATACTTACTCAGCTATAATAAATGATGAAATACTGCCATTTGCAACAGCATGGATGCTAATTTAAAGATGTAAGACAGAAAAGGACAAGAACATATTATTTCACTCAAATGTGTGATATATAACAGAAAGCAACAACAAAAAACCAAACTCTTACACACAGACAACAGTATGGTTGGTGGTTGCTAGAGGTGAAGCGAGGTAGGGGAAGGGTGAAGAGGTAAAGGGAAGGGGTAAGGTACATAGAGATAAAAGAGACTACACTTTGGGTGGTAAGCCTACAATGCAATATACAGATGATGTATTATAATTGTACACCTGACACATATATGTTATTAATCAATGCTACCTCAGTAAATTTAATATTAAAAAACAAAGTAACTTAGTCTCAATTTATATAAAATATACTTTAGTGTCCTTACTTATTTCAAAATACTGAGTCTGGAACCTTGTCTGATGATATAAAGAAAACCAAAAATGAGAAAATAATTTGCAGGAAAAGAGATAAAGACTAAGAAGAATTTTAGGAAAATATTTGGTATTTTCAATAAAGGACAAGAAGATAAGGTAACTATGAATAGGAACAAATAATCTTAAGGAAAAGAAAGACTGAAGTGAAAAGATAAAAAGGATGAAATTAAAAGGATGATAATAAAATGAAAAAAGTTGCAAGGGAAATAAAGCCAGATTATTAGACTTAAAATCTTTAAAACCTTCACTGAAGGGACAGCAGAATCACTGATACAAAAACTCAAATCAATCATGTGGTTATGGGTATAGAAGTTTTCTTGGAACAAAGAAAAAAAACTAAGCAGAAAGAAGGAAGCAAAAGCTACCAAGTTGAGGCTGCAAGGTATATCTATTGAAAAGAATGAAATAAAATAAAAGTAGCAATAGTCAAAGACATAGGAGGAAAGGTTTCCTTGAGATGAAGAAAGGCATGTATAAGCAGATTGCAATGATTGACAGCTTATAGTTCACAAGAAAACCAATGAAAAAAATGCACGCCTGTGTACATCCTGATAACATTATTTTAAAGTACAAAATTAGGTGAAAAAAATCTCCAAGTTCAGGAATGTAAAGCAACAAAGTTTGGTCACTCTTAGCACTATCTTTTGCAAAATTAAATACCAAATGACAATGGAGAAACATCTCATTTATTGCTGAAAACTGGTTTAAGAGTGTCCATCTGATCCTTGTTGGTCATTTTTGCCTAAAACAGATTATAAGAATAGACAGAAAATTGCCCCCAAACCATATGTTCAGTAGTAGTTCAAACCCTAGGCCAGCTTGCTTTAAAAGATCTCAGGTGATTTAAAACCTTATCTCATCAACAGAGAGCTGAAACAATGATGTGGCAGGGAGCCTCTAAGATGGCCTTCAATGATTCTTGTCTGCTGATACTCTTACTTTCCTGTAATTCTTGTTGCTTGAATGTGGAATGAATTAAGTTGTACATTTTAGCAAATATGATGTAGCAGAGGCAACAATGATATTTCCAAGATTAGGTTACAAAAAGACTGTGGCTTCGCTTTTGAGCATTCTCATTCTCTCCCTCACCCTGAGGGCTCCTGCTGCCATGTTTTAACCTGTCCAGTTGAGAGGCCACATGACAACAAACTGGGAAAGGCCTCTAGCCAAAAGCCTGTGAGGAACTGAGGCCCTCAGTCCATCAACTTATGAGGAAATGAACCCTGCCCACAAATCTAGCCTTCAGATGAGAAAACAGCCACAGCCAACATGTCAATTATAGTCTTGTGAAGAACCTTGAGACATTTAATTAACCCATGCCCAGATTCCTAACATAAAAATTTAGAGGTAATAAATGTTTGTTGTTTTAAGCCACTGAGTGTTCAAATAATTTTTGCAGTATTAGATAAACAACATATAACATGTACTACCAAGTAAAAAATAAGGGGATAAAAAGTAATTCTTTGGCCTCTGAGTCACATGGTGTTCTGAAATGTCTCCCATATCACTTATTTTTAAATAACAGAAAATTAGTATTGGTCTTGAGAAGGGAGTCACCTCTAATCTAAGTGGTTGATAAAATGGGAAGAAGAATAGCAAGCACTCGATACATGGACTACACATATGTACAAATTAGTTAACCAATCAGTTAGTCCATCAATCAATGTATCTTTAAAAATAAAATTAAATATCTGAAAAAAATCTTAACAATAAAAGATATAATTAATGTAAAACATCATAACCTAATAATAATTAGGTCTAAAATCCCAGAATGTATTTGAAGCCCTGATAGAATAGTGATGGGGCACATAAATCCAGAAATAAGAGGGCCCTTGTTGATTGATGGCTCCACCATGATTACCTAGTAAGCTTGGGCAAATTCCATAATTTCTCAGTGTTTCAGTCTCCTTTGTAAAGTAGAGATATACTATTACATGTAAACACTAACATTGTAGCATGTCAGTAAATGCGAGGTATTATCGATACTATATTTTAAGAGCTAAAAGTTAAAGAGGGAAAAGCAAATTTGCTCAACTCATAATGTCATGTATAGGCAAATTTAAATATTGCTGTTTTGATTTTAATTTTGACAATTAGAAAAATATATGTCAAGAATGGTTTTTAAAAATGTAAAGGTGATAAAAATAAATATGTTCCAAAAACACTGAAGAAGGTACAAGCAACTAAAAAGACCAAAAAAAGAAAAGGGGTTAACACAAAGAACCATATAGAAAGCATTAAATAAGTCAAAGTCATTACATAAATATATTAATGATAGTAACAAATGAAAACTTTTTAAGGGAAATCTTTACAAATTTGGTCATAAATAAAATATTACTACTGTATTCATTTCCTAGGGCTGCTATAACAAATTGCCATTAAAGAAATTTATTCTTTCACAGTTCTGGAAGTCAGAAAGGTTGTCAGCAAGCTCAGGAAAGAATCTTTCCTTGCCTCTTTCACATCTGCAATCCTTGGCATTCCTTAACTTATAGCTCCATCACTCCACTCCTATCTCCATCTTCATATGCCATCTCTCCTCTGCGTCACTGACTCTATTTCTAAATCTCTCTCTCCTGATAAGGACACCCATCATTGGATTTAAGGCCAACTCTAACCCAGCATGAGCTCATTTAACCTGATTATATCTGCAAAGACCTATTCCCAACTGAGATCACATTCACAGGCACAGGGGTTAAGACTTCAACACACGATTTAAAGGACATAATTCCACCCATAACAGCGAGGTAGTAATGCCTAAAAATAATCAGAAACAACTGAAATATGTGACAATAAGGAAATAGTCAAATTAGCATACATCTGTATAATCAAATATCAAAAACTTTCTAAGAATCAGATTGTGAATGAATAATTAATATGTCATAAATATTAGTGATGTGCTATAAAGTAAAAATACAGAACTATAAACAGTTAGATACATAAAATTATATAATGACCTCAAATAATCTATACACATATATACATAGAAAAAAATCTTAGAGACAGTACACTAAAATAGTAATAGTGTTTAACATTGATTAGTAGGATTAGAGGTGATTTCTATTCTCATGAAAATGTGCTATACTTTCAATATTTTCTTATACTTAAAATATTTTTTAGACTTTCACAGTCAGGTGCATTACAATTTCTTTTGTAATATTTTTTGTTTGGTTTTTATTTATTTATTTATTTATTTATTTATTTATTTATTGTTCAATTACAGTTGTCTGCATTTTCTCCCCGCCCCTCCAACCCACCCCAGTCAATCCCACCTCCCTCCTCCACCTCCACCCAACCCCTTGATTTTGTCCATGTGTCCTTTATAGTAGTTCCTGAAAACCTCTCTCCCCACTCTCCTCTGGCTATTGTTAGATTGTTCTTAACTTCAATGTCTCTGGATATATTTTGTTTCCTTTTTTCTTTTGTTGATTATTTTCCAGTTAAAGGTGAGATCATAGTCCCTCACCACCTGGCTTATTTCACTTAGCATAATGCTCTCCAGTTCCACCCACGCTGTTGCAAAGGGTATAAGCTCCTTCTTTCTCTCTGCTACATAGAATTCCATTCTGTAAATGTACCATAGTTTTGGGATCCACTCATTTACTGATGGGCACTTAGGTTGCTTCCAGTACTCGGCTATTGTAAATTTTGCTGCTATGAACATTGGGGTGCATAGGTTCTCTTGAATAGGTATTTCAGGGCTCTTAGGATATAATCCCAGCAGCAGAATTGCTGGGTCAAAGGGCAGTTCCATTTTTAGTTTTCTGAGTAAATTCCACACTGTTTTCCACAGTGGCCTCACCAGTCTGCATTCCCACCAACAGTGCACTAGGGTTCCCTTTTCTCCACATCATCTCCAACATTTGTTTGTTGATTTGTTTATGTTGGCCACTGTGAGTGGTGTGAGATGGTACCTCATTGTGGTTTTAATTTGCATCTCTCTGATGGCTAGTGATGCTGAACATCTTTTCATATATCTCTGGGCTCTCTGTATGTCTTCCTTGGAGAAGTGTCTGTTCAAGTCCTTTGCCCATTTTGTAATTGGGTTGTTTGTCTTCCTGGAGGGGAGTCGGGGAGTCGTGTGAGTTCTTTGTATATTTTGGAAATCAGGCCCTTGCCTGAGGTATCATTGGCAAATGTGTTTTCCCATACTGTTGGTTCTTTTTTCATTTTAATGCTGTTTTCTTTAGTCATGAAGAAGCTTTTTATTTTGATGAGGTCCCATTTGTTTATTCTTTCCTTTATGTCCCTTGCTTTAGGGGACATGTCTGTGAGGATGTTGCTGCGTGGAATATCTGAGATTTTCCTGCCAATGTTTTCCTCTGGGACTTTTATGGTGTTGGGACTTATATTTAAGTCTTTTATCCACCTTGAATTTATTTGTGTGTATGGTGTAAGTTGGTGATCGAGGTTCATTTTATTGCATGTAGCTGTCCAGATCTCCCAACACCATTTGTTGAAAAGGCTATTTTGATCCATTTTATGCTTCTTCTTCCTTTCTCAAATATTAACTGTTCATAGAGACTTGGGTTTATTTCTGGGCTTTCTGTTCCATTGGTCTATGTGCCTGTTTTTATGCCATTACCAGGCTTTTTTGATTACAGTGGCCTTGTAATACACTTGGATATCAGGTGTTGTGATCCCTCCTGCTTTGTTCTTCTTTCTCAAAATTGCTGCAGCTATTCAGGGTCATTTATGGTTCCTTATAAATTTCTGAAATGTTTGTTCTATATCTGTGAAATATGTCATGGGTACTTTAATAGGGATTGCACTGAATCTATAAATCACTTTGGGTAGTATGGCCATTTTGATGATGTTAATTCTTCCAATCCATTAGCATGGTACATGCTTCCATTTGTGTCTTCCTTAATTTCTTTCTTCAGTGTTGTGTAGTTTTCTGAGTACAGGTCTTTCACCTCCTTGGTTAGGTTTATTCCTAGGTACTTGACTTTTCCTGTTGTTGTATCAAATGGGATTTTTTTTTCCTGATTTCTCTTTCTGATGTTTCATTGTTGGTGTACAGGAATGCCTTTGATTTCTGAGTACTGGCTTTGTATCTGGCTATTCACTTATTAGGTCGAGTAGTTTTTTGGTGGAGTCTATAGGATTTTCCATGTACACTATCATGTCATCTGGAATTAGTGACAGTTTCATTTCCTCCTTTCCAATTTGGATGCCTTTTATTTCTTTTTCTTGTCTGATTGCTGTGGCTCGGACTTCCAATACTATGTTGAATAGGAGTGATGAGAGAGGGCATCCTTGTCTTGTTCCTGATCTTAGTGGGAAAGCTCTAAGTTTTGTCCATTGAGTATGATGTTGGCTGTAGCTCTCTCATATATGGCCTTTATTATGTTGAGGAATGCTCCTTCTATTCGCACTTTGCTAAGTGTTTTTATCATAAATTGGTGCTGTACCTTATCAAATGCTTTTTCCTCATCTATTGATACAATCATGTGATTTTTGTCTTTGCTTTTTTTTATGTGTTCTATTATGTTTATTGATTTGTGAATATTGTACCATCCTTGCATCCCTGGGATAAAACCCACTTGCTCATAGTGTATGATCTTTTTAATGTATTGCTGGATATGTTTGCCAACATTTTGTTGAGGATAACCAATGATTTGAACTTAATATCTGATAGTTGACTTGCCTCTTTTTCATTTAGCATTGTTTCTGAGGCTTCCTCCTTTACTTTCATTTGGGGCTTGTTTCTTTGTCTTCCAATTACTTATGAGACTCTTCTTGTTAGCCTCTGCTTCTTAAGTTGCTCTGCCTGACCCCCTGGGTTTTTGGTATAAACTTCCATGGTAGAATACCTATAAGATTTAATGGTACAGTCTCCTTGATCTCCTGATCTTCCTGATCTTGGGCTGTGGTTTATTTTGGCTCTGTGTATGTCTTTGGTTTTTGGTTCTTGTTGGGTCTTTCTTTGGTGGGTCTTTCCCACCAGCTGGTTATCTGAGGGTCAGTCTGTCCCCCACCTCTTCTTTTCTGTTGTGCAGGCGTGGACAGGTTGTGTTGGAGCTGGTTCTTCCATGTGTACAAGGTTGTGAGGCTTTTCTCGTGCTCTTGTTCAGTTGTTTTTTCTGAATAATTTCTTCACTATTTAGTTGTATTTCCAGATAGGTTCTGGGTAGTTAGTGTGACTTCCACTCCCTCCTTCACCTTCTTCTGTTCTTAGCTGTTGGTGGTTCCTTTGTTGGTGGGTTTCCTCTTCCAGGAGGTATTCTGGTATTCACAGCTTCTACCTACTCTTTTTCATGGTAGGTTGTAGGGGGAAAGCGAAATAATTTAAGAGAGCAGGAGTGTATTCTATGATATTTAAAGTACCAGCCCTTAGAGAAGAAATAGGAGATCCTTTGGATATATATAGTGATAATCGTGATAATTCATCCACCTAGCCACTTTTTTGAAAGGGTGGAAAGAAGATAAGATACTTTGTTGAGGGGGGAGGAAGGATTGTGAGTTGGATCTAGACAGCTGTGAGCTTGTGGGAGGTTAAATTATTTGGTACAGTGAGAGTAAAGGGTAGAAAATAGGTGTAATGTGTGAGAGAATATATTTAACCACAGCAGTAATAAAGTTCAGGAAACAGTGAAGTGGGCTGAGATCTGGGAGAAGTTCTGTGCAGTATTTATAGATGTATGGAACAGCTATTATTTGCAATAGTAATGGAGCAACAATCATATGACAGAATCTATGTGATCTGGATTACTAGAATAGGGAGTATGGGCCCTAGAGTAGTATGCTAATGGAACCCAAGTGAAGTGAAAGACAGTTAATTAACAATACACTGTGAGAGAGAGAACAACGGGAAACCAATGAAACAATGCAAATTAACCAGTCAAGTGAAGATGACTAAACAGAAAGATACAAAAATACTAATAAAATGAGTGATGTAAGAATAATGAAAAATAATAATAATATTACAAATGTACAATATCTTGCAAGTTCTCTGGAGTAGCAAAGTGAAATCTGTTTCACTGTCTCAGCTGTTGGGATGCCCCAAACTTTGGTCTTTTCAGAATTCCAGGTTTTATTGTCTCACTTGTTGGGATTTAAAAACAAAAAAAAAAAAACCGGAAGGAAGAAGATATATAAAGGGAGAGAAAGAATGAGTAGAAAAGAAAGAAGGAATGAGAGGAAGTAGTTGTTAAAAAAAAGAAAAAATAATAATAAGGAATTACTTTAAGAAAAATTTAAAAAAGAAAACAAGCCTGCTGGCTTCAAACTGGCCAAGCCAGTTTTGTTCATCTTTTTGTCTGCAGCCAACTCAGGAGGCTAACCCAGCTCTTCTCCATCTGGACCAGCACTCAGGCAGCCTCTGGCCCAGTTCTCCAAAGGCCCCCTGGACCCACAGGTTTAGGCACTCACCCTCCTCAGGGATATGGGTCTGTGCACTCGGGGGCTTCCTTGATTTGCACTCTCCCCAGTGCCTATGGTCTCAGTTTCCTCCGAGGTGAGGTGCAGACACCCCCTGGTCAGTGCACACACTCCTGGGTCACACACCCCCACCCACCCAGGTGCAGAGGAGAGTGGAGCTGTTGCTGCAGGGGAATTCCCCAAAGTGCCCCGCCCACGGTCTTTTTCTTTTTCGTAAAATCCTCCCACTCAAACCTGCAGCTCCCTCTGTACAAGGAAGGTCTGTCCTCTCACACAGCCCACCTCTGGAGCTAGTCCGGGACTGTCCAGGTCAGGGCCCCACACGGCCCAACTCTCAACTGTCCCCAGCTGGCGCCCACAGTCTCCGTGGGTTTACCACTTCATTCTTATTCCCCTACCTGCGACTTCAAGCAACCAGGTCTCGGTGGTTTTCAAGCCTTGTTTGGCAGGGGAGGGAGCTGTTAGCTTGACTCTCTCCTAGGGGTCCTGAGGCAGGCCCGGCAGGTGTGGGCCTGGGACTGCAGTCACCTTGTTCCCCAGCGCTGGTCCCAGGGACTTTTTGTCCTGAAGCAATCTCCTTACCATCTGTTTTTTCAGTGTCCTCTATACTTTTTGGTCTCCTATCTTCATAAACGCTAGGGTACTGTTGGCTGTTCACTTTGTTGCTCAGTAGATGGAGTAGGTGTTTCACCAGTGTGCAGGGGGAAGTGGACTCCACTCCTACCTATCTCGCCACCCTCTCTTTCCCTCTCTACAATTTTATTTACAACAATAAAAGTAAAGTATATTTTTTAAAACTACCTTCTAAGGGTTATGGATATGCTCGTGTGTTTCTTGAAGGAATTTAATACAGTTTGAGGAATATATGGGAATTGGGATAGTTGTAAATTTACATGTAATACTGAGATCACACACCAATAATCTAGCTTTACAGTCAGGATCTGCTACCTTCCAGCTGCATCAACCTGAAATACATGGACATCTAGTATCCAGATGGAGATGAACTGAGGTGCAGGGTCTGCTTGAGATGAAAATATTAAAGTTGGTCAGTGTGAGAACTTTCCAGACCCAGTGAGGCAGTTCCCACTTAGACTACAGCTTTGGTGTGAACCCCAACTTGACTGGCTGATAGTAACAACTGAACTTCCCATCTACTCCTCCTCACCAAGATGGAGACCCTGCAGCAGAATCAGTTCTACCCTTAGATCCTGCAGTCTCATCTGTCTGACATCCAAGGAGAAATGATCTAAAGACTCTCTGCCAGGCTTTTAGATCCCAGATCTGCCTCCTGTGATTGGAATCCAGCCTGCACTGGACCATGCACTTGTATTTTAATTGAGTCTTAGTGGAAAGGCAGTGTCTCTCCACAGAAGACAAATCAATGTTTTAGGGAGGTGGGGTAGAAAAAATCTTGGGATAGATAGCCTTTTTTGTGTTCTACTGAACAGGTGTTTGCTCATGTCACATGAATTGAGGAGTATACAAAAAAGGTATCCCTTAGAGCCTTACTCTCATATCCACTTAGATTCTGCGCTTTGCACAAAATTGTTCCTTCCACCCCACACACCATCCCAGAAGACAGAAGAGATCCACAGCCAACAACACCAGGCTCAAGAGTTCTTCTGGAACTGTTCTTTCACTTGCATTCTAGATCAGTGACTCCCTGGTCTTTTCCAGCTCCCTGAGTGGTGGGAGGGCATTTTAGGAAGAGCAGTCAATAGGAAGGCAGAGGGTTAAACTGCAGTTTGTTTTGGAGCCATCAGCAGTTCAGTGTCCCTCTATACTAAGGTAGAGGCTGACTAATAGATGGAAAAGAACAGGACACAGCATCTGACAATGCAGAACAGCAGCACTGGTGTTTCAAATCAATGTTGTCTCACATGTGTTCCAGTGGATTAAGAGTCCTGCATCCACTAACATAGTCTGCTGTAGTACATTTCAAAAGCCAACAGGAATGGAACACTTTTATAGACAGCACAAAGAGGGAAAGAGCAGGAGAACCATTTTGAAATTTATCATGCTTTTCTTTTTAAGAAAAGTTGAGGTAGAAACACAGCAACCATGCAGTTGAGGTGCAGACAGCCCACAAAGGGACTCTGGTGGATACCTTGAACCGGTGTGAGGAGGCCAAGGGCCACATGTGGTCTGACCCATAGGGGGACATAATGAAACAAAGGAATGACAGGAGTGTCTTCTTGGAGCTGCAAACTTCATGTTAAACTACAAGGTTCCCTGGAATCTGGAAACTGTCAGACACTTCAGCTTATGATGGAACAGAGGAGAGACCCTGAGATTAAAGAGTTGGGCATGTCTGAGCACAGAAAGCTGTGGTTGAGCTGCCTGCTCTTGTCAACTGGAACTGAACTCCTTGTATGGTTTCTTGAGATCAACAAACATGGCTCTAGGTAGTAGTAGAAGAAGAAGGAGGAGGAGGAGGAGGAGGAGAAGGAGGAGAAGGAGAAGAAGGAGGAGGAGGAGGAGGAGAAGTAGGAGGAGCAGGAGGAGGACAAAGGAAGATGATAGCTTTCTTTTAAAAAAACAGATCTGTCTATGGTAATTCACAGAGCTGTGAATTAAACTGAACTGCAGAGACAATGTGAAGAAAAGCACAGTACAAGGACAGAAGAGTATAATCCATAGTGAGAGTGGTTTATCAATCCAATAAGCAATCATTGTGTGCCAGCTGTAGGCATGATCCAGGGCAAGAGAGTCAGTAAGGGGAGAAGAGACGTGTAAGAGGATGGGTCTTAGCCTAGACATGGAAGGTGCTGTTATACAGGATAAGAGGTCTACAGAGGGTGTCCTCTCCATACTGGAGAAATTAAGAATTAACAGTCAGGGAATAAGGATTTAGTTTGTTGGTGTGTCTACAAAGAAACTTCCTGCACCTCTTCCCAATCCTAAAGTTTTAGAACTTACTGAAAAATGGATGCAGGGGTCACATAGGGGTCAATCAGCTTCATTACTAGTAAAGATGGATCAGAGAATGTGGCTAGTACCAGAGGTCACAGTCAGGTGCAGGTTTTCTCTGAGGCAGAGTCACAGACTGCCCTATGCTAGTTCTACCAGTGGGAAAGAACACGCCCTGTCTGTAGGCAAACCAGGCTTACAGAAAACCCAGAGGGGCTAAACATACAAAGTCAGTTACTTTCCTTCAATTAGGCACTCCTTTCCTTTAAAAGGAGGCTGAAAGAAAGGCTGAAAGTTTCCTCCTTCCCCAGTGCTCCAGAAGGACAAATGTTTTTATTTTATGGGCCTCTGTAGAGATGCCCGGAAAAGAAAATTATTTTCCTTTGTGCGGGCATACACTGTCAGATTGTAAATTTGGATATTTAGAGGAAGAATTCTAATTCCTCAATGAGCTAGAAGGCCTAAAGATCATTTAGTACAATGGTATTCAATTTTTTTCTTTTAGTTGTGACCTCTTTATTGAAATATAAAACACAAATGACAGAGCTGTTCTGGCTAAAAGGAGCAAAATGTAACAGAGATGAAAAGCCCAAGCTTGACCTATGAGGATGTCCCTTCCATACCTAGAAGCTACCCAAAGGCAACTCAGAAGAACCCTAGAACTTTACACTATAGTTTCTAAGCCTCTGAAATGGCCCTACTGTGCTGGAACCATGCTAATCAAAGAAGTTATGTGACTACCCATATTGTGCAGCAGAGTCAGTGGTAGAGATGGAGATACCAGAATCCATCATGGTGTCAAGGGCTTGAAAGCAACACAGAGCTTCATCTCACTTGGAAGAGACCTATATTAATATCTGGTCTCATTTCTTTTTCTACTACCACAGACCCCACCTAGTAATGTCCATAGGTACCTAACCAGGAGCTGACTGAAAAGTGTTATCAGAAAGGGCTGTGAATCCCTATAAGTGTCATTCCATCTGATACAGATCTTTACAAAAGAGTAAGTAACTATTACCAGGATGATTTAGCCAAGAAAAGGGGATAAACTAGTAGAACTTTCAAGGTGTGACTCCAGCACTATAATTTGGATAATGTGCCTTTCTCTCTTTTCCACAGAGATCAGTCAATGTTTGGCACCATGGGCAGCTGCTAGTTAGAATGGACTGTCCTCACTACCACTCTAACCTTTCACAAGAAAGGCATGGTGGACAGGGTGTTTCTTCACCAGAAGGGTAAAACTGATTTGGCAAGTGAAGACAGAACCAGGTTGAATCATATGAAATCAAATGAAACAAAAGTCCTGGGTCATATGTTTTTGTAAACCAGAAAAGGCCAAATATTGACTCTTTTATGCTGCAACATGTATTTCACTGTCCTAATTGGTCCCTACAAACTTGGACCTTCCAGTATTCTAGATAACATACTTGGTTCACATTGATCCCTGATTTTGCTTCTTAAATTGGGACAGGGGCCAGAAACAATGGTGTGACCTTGTGTAGGTCTACTAAGGGCAACTGAGCATGTCCCAGGCATTATCTCCATAACACTGGTTCCTATACATGGCCTGCCTTCCCCCACCCTCAGTTCATGCCCACACACCTGCATCATACAGAGACTACACAGATACCACCAACTGATATAATACTGATTGCTAAATGATTATGATACAGAACAATTTTCACTTCTGTCAGAGGTCACAAGAGAGTGAGGAACCAGAGTTTAGTATCTGTGCATTTAATCACTTACCTTTCCCAAGAACATTATCAGAAGTATGTACAAACATACTTATTTCTAGTATCACTCTCATAATTATATCCGGGTACAATCCCTGCAAAGCACACACATTGTTTAAAAAGCCTCTCTGTGTCATGGGAAGTCATGTGGTCACATGTTGGCAAGCCAGAATATCACTATGATTAAACTTACTTTACAAAATAAAGTGAGGGTAAAAACCAGGGGAAGGGAAATTCAAACATCAAACAGCATTGATGGGTTTATCATCATTGTGCTACATTACAGGGTGACCTCTGCAGACTAGAAATTGGGTTACATCAACAAACCTTTCACTTTAAAGTATGAGATGAAAGAGTGCCTCCCCTTACATTTTGCAGTATTACTGGCTCAGGTTTAAAGAAAGTATATAGCCAGGTACCCATGTCACATTTCAATCTGTGATATTGACATGGATGTAAAAACCCAAGCCTTTGAAACTGAGCCTTTCATATGTTGAACAAAAACCTGAAATGCACTCTGTTGCAAAGACCCGAAGGACAGAAGGTAAAATGATAAAGGGGAAGCCTTAACATATGGAACATTGATGAATTCTTTTGCCATGGGCCATAACACAAGTCTACTAAAGTAGAGCTTTTTTCAGATAATTGACATTGGTTTGTTTGTTTTTCTTCAATATCAAGGCTTACCTGCCTATGTAAAGTCAGTGATGTGTTGCCACAGTGAGGAAAAGTATTTAAGAGAACCAGACTGAAGATTGGTTCAATTATAGGACCCCAATTCCACCCTACCAAATAGCACTGTCTTATCATTTATTTTAGCAAAACTGATTCCTCTGTTGCCTCGGCAAACTCCCAAGTAACCAGTGAGGAGCTGAAATATTGAATGCAAGCTTTGCTAAGCCTTTACAAATCATCTTGCCTGTAATTTAAATTTTCAGTCTTGTATTTTTGATCTAAAGTTAACAGATACCACGCCATATAACCATCCTCTGGTTTAATCAGTAGGTATGTATATAGGAAATGGAGGGACTATAGAGAGAGAATTTCTCAACATCCCATTAATCATTTTAGACAAGGTCCTGAAATTCTTCCCAGTCATGACCTTCAGGTTAAGGCAGAAGAAGGGTAAGAGTTATATCACAAAGGGCATTTGAACTTCTTATAAACAAGGATAAAAGATGATCTGCTAATATCTGATGGTACAAAAACAAGTCTTCAATAGCAGAACACAAAAATGTCCTAGTACTTTTAAAGCTTTGAAAATATCTCCAGCTCCAGGTCCTTCTTTGGCATCTGGCCAGGCCCCGGTCCCCTGTACCAAGAAAAGAATCCCAAGATGAATTACCCTCCTAATTCTTCATAGTCTGGTTCATTTGGCAAAGGACCTAAACCTAACCACAATAGTAAAAAGAAAGGCTGAGATTCTACTATAAGATATACAAATCATGAAATGTATACAAGTAACAAAAACAGTTTCAGTATGACTTGATGAAAAGAATTTTGTGTTTTTGTATGGGTGTGTGTGTTTTTAACTTGGCATTCCAGTAATCTGAAACCACTGTTTAAGGTAGAAAATCATTTTTCAATCTCAGAAAACATTGTTACTAGTGGCCAAAAGTCAATCCATGTAATAAAAAATATTTGCTAATGCTGAACACCTGCATTTTATAGATAGCCTCTGAAGACAGCCGTACCTAAGTCTTCTAGTCTATTGATACAGCAGTCAAGGAAAAATACAAAACTGTAGATAAGAATGCTTGCTAAATTATCCATGCATGCATCTACACTAAGTCTAGGATATTTAATGGCGGATGCTGAGAGTCATTAGATACAATAAAGAGCAAACAAAATATGTCCAGGGTAAGGGTCCCAGCTTCTAGAAGCTTATATTTTGAGGTGGTAGGATACACAAATCAAAACATACTAAAGGTATAAACATATATCGTTTATGGAAGCCATGTGTAAATATTTATTTCAATTCCCATGGTTAGTTTTAGCTTTTTTGGTTTCATTGCTTAATTTTCTACTTATTGGGTTTAATGAAAAAAGACAGCCAACAGAAGTTTGAAGGAAGGGTTCCAATGATGGTCATAGGGAAAAGGTGTCAGGGGTTGGGTGGAGGTAAGCAAAGGGCAGGGGAAAAGAGGACATCCATAATAGTGTCACCCATAAAAAAAACTTAAAAAAAGAAGGTGCAAACATTGTTTCATATTCTTCTGAAAAGAAGAGTTTCTAGCAAGCATCTTAAGGACAGTCTGCACATTCTCACATACATATTCAACCACACTGATGCTGACTCTTCATGGCTTTTTCATTGCAGTCATCTCCTCTAACGAATTCAGTAAAGCTCAGGGACAGCTGATTTTAATATTATCATAACAGATAATAAAAACAATTTGATTAAAAATCTATTAAGCAGAATCCAAAATGACAGAGTAAGTGGAAGCTACACTAACCTCCTCCCAGGACCAATCTGGGATTACAATTAAATTGTAGATAAATCATCCTGTATAACCAACTGAACAGTACCTGCAAAGAAGCCTTATAACCATGAACAGACAGAAGAGACCACTTCACCACAACAGGACTGGTAGGGAGTACAGAGGAGGCGTGAGAGGGCTGACCATGCTTCCATGGATGGCAGCTATAGTTCCAGAAGGATAATTCAGCAGCCAGGGGTTCCCCCTGAGAAGTGTGGGGTCTAAATCCTAAGCTGAGCTCCCCAGCCTACAGCACCAGAGCCAGAAAATAACCCAGATAATACCCAGCTCTGAAAAGCAGCAGGATTCTGTCTTTTAAGAAGAGATGGCTGGAGATACAGAGAGCCTCTAAAGGGCCAAACCACATAATTTTGTTTGAAGCCATTTACCTTGGGCTCCAGGAGAGGTAGGGTAGAGTAGACTAGAGATGCCTGAGGAGAGTGAGGGCTTAGCGGCTCTGGGAATAGAATTGGAGGAATAGCCACCAGGATCCCAGTTATGAGTCATACCCCATACTGTAGAAACCATCTTTCTCAGGCAGAGCTCTCCCCTCCAAGTCTGAGAGGAAGCAGCAGCCCTACCCACAGAAATTATTTGGCCCCACTCTGTGGTGCTCAAGCCAGGCTGCTGATTATAGCTTGAAGCTATGTTGCTCATTAGATTAATAACTAAAGTGGATCTCTGGGAGCCCTATGAGACTTCAGCTGACCCTCCCCAGGGCCCAGTGCTGAAAAAGGCAGCCTTGCTATGTGGCCTGGTTCTTTCCCCACACAAATAAGCCCAGCAGAGGGAGCCACATGCTGTGGATCACTGATAGCTCCAAACAGGTTGACTATGGCCAGACACAAGCAGTGGCTGACAAAGGCCTACACCAGATTCTGGGCAGGTCTACTTAATACATAGGAAGTAATATAAAGAAGTAGCCAAAAGGGGAAGACAAAGAAACACACCCCAAATGAAAGACCAAGAGAATTCTCCAGAAGAAGATGAAATGGAGGCAAGCAATTTATCAGATAGAGAGCTTAATGATTATAAGGATACTCAACAGCATGAAAAAGACATAGAAACCATAAAAAAATACCAGTCAGAAATAAAAGAATGAAATATCTGAAATAAATAATACACTGCAAGGAATAAAGGACATGCTAGACGAGGAAGAGGGCCTAAGGAATGATTAGGAAGAAGAGGTAGAAAAGAAAACACTCAGGCAGAGCAGCAAAAAGAAAAAGGAATTTATAAAAATGTGGAGAGTTTAAGAAACATTTTGGACAACACAAAGCATAACAACATTTGCATCATGGGAATACCAGAAGGAGAAGACAGGGAGCAAGGGATCAAGACCTATTTGAAGAAATAATGACCAAAGACTTCTTTAGCCTGGTGAAGGATAAAGATACACTAGCCCAGGAAGCTCAGAGAGTCCCAAACAATTTGGACTCAAAGAGGCCTACACTGAGACACATCATAATTAAAATGACAACACTTAAAAACAAGAAGAGAATCCTAAAAGCTGCAAGAGAAAAGCAGGTAGTTACATGCAAGAGCATAGCAATGAGATTATCATTTGTTTTCTCAAAAGAAATATTTCAGGCCAAAAGGGAGTAGCATTAAATACTCAAGGTGATGAAAAGCAAGGACCTACAATCAAGCCCATTTTACCCAGGAAGGCTATCATTTAAAATTGAAGGAGAAATAAAGAGCTTCCCAGACAAGAAAAAGTAAAGGAATTTGTTAACACCAAACCAGTAGTGCAACAAATGTTAAAGGGCTTGCTTTAAGAAGCAGTAGAGAAAGAGAAAGAAAAAAAACAAAAACAAAAACAAAAGAGAGGAATATAGTCTAAGAATAAAATGGCACTAAATATATACCTATCGGTAATCACCGTAAATGTAAAGGGCTTAAATGCTCCAAGGAAAAGACAAAGAGTAGCTGAATGGATATAAAACAAGACCCACATACATGCTGGCTCCAAGAACCCACCTCAGATTGAAAGTATACGCACACAGAATCCTTGAAGATGGTGGCGAGATTGGTGGGAGCGGAGTCCACTTCTGCTGGCAAGAGTGAAATGCCTAGCTGGTCTGAGGAACAGAGTGAACAGTCAACGGTATTCCAGCATATATCAAGATCAGAGACCAAAAATTGTAGACGGCATTGAAAAATCAGATGGTAAGAAGAGTGCTTAAGGACAGTAAGGCCCCTGGGACCAATGTGGGGACCAGGGTGGCTGAAGCCCTGCATCCGGGGCCGCAGAGGTCTGCTGCAAGATTCTTGGGAGAGAGCCAGGCTGGGCTGTGTGAGAGGCCAGGTGCTTGTTTGGACCAGGGGGGCTTGAATAGGAGGAATTTCTTGAAAAGAAAAAGAGAAAATAGAGGCACTCAGTGGCTGTTTAGAGAATTCTCCACAGCAACTATGGGCTCTTGTGTCCGCCACTCCCTCAGTCTCTGCACTGTGAACACCAGATAAGCAGCCCCAGCACACACCTGAAGCCCAGGTCAGTATGCACCCTGATCAGTAGCCCGGCTGCCTGGGCGCACGGACCCAAAGCCCCCCAGTCAGTGTATACCCCAATCAGCAGCCTAGGCGCCCACACCTGAAGCCCCAGGTGGGTGCACACCCCAATCAACAGCCTGGCTCCCATGGGTGACCACACCTGAAGCACCAGGGACTGAACACTAACAGCAAAGAGCAAGAAGGTGGAGTGTGAGTTGCCCCTAATTTGTGAACATCAAGGGCAGCACAACTGGTGGACTAAAGGCCTAGGGGGGAGAAGAAGGACCCTGAGGAACTGGACTGGAGGCTGGACAACAGGGAAGAGTGTGGCTCAGGAAGGAAGAAAAGTGAAACAAATCCCTCAACCCACCCCCTCACGTTTCAAAGACAGGAAGACCAGCAGAACTGACCTGACGGGTTTAAAGCCAGCAGAAGACTTTTAATTGTTAATTCCTTCTTCCTTTGTGTCCTTCTTTCTTTTTTTACTCCTTCTTCTTTCCTTCCTTTAATTTTTAATTCCTTCTTCGTGCCTTCTTTTATTTATATTTTGATTTTAATTTTTGTTAAAATTCTTTCTTCTTTTCTTTCCTCCGATCTTTTTCATTCCTTTGTCCTTCTTTCCTTTCCTTTTCTATTCCTTTTTCCTTCCTTCCCTTTTGCTTTTCTTTTCTTTTCCCTCCTTTTCCCACAGGTGAGACAATAAAATCTGGAGCACTAAAAGACCAGAGTTAGACCCAAACAGGGGTCATCCCAATAACTGAGACAGTGAGACAAATTTCACTTTGCTACTCAAGAGAACTTGCAAGCTGGGGGTGGTGAACACCAGTACACCTGCTGGAAGAGGAAAACCACCAACAGATAACAACGGAAGAAGGTAAAGAAGGGGGTGGAACACACAATAACCGCAATCCAGGACTCATCTGGAAATACAACTAAATAGTGGAGAAATTACTGAGAACAAACATCAGGACAAGAGCAAGAGAGAAGCCTAAAAACCTGGTACACACAGAATAATCAGCTTCAACAAAAATTGTCCACATCTGCACAAAAGAATACAAGATGTGGTGGAAGGAATGACCCTCAATTAACAAGCTTTAGGGAAGGATCCATCAAAGAAAGACCCAACAACAATCAACCCCAAGGACATACAGCTAGCCAACATAAACGACAGCCCAAGACCAGAGAGCTCAGGAGATTAAGGAGACAGCACCACTGAATCCCACTGGCATTCTACCATACAAATTCATACCATAAACCCAAGGAGTCAGAAGAGATCAATTTAAAAAGCAGAGGCTAACAAGAAGAGTCTCACAATGAGAACACAAAGAAACAAGCCCCAAATGAAAGGAAAGGAGGATGCCTCAGAAAGAATGCTAAATGAAAAAGAGGCGAGTCAACTATCAGATACTGAGTTCAAAGCAATGGTTATCAAGAAGCTCATTGAGCTCACAGAGAATTACTGGAAACTACAGGAAAACTACAATGAACTCCCTGCAAGCTATATCAACATGAAAAAGGAAATAGAAACTATCAACAAGGGCCAAGAGGAAATGAAGAATACAATTTCTGAACTGAAGAACACAGTAGAAGGAATCAAAAGTAGAATTGATGAGGCAGAGGATTGGATCAGCGAACAGGAGGACAAAGTAGAAAAAAACACCCAGAAAGAGCAACAAGAGAAAAAGAGGCTCAGAAAGAATGAAGACGGGTTAAGGGAAACAAAGAATAACAAAAAATGTACTAATATCCGTATAATAGGGATATCAGAAGGAGAAGAAGAAGAGCAAGGAATAGAAAACTTGTTTGAAACAGTAAGGATGGAAAACTTCCCTAATTTGATGAGAGAAAAAGTCACACAAACATAGGAATCACAGAGAGTCCCAAGCAAGAGGAACCCAAAGAGGCCCACTACAAGACACATCATAATTAAAATGGCAAAATTCCAAGACAAAGAGACGATCTTAAAGGCAGCAAGGGAGAAACAGGAATTAACATACAAGGGAGCCCCAATAAGGTTAGTAACAGACTTCGCAATGGAAACGCCACAAGCCAGAAGAGAATGGCAAAAAATATTCCAAGTAATGAGAACCAGAGGCCTGCAACCAAGGCTACTTTACGCAGCAAGGCTCTCAATCAAGATAGAAGGCCAAATAAGGGGTTTCCCAGACAAAAGAAGTCTAAAAGAATACACCTCCACCAAACCAGCTCTGCAAGAAATGCTAAAGGGACTGCTTTAAGGAAAGGAATGAGAAGAGAGAGAAAGAGAAGAACGCAGCTACAAAAAATTGGCAAGAATAAGTACCTATCAATAATAACCTTAAATGTAAATGGATTAAATGCTCCAATCAAAAGACATAGAATAGCTGAATGGATAAGAAAGCATGACACACACATATACTGCCCACAAGAGACCCACTTCAGGACATAAGACCTACACAGACTGAAAGTGAAGGGCTGGAAACAAATATTCCAAGGAAATGGACAGGAAAAAAAAGCAGGGGTGGCAATACTCATATCAGACAAAATACACTTTAAAAAAAGGGCCATAAAGAGACCCAGATGGTCACTTCATAATACTCAAAGGAAGAATCCACCAAGAAGACATAAACATTGTAAATATATATGCTCCCAACATAGGAGCACCCAAATACATAAAGAAAATCTTGGAGGACTTCAAGAAAGATATTGACAGCAACACAATTATAGTAGGGGATTTCAATACCCAACTGTCAACGATGGACAGAACTTCTAAACAAAATATCAACAAAGATTTTTTGACCTTGAACAAGGCCTTGGATGAAATGGACTTAACTGATATATATAGAGCCTTTCATCCCAAAGAAGCAAAATACACATTCTTTTCAAATGCATATGGAACATTTTCAAAGATAGACCACATGATAGGACACAAAGCAAGCCTCAACAAATTCAAGAAAATTGAAATCATATCAAGCATTTTCTCTGATCACAAGGGACTGAAACTAGAAACCAACCACTAAGGCAAAACCCCCAAACACTCAAAATCATGGAGATTGAATAGCATGCTATTAAACAATGATGGATCAAGAACAAGATTAGGGAAGAAATCAAAAACTTTCTAGAAACAAATGAAAATGAACTTAAAACAATTCAAAACTTATGGGACACAGCAAAGGCAGTCCTGAGAGGGAAGTTCATAGCCATACAGGCCTACCTTAAAAAGATAGAAACATTTCAAACAAACAACCTAACCCTACGCCTACAAGAATCGAGGAACAACAACAAGGAAAACCTAGAGCAACCACAAAGAAGTAAATAACCAAGATCAGAGCAGAATTAAATGACATAGAGACTAAAAGCACAATTCTAAGGATCAATGAATCCAGGAGCTGGTTCTTTGAAAAGATAAACAAAATCGACAAGCCTTTAAGTAGGCTCATCAAGAAAAAAAGAGAGAGGATCCAAATAAGCACAGAAATGAAAGAGGAGAGATTACAACTGATACCACAGAAATACAAAGGATTGTAAGAAATTACTACAAAGAACTGTATGCCAAGAAATTTGAAAACCTAGGTAAAATGAACAAATTTCTAGAAAAATATAATGTTCCAAAACTGAATGAAGAAGAAGCAGAAAACCTGAACAGACCAATAACAGCAGAGGAAATTGAAGCAGTCATCAAAAAACTCCCAACACACAAAAGCCCTGGACCAGATGGTTTCACAGGAGAATTCTACAAAGCATTTAAGGAAGAGCTAACCCCTATGCTTCACAGACTATTCGAAAAAATCCAAAATGATGGAAGACTCCCAAACTCTTTTTATGAAGCCAGCATCATCCTAATCCCAAAACCAGATAAAGACACAATGAAGAAAGATAACTTCAGGCCAATATCTCTGATGAATATAGACACTAAAATTCTCAACAAAATATTGGCAAACCGCATCCAGCAATACATTAAAAAGATCATCCACCATGATCAAGTGGGATTCATCCCAGGGATGCAAAGGATGGAACAATATTTGCAAATCAATAAACATAATACATCACATCAACAACAGCAAAGACAAAAATCACATGATCGTATCAATAGATGAGGAAAAAGCATTTGATACGGTACAGCACCCATTTCTGATAAAAACACTCAGCAAAGTGGGAATAGAGGGAGCATTCCTCAACATAATAAAGGCCATATATGAGAGACCTACAGCCAACATCATGTTCAATGGACAAAAACTTAGAGCTTTTCCACTAAGATTAGGAACAAGACAAGGATGCCCTCTCTCACCACTCCTATTCAACATATTATTGGAAGTCCTAGCCACAGCAATCAGACAAGAAAAAGCAATAAAAGGCATCCAAATTGGAAAGGAGGAAATGAAACTGTCACTGTTTGCAGATGACATGATAGTGTACATGGAAAATCCTATAGACTCCACCAAAAAACTACTTGACCTAATAAATGAATTCGGCAAAACAGCTGGATACAAAGTTAATACTCAGAAATCAAAGGTATTCCTGTACACCAACAAGGAAACATCAGAAACAGAAATCAGGAAAAAAATCCCATTTGATATAGCAACAAGAAAAATCAACTACCTAGGAATAAACCTAACCAAGGAGATAAAAGACCTGTACTCAGAAAACTACACAACATTGAAGAAAGAAATTAAGGAAGACACAAACAAATGGAAGCATGCACCATGCTAATGGATTGGAAGAATTAACATCATCAAAATGGCCATACTACCCAAAGCAATTTATAGATTCAATGCAATCCCTATTAGAGTACCCATGACATATTTCACAGATATAGAACGAACATTTCAGAAATTTATATGAAACCATAAATGACCCCGAATAGCTGCAGCAATTTTGAGAAAGAAGAACAAAGCAGGAGGGATCACAATACCTGATATCCAAGTGTATTACAAGGCCACTGTAATCAAAACAGCTTGGTACTGGCATAAAAACAGGCACATAGACCAATGGAACAGAATAGAGTGCCCAGAAATAAACTCAAGTCTTTACGGTCAATTAATATTTGACAAAGGAGGCAGGAGCATAAAATGGAGCAAAAACAGCCTCTTGAACAGATGGTGTTGGGAGATCTGGACAGCTACGTGCAAAAATATGAAACTCGATCACCAACTTACGCCATACACAAAATAAACTCAAGATGGATAAAATACTTAAATATAAGTTGTAACACCTTAAAAGTCCTTGAGGAAAACGTTGGCAGGAAAATCTCAGACATTCCATGCAGCAACATCCTCACAGACATGTCCCCTAAAGCAAGGGACATAAAGGAAAGAATAAACAAATGGTACCTCATGAAAATAAAAAGCTTCTGCAAGGCTAAAGAAAATAGCACCAAATTACAAAGAGAACCAATGGCATGGGAAAACATATTTGTCAATGATACCTCAGACAAGGGCCTGATCTCCAAAATATATAAAGAACTCACACGACTGCACTCCAGGAAGACAAACAACCCAATTAAAAAATGGGCAAAGGACTTGAACAGACACTTCTCCAAGGAAGACATACAGAGGGCCCAGAGACATATGAAAAGATGCTCAGCATCACTAGCCATCAGAGAGATGCAAATTCAAACCCCAATGAGGTACCATCTCACATCAGTCAGAGTGGCCCGCATAAACAAATCCACAAACAAATGTTGGAGAGGATGCAGAGAAAGGGGAACCCTAGTGCACTGTTGGTGGGAATGCATACTGGTGAGGCTACTGTGGAAAACAGTATTGAATTTCCTCAGAAAACTAAAAATGGAACTGCCCTTTGACCCAGCAATTCCGCTGCTGGGATTATACCCTAAGAACCCTGAAACACGAATCCAAAAGAGCCTGTGCACCCCAATGTTCATAGCAGCACAATTTACAATAGCCGAGTACTGGAAGCAACCTAAGTGCCCATCAGCAAATGAGTGGATCCAAAAACTATGGTATATTTACACAATGGAATTCTACACAGCAGAGAGAAAGAAGGAGCTTATACCCTTTGCAACAGCATGGATGAAACTGGAGAGCATTATGATAAGTGAAATAATCCAGGTGGTGAGGGACAAATACCATATGATCTCACCCTTAACTGGAACATAATCAATAGAAGAAAGAAGCAAACAAAATACAACCAGAGACATTGAGGTTGGGAACAGTCTAGCAGTGGCCAGGGGGGAGTGGGGTGGGGACAGTGGGAAGATGGGATTGCAGGAACTATTATAAAGGACTCATGGACAAAATCGGGGGGGATGGTGGGGGTGGGGGAGGGAGGTGGGTTCAGCTGGGGTGGGGTGGCGGGAAGGGGAAAAAAGGCATACAACTATAATTTAATAACAGTAAAAATTAAAAAAAAAAGAAACAACCTAACTTTATACTTAAAGAAACCTGAACAGTGGGAAGAGGAGATTACAGGAACTAGTATAAAGGACACATGGACAAAATCAAGGGGGAAGGTGGAGGTGGGGGAGGGAGGTTCGTTCGGCTGGGGTAGGGTGGAGGGATGGAGAGAAAAGGCATACAACTGTAACTGAATAACAATAAAAATTAAAAAAAAAAAAGAAACCTGAAGAAGAAAAACAAACAAAGCCCAAAGTGAGTAGAAGGACTTAAGTAATAAAACCCAGAGCAGACATAAACAAAATAGAGTATTAGAAAAATACAAAAGATCAATGTATCCAAGAGGTGGTTCTTTGAAAAGATAAAGAAGACTGAAAAACCTTTAACCAGACTCAACAACAACCACCACCACCAGAGGACTAGAATAAATTTAATCGGATACTGAAAGAGGAGAAAAAACTACTGACACCTAAGAAATCCAAATGTTTATAAGAAAATATTATGAACAACTACTGGTATAAACTGACACCTGGACAACCAGGATGAAATTCCTAGAAACATACAATCTTCCCAAACTAAATCAGGAAGAATCAGAGTATCTGAATAGATTACTACTGTTTATTCCTTGCAGTGTATTATTTATTTCAGATTATATTCTTTATTTCTTTTTTTTTTTATTGTTGTTCATCTACATGTGTCTCCATGTGTCTCCATTTTCATCCCTCCACAACACCTGCCCTACCCATCCCTTCCTCCCACCTTTGAACCTGCCCCCTTTGGATTTGTCTATGTGTCCTTTTTACATGTTCCTTGATGACCCTTCCCCTGTTTTCCCCCATTATTCCTCCCCCCCTTCCCCACAGGTTATTGTGAATTTCTTCTTTATTTTGATTTTTCTGGTTATATTTTGTTTGGTTGTTTGTTTTGTTGATTAGGTTCCACTTATAGGTGAGATTATATGGCATTTGTCTTTCAATGCCTGGCTTATTTTACTTAACATAATGCCCTCCAGTTCCATCCATGCTGTTGTGAAGGGTAGGAGCTCCTCCTTTCTTTCTACAGTGTAGTATTCTGTTGTGTAAATGTACCACATTTTTTTTGATCCTCTGATTTACTGATGGGCACTTAGGTTGCTTCCAGCTCTTGGCTATTGTAAATTGTACTGCCATGAACATTGGGGTGCAAAGGTTTTTTTGAATTGGTGTTTCAGGATTCTTAGGGTATACTCCCAGAAGTGGTATTGCTAGGTCAAAAGGCAGTTCCATTTTCAGTTTTCTAAGGATTCCATATTATTTTCCACAGTGGCTGCACCAGTCTGCATTCCCACCCACAGTGCACTAGGGTTCCCTTTCCTCCACAACCTTGCCAGCACTTGTTGTTTGTTTATTTGGTTATGATGGCCACTATGACCAGTGTGAATTGGTATCTAATTGTGGTTTTAGTTTTCATCTCTTTGATGACTAGTCATGCTGAGCATCCTTTCATATATCTCTGGGCCCTCTGTATGTCCTTCTTGAAGAAGTGTCTCTTCAAGTCCTTTGACCATTTTTTAATTGGGTAGTTTGTCTTCCTGTAGTGGAGGCATGTGAAATTTTTATATATTTTGGCGACCAAACGCTTGTCTGAGGTATCATTGGCAAACATATTTTCCCATACAGTTGGTTCCCTTTTCATTTTGCTGATGTTTTCTTTAGCTGTGCAGAAGCGTTTTACTTTGATGAGGTCCCATTTGTTTATTCTTTCTGTCCCTTGTTCTAGGTGGACATATCAGTGAAAATATTGCTGCATGGAATATCTGAGATTTTCTTGCCTATGTTCTCTTCTAGAACTTTTATGGTGCCGTGACTTATATGTAAGTCTTTTACCCATCTTGAATTTATTTTTGTGTATGGTGTAACTTGGTGATTGAATTTCTTTTTCCTTTTTTTTTTTTGCATGTAGCTGTCCAGGTCTCCCAACACATTTGTTGAAGAGGCGATTTTCTCTCCATTTTATGTTTCTGCCCTCTTTGTCAAATATTAATTGACCATAGAGACATTCTTTTATTTCTGGGATCTTTATTCTGTTCCATTGGTCTATGTATCTGTTCCTATGCCAGTACCAGAGTGTTTAGATATCAGTGGCCTAGTAATATAGTTTGATATCAGGTATTCTGATCCCTCCTACTTTATTCTTCATTCTTAATATTGCTGTGGTTATTCAGGATCATTGATGGTTCCATATAAATTTTTGAAATGTTTGTTCTATATCTGTGAAATATATCACCAGTATTTTCACAGGAATTGCGTTGAATCTATAAATTGCTTTGGGTAATATGGACATTGTGATGATGTTAATTCTTTGAATCCATGAACACAGTACACGGTTCCATTTATTTGTGTCTTCCTTACTTTCTTTCTTCAGTGTTGTGTAGTTTTGAGCCCAAAGTGAGGAGAAGGAAGGAAATAACCAAGAGCAGAATTAAATGATAAAGAGACTAAAAGAACAATCATAAGGTCAATAAATCCAGGAGCTGGTTCTTTGAAAAGATAAACAAAATCAGGAAGCCTTTAAGCTAACTCATCAAGAAAAAAGAGAGAGAAATCAAATAAACAAAATCAGAAATAAAACAGAAGAGATTACAACTGATACCACAGAATTACTAAGGATTGTAAGAAATTATGACAACTATATGTCAAGAAATTTGAAAATCTTGTTGAAATGGACAAATTTCTGGAAGAATATAATCTATCAAAACTGAGTGAAGAAGCAGCAGAAATCTTGAATATACCAATAACAGGTGATGAAATCAAAGCAATAATCAAAAGAATCCAGGTACATAAAAGCCCTAGACCAGATGGTTTCACAGGAGAATTTTACAAAACATTTAAGAGAGATTTAACCCCTATCCTTCTCATACTATTCCAAAAATTCCAAGAAGAGGGAGGACTCCCAAACCCTTTTTATGAAGCGAACATCATCCTAATTCCAAAACCAGATGAAGACACAACAAAGAAAGCAAACTACAGGCCAATATCACTGATGAACATAAATGCTAAAATCCTCAACAAAATATTGGCATACTACATCCAACAATACATTAAAAAGATCATACACCATGATCAAGTGGGATTCATCCCAGGGATGCAAGCATGGTACAATATTTGCAAATCAATAAACGTAGTACATCACATAAACAAAAGAAAAGACAAAAATCATATGATCATATCAATAGATGCAGACAAAGAATTTGATAAGGTACACAACACATTTATGATAAAAACACTTTGCAAAGTGGGAGTAGAGGGAGCATTCCTCAACATAATAAAGGCCATATACGAGAGACCTACAGTCAATATCATACTCAATGAGCAAAAACTAAAAGCTTTCCCACTCAGAAATAAGACAAGGATGTCAGCTTTCACCACTTCTACTCAACGTAGTATTGGAAGTCCTACACAAAGCGATCAGACAAGAAAAAGTAATAAAAGGCATCCAAATTGGAAAGGAGGAAATGAAACTGTCACTGTTTGCAGATGACATGATAGTGTACATGGAAAATCCTATAGACTCCACCAAGAAACTACCTGACCTAATAAGTGAATTTGGCAAAATAGCAGGATTCAAAGTCAATATTCAGAAATTGAAGGAATTTTTATACACCAACAATGAGAGATTAGAATCAGAAATCAGGACAAAAATCCCATTTGCTATAACAAGAAAAATAAAGTACGTAGCCCATGGAGGTAAAAGACCTGTACTCAGAAAACATTCTTTATTTCTGACTGGTCCCTTTTTATGATTTCTACCTCTTTATTCTCGCTGTTGAGTATCTTTATAATCATTACTCTAAGCTCTCTATATCATAAAATGCTTGCTTCCATTTCATCTAGCTCTTCTTCTGAATAATTCTTTTTCTTTCTTTTGAGTTCTGTTTCTTTGTCTTCCCATTTTGGCTGCTTCTTTGTATTTTTACCTTAATAAGTTAATCAGTGGTTTAGCATCAACCTGTAGTCAGCAGCCTGGCTTAAGCGTCATAGGGTAGGGCAGAGCAAATCCTGTGGGCAGGACTATTGCTTCCCCTCAGGCTGATGCCACTTGGAGGGGAGTGCTCTGCCTGAGAAAGATGGTTTCTGAAGTATGGGATATGACTCATAACTGGGATCCTGGTGGCTATTCCTCCAGTTCTCTTGCCAGAGCCACCAAGTCCAGACTCACCTCAAGCATCTCTAGGTCACCCTGCCCTCCTTCTGCTGGAGCCCAGTATAAGTGGCTTCAAACAAAATTATGTGGTTTGGCCCTTTAAAGGCTCTCTGTGTCTCCAGCCATTTTTTTCCTAAAAGACTGAATCCTGCTGCTTTTCGGAGTTGGGTATTATCTGGGTTATTTTCTGGCTCTGGTGCTGTAGGCTGGGGAGCCCAGCTTAGGGTTTAGATCCCACACTTTTCAGGGGCAACCCCTGAGCTACTGAAATTTCCCTCTGGAATTTCAGCTGCTGCCTGTGCGAGTCCAGCCAGCCCTCTCACACCTCTTACTCACTCCCTACCTTTCCAGTTGTGGTGATGTGGTCTCTTCTTTCTGTATATAGCTATAAGGCTTCTGTACAGCCAGTGTTCAGTTTTTTATACGGGATGATATCTCTACAATTTAGTTGTAATTCCAGATTGGTCCTGGGAGGAGGTTAGTGTAGCTTCTATTTATTCCTCCACCATATTAGATCTGTCAATCAATGCAGATTTGGGTACATGTCTTTGTGAATTACAGAGTTCTCCATAACGAAGGGAATTCCTGGTGTTGGCACTGTGGTTTAGGGGAAAGAACAGAGACAACTGGGCTGAAGAGGACTTAGCTGGACTAGTGCAGGCAAGAACAGCCACAGGTTTACATCAACTGAGTATCAGCCTTTATTTGTATCCCATAAAATAGATAAGCAAAAAAAAAAAAAATCAGAACCCCACTCCAGGATATCCTGGAATCAAGATAGGTTCGGAATATTCAAAATAGTAAATTTACAGTAACTCAGACCATAATAATGGGAAGAAGGAATCAACAGTCTTGAATCAAATAGTTATATTTGAGCATATTCACAATAGCAGGTAATATTCACATTGGGAGAAAATTAGAAATTACTTAATTTGGTATTACATGCATTAATAGTATTGATGATTACATGTAAAATCAAGTATAAGAGAAAACGTGTAATCCACTAGCAAAACCGAAGTGTGTTTCTCCTTGATAAGGAAAAAAAATAATATTTTGGCTACTTTTAATACTCACTTCTTCACTTAATACATAATGAAGATAAAAATAAGTTAAGAGCTACCACCTTTGTCCTAGCTGATGCTTCTCCAGCCCGTCTATGATTACTGCTCCAGCATTAGCAAGAAAGAGGTGGAGGCATGAAAATCCATCCACATGTGGTAGTCAGGGTTAAGCCTCACATTCAGCCAGGCTCAGGGTCTATCCCTTATGAACGGGTCAACAGCAATCAAGTCTCGATTATAATAGCAGGGCTCACATAACCTACACAAGGTACATCCCTGGAGCACTCAACTCAGGAGATCAAGAGGATTGAACCACTGGGTCCCACAAGACACCTACTACATAAGGTCACCCCTCAAAAACTAGGATTCATAGCAGATCTATCTAATAGATAGAAGCAAACAAAAAGAGGCAGACAGAAATGAGGAGACAAAGAAAGAGGCCTCAGATGAAAGAACAGGGGGAGTCTCCAGAAAAAGAGCTAAGTAAAATGCAGGCAAGCAATGATCAAATATAGAGTTCAAAGTAATGGTTATAAGGATGCTGAAAAAACTTAGTAATAGCTATAATAGCATGAAAATGGACATAGAATCCATGAAAAAAAAAAACTAGTCAGAAATGAATAATACCATACCTGACATCAAGAGTACACTGAAAGGAATAAAATGTTGTTTGGATGATACAGAACAGTAAATCACAGATTTGGAAGATAAGGTACGAGAAAAGTACCCAATAGGAGCAGAAAAAGAAGAAGGAAATAAAAAGAATGAGAATAATTTAAGGGAACCTTGGGATACATGAAGCATAAAAACACCCACATCAGAAGAGTACTAGAAGAAAACAGAGAGTAAGAGATCAAGAACCTATTTGAAGAAATAAGAACTAAAAACTTCCCTAACCTGGTAAAAGAAACAGAGACACAAGTACAAGAAGCACAGAGTATCACAAACAAGATTAAACAAAAAAGACCCACACCAAGACACATCATAATTAAAATGCCAAAGGTTAAAGACAAAGAGAGAATCTTAAAAACAGCAATAGAATAGCCTTAATTCCCTACAAGGGGGCTCCCATAAGACTGTCAGCTGATTTCTCAACAGAAACATTATAGGCAAGAAGAGATTGGCATAAAATATTTGAATGATAAAAAGCAAGGAGTTACACCTAAGACTAATATACCCAACAAGGTTATCTTTTAAAAGGGAAAAATAAATAAGGAGCTTCTTAGACAGGAAAAAGTTGATAGTTTTTTGTTTTGTTTTTGTTTTTGTTTTGGGTTTGTTTTTTCTTTTACTACAAAACCAGTATTACAAGAAATGTTACAGGCTCTGCTATAAGAAGCAGGAAAAAAAGGAGTTCCAGCCAATATGGAGGTATAGGCAGAAAAGCTGTGCTTCCTCACACAACTAAAAGAAGGATAACACCAATTTAAAAACAAAGAACAACCAGAACTGCCAGAAAATAAAATTGCATGGAAGATCAACAACTAAGGAGTTAAAGAAACATTCATCCAAACTGATAGGAGGGGCAGAAATGGGGACACAGAGGACATGTGGCAAGGCAAGGCAGTGGACCACACTGGTGATCCCACATTCGTGCCCAGCTAAGATGAGAGGAGCAATGGGGGAGTGAGACACATCACGAAACCCAGAGTTTCAAAATGGGAAATTAAAGACTTGAAACCCCTGGCTGTAAAAACCTGTGGGTGTTGCAGTACAGAGAAACTCAGCCTCACAGGAGAGTCCATTGGAGAGACCCACAGGGACTTAGAACATATGCAAACCCACCTACCAAGGAATCAGCACAATCTGCTTGTGGGAAGCAAGGAAAGTGAAAGAAAGTGAGGCGACAGCCAAGCAAGCAGCACTGTTCCCTCTCTGACCCCTCCCCCACATACAGTACCTCAATGAAGCAAAGAGGGTTGCCCCACTCTGGCGAATACCTAAGGCCCTGCCCCTTACAACATATCAGGTGCATCAAGACAAAGGAATATGAAGCAACTCCAAAAAAAGAAGTAAGCAACAAGGAGATAGACAACCTATCTGATGCAGAGTTCAAAACACTGGAAATCAGGATGCTCACAGAATTGATTGTGCTCGGTTGCAAAATGAAGGAAGGGATGAAGTTTATACAAAGTGAAATAAAGGAAAATATACAGGAAGCCAACAGTGAAGAGAAGGAAACCAGGACTCAAATCGATGATTTTGAGAAGGAACAAATAAACATCCAAACACAACAGAATGAAGAAACAAGAATTCAAAAAAACGAAGATAGGTTTAGAAGCCTCCAGGACAACTTTAAATGCTCCAACACCCAAATAATAGGGGTGCCAGAAGGAGATGAGGAAGAGCAAGAAATTGAGAATTTATTTGAAAAAATAATGAAGGGAAACTTCCCCAATCTGGCAAAGGAAATAGACTTCCAGGAAGTCCAGGAAGCCCAGAGGATCCCAAAGAAATTGAGCACAATGAGGAATACACCAAGTTACCCAAGATTAAAGATAAGGAGAGAATCTTAAAAGCAGCAAGAGGAAAGGAGAGAGTTACCTACAAAGGAGTTCCCAGAAGACTATCAGCTGTTTTCTCAAAAGAAACCTTGCAGGCAAGAAGGGGTTGGAAAGAAGTTATTGAAGTCATGAAAAGCAAGGACCTACATCCAAGATTACTTTATCCAGCAAAGTTATCATTTCGAATGGATAGGCAGATAAAGTGTTTCCCAGATAAGGTAAAGTTAAAGGAGTTTATCATCAACAAGCCCTTATTATATGAAATGTTAAAGGGACTTATCTAAGAAATAGAACTCAAAAATATGAACAATAAAATAACAATAACCTCACAACTATCAACAACTAAACCTAAAAAGCGAAAACAAAACCTAGGCAAAGAACTAGAATAGAAACAGAATCACAGAAATGGAGATCATATGGAGGGTAATCAGTGGGGTGGGGGAGGGGGAGAATGGGGGGAAAAGGTGCATGGAATAAGAAGCATAATACGTAGACACAATATAGACTGGGGAAGGTTAAGAATAGTATAGGAAATGGAGAAGCCAAAGAAGTTATCTGTACAAACCATGCACATGAACTAAGGGGGTGGGAGGATACTGGAGGGTGTGGGAGTACAGGGAGGACAGGGGATGGGGAGAAAAAATTTGGACAACTGTAATAACTTAATCAACAAAATATTCTTTAAAAATATTAAAAAAGAAAAAACAAAAGTGTTAAAAATAATAAATTGACAATAAATACATAACTATCAATAATTATTTTAAATGAAAATGGCTTAAATGTACTACCATGAATTTATTTTTGTGTATGGTGTAAATTGGTGATTGAGTTTCATCTTTTTGCATGTAGCTGTCCAGATCTTCCAACACCATTTGTTGAAGACGCTATTTTTGCTCCATTTTATGCTCCTACCTCCTTTGTCAAATATTAATTGACAGTAGAGACTTGGGTTTATTTCTGGGCTCTCTGTTCTGTTCCATTCATCTATGTGCCTGTTTTTATGCCAGTACCAGGCTGTTTTGATTACAGTGGCCTTGTAATACAGTTTGATATCAGGTATTGTGATCCCTCCTGCTTTGTTCTTTTTTCTCAAAATTGCTGCAGCTATTCAGGGTCGTTTATGGTTCCTTATAAATTTCTGAAAAGTTTGTTCTATATCTCTGAAATATGTCATGGGTACTCTAATAGGGATTGCATTGAATCTGTAAATTGCTTTGGGTAGTATGGCCATTTTGATGATGTTAATTCTTCCAATCCATTAGCATGGTGCATGCTTCCATTTGTTTGTGTCTTCCTTAATTTCTTTCTTCAGTGTTGTGTAGTTTTCCGAGTACAGGTCTTTTACCTTCTTGGTTAGGTTTATTCCTAGGTACTTTATATATCTGGTTGCTATATCAAATGGGATTTTTTTCCTGATTTCTGTTTCTGATGTTTCCTTGTTGGTGTACAAGAATGTCTTTGATATCTGAGTATTGACTTTGTATCTGGCTGTTTTGCCGAATTCATTTATTAGCTCAAGTAGGTTTTGGTGGAGTCTTTAGGATTTTCCTTGCACACTATCATGTCATCTAGAAATAGTGACAGTTTCATTTCCTCCTTTCCAATTTGGATGCCTTTTATTACTTTTTCTTGTCTGATTGCTGTGGCTAGGACTTCCAATAATATGTTGAATAGGAGTGGTGAGAGAGGGCATCCTTGTCTTGTTCCTGATCTTAGTGGGAAAGCTCTAAGTTTTTTCCATTGAACATGATGTTGGCTGTAGGTTTCTCATATATGTCCTTTATTATGTTGATGAATGCTCCCTCTATTCCCACTTTGCTGAGTGTTTTTATCAGAAATGGGTTCTGTATCTTATCAAATGCTTTTCTGCATCTGTTGATGTGATCGTGTGTTTTTTGTCTTTGCTGTTGTTGATGTGATGTATTATGTTTATTGATTTGTGAATATTGTACCATCCTTGCATCCCTGGGCTGAATCCCACTTGGTCATGATGTATGATCTTTTTCATGTATTGCTGGTTGCGGTTTGCCAATATTTTGTTGAGAATTTTAGCATCTATGTCCATCAGTGATATTGGCCTGAAATTTTCTTTCTTCATTTTCTTTATCTGGTTTTGGAATTAGAGTGATGGTGGCTTCATAATACAAGTTTGGGAGTCTTCCATCATTTTGGATTTTTTTGAATAGTCTGTGAAGGATAGGGGTTAGCACTTCCTTAAATGCTTTGTAGAATTCTCCTGTGAATCCATCTGATCCAGGGCTTTTGTGTGTTGGGAGTTTTTGATTACTGCTTCAATTTCATCTGCTTTTGTTGGTCTCTTCAGGTTTTCTACTTGTTCTTCATTCAGTTTTGGAAGATTATATTTTTCTAGAAATGTGTCCATTTCACCTAGATTTTCAAATTTCTTGGCATACAGTTCTTTGTAGTAATTTCTTACAGTCCTTTGTATTTCTGTGGAATCAATTGTAATCTCTCCTCTTTCATTTATAATTGTGTTTATTTGGATAGTGTCTCTTTTTTTGTTGGTGAGTCTGCTTAAAGGCTTGTCGATATTGTTTATCTTTTCAAAGAACCAGCTCCTGGATTCATTGATCTTTAGAATTGTGCTTTTAGTCTCTATGTCATTTAACTCTGCTCTGATCTTGGTTATTTACTTCCTTCTACTTGCTCTGGGCAGCGTATGTGTGGGTCATGCTTTCTTATCCACTCAGCTATTCTATGTCTTTTGATTGGGGCATTTAATCCATTTACATTTAAGGTTATTATTGATAGGTACTTATTCTTGCCAATTTTCTGTAGCTGTGTTCTTCTCTTTCTCTCTCTTCTCATTCCTTTCCTTAAAGCAGTCCCTTTAGCATTTCTTGCAGAGCTGGTTTGGTGGAGGTGTATTCTTTTAGACTTCTTTTGTCTGGGAAACCCCTTATTTGGCCTTCTATCTTGATTGAGAGCCTTGCTGGGTAAAGTAACCTTGGTTGCAGGCCTCTGGTTCTCATTACTTGGAATATTGTTTGCCATTCTCTTCTGGCTTTTGGCGTTTCCATTACGAAGTCTGTTACTAACCTTATTGGGGCTCCCTTGTATGTTAATTCCTGTTTCTCCCTTGCTGCCTTTAAGATCGTCTCCTTGTCTTGGAATTTTGCCATTTTAATTATGATGTGTCTTGTAGTGGGCCTCTTTGGGTTCCTCTTGCTTGGGACTCTCTGTGATTCCTATATTTGTGTGACTTTTTCTCTCATCAGATTAGGGAAGTTTTCCATCCTTACTTTTTCAAACAAGTTTTCTATCCCTTGCTCTTCTTCTTCTCCTTCTGTTATCCCTATGATATGGATATTATTACATTTCATGTTGTCCTAATTTCCCTTAACCTGTCTTCATTCTTTTTGAGCCTCTTTTTCTCTTGTTGCTCATTCTGGGTGTTTTTTTCTACCTTGTCCTCCAATTCGCTGATCCTATCCTCTACTTCATCGAGCCTGCTTTTGATTTCTTCTACTGTGTTCTTCACTTCAGAAATGTATTCTTCATTTCCTCTTGGCCCTTGTTGATAGTTTCTATTTCCTTTTTCATGTTGATATATTTTGCAGTGAGTTCATTACAGTTTCCGTGTAGTTTTGGTAATTCTGTGTGAGCTCATTAAGCTTCCTTATAACCAATTCTTTGAACTCAATATCTGATAGTTGACTTGCCTCTTTTTCATTTAGCATTGTTTCTGAGGCTTCCTCCTTTCCTTTCATTTGGTGCTTGTTTCTTTGTCTTCCCATTATTAATGAGACGCTTTCTGTTAGCCTCTGCTTCTTAAGTTTCTCCATTTTGTCCCCATGGGTTATGGTGTGAACTTCTGTGGTAGAATACCTGTGAGATTCAGTGGTATAGTGTCCTTGATCTCCTGATCTTCCTGATCTTGGACTGTGGTTTATTTTGACTCTTTGTATGTCTTTGGTTTTTGGTTCTTTTTGAGACTTTCTTTGGTGGGTCTTTCCCACCAGCTGCTTACCTGAGGGTCAGTCTGTCCCATACCTCTTGTTTTCTGTTGTGCAGGTGTGGGAAGGTTGTGTTGCAGCTGGTTCTTCCATGTGTACAAGGTTTTGAGGCTTTTCTCCTGCTGTTGTTCAGTTGTTTGTTCTTAGTAATTTCTTCACTATTTAGTTGTATTTCCAGATAGGTCCTGGGTTGAATTAGTGTTACTTCCACTCCCTCTTTCACCTCCTGTTCTTAGCTGTTGGCGTTACCTTTGTTGGTGGGTTTCATCTTCCAGGAAGTATCCTGGTGTTCATGGCTTCTACCTACTCTTTTTTTATGGTAGGTTGTCGGGGGAAGGTGAAATGGTTTAAGAGAGCAGGATTGTATTATATGATATTTAAAGCACCAGCCCTTAGAGAAGAAATAGGAGATCGTGTGTGTGTGTGTGTGTGTGTGTGTATAGTTAACTGTGATATTTTATCCACCTAGCCACTTTTTAGTAAGGGTGGAAAAAAGATAAGACTCTTATTATGTGTGTGGGGGGGGAGATTTGTGAGTTGGATCTAGAAAGCTGTGAGCTTGTGGGAGGTCAGATTATGCGGTAAAGTGAGAGCAAAGGGTAGAAAATAGGTGTAATGTGTGAGAGAATATATTTAACCACAGCAGTAATAAAGTTCAGGAAACAGTGAAGTGGGCTGAGGTCTGGGAGAAGTTCTGTGCAGTATTTACAGATGTATGGAACAGCTATTATTTGCAATAGTAATGGAGCAACAATCATATGACAGAATCTATGTGATCTGGATTACTAGAATAGGGAGTATGGGTCCTAGTGTAGTGTGCTAAATGAACCCAAGTGAAGTGAAAGACAGTTAATTAACAATACACTGTGAAAGAGAGAATAAGGGGAAACCAGCCAATCAATGCAAATTAACCAGTCAAGTGAAGAAGACTAAACAGAAAGAAGAAAAATACAAAAATACTAGTAAAATGAGTGATGTAAGGTTAATGAAAAAACTTAATAATACAAATATACAATATCTTGCAAGTTGTCTGGAGTAGGAAAGTGAAATTTGTTTCACTGTCTCAGCTGTTGGGATGCCCCCTCTTTGGGTCCAACTTTGGTCTTTTCAGAGTTCCAGGTTTTATTGTCTCACTTGTGGGGATTTAAAAAAAAATGACAGAAGGAAGAAGAGACATAAAGGGAGAAAAAGAATGAGTAGAACAAGAAAGAAGGAAAGAGAGGAAGGAGGTATGAAAAGAAAGAAAAACTAATAATAAAGAATTACTTTAAAAAAACAAAGACAAACAAAGAAACAAACAAAAAAGAAAACAAGCCTGCTTGCCAAGTTACTTTTGGTGGTCTTTTTTTTGTGCAGCCAACTTAGGCAGCCTAGCCCAGCTCTTCTCCATCCCAACTAGCACTCGAGCAGCCTCCAACCCAGTTCTCCAACCCAGTTCTCCAGCAGCCCTGGACCCACAGGTTCAGGCACTCACCCTCCTTTGGGCTACGGGTGTGCACACAGGGGGCTTCCTTGATTCATACTCTCCCCAGTGCCTTTGGTCTCATGTCTTTCTGAGTTACACTCTCACCATTGGTGCCTGTGGTCTCAGTGTGTTGTGCACTCCCTCACCCCGCCCCGAGGTGCTTAGGATTTAGGCTCAATATCCCCCACAGTCCTGCCGGAGCGCCGGGTAGTGGGGTAGAGAGGAGACTGGAGCTGCTGCTGCAGGAGAGTTTCCCACAGTGCCCCCGAGGGTCTTTTTCTTTTTGAGAAAATCCTCCTGCTGAATCCTGCTGCTCTGTATAAGAAAGGGCCTGCCCTCTCGCACAGCTCACCTCTCTGGCTAGACCAGGGACTGTCCCCATCAGGGCCCAACAGGGCCCAACTCTCAACTCTCCCTGGCCGGCTCCCATGGTGCACTTAGTCCTTATTCCCCTCCCTGCAACCTCAAGCAACCAGGTCTCTCTTGGTGCTGCTCAATCCTTTTTTAGCAGGGGAGGGAGCCATTAACTCGGCTCTCTCCCAGGATTCCTGTGGCAGGCCCAGCAGGCGCCTGGTCCCAGGGACCTTTTTGTCCTGAAGCAGTCCCCTAACCGTTTGTTTTTTCAGTGTCCTCTATACTCTTTGGTCTCCTATGTTCATAAACGCTGAGGTGCTGTTGGCTTTTTGCTTTGTTCCTCAGTAGATAGGCTAGGTGTTTCACCTGTGTGCAGGGAAAGGTGGACTCTGCTCCCTCACTGCCATTTTTCCTCCCACCGAAAATGGCTTAAATGTTCTGATCAAAAGAGAATAGCTGAATGGATAAGAAGACAACACCCATATATATGTGCTGTCTAAAAAAGACCCACCTCTGAATGAAATATACACACAGACTAAAAGTAAAGGGTTGAAAAAAGATATTTCATGCAAATAGCAATTTTTTAAAAATGGGATAGAAATGCATATATCTGAGAAAGTTAACTTTAGAACAAAGGCTATAGTAAGAGACAAAAGAGGACACTACATAGTAATAAAAGGAGCAACCCAACAAAATGATGTAACTGTGATAAACATTTCTGTCCCCAGTTGTAGGAATACCTAAAATATAAAGTTAATCTTGATGAATATAAAGGGAAAGATTGACAGTAATACAGTCACAGTAGGAGATTTTAGCACATATTTACATCAATGAATACATCTCCCAAACAGAATATCAACAAGAAATGGTGGCCTTAAATGACACATTGACCAGATTCATTTATTGATATTTTCAGAGCATTTCATCCCAAAGCAGCAGAATAACATTCTTTTCAAGTGCACATAGAACATTTTCAAGAATAGACCACACGTTGAGACACAAAACAAGTGTCAATGAATTAAAGAAGATTTGCATCATATAAGGCATCTTCTATGACCAAAATGGTATGAAATTAGAAATCAGTTACCAGAACACTGGAAAACATGCAAAGACATGAAAGCTAAATAACATGTTATTAATAAATAAATGGGTTTGCAATCAGATCAAGGAAAAAAATCAAAAGTTACCTTAAAAACAAATGAAAATGAGAATTCAACCCAAAATCTTGGGATACAGCAAAAGCAGTCCTCAGTGGAAAATTCATAGCATTACAGGGCTACTTCAGGAAACAAACAAAAATCCTCAAATAAACAACCTAACTTTACACTTAAAGGAACTGGAAAAAAATACATAAAAAGCCCAAAATGAGTAGAAAGAAGGAAATAATAAAGATCAGAGCAGAAATAAACAAAATAGAGTCTAAAAAAATACAAAATATCAATGAAACCAAGAGCTTGTTCTTTGAAAAGATAAACAAGATTTACAAACCCTCTAACCAGACTCATCAAGAAAAAAGGAGAGAAGACCCAAATAAATAAAATCTGAAAGGAAAGAGAGAGAAGTAACAACTGACCCCAAATAAATACAAAGAATTATAAGAAAATATTATAAAAAATTATATGCCAACACAATGGACAATATGAAAGAAATGGATATATTCCTAGAAACATACAATCTTCCAAAACTGAAACAGGAAGAATCAGAGAATCTGAATAGAGAGATTATAGCTAGTGAAATTACAGGAGTGATAAAAAAAAACTTCCAACAAATAAAAGCCCAGAATCAGACAACTCACAGAAGAATTTTACCAAATAGTCAAAGAAGAACTGATGCCTATCCTTCACATACTAGTCCAAAAATTCAAGAAGAAAGAAAAATCACAAGCTCATTGTACAAAGCCAGA